>NC_088887.1:66475962-67086189 GCF_037157495.1 Lathamus discolor | reverse complement strand
GACCCCCAGGTCCCTTTCCCCTTCGCTACTTTCCAGCAGGTCAACCCCCAACCTGTACTGGTACATGGGGTTGTTCTTCCCCAGATGCAAGACTCTACACTTGCCCTTGTTAAATTTCATCAAGTTTCTCCCCGCCCAACTCTCCAGCCTGTCCAGGTCTCGCTGAATGGCAGCACAGCCTTCTGGTGTGTCAGCCACTCCTCCCAGTTTTGTGTCATCAGCAAACTTGCTGAGGGTGCACTCAGTTCCCTCATCCAGGTCATTGATGAAAATATTAAACAGCACCGGTCCCAGCACCGACCCCTGAGGAACTCCACTAGTCACAGACCTCCAGCTAGATTCTGCGCCACTGACCACAACTCTCTGCCTTCTTCCTTTCAACCAGTTCTCGATCCACCTCACTACTTGATCGTCAAGCCCACACTTCCTTAGCTTATCTATGAGGATGCTGTGGGAGACAGTATCAAATGCCTTACTGAAATCAAGAAAAACTACATCTACCGCTCTACCATCATCCCTCCACCTAGTCACTTCCTCATAGAAGGCTATAAGGTTGGTCATACATGACTTCCCCCTCATAAAACCATGTTGGCTGTTCTTAATGACCCCCTCATCCTTGATACGCCTAGTGATGGAGTCAAGAATAAGTTGTTCCATCACCTTTCCAGGGATGGAGGTAAGGCTGACCAGTCTATAATTACCTGGGTCCTCCTTCTTGCCCTTCTTATAGACTGGTGTGACCTTTGCCATCCGCCAATCCTCAGGCACCTCGCCCGTTTCCCACGACTTACCAAAGATGATGGAAAGTGGCCTAGCAATGACCTCCGCCAGCTCCCTCAGCACCCGTGGGTGCATTCCATCCGGACCCATTGATTTACAGATGTCCAGATTGCATAGCTGATCCCTAACCCAATCCTCATCTACCAAAGCAAACTCCTCCTTTGTCCTGACTCCTTCTGGGGCTATAGAAATCCGGGGCCCTCGGGGAGAGTCTGCAGGAGTAAAGACAGAGGCAAAGAAGGCATTCAGCACCTCTGCCTTCTTTATATCCTCTGTCTCCAGGGCACCCACGTCGTTCAGCAGTGGGCCTATATTGCCTCTTGTGTTAGTTTTATTTGCTATGTATTTGAAGAAGCCCTTTCTATTGTCTTTAACCCGACTAGCAAGATTGAGTTCCAAGGAGGCCTTAGCTGTCCTAATTGCCTCCCTACATCCTCTAACAACTGTCCTATATTCCTCCCAAGTGGCCAGCCCCTCCTTACATAATCCATAGATTCTCCTTTTCCACTTGAGTTTGCCCAGCAGCTCCTTGTTTAACCACGCCGGTCTCCTAGATCCCTTACTTGATTTCCTACTCATTGGGACGCTCCGATCCTGAGCTTGGAAGAAGCGGTCCTTGAATGCTAACCAACTATCTTGAGCCCCTTTACCACCTAGTACACTTTCCCATGAGACTTCCCTTAGCAGTTGACTGAAGAGGCCAAAGTTGGCCCTTCGGAAATCCAGAACTGTGGCTTTGCTAGGTATTCTATTCCTCCCACACAGGATCCTAAACTCCACCATCTCATGGTCACTGCAGCCAAGGCTGCCATTGACCGTCACCACTTCGACCAAACCCTCCTTGTTGGCGAGTACTAAATCTAGCAGCGCTGCTCTCCTAGTTGGTACGTCCACCATTTGCATCAAGAAATTATCATCAATGCACTCGAGGAACCTCCTAGACTGTGAATGACTGGCTGTGTGAATCTTCCAGCAAATATCGGGGTAGTTAAAGTCCCCCACGACAACTAAGGCATGTAGTCGCGAGGCTACTTCCAGTTGCCTGTAGAAAGCCTCATCAACTCCTTCATCCTGATCAGGAGGTCTGTAATAGACCCCCACAACTGTATCACCCGTGCCAGTCTGTCCCTTAATTCGTACCCACAGACATTCCACTTGCTCCTCATCCGACCCCGGACAGAACTCAATACATTCTAGTTGCTCTCTCACGTAAAGAGCAACTCCACCACCTCGCTTCACTGACCTATCTTTCCTAAAAAGGACATAGCCATCCATGACCACATTCCAGTCATGTGAACTGTCCCACCATGTCTCTGTAATTGCCACTAGATCATAACCTTTAGCCCGCACACAGACTTCTAACTCCTCCTGTTTATTCCCCATGCTGTGTGCATTGGTGTACAGGCATTTCAGGGAGCCAGTCCTAGTACCCTTTTTCCCCTGCGGGACAGGGTCTAAAAAGCTATCGTTTCCCACAAGTGAAACAAGAGATTGATAGTCCTCCTTAGCCTGCCATCCTTCAATCCCTAGCATGTTCCTCTTGGGCTTGTCCCCATCAGGCCCAGTTAAATCCCCTCCCCCCTTCATAACTAGTTTAAAGCCCTGTCAATAAGCCCTGCTAACTCCTGCCCCAAAACCCTTTTTTTTCTCTGGGACTGGTGTATTCCACCTGTCACCAGCAAACCAGGTGTCACATACAGCAGCCCGTGACTGAAAAACCCAAACCCCTGCCTTTGGCACCAGTCACGTAGCCATACATTAACCTGCAGAGTCTTCTTATATATCCCTTCACCCTCGCTTGCAACAGGTATGGAGGCAAACACCACTTGCGCTCCAGACCCTTTAACCAGCCGTCCCAGGGCCCTGAAGTCTCTCTTCATTGCCCTTACGTTCCTCGTAATAATTTCGTCACTGCCAACCTGAAAAACCAGCAGCGGATAGTAGTCAGACGGCTGCACCAGTTCAGAGAGTTTCTTTTTAACATCTCTAATCCGAGCCCCAGGCAGGCAGCAGACCTCCCTGTGGGGTGGATCCGGTCGACAAATGGGCCCTTCTGTTCCCCTCAAAAGGGAGTCACCCACCACAATTACTCTTCTTTTCTTCTTGGTTGGGGAAGTTCTGAGGCATGTGGGTGAGTGACTAGCCCTGGGTGACTCACTAGATAGATTTGCCTCTCCATCTCCATTCACCTGGCCCTGAATTTCCAAGACCTCGTACCTGTTATTCAAGGGCAATTTGGAGGGAGGAAGGGATTGTGAGGGTTTTCGCTTACCTCTCTGAGGAGGAACCTCCCTCCATCCATCCTTGTCTATTAAGCTCTCTCCTTCTGTCTGATGGTAGGAGGGAAGGGGATCCATAGCTTGTTGAACCACTTCCCTCTGCCCTTGCCTTAGGGTGTGGTTCCACCAATCTATTTCACTTTCACACTCTCTAATGGCTCTCAACCTTTCTACCTCCTCCCTCAGTTCAGCCACCTGCCTGAGCAGGTCATTTATTTGCTCACAGCGAACACAAGCAGTATCACTGGCTCCCTCCAATACAAGTGCCAGGCTCAGGCATTCGCTGCAGCCAGAGACCTGCACAGCTGCATGTCTGCAGGAAGGCTCAGTCTGGATACCCACATTAGTACCCACTACAGCTTTCGATCGTGTTGTAACCATGATCTATCTGGTCAATCAATCCATCTACGTCTCTCAGCACTCCTTCCCCCTCCTGTACTCCAGGCGAGTCCTCTCGATGAGGTGGTTGGAACGCTTCCCTGCCCGCTCCCCTGCCCGCTCGCCTGCCCGCGCGAACTGCTGTGCAAACTGCCTCGACCCTCTGCCTTGACGCTCTTGTTTACAATACATCAAGTCTTCCTAAAAACCAGTATTTAATAACCCCAAGAAAAGTGCTTTGCTTATAATCACTTGCTTGTTACTTACACTGAGAGGTGTGGTACTGTGTGGTGTGGTAGTTGCATTGTGGTTCCTTGCAGTCAGAACTGACTTCAGGAAATCCCATCTCTTGAGGTTTTAGAATAAAATTCTTGTAAATCTGACCCAAAACTGATTTTATTTATGCAAAGATGTCAGAGCAAACATGTTTTCATTTAGTGCTTTAGGCTCTTCTGAACATCTGAAGATGATGCTATTTTTCAGCCCTATAATAGTGTTGTGAATCGCAATCCACTGCCAGCTATGAGGCTGTCCTCTGTTGTAGTGGTGGGCAGGGAGAATTGCAGGTCAGTGTAACTCTTGTTTCCGTGGTGCCAAAGAGTTGCTTGCAGCATTTTCTTTAATGGTTAAAACTGAGCAATTTACCATAGAATCATAAAATCAACCAGGTTGGAAAAGACCTCTAAGATCACTGGGTCCAACTGCTATGCAGAACTGCCCAGCCCACCACTAAACCATGTCACTGAGGGCAAACTTGTCTCCCCTCATGACTGCCCCTCATGATCTCCACTCAGTCACCCCTCATTTCTCAACATGTCCCCTCATGACTGCCCCTCATGATCTCCACTCACAGGAACCCCTCATCTACCCCCCATAGTGGCCTACTCTGTATAGTTGCCAACCCTACCCCTCACAGCTATCCTTCATCTCCCCTCAAGATCTCCCCTCGTGGCCACCCCTCATGGCTCACGGCCACCCCTGCTCTCCCCTCATGATCTGCCCTCAACCCTCAAGGCCACCTCTCCTGCACCCTCACACCTCCCCCTCACGCCTGCCCCTCACAAGCTCCCCTCACGCCTGCCCCTCACAAGCTCTCCTCATGTCTGCCCCTCTTGAGCTCCCCTGACACCTGCCCCTCTGGATCTCCCCTCACACCTGCCACTCTCAAGCTCCCTTCCTTCATGACTGCCACTCTCAAGCTGCCCTCATGACTGCCACTCTCAAGCTGCCCTCATGACTGCCACTCTCAAGCTGCCCTCACACCTGCCCCTCTTGAGCTCCCCTCACACCTGCCCCTCACAAGCTGCCCTCACACCTGCCACTCTCGAGCTCCCTTCACGACTGCCCCTCTGGATCTCCCCTCACACCTGCCCCTCACAAGCTTCCCCCACAACTGCCCCTCACGAGCTCCCTTCATGACTGCCCCTCACGAGCTTGTCTCACACTTGCGCCTCACGCCTGCTGCTCACAAGCTCGTCTCAAGCCTGCCCCTCTCTCCTTACTCCTGCCCCTCCTCTCCCCTCATGATCTTCCTTATCCAATACTCAAAGGCAAGCGGAGGAATAATGGTGATACACTGTGCATAGTGTGATTAACTTGTTCGGTCAAGCCAAGGCCTCTTGTGAGACTGGATTTGAGTCAGCTAGAGTTTGGAGAAAGAGTGTCCTAGAACAGAGAAGAGCAATCACTGGGTGTGGAGCCAAAGTTGTGGTGTTGGTGAGGATCTGTTTGGCTTCTAGACTGTGTTCTGTTTTGTGTTGTAGGGAGCTTTATCTTGTCAGGGTTTCTGTGCAAACATGGATTGCCCTCATATTGCCAAATGTCTGAAGCTGCAATAAAGTCCACTGACATGCACTTTGGAGAGGGCAAACTAACAACTTGCTCAACTTGCATGAGTAGGCATCAAGTGGAATGGCTTAACTGTGGGCCACTCAGTCCTTCATTCCACATAGTGAGATAGTAATGTTTTGAGTATTCTCCAATGCAGTTCTGCAGCTGCAGTCATCTGCAGGACTGCAGGTCATGAAAAGCCACAGCTCTCCCAGTGCTGTCGTCATGCAGAAGTTCCCCTACCACACCACAAAGACCTTGGTCCTAGTTAAAGCATATTAATAAACATTCGGGCACATACATGGGATTACTAAAGAAGAAATAATTTACAGAAGCTTTTGTGTTTCTTAAGTGGTTCTGTTTCTTCTTTATTTCATTGCATGTAACACCAGGGTTTTTCGGGTCAAGATGGATTTCCTGGTCCTAAAGGAGAAAAGGGAGATTCTTTATACATAACTACTAAAGGTAGAGTAAAAAACAAAACAACTGATATCACCTGTATTTTGCTACTATTTATACCTTTTATGAGAGATTGATCTCACAATGGAAAGTCTTCTTTAGGCACCAAAGGAATTCGAGGAGATCCCGGGCTGCCTGGTATCAGAGGTGGAGATGGTTTTCCAGGCAGAGATGGATTAGATGGTTTACCAGGACAGCCTGGCTTTCCGGTGAGCAGCAAATACAGCTAAACCATTTCCACCACACTCAATTACAAATGCATTTAATTCTGAGTGATTACGAGCACCAGGCTATCCTTCTCTCACAGATAATGATGCACATCTAGACTGGCTTTGCTGGTTATTGATATATTCAAGATCAGGTTTACTCTCAGGGTTTTTAGAACAATCTTTCACTTTTATTTCCATTTTATTTGACCAACTACGTAGTAGTGTATGACCCATTTAGGCCAGCTTGTTATTTGTGATAAATAGTGGTTCATTAGTGACTCCTTCTAGCATTGTCTAAGAGAGATTCTGTGTGACTGAACTTCAGTAGTTTTGTTACAACTGAGTTAAAGAAAAGCAAAATTTACTACAATTTTACGGTCTCAAAATGTAGGTTGTCTCATCATATATATGCTTGGTAGCACCTCACCTAGCTAACTGCTCTTATGCATTATTTGAAGATAAGCCATATCATCCAATCTGGACTACAATGCTTTTTACTACCACTAAAGAGGGTATTTTATATTACTTTGAGGACTGAAACATCTTCTAGTGATGTTTGTTAGATTCAGTAGTGTAGAAATATCAGTAAAGGATCAGACAAATTAAAAATATGCCCCCATTTGGGCACAATTTTATATCAGCTTTTCTCAAGATCTCAGAAGTAAATGCCACACCAGAACAAATCTAGCGATGCATGTGGATTCCCCAAAATCCACTTGCAGCTTTTTGGAAAGGGCAGTAAGCCTCTCCACAGCACTGATTAATTCGTATTGCCCAAGTGCCATTCATGGGCCAACATTTTTAGGGGAATGGTTCCTCTAAGAGTGCTTCTCTCATGCCTTTTCTGACATGGGGTCTAAATTAAAATCAGATTATTAAAAAATATTTCAGTTGCAGTGTTGATTTAAAGAGCTGGGATGCAACATCTGAGGAGTTACTGCTTATAAGATGTTATTCACGAGTGTGGTTCAACTGTTTGAGGTTTTTTTGTTTCTCAGCAAAGTCAGGAGTGACCACATCCATTCACTTCCCTCAGGGTGATGCTGTCAGAGGTTTCCCCGGTGATCCTGGTTATCCAGGTGAATTAGGCCCAAAGGGCTTTCCAGGAGAAGCAGGCCTGCCAGGTGAAGGATTTCCTGGTCCAAAAGGGTACCGGGGTCCTCCAGGTGACCATGGACAAGATGGAAGCCCAGGACCTCCAGGTCTGCCTGGTCTGCCAGGAGAGCCTGGCCAACTAGGTAAGAGACATCAATCGCAGTGTTTTACATCAGAGCCATGGGAGATCATTACTGAACTGTGTGAAGCATCTGTATAGCACACTGTTGAAAAGGTAGCATTTGGTGGGGGTTATGTGGGTAAAAAGGGATTGCTTGTATTAGTTGTCCAGAAATATTAAAGAAGGAAATACTTCAAAAGTCCCAGCAGTTTCATGTCAGGTATTGAAATACTATGAATGCGTTAGTGCCAGCAAGTAACATCTTTCAGGTTTCAAGCAGTTGGTGGCAATGGAGCAATATCCTGCTAGTACTCACAGGTGGTTTTCTTTGGTCTTCCCCATCCAACATAATCTTTTAACTGACCAGAGGAAATCATATCTCCATCCTTCAGAGCTCTTGATAGTATCTCTGCAGCTTCCAGCATAGGAACGCCAGGGGTACATTCACAAGAGCTCAGGCTCATGGTTTTATTGCTCAATTTTGAAACGCCTGGCAAAATATTCAGGCTAAGGCAGTCACCTGCCAACCCTACACAGTGCATGAGACATGTAGCCTCCTGACTCTGACAGGGTTAGGTTTCAGGCCTGAATTGAATTAGTACATGGATAGAGAGTTCCAGTATGTTATAACAAATAGTTTGTGTTGTATGTATGCATAATATGTAAGTGAATACATTATCTGATGTTCTAATAAACATTTTGGTTGGAATTGAGAGCACTTTACAATGTTTCTCTTTTAAATAATAACTGCCTTTTACATTCTTTGCTCATAGACTGTGGGCAGGTCACTGAAGACTTTTCTAGAGGAGATGGAACCGAGCCAATATGGTCAGGTACTGTACGTACAAATTGCTTGATTATATTTTAAAATTTAGTCTTATGCTGCTCTTATGGCTTGATTCTTTCTGGTGATTATTTTGGATGTTCTTATTTGTAAAGTATTTGAACTTCAGGTCACAAATAACCATGCACATACTGTCCATAGCTTTAAAGAAATTTAATTAAATTGAACATATTCTAAAAGTATTGCAGTTTTAGCTCTGCAATTCAGAAATTCTTTATTTCATTGCTCCTGAGTGTTTATTGTGACAAAATAATGGTTGCCATGCACTCTATAACAACAGTCCCAGAAATTAGATGCCCAAGAAAATTTAAACAACTTTTTTTTAAAGAACTTTGAGTGAAGGTTTTCAGTACAACTTGACATATAAAGAAAAAAACCCTTCATTTGTACCAAAATTTATCTGATAGCTTCAGAAGTCTAAATTGCCCACAGGGAAACAAAGTTTCTCTCTTATTCTGAAAGACCTCATAGCAGCCTTCCAGTACCTGAAGGGGGCCTATAGGGATGCTGGGGAGGGACTCTTTGTCAGGGACTGTAGTGACAGGACAAGGGGTAATGGGTTAAAACTTAAACAGGGGAAGTTTAGATTGGATATAAGGAGGAAATTCTTTCCTGTTAGGGTGGTGAGACACTGGAATCGGTTGCCCAGGGAGGTTGTGAGTGCTCCATCCCTGGCAGTGTTCAAGGCCAGGTTGGATGAAGCCTTGTGTTGGATGGTTTAGTGAGAGGTGTCCCTGTCCATGGCAGGGGGGTTGGAACTAGATGATCTTGAGGTCCTTTCCAACCCTAACCATTCTATGATTCTATGATTCTATGAGGTTTGACTACCCTTCCCACACCAGTCTAACTGGAGTAAGCCACCATAGCCCCTGGGAAATAGGCAGAAGAGCAACTTGAGTGCTCTCCTGAAAATGCCACCCATGACCAATTTTTTTTTTTTTTAATGAAGAATATATTTTTTTTTTTAATATTAGGGTTTTGCCTGTTAATTTCATTCACCTGCTTTAATGATGTTGTCTCAGCTGCAGGCACAGAGTTGATGAGTGGCAACATATGAGCACATACAGTGTGACTAACCAGCCCTCTTTGCTTGCAGGCGCAGGCTGTGTGAGGCCACCACAGGGATCCCGAGGCAATCCAGGACTGCCAGGAGCCACAGGTAACATTTTGCCTTCACCTTTCTTTTGCACATGTACTGTGTTTTGAGGAAGATCTTGCTAGATCAATTTAAGTTGAACCTTAGGAGGCATTGAGTTTTAGAAATTACAAGGGAGGACAACGTTAACTTAAAGCCAGCAGAGAGACCAAAGCAGTGTGAAGCCCAGGTGGCTGCACTGTTCCTGAGCTAATTCTGCCTTTGCTAATGAGTGTCAGCCATTAGCAAATTAAGAAAGAAAGGACAGCCCATTTGCTGTCCTCCACTGCAAGTAAGTGAAAGTGTACAGAAGGGGTCTACAGGCTTATAGGTAGAAAGTATACTGAGGTCTCCCACAGCTGACTGGACATCTCACACGGAAATTCCTGTCCCTTGGGAGCAGGTTGATAAAAGGTTGTAGTGGAGAGCTGTGGCAGATCCTTCTTAATATTCCTCCTCTTGTGATATACAGAGCACCTTCAGCAAGTGTGAGCCTGAAATCTTTAATCCAGGTCAGTGTAATGGGCCAGGTTGTCTGAAGCAATGCAGTTGCACTGTCTGTAGCCACGCACACCTTCCTTGCAGAGCTGATCTACCCTAGCCCAGAGGGACCATCTGGCAATCCTGGACCTCCCCAGCACTAAGGATTCCACACTTCTTTCCAAAAGGAAGAGGAAATGGTGCAGGGGACAGGGTCTGAAGGACTGTGTGAGATGGAATTGAGAGAAACACAGACAAGGATGCTGATTAGTCATAACTATTGACCTTGAAGAGGGAACCTTCACTGGTAGTTCCTGTAAGCTTATGTTCCTATAAGCTTATGTACTCCCAGCCAAAGCAATAAAGCTGGTTTGCAGTAAATCCTTCTCATGACCAGCTGGTAAAGGTACTGACAGAAACTATAACTGGGTCTTTCAGAGCTTGGTGAATGTAAAATTCTTGATGCAGCTATTCTTGTGCCTCCATGCTTTAGCCAATGTCAGAGATATGGGCTATAAATCTTAATGTCAAGTGTTTGGGGTTTTTTTCCAGCATAAGGTTTATTACGGCATGCATGGATTGATGGATCCATTTATCACAGACTAATGGATTTTAAAAGGGAACATTTGATCTCTGTTGAAAGATTATGTGTATCTCTAACCTATGTTTCCTTAGTCTTTAATGTTAAGGATAACAGGAAGTGATTCTATAGGTGCATAGCTAATAAAAAACAGACTAGGGACATGTAGGCCACCTCCGTAAGCTATCAGGAGAACTGGCTACCCAGGATTTGGAGAAGGCTGAGGTTCTGAATGACTTCTTTGCCTTGGTCTTCACTGGCAAAGGCTCTGACTGCACCACCCAAGTCTTGGAAGGCAGACACAGGAACTGTGAGAATGAAGACCCTACGCCCACTGTAGGAGAGGATTTGGTTCAAGACCATCTGAAGAACCCGAACCTACACAAGTCCATGGGACCTGATGAAATCCATCTGCGGGTCCTGAAGGAGCTGGCAAATGAAGTTGCTAAGCCACTGGCCATCATATTTGAAAAATCATGGCAGTCAGGTGAATTTCCCGATGACTGGAAAAAGGGAAATAAAACCCCCAATTTCAAGAAGAGGAAAATGGATGACCCAGGAAATTACAGACCAGTCAGTCTCATCTCTGTGCCTGGCAAAATCTTGGAGTAGATTCTCCTGGAAGGCATGCTAAGGCACATGAAAAACAACAAGGTGCTTGGTGACAGCCAACATGGCTTCACCAAGGGGAAATCCTGCCTGACCAATTTGGTGGCCTTCTGTGATGGGGCTATGGAACTGATGGACAGGGGTAGAGCAGTTGATGTCATCTACCTGGACTTGTGCAAAGCATTTGACACTGTCCCACACGACATCCTTGTCTCTAAATTGGAGAGACATCAATTTGATAGATGGACCACTCGGTGGATAAAGAACTGGCTGGATGGCCGCACAGAAAGAGTTGTGGTCAATGGCTCAATGTCTGGGTGGAGACCAGTAACAAGCGGTGTCCCTCAGGAACTGGTGTTGGGACCAGTCTTGTTCAACATCTTTGTCAGTGACATGGACAGTGGGATTGAGTGCGCCCTCAGCAAGTTTGCCAATGACACTAAGCTGTGCGGTTCGGTTGATATGCTGGAGGGAAAGAATGCCATCCAGAGGGACCTTGACACGTTTGTGAGGTTGGCTGATGCCAACCTTATGAAGTTAAGCATGACAAGTGCAAGGTCCTACACCCACACAGGGGCAATCCCAGGCACAGCTACAGACTGGGCAAAGATGAGATTCAGAGCAGCCCTGTGGAGAAGGACCTGGGGGTGTTGGTCAATGAGAAAATGAACATGAGCCGGCTGCAGTGTGCGCTTGCAGCCCAGAAAGCCAACCGTATCCTGGGCTGCACCAAAAGGAGCGTGACCAGCAGGTCGAAGGAGGTGATCCTGCCCCTCTACTCTGCTCTTGTGAGACCTCACCTGGAGTATTGTGTGCAGTTCTGGTGTCCTCAACATAAAAAGGACATGGAACTGTTGGAACAAGTCCAGAGGAGGGTCACGAGGATGATCAGGGGACTGGAGCACCTCCCACATGAAGATAGGCTCAGAAAGTTGGGTCTGTTCAGCCTGGAGAAGAGAAGGCTGCGTGGAGACCTCATAGCAGCCTTCTGGTATCGGAAGGGGGCCTATAGGGATGCTGGGGATGGACTGTTCATTAGGGACTGTAGTGACAGGACAAGGGGTAACAGGTTGGATATAAGGAAGAAATTCTTTCCTGTTAGGGTGGCGAGGCACTGGAATGGGTTGCCCAGGGAGGTTGTGAATGCTCCATCCCTGGCAGTGTTCAAGGCCAGGTTGGACAGAGCCTTGGGTGACATGGTTTAGTGTGAGGTAGCCCTTCCCATGGAAGGGGGTTGGAACTAGATGACCTCAAGGTCCTTTCCGACCCTAACTATTCTATGATTAATGCCTTACTTTGTTGTTAGATCAATGCTTCTGAAGGTTGTTTTCTTTGCCATCTTTGTAATTTTTTTCTTTTTTTTTTTTTTTACTTTGATGATTTGTTTATTATTTCATTCATATGTTTTTTATTTCAATGAATACAGTCAGATATAACTCCTAGCTGTAAGACTGTTGTAAAACAAGTGACACTGTTTTCATGTGGTCTATATTTTGTACTTTTGGTTAGCTCTTTAACAAATCTCTGTCTGTCTTTGTAAGCTTTTATGTTCTAGTAATTTTAAGATTTGTTTTTCCTCCCTTCCCTCCAAAAGCTGGAAAAGGTCCCTTGCTGAGCCCAGGGCAGAACTGTGTTTATAACCAACCACCTTTCAGCCTGAGAGAGTCCCGAAGCTGGAAACCCAGGAGAAACAGGAGACATTTTACAACTTTTCACAGCTTCTCGTTGCCATATATGTGTCAATCTAGTTTCCTGGGTCATTATTCCTACCCACATTCTCTGGAGTGACTCAAAAGCACCAACACCTCTTTTACACTATTTTCATTGTCTCCTTAGAATGATGTGGTTTTATCCACAAGATTTCCTGCCTTCTTTTCAGCCAGGATGGAGCTCTGCTATAGACAGTCAAGTCTCTCAGTGTACTGGGTCCTGGTGGCACCCAGTATATCAAGCAAAGAGTCATCTTTATAGTCTCACACCCTCATGTCCTTGTGCTCCTTTAAAATTCCTGGCAACATAGACAGCCCACCCTAATTTACATCCTTATTATTCGGTAGTCTCAAGACCTACATGACCGCTGTGGAAAAAAATGTTTTAAGTTTTCTGTCTCAAACGTACAGCTAAAGAGCTTGCAAACTAAACACTGGTCTAAAATAAAAACTTTTTCCTACTACTGTTTGGCATAACATGTTAACAGCAGCTAACATTGCATAATGAGCTACTGAAATATGCAGTAAGCAGTAGCTGCATTCTCTATCTGCTGCCTTTTTTTTTTTCTAGAATGGCTTTTTAATTAGTGCAATACTGAATAGAATGAATGAAGTCAGTTATTACACATGGACTAAGATGCTATTTCATTAAGAGGCATATTAGAATTTTTCACTGAGACCTGAAAGCCTAGGATTTTTCTTTTTAATTGCTTTCTGGGAAGTTATTGTTCATATAAGGGAGAGAACAATAGTCCTGTATGGCAGTGGGAAAATGCTATTCATGCTGCATTGGCTGTTTATGTGCACCTTAATTGCGGTCTTTTTAAAGGTTTTCTTCTCCCCTCCACAAATAACAGCTAAAACTGCAAAAATTATAGTTAAATAAGGAAATTCAGAAAACTGAAGTGGAAAAATGTATCAAAATTCAAGTGATGTTTTCTTTGGTTTCTCAGAGATGGAGAGAAATTTGCTTTCAGTGTAATAAAGAAATGAGTTGTAATTCATGGTGATGCTAAGCAACAGCACTTAAAATGTTAAAGCATGTTGTTGACCTTCAAGCCTGAGCTGAGAACTTAAAGAGTTTGAGGAGCTCAGGAGGGTAGGGAAACAAAGCATTCCACAGGAATTATTTTCAAAGAAAGAGCTTTACCAAATAATCTTGATCTTGGAATACAATGAATTAATGAGACTCATGTAGTAAAACTAGTGCAAAAAAATAAATATGTATAATTTTACAAACTTAAGAATCTTTTGCAATGCTTGCAGGTGTTCAGATGTTGAGAAACAGTAATATTTGTCCTTACCCAAATGTCAAATACTACAGTACAAGGAAGTGAGGTCTGATTTTACTTGTCAGGAGGTAACTCGGTATGAACATGAGTTCAGTGCCAGAGAAACACCTTTTCAGGGCACAGCCCTGCTTTAATGCTGAAACTATACATCTGTACTGTCATAAATATAGTAAGTAGAGTAGTTAATTTGTATTCTGTTTCCAGGATGATTAGATCCAACCTTTAGCCTTACATTTCTATTTTGTGGTTATCTAAACCATTCTGCTCTTGTTCTGTGATCAGTTTAGCCAGGAAAGGAAAAATTTGTTCATCCTACAGCATCTCATCTGCTCCTGTTTCCGTTGAGCATTCTTCTTTGACATTGCCTTTTGACTTCAAGATAAAAGCCTTAATTTACAAAATATTAAAAGTCTGTGAGCCTCATCATTTTCATCTGGTAGTCTCCATATCATTAGCCTTTCAGTCAGGTTAATCCATGTTTGTAAGAGCACTCAGCCTAGATTTTTGGCCATGTCTTGGGATCTTGAATACTGCTCAAGAGCTATGGTATAGTCCCACTAAATTAAAAAAAGTTTCATCTTTGCATCCAGAAACACATCATGGTGACATTTACCACTACCTTTTCTTATATTATATGCACATTTCTGGTTTGTTTTTTTCAGAACACAATTTCTTACTTTCTTTCATATAATTTAGGTGCAAAAGGTGCAAGAGGATTCCCAGGTGATCCAGGTCCAATGGGATTCCCAGGGCTAAATGGTACACGAGGTGATCCAGGTCGGGAAGGTTTACCAGGTCCTCCAGGTATCTTGAAATAGCTTGTCATTCTTTATATACTTTTGACCTCTTCACTACAGTTACTGGAACACAGAAACTTGGTTTCAGATACATTTTCATTTATCTTCCCTTCCATGTTAAAACAATAAACTGTTATACAAAACTGCTATTTTTCAAATCCAAAAGGATTTCCTGCAACTTCTGTAATGATGAAAAGTAAGAACACAGACACCAACCTTTTAAAATCTGCTTTATAGTGCAAAATTGTGAATGTCAGTAAAAGTCCATGAAATTCACATAGAAATAAATTCAGTAACAAGATATTTCAGATTCCAAATGGAATATACTCAGAACGATGATTCAGAAAGTAGGAAAACACTAGTATTTCTATTTCTATATAACTGCCAATTTCCACATTTGGTCAAATGTTCTTATAAATGCTACGTATTTTAAAAGCAAGTGTGTGTATATATAAACACTTTGATTCTGCATGTTTCTGCTAAGAACTAGGGGAAATTACAGTAATAGAAAAAGTGTTGTAATGGTGCATCTAGGATTTGAATGCCAACATTTATGGTGAACCCTGTGATGCCTACTCCTGGTTTTATTTGTAGGTTTTACTGGGCCCAGGGGAGACAGGGGCCCGAACGGTCTACCTGGACTGCAGGGACACCCAGGCCTCACAGGAAAATCTGGTGCTCCGGGAGCCACAGGACTGAAGGGGTTACCTGGCGACGCTTTAGGTGCAGCAGCAGGTTCCCGAGGGGATGTTGGGCTTCCTGGTTTCCCAGGGTTGAAAGGCTTGCCAGGAGATCAAGGAGTACCAGGAGTTAGAGGTAAAACTACTTCAAATAAAGAAATGTTTAAGTAAGAGTATGATATAAATGTAGGCAAATTATAGGAATGTGAGAGTAGTAAGGGACTGCCTGAGGATGTGTTGGAGGTACTGATGACCCCAGTATCAAATCCCAGTGCCTGATGATCTCCCATCACTTCACCATCAAGTGTTACCAATATGCTGATTATCCCCCTGCCCTGTTGTGGGAGTGGGAAAGAGTAGTAATTGTGTGACTAGCTCAAAGCAATGAGGTCTATCATAGAAGCCTGTATGGGAGACTTTTCTTATGATTTTCAATACAAAGAAAAGAAGAGCGTCATCTTAAATAAGTTGTTTGCAGTGAAGAGAACTGGTTTTACCTTCAGTAGAGCCACAGAGTGAAAAAAAGATGAAGACAGCTCTGTGGCGCTTGGCAAGTTTGAAAAAAGGCAGAAAACATAACTCTGAAAAGGGGAAGAAACTCAAGGTAAAACATGAATTGAAAGGGAAAGAAAATTGTGTGACTTTGTACCTTCTTCCTAAGCATTTCTGTAGAACTAAGTTTCCAGCAGTAACAAAAAGTAAGCATGGATAAAAGAAAAAGCATTAGTAGTTTGTCTCTTCTTGATTTATCTTACAGTTCTGAAAGAATGACTCCAAAAGAAAAGCATGTGAATTTTTTGTATATGATGTGGGTTTTTAGTTTTACATGAAGTGGCTAGTGCTTCCTTTATATCATCTATGCCAGTTATACTACTGGCCCCTCAGAACAAAGAGGTAAAGCCTGTATTCTGTTGTTGAGAAAACTCACCTTATGTGACCTTAGTTATAAAAACACACTTAACTATAGTCAAGGCAATGGACCCACACTGATGTAAAACCTGAATAAAGAGAAGCAGATCCACTCAGCCTGGATGTTAAGTGCCATGTACTCTTGAGCTCTTCTATGCTTCTGCTTTTCCAACCTGAATACAAAGCACGAATTAGCTTTTAAATCTTGGACACCCTCTTTGCTCTTACCTTGTAGAGGTGTAAATTTTCACCAAGTGCACTAAGTCATGTCAAGGCCTTTTTACATAAGAATTTGTAGGAATCTTGTAACAATGCCTTGTAATGACCTTACTTGAAGATTTCTGAATAACCCCAAACCAGAACCTATCTGCCTTAAATATTCTGATTTCTGCCTATCACATTTTAGAAAAGATACAGAACATTATTTCAGTGGTTCAGTCAGCTGCTTGATTTGATTCTTACAAAGATATATGTGATAAAGAGAGAGATCAGGAATTACAGAATTACTGGGGTTAAAAGTGGAAGAGACCTGCCCCATCTATATCCACCCAGTGCCAAATTGTTTCCATTCTTCTGAAAGAGCAAGTCAACCTTTCCAATAAAAATAGTGAGATCAGTATTGGTAATGTGAATTATTTTAAAACTAATGAGTAGTCTTTTAATTTGCTTTTCCTGCTCTCACTGAATTTTCAGAGGAAAAACATACCCTGAAAGACAAGTGCATACACAGAAGTGGTGATAATAATCTCTCTAGATATTTATGCTCTCTAATGCATGATTATGGTATTTTAGGAGCAGATGGTGTCCCAGGTTTGCCAGGACCCAAAGGAGACCCAGGGCCACAAGGTCTCCCTGGTTTGATGGGATTGCCAGGAACTCCGGGAACACGCGGATTCCCAGGGCCACCAGGAAACCCTGGGCCAGATGGTGGGCCTGGTTCTCAAGGACCTATTGGTGAGGAAGTATTGCTGTCCGGTGTCCCTCCTCCTGCCAGTTCTCTGTGGCAGGACAACTGTATGGTTTCCACAGCAGAAAGTTAAGCTTGGGATTGTGGCACATGCTATTCTTTTATTCCCAGCCAGAGAAATGACAGTAATAATGTAGACAGTGTGTCTGCAAATTGTACTGGTATCAGAGGTGGAAAGTAGGGGTGATGATGATCCTCGCTGGCAGAGCTGCTGCTTTTAGTTGTACAGCCACCTACCAAGCCAGGTCAGAGCTTGCTGGTGGCAGACTGGGAGAATGGAGCTACTAAATGAGGGAGTAGTTATGGAAGAAATGCTTAATTCCTGAAAAGGAGGGAAAGGTCCTATTGGGAGTGGGTACAGGACCAAGCTGGTAGCAAGTGTGGTTTGCATTGAGGAGCTGCTTTGTCTTTATAATCATATCTGCAGTTCTGAAAAAAGTACTAATGTTCTATCCTCAACACAAAGCTGGTAGGACAGCAGTTTTCTCCCCCTTGAGCTACCTTGTATCAAAATCATCATGTATGTCCAAACACTTTTTAATCTCCCCATTTGCATGTTCACATGGCAGGTCCACCTGGTGCTAGGGGAGAAGATGGTGAGCAAGGCTTTCCTGGCCCTGTGGGCATGAAAGGTCTGTCTGGTGACAAAGGCGAAACAGGTTATCCAGGATTACAAGGTGTGCCTGGTGTGACTGGTCCCCCTGGCATAAGCGGAATGGATGGTTTTCCAGGAGACAAAGGTGAGCACTGCACAGCCGCTTTGAAAAAAGTAGTGTTGCCTAAACCGGTTCTGTGCTGAGATGAAAAAGACACCTTCTCTGCTGGGCTACCTCTGTTTAAAATGGAAGAATTAGGATCATGTGCCTAATATATTCCAAAATCACTGTTATCCCCTGTGTTGTGCTTGGCAAAATGCTAGCTTCTGACATGCAGCCCTACTCAGAAGGGAAGTGGCTGTTTTACTTCTCCTTTTAAAAATTACACAGTATTTACTCAGTTGTCTGTTCAGAAGTCTTTCTCTTGTCCCAGTCCCTCTGGCTGTCAATGAAATTAGAGATTTTACCCAAACCTTTGCTTTGAATTTTTTTAAAGCTGGCTGTTTTATACTGAGCAACGCCAGACACAAGACCTCGATGTTGACTTTTACCAGGATACTAATCTTATGTATCGAGGTGAGATTTTCACCTGCCAGTCCCAGAAATGCTATCTATAGTGCATGTTGTCTACATTTCACAGGGACTACAGGGATTTTCAACAGTATTGAACTCCATGTGAAGCCCAGTCAAAGGCAAGGAAAGGAGTGGGACATGCCTATAAATGCATGTTAAAATTTCACCAGTTGGAAAGATAAGGTTTTTTTCCTAATACAACTCTGGAGTACTGATCACCTCTCATTCGGGAGGAATTAAGATCTATATGTTAGCATGCCCTGTGTAAAACAGCATCCTCTTGTTTGGAGAAAAGAAGTGTGGGATTTTGTAGTGAGAAAGGGCCAGCCAGTCCTAAACCCAAGATTTGTGTCTCTACATGTAGAAGAACAGGCTGACTTAGAAACCTTGTATGGAACTAGGTACCTTTCTCTAGCTTACACGTAGGAGAGGGGTTGAACTTTCAGAAGACACTAAGTTCTGGTCATCTCTACAACATCTCCTCCTGGCCAGTTGCAGCAGTTCAATGTGCCCCTGCTCCTCTCTACCTTGGGTGCCTGACCCAGAGCTGCAGATTGACCTAGACATCAAGGCATCCAAAAATAGATACTGCTGCACAGTTTTAACACCACTGTAGTCATGTGATGCTTAGTTTACAGACATCTGAGTGCAGTAACTGTTCTCTTCCCTATCTTTCTTTAAAGGTGCAAGAGGTTCACCTGGCATTGATGGTTTCAAAGGAATGACAGGCCTAAAAGGAAGACCAGGCATCAAGGGAATCAAAGGAGAATTTGGCCCACTGGGGGCTCAGGGCGATAAAGGCTCACAAGGAGCACGTGGTTTTAAAGGTATTTGCTTATGGGTGGTACCAGTGTGTTTGCTTTTCACATCTGGAGAACAATTTTACAAGGACACAAAGACAACGAAGACACATTTTTCACATGGTAAATTTAGCTCAGACATTCCTCCACCTATTTCACACATGGGCCTCTGGCTGAGAGGCCCGAGTTTTAGGCTCAGGGAAAGGTTACTTCTCTGTGAATCTTTACACGTTTAAGGTTGGAGACAGACATCTCATTATTCCGCTGAGTTCAAATAGTGGCACCTCTGGGCATATGCAGAGCTTAACAGAGCCTTTTCTCAGGAAGAGTAAGGTGTCTGGGGGAAAAAGATTCAGATTTTCTCCAGTTGCACTGCAAAGGTACTTAAGTACTCAGAAGAACAAGCAATTAAGTAGTTAAAATTCAGTAAAGTTTCAGCTGATATCATCATCAGTGAAATGAAAAGTGTAACTGAGTCCTCTTTTCTTTGTGCACTTTACCACACCAAAATGTTCTTTCTAGGGACCCTGAGATAGGTACTTAAGAAAATCTAGTCTGCAATTTAAACATTGCAAAACAATGCTCCCAGTAATTCAGGGGAGGTATCAGCAAACGGCAAATGTGAAAACAGCCCCTGTGAAGAGAAGTTTAAATATACTTCCTAGTGAACTTATAGAACTATAAGATGGTGTATGATCATAGGAGACAAGTCTGGGTGGATGGCCTGTCTCTGCAGCCCACAAAGAACTAAAGACAATCATGCAGTCAGTCTCTTTGGGTCCTTTATTCAGTATATTATTTACTGTTGTCACCAGTAACCTTCAAATCAAGAAAAGGAACAAAATAACTGGTAACAAATCCAAACACTTTCTTTTGCCCAAGGCATTTTGGCTGAGAGTTTCCCTTTCACTGGAACTAACCTACTTTTCTGTGCATTCTCCAGTGTGCTTTTTGGTTTCTTATAAACGCATGATACCTAACTGAACTGCTGAGAGGTAAATTATCTGTCACAAAGGAGTTTGGGTCCAGCTTCCCAGGACTGCAACTGTTTTTGTGGGGTTTTTAATGCTTGACTGTGCTGATGCCATGTTGTACTGAGACAGGTCAATGCAACATGGATTTTCCTTAGTTTGTGCAAGATTATCTATTAAACCCTTTTTGCTAAATTTATTCTTCTGCTCACTTTTTCCACCACAGTGCCACTGACTAACTTTTTGTTATGTGGTTGGTTTTTTACCCTTTAGGTGACCGTGGGGATCAAGGACCCCCAGGAGAACCCCCAAAGCTCAAGCCTAGCATGATGATGGAAGTTAAAGGTGAAAAAGGAGATGTTGGAGAAAGGGGCACGAAGGGATTCTTTGGTTTAAAAGGTCAGTGGTCACAGCAAAAAAAAAAAAAAACCCAAGCACATTCAGGATTATTGATTGGTGTCTTTTCTCAGTTACCATATTAAATATTCCCCACTCATCGTTCCACTGTGCTGCAGCCCCTCCCAGCAAAGTCTCTGACAGCAGAAGCTGAGCTCCTGGCTGCGTTTTACTGCATTTAGAGCCAAGGAAAGCTTTGTGGGGTTATGTTGTGTGCGTGTGTCCCTCCTTTTGGTACTAACACATTATGGTGACATGTTTTGAAAGCTTCTTACAAGCGACTGCATCTTAGCCTTCCTCAGTTTTAATAGTTTATGTCTTTTCTATTTTTCTTCTTCTTTGCCTGCAGGTAGCAAAGGAATGCCAGGTGTTCCCGGAAAGACAGGAACTCCAGGGTCCCCTGGGCATCCCAGCTATGTGGCTGGTGTGAAAGGAGACATTGGTGCGAAAGGGCTGACAGGTCTGAAAGGGTATCCAGGTCCATCTGGCTCTCCTGGCATCAGAGGCTTCCCTGGCACCACAGGAATCAGGGTAAGTTCATGCCCGTGAGGAAATAAAGGTGTCCTTGTGCTGGCATGCAGCTTCTCTAGGGAGTGCTTTCACCCCTTGACATGGTGCTGAACAGCTACAGTGAAAAGATAAAAATGCAATAAAAATTTAATAAATAGGCCAAATATTTTTGCTTGATCCCTCCAGTGTTCATCAAGCAGAGTCCTTTATCTTCCCATTGGGAGACATCCATATTTTAGCTGCCAGCTTTTTGCCAGTGAGGACCTACACAGTTCCTTCTAGGTCCCTGCAGACCTAGCTGTTGCTGTAGCTGTTGGTAAAATTTTTCTCAATGCTGAGTTTGCTCTTCCCTTTCTCCTGGGACTTATGGTACCACTGCCAAAAATAATTCACTGTCACTCATCTAACAGTAAAAGAGTCTAAGAATCTCAGCTCCTAGAGGATAATTCACTGTGGGTCACTTTGGATGCAAACTAAGTTACAATGGAAGAAATAGACTCTTCCAAAACACCTGACAGTAGACTCACACACTTCATTTATTTAAGAGAGCCAAAACCTATGTTCCTTTCTCAGGTAGCATTACCCTTAGATTTCAGCAGGACTTCTTCCTAACCAAGGTCTGCAGGACTGTTGTGGTATACCCCACCTGGCAACTAAGCACCGCAGAGCTGCTCACTCACTTCCCCCAAAGCAGAATGAGGGAAGAGCATTGGAAGGGTAGAAGTGAGAAAACTCATGGGTTTAAGAAGAGATTAATGATTGAAATATAATAATTATTATAGTAATAGTTATGAAAAGGAAAATAACAATGAGAAAGTAATAAAACTCAAGAAATATAAGTGATGCAAATGCTTACCACCAGCCAACTGATGCCCAGCAGTGGCCCCTGCCCAACCTTCCCCCAGCTTTACATGCTGAGCATGATGCCATATAGTCTGGGATACCCCTCTGGTCAGTTGGGGTCAGCTGTCCTGGCTGTGTACCCCCCAGCCTCTTGTGCACCCCCAGCCTGCTTGCTGGTGCACTGAGAGGCAGAAAAGGCCTTGACTCTGCATAAGCACTGCTCATCAGTAACTCAAACATCTCTCTGTTACCAACACGGTTTCCAGCACAAATCTAAAGCCATACCAGCTACTGTGGAGAAAATTAACTCTATCCCAGCCAAAACCAGCACAAGGACTCACTACCATGTATGTGCAATAGGGATGTTCTCAATTTCAGACTTAAGGCTTTGCAAATATATTGTCCATTGGTTTTGTACTGGTTCGGTTAAACTGACTTCAGCCAAATTACTCTCTATGAAGGACTTCAGAAACTCAAAAATGGTGAATTTGATAACCTTTTTTCAATATTTCCAAACTGTGCTGCCTAGAAAGTTGAATATATCCTCATCTTCACTAACTGATACCTGTTCTCAATTGCGTGACAGGGAGAAAAGGGTATGCCAGGAATTTCAGGCCATTTTGGTACTCCTGGCTCACATGGTGAAATAGGTGAGTTAGTTCTCTTATCTGAGCCCTCTTTGTATTCATTGCTCATCAAATGCTCATTAAGTTCTGAAGAGTCTTAGGGGGTCTTCAGTGTTAAAGAGCCTTCATACAGTCTTACAGAATGGTATTGTAGATGTGGGAGGCTGTGAAAAGTTTAATACTGTTAATTTCATGCGTGTACTGTTCATGGATGAAGCCATCCACAGTGGGGAGGGTGGTTGTTCTAGAGACTTTATGTTTTTTCACCTTTAACTTACTCCTCTTTTATTCTAGAAAGATAATAATTACTGAATTTTGCCTCAGAGGTTGCAATTCATTCAAAACAACAGGAAATGCTGTTTACATTAAAGCATTACACTCGTGTTCTTTTTTGCTTGAAATAGGTGAGCGGGGAGATACTATAAACTTACCAGGAATGCCAGGCCTTAAAGGGGAAGTTGGTGTGCCAGGCTTAACAGGTATTAATTTCACAGTTCCTCTGCATATATTACTTTTTCGTACTGAAAATTTCATACAGAGGGAGGGAGGTGGAGTTTACCATAAGCTTTTGGTGCCTATTGAACCTGTGCTCTTATGAAAGCTCCTGAAGAGGAAGTAATTATGGAAGATAGGATAGCAGAGCCAGGTCAATTTTGGATTGGGTTGGTTAGGTCATGTATTAAATTTTCCCTGCACATGCAGCACACTTGAACATCAGTGTCATGTTCCACATAATTTGGGGATTACTTTTCAAAACAAATTTAATGATGGTTTGGCCAGCATGCTGTAGACAGCTGTTCATTCTCCCTGATTATGCAAGCACCCTGACTAGAAGAGCGTCTTTATGTGGCAAGATCAGGACTTACTAGGTAGCCAATTTCACATTATGCTTGTTAGCTTTTAGGATTGTACAGAATTATTAAAAGAATATACTGGCTTCATGCTTTTTCAGGCACAAGAGGAAGCGCAGGACAAAAAGGTGAAGGTGGCGATCCTGGTTTCCCTGGCATTGAAGGCCTTAAGGGCACGCAGGGTCTCCCTGGTACTGTGGGACAGGAAGGTAAGATATTCTTTTTAGAGCTTAGAAGAATGAAAATGTTTAAGAGGAGAAAGAAAAAATACCTTTTATCTTGAAATAAAATCATTATGTTTTTTAATATGTTGATCATTCTGTAAGTTGGTAAAGAGCAGTGAAAAGGACGTGGAACTCACAGTAGAACTTATTAAGAGGAAATTTCAAAAGCCTACCTCTGCTTCATACAGTTTCACTTTTTACAGCAATTGTGTCCAAAGAACTCTGTTGCTGGCATACTCAGGTATTCTAATGCTGTCTCAATACTTCAAGGACAAGGGCTTTTCAATACTCTTTTCTGTCAAAAATTAAGTAATACTCCCTAGGATCCAGTTACAGAGCCTTTGAGCCAGGCCCATTGGCTGACTGTACAAGCATACTGGGGGAACTGAAGTCAGATTTGGCTCTGGCTGGATCATAAACTCAGGGGTTAAGAACATGTCTTATTGCAAGAGGATCATGAAAATGCTCTTTCAGAACAGTTGCTTCACATTTCTCATATAATTAGAGGGGTTAGAAACTCCAGCCAAGACTGGAGCAGTTTCAGTAGGTTCCTCAATGGGAAACAGTTCTTGTCTGAACAGCTTTCCAGTTGGAAAGGCAAAACAGATGTGGCAGAAGAGGCAGCTGAGGTGCACATACATTAAATTACTCATCGTAACTGGTAATAGAAGAAAGTTATCATTTTAATAGGAGGAGCCCGTTGTATTTCTGTGGTTGTCAGAAAGGTTGTAGAAACCTGAAGTTTGTAATGAATTGTTCCATTATACCTTGCCTCTCCTACCTTTACTCTAGTTCTCTTCCACTTGGATGAGCGGTGCAGTATCATACAATGACATTAGGAAGCGAAAGCCTTATTTTTGCTACCGGGGAGAATGAAGGTAGCACAAGTCCATGTTTTGGGTGACTGGCTTTAAGGACACTCATGAGCAATAACATCATTGTCACACAGGTTTGCCAGGGCTGGTTGGCCCCCCAGGACAGCAAGGAAGCCCTGGGATGACTGGATTTCAAGGTGAAAAGGGAACTCCCGGCTGGCCTGGCTTACCAGGACAAGCAGGTATTTGCAGCTTCAACTATTCAGTCATTTTAATGTGAGCACTTGCTATAGTTCCTTTGGGATGGAAAAGAAAGGGGGCTCTTTGCAGTTCAGAGTGGCAGAGTTCCCTCTAGTAAACATTATTCCTCATAAAGTCCAGGTGCATTAGTGAAGACCCACGTGGCTGCTTTCTGATTTATGGTTTCTGAAGGTCTGCTGAGCTCACTTTAACGACTCATGACCTCCCTCAACCAGGAAAGCAGTTTTCAGGAAACATACTCATTTTTCATGGCAACTGGGAAAACAAAACAAATATTTGACATGCAGCAAAAGCAGTAATATACAGTATTAGAATATTATAATGGACATTAGATAGCAAACAATATGCTTATCCTACATCATCATAAAAACCTGTGAACTGATCCACTGTCTGGTTTTAAGAATAAATGACTTATGGCTCAGACAGAATTCTGCTGTCAAAATACAGGTGATAGTTTAAGATGAAGCTGCTTGAATCACGGGATACAGAATCTCATTGGTTGCCACCTAATTCCTTAATATATTAAGCAGATTTTTTTTTTCTACAGTATAGCCAGAAATTGCCATGCTTTTACTAGGATTCATCTATCTGAATCTGCATCAAATCTAAGCTAATACGGTAATGAAGGCTGCCTTTATAGACAGTGAAGAGAGAAATTATTTATTGTGAGGTTGCATTGTCCTCCAGTGCTCTGGCCATTGATTAGAAGTATCTGTCTAGCTTTAACATCATGCTTAACACTTTGACAGATACAAATAGATGGGATAAATTTTACCAGTAACAGCAGCAGCAGCTGTTACACATTTTGTTAGGGGTTTGTTGGGGTTTTGGTTTTTTTTTTTTTTTTTTAAATTATAGAGAGTGAATTTCTCCTGAAGAGAGCTTCACTATAATCACATTTAGGGCCTAAAATTATGCCATAATTGTCTTGGTTTGAGGATTTTGGAAAACTAAATGGTTATTAAAAAACTCATGGCAACAAGAATGGAACTAATGACATGCTACTAGACAGATCTAAGATATTTTAAATGGTAATAATATTGTTTATTACTTGGATAATATTAGATAGTAGTGAAATTTGCTAATCACAAAACCATGGTGTGGTGTATTTCATAGTAAGCTTATTGTAATGAATTAATTTGCACATAATGCACAAGATTTTAACACAGAATAGTATTTATCCAAGGATTTGAAATTTTTGCCTAGAAATATATACAGACTCATAGAAACTATTAAGATAATCATGAATGCAATTTTAAAACAGGCTCGCCTGGCTTAAGAGGAATCAGTGGACTGCATGGTTTACCAGGCACTAAGGGCTTACCAGGATCACCAGGTAAGTCAGACTCTTATTCTGCCTGTTCATAGGCATAGCACTGTGTTGGCTGCAAGTTTGGTGAGTGAGATCTTTGCAATGTGACTTTCTTAACTGTATTCCATAGCCCAATGTGGAATTTTCTTCAGTACTGTGGGCTCTGGCAAACAGCTTCATATCCTACGTGCTGCCACACAGATGGATTAGAACTCAACTTTAACTTGATAAGAGGAAAAAAATTATGATTTAAAGCCTTAAGGCCTTTTTTGCCCATTATGAGCCATTTTTCAACTAACCATTACAGACTCACGTATTTAGTAAATCCACATGCTCTATACATGTATGTTAGCATGCTTATACACTGTTACATACAGAAACATCTCAGCTTTCCTCTTAATTTTTAACAACTCCACAACAGGTCCAGATGGTTACGGCTCTGCAGGTTTCCCAGGTGCAGTAGGTGACAAAGGAGAAGCAGGAGAGCCAAGCAGAGTGCAAGGCAGCCAAGGACCTCCGGGTCAGAAGGGAGACAGAGGTGTTCCAGGTTTGTATTCCAGAGAATGGGATTTATGCAGGTGTTTTCCATTTTGAAAATCCTATTCTTCATATTAAGTCTGAGGTGAGTCCTTATAATTGCAATTGTGCATTTTCCTTGTAGTACTGATTATTTCTTCTCTTCCTTTCAGGAGTCCAAGGACCCTTTGGCATTCCGGGGCAGGAAGGACCTCCAGGTCCTCCTGGGATTTCAAATATATCGGGACATCCTGGTGATAAAGGCTCCCCAGGGCTAGACGGAGTGCCAGGTAATTCATGCCTTGTTTCCCTCAGGCAAGAATAAAAGACTATGTACAAGGTCGTGCACTCAGACAACAATAGAAGATTAAGTACTGGGTTTGCAACAGCAGTTTCATTGTTATTTCTGTCTTGATTCAGTAAAATATCCCTATTAAATGCAACACTAGAGTGCATGAATAATTGCTGGACAGAACTAATAGAATCATAGAATCATAGAATAGTTAAGGGTTGGAAAGGACCTTAAGATCATCTAGTTCCAACACCCCTGCCATGGGCAAGGACACCTCACACTAAACGATGCCACCCAAGGCTTCTTCCAACCTGGCCTTGAACACTGCCAGGGATGGAGCACTCACAACCTCCCTGGGCAGCCCATTCCAGTGCCTCACCACCCTAACAGGAAAGAATTTCTTCCTTATATCCAATCTAAACTTCCCCTGTTTAAGTTTCAACCCATTACCCCTTGTCCTGTCACTACAGTCCCTAATGAAGAGTCCCTCCCCAGCATCCTTATATGCTTCCCTCAGATACTGGAAGGCTGCTATGAGGTCTCTACGCAGCCTTCTCTTCTCCAGGATGAACAGCCCCAACTTTCTCAGCCTATCTTCATACAGCCTATCTTCATTCAGCCTATCTTCAATGGTGTATAAGATAATAGAGACGGACCTCTTGAAAGTAAAAGGCAGTTCCTCCAGGTTGTCCTGATGAAAGGGTTTGATTTTCATGCAAAAAGTTGAAATCATCGAGAGTTCTCTTAACTTTCCTAAGGATTATGCTAATTTGATACTTTAAAATCTGAGGTCTGTGGCAGACTTGCAGGTCTATGGAATTATTTTTTTTAATAATTTATAAAACTTTCCTATGTGAAATTCCCATGCAAACTAAGCTACTAAGGAAGTATTAGCTTTTCTCTCTACAAGTCCATGCTATGAGCCTGCCTCTCTCACACATATGAAGGAGCCACTCTGTGTCTCTCTATAGAGGCAGATATACCTGTAGCTCACTGGACTGCACATTCATTTCAAACTGTAGTGCCACTCTGAAAAGCTTGTAGCAGAAGCTGCAGATGTCCCGCTACCATCTTTATATGATGCACTGAATTTTTTATGTAAACTTGGCAAAAATCTACAACAGGCAAACCAGATGAAACCCAAAAGAATATCTAGGTTTCCAAATGGAAAAAAAAAGTTAGTTGGCCTAACACTTCATAAGGATTCCCACTCCCCAGGCAGTCATTGGATTTAAAAATAAAAGTAGACGCAGTCAGGAGAGTGGGAACAGGAACCATCTCCCAGCCAAAATGGTGGGGCATGGCTCGTACTTATTTTGCCACCTGCATCTTGAATTTGGTCCAACTTCAACAGGCAGCACGAGTGATGCCCCACTCAAACCCACAGTTAGTAAACCCCTCTCTCTTCAGAAACAAGGTCCAAATGTCTTCTTAGGTAGCAGAGGTAACTGAAGAGAAACCTGCCAGGTTTAGCTTCAGGCAATAAGTAATTCTAGAAAAAGAAGCTGTTCTCATAATTCCCAAGACAGCATGAAGTAGTTATTTGTATCCAGATGTTCAACTGAAGCACTAAGATACACTGAACAGTAAGTTCTTGGCTGACTTACCACCTGGCACTGAGTCAGGCACTTACTGCTCTTTGATTTCTCTCTAGTTACTTGGAGAATTTAGGATGAAGCAGGGAGGCATCTATTGAAGTGGGGAACTTGCTGGGGAAGGAGGAGCTCATTGAAGGATGCATCTCAGCAGGCACCTCATTTCTGCTGACATCTTGAGATGACACTGTGCTTTTGGGGAGATTCATGCCCTAATTCCTTTGCCACTGCAGCAAAGAGTATACCAGTCTCAGAGCAGGAGTGCTGAATAAGTTGGGGAGCTAAGCATTAGTTCCCAACTTAAATTAAGGAAATAAAACCTGATGGGATACAATTAGATAAAAGTGTTATTTTCCCCTGTGTCCAGGTCTTAAGAATAAACTGATTACAACCTATATGTGCTCTAAATAGGCTATCCAGGACTACAGGGACAGCCTGGAATACCGGCTCCGGCAGGAAGCAAAGGAGAAAGTGGACAAACAGGTGTGAGTGGAGAAATTGGCCCAAAAGGAAGTAGAGGTGATCCTGGATTGTCAGGGAGACCTGGTGTTCCTGGCTACCCTGGGCCAAAAGGTAAGGATGGGAAATGCTGATCTTGGCCAGGAACAGGGGAACCTGCTATGCTACAGCAGCTTTAATAACATGACTTTTGCACTCAATCTGTGTTAAAAGGCAGTAATGTCACCTTTTGTTTTTCATTCAAGGTCGTAAGGGTGAGCAAGGTGTCATCGGCTTTATGGGCCCAATAGGATTTCCAGGTGATTTGGGACCTATTGGACCCAAGGGGGATAGAGGACTAACTGGTAAGTGCAATCAGATGCATGACTCCTTTCTAAATAACTCATTTTGCAGCTCCACAGAGCTGATCTAACTGGCCCTGCTTCGAGTGGGAGGTTGGGCTAGATGACCTCCAGAGTCTTCTACAACCTGCATAACTATCTGTCTGGCAAATTCCAGTGGTCAGATGCCTGAATTTAACACGAGTAGTCAACTTTTTGCCTTTATCAATTTATTTTGTATGAAGTACAAGCTCTGAAATCACAGTCACTTTCAAGATTAAAAAAAACAAGAATTCCTGATCTAAACTAAACCTCCAGAGTACACATACTGGATATCTAGAAATATCTTTAAAATCCTTCACTCCAACTGTATCAGCATGTATTTGTGCCTCCTGATGCTCACCAAAAGATGGTGCTGTGCCTCGGAGAGCTGTCTGCTCTCTGGGGGGAACTTCCCAGCTTCCTATGACATAAATGAGAGAGCAGTGGCATCATTCACTTCATTCTCCTTATCTGTGCGCTGTCCAAGGGTTTCTGACCACAGTCCCTTGCTTACGTATGTGTATATATGTATCTGTGGATGAAAGCATGTTAAGGAAAATCCTAGGGGTTTTTTAATCAAACTGTCTCATCTTTTTTCTAATCACAGGCTTTCAGGGGCCTCCAGGCTCCCCTGGGCTGTCTCCTCTTCCTCCGAGGCTGGTTGCTGAGCAAGGTTCACCAGGTCCCCGTGGAAATATAGGACCTCAAGGAAGCCCAGGAGATGTGGGACCTCAGGGTCCACCAGGCGATCCAGGTAGGAATTGCACACTCAGAGTGAAAGGTCAGATCTCCGTAGTGAAGTCAGGTCACGAGAGCACTGTTTTGGCTCTCTTCTACTTTAAATTCCAGAAGTCAGAAAGGAGAGTCAAATTTTGGTCTTTCAAAGCTAGGGCTTGGAATTCCTCCTCCTCCTAGCATTCAGAACCTAAGCAAAACACAAGGAATCTTTGACAGCATTCACATAGCCAAAGCAACACCAGATGTGGATCTCAAATCAAGATTGAACTTCTTTGATGGAAATGTGCACATACTTATGGAACTGCTATCAGCACAGGGAATGTAGCATTAGTGATACGTGGACCCAGTGCAGTACACTCCTTGCTACTAGCTTCATTAGACATGCATGCTGGTAGCAAAAGTGAAAGATCAGGGTTGTGCTGCTCATGTAGTCTTGATCCAAGGAACTTTTTCCAATTAAGTCAGCGCTGTTTGCCTGAGCAAGAACCACAGGATGTTGCCTTTAGTGTAAATTGGTTAACATGTCATATAAGACCAAACATACAGAAGTAGAGCATGTGTTAACAAAGCAGGTAGCATGTTGGTATTTGTGTAGTCACTGTGCTTATAACCATTGTTGGTGCAAGGTTTCAGAGGCGCACCTGGAGAGCCAGGACTCCAGGGCAGGGGTGGCATTCCAGCTCCTCCCGGCTCCAGAGGTGAACAAGGAGCAACAGGGTTTCAGGGTCCAGTAGGGTTTGAAGGTAAGAAATGTTGCACAGCACTTCTTCCCTCTTTCCACTGTCACTGCCATAAATCATTCTGTAGTTCTACCTCAATGGATGGGGATGAGGAGAGGAGAAAGAAAGTTTCTGTCTTCACAAGTTCTTCACAAGAGACAAATAACTAAATTTTAACAGTTATCTTAAAGCAATATTTTCACAATAAGTTTTGATAAATGTAGATGTCAGTCCACTCATGTTAGTGAGTTTGTTCTGTGTTTTTATATTGATTTTGAGCTGTGTATTTTTATATTGATTTTCTCTCAAGTATTTTCACCTAGTGTTTTACTAGCAGTTACATTCATGGAAACAAACGGTTGGGTAGGTGATATTTGTGTAAATGATGTTTAAAGGAACATATCTGTAGAAGCAATACCTGTGTCCTTATCCAGTCAAAGAGCAGAGCAATTACTGTCTGAATTAGCTAAGTACATGGAGAAAAAGGTATTTGCAGAGCATAGTTGTAACCATATGAAGTAAACACAAGCAATTCAAAAACTTTTGCTTAATCTTGGACTCAGAAAGCATTTTAAAGAATAAATAGGCTCATCTGTATTGTAGAAAGTATGCTCAAATTCAGGGTGTTATATGTGACTTCTCCTGGATCTGATAGCAAAATACATCACCTTAGAAACCAGGGAGCCTGATCCAGTACCAATCTATTTAAAAGCAACTGCTGTAATCCAACAACTACAGCTCTTTTAACAATAAGTTGCCACAAGAAGAGTTATCATGCAATTAAGTTTTATTCATCAGGAGCTTAATTGGAATATCAGAACATTTGTGGGAGTACAAACTAAGTTGTATGATTTCTTTCCCCATTTCTTCTAAGGTCAGCCAGGCCGCCCTGGTAGCCCCGGGCTGCCAGGCATGCCGGGTCGCAGCGTTAGCATGGGCTACCTGCTGGTGAAACACAGCCAGTCCGATCAGGAGCCAATGTGCCCAGTTGGCATGAACAAACTCTGGAGTGGATACAGCCTGCTGTACTTTGAAGGACAAGAGAAAGCACACAACCAGGATCTAGGTAAGTGGGGCAGGTATTGCTGACAGCAGCCTCAATTCCATGTCTCTGACTGAAAATAACAAAGGAATAAAATAGCTCTTAGAGGAAGTTGGGACTTGAGCAGACAGGCTTAGGAAACACCAGAATGAGAAGTGCCCCGCAAATAATTAGTGTTGCTCAAGGGGACCTCTAAAGCCAGTGAAACAGTCTGGACTGCAGGGTTTTACTGACATACTTAGGAAAGAGCAGGAAACTGAAAACTTGCCTTGTCTTCTGTGTCAATGATTGCCATCATTTCTGTTATTTTTTCTCTTCCCTTTTTAACAGGGCTGGCTGGCTCATGTTTGGCTCGTTTCAGTACTATGCCATTCCTCTACTGTAACCCTGGGGATATTTGTTATTATGCAAGTCGAAATGATAAATCCTACTGGCTCTCAACTACAGCACCTCTTCCAATGATGCCTGTGGCAGAAGATGAAATCAAGCCATATATCAGTCGGTGCTCAGTTTGCGAGGCCCCAGCTGTGGCAATTGCTGTCCATAGCCAAGAAGCTTCTATTCCTCACTGCCCTGAAGGCTGGCGCAGTTTGTGGATTGGATATTCCTTCCTTATGGTATTTGTTCTCCAGTGTCACATTTTGTGTTTGAGTCTTAGATACTAAGAAGGCTGCTCTGTTTTAGAGCCAGCAACACCAAAACCAAGCATCATACTGGGGAGCCAGAGAACTACAAACTACTTAAACTTCCTAGTTTCTAGGAAGCAGAAGAGGAGAAACAAAATTTCTGTGAATTGCAGATAAAATTGCCTCTTGTCAGAATAGCATCTAGAGTCCTTACTAGATGTACAAAATAGTGCTTCAGAGCAGAACATAGGGACAAATGTGGACTGACACATAAAATGGCACTGAGGTGCAACTATAGCCTGCAAAGCATTTCCACAGCTAAAGATTAGGAGTTACTTACATACATCACTAGTAAAGCTGATCTGTATTTCAGAAAAGAAAAATCAACCTTTTCCCTTCTTTTGGAAACTTAAAATCATTGATGTTTGGTCTAAGCTTTGAAAGCTGGAGAGGGACTTTTCATAGCAAGTAGTAATAGGACGAGGGGGCATTAAACAGAAAGAAGATAGATTTAGATTAGCTATCAGAAAGAAATTCTGTACTATGAGGGGGGTGAGGCACTGGCACAGGTTGCCCAAGGAAGTTTTGGCTGCCCCATCCCTGGAAGCATTCAGGGCCAGTCTGGATGGGGCTTTGAGCAACCTGGTCTAGTGGAAGGTGTCCCTGCCCATGGCAGGGGGGGTGGAACTATATGATCTCAACCCAAACCATTCTGTGATTTAGAAGCCGAAGGTTTCCACTTAGTGTGGAAAGAGTGACAGCCTCCTGTTGTTTTTAAAATTAAGCTTCAGTGTTGTATCTCTAATGGCAACAAGACCTGAGCTCTATATCCCATGGCTTATGGGATCTCTTAGATCTTGTGATCTTATAACTAGGAAATGGGAGGTTATAGAAAAGCTTAGCATTATGTGTGCAGTGGAAGACCTGCTGAAGCACCTGACCTGCTTTTCCTGCAAGACTGTACAGAGGTGTCATGTAAGTACTAGAGGGCTTAATACGGTAAAGAGCAGCTAGAATGTTCGTGAGTGATCTGACAGATGCTCATTTTTCTGACTGGCTTTCATGTACTGGAGTGTCAAAATCTGCAACAGCAAGCCCATGTCATTAACCCATTAAAGACTGGACTGAATGCTGAAGTAAACAGGGTTGAGGAAAAAAGAAATAAGATTTCTCTGGCAGAAAACATCATAGAATAACAATAGTAATTCTTACCTGCAAACCATTTGTTTGTCAAAAGCCACAAATTTATTTTTTTCAGAGAATAAGGTAAAGGAAATCTGGTATTTTTCATTTAGTTAAAAAAAAGAAAAAAACACCAAAAAAACCCAACATAAAACCCAACACAAAACCAGAAAACCTGAGAGTGCAGATTAAATGTTTGACCAGCCCTATGTCTGACCTTTCTTTTGCTTCTATAAAAAAACGCTGATACCAATCTCATAGTTACTTCACAAGAATGCTAAGGATTAATTAAATGTTTGCAAAGCCCTGTGTAAACACCAAGCATTGTTAATAGCAGAGTTTCACCTTAGCAAGACCTTTTGCCAGGACAAAGTGCCAGCACTAAGGAGCACAGAGTGAGAAGAGTTCGTATTTTCCCAGCTAGCATTTGGAGGGAATGAAGTGTTTGGTGAATGCATTTTTGCTTCTCAGGCAACTATGAAAGAAGTACAGCATGCTTTTGGTTATCTCAGAGTACATATTGTTTTACTTCCTTGGCTTACATTTGTCACCTCTCTCCCCTAAGGAAGGTCCAGTACCGAAGGGAGTCATCACAGACTCCTGCCTAAACAGCCACAGAAGCCAGGCAGATTTCAAGTAGCAAGGGAACATCAGCGTCATGAATTCTATAGAGTGGCATAAGCATTGCAGAAGGATGGAAGGCCATGGCCAATACCAGAAAAGATACTATAGACATAGAGTTGGAGCTTGTACCCTGAGCATAGGAATGCCCATATTCATCCTCAAGTGGGTCTGCTCCCAAGCCAGGGCTCAAATAGCAAGTGCAGTTTTTGCTAACTGCTTTCCAGCTCTAACTGAAAAGGCCTCAAAGCTGTAATAGTTCATGCTGCTCCTTACCAACTTCATTCTTACAGAGGGATGCTAGAACAATTTTGCTTCTGATTTTCATAGCCTAGCAAGTCACATAGGCAGTAAGGCAGCGGTATGCTGCAGTTCTGGGGTCTAGGTAAGGGATTCTAGGGGGAGGGAGTTGTTTGGTTGGTTGGGTTGGGTTTTTTTTTAAACCATTTAACAGCTAAACCTCACCAACATGTAACTCCAGCCAGAGATCAGTCCTTTACTCTGTTAAAAGGTGGCCATTTCTTTGACTCATTTACACAAACACACTGGACCTCTTGCAGCACAAACCAAATCAGTTACAGCTTGCACTTTTATAGTGTGGTATTTATTAGGACATAGGCAGGCAAACATAGTAGATGTGTCCAGATTACCCCTTACATTTACAAAACTATTTAGCAACTTTATTTTCCAGCTGCTTTCTTTTATATTGCAAATTCCTTCAGGTTCTAACAGAAAAGGAAACAGCTTCACTTAAAAAGTAGTCGTACAGCTCTAAAAGGGACAGAGGAAATGCCTGGAGTTTAGCAGTGCCTTTGACAGAAGAAAACTAACATTCAGTTCATTACCACAGTATGTGTCAAAAGTAACAGTTGAGTGGTCTAAAGATGCATGGTTTTGGTGTAATTTGCTGACAAAGAATATGCCATAGAGGGAACTAGTTATTTGCATAAAAGGTGATTTTGTTTCCACAGTGTTCCTTATGTGCAATGCAGTAAGACAGATGTTTTAATTAGAGAAATTCGAGTTAGATATATGTATGGTGGAAAGCTTTTCTCAGTGAGGGTAATTAAACAGAGAACCAGTTTGCCCAGAGAGGTTGTGCCATCCTTGGAGGTATTGATAACTCAACAGCTCCCTGAGTGACTGTGGGCAACTTTGGAATCAGCCTTGCTTTGAGCACAGGACTGGCTGAAATGACCCCCAGCAGGCCTTTCCCACCTAAATGATTCTCCAGTGCTAAGACTTTCAACAGTGAAAATCTTAACTATAGAAAAGATGTTTGCCAGAAGATTTTAAAGTGGCATCAACACAGGAGGTGCTCCTTTGTATAGCTAAAGCATAGCCAAACCCTTAAGCCTTACTTAGCTGAAGGATTGGCTGACTGCTCTGGAGAGAAGAATGCCTCATCCCTGGCAGTGTTCAAGGCCAGGTTGAACGAGGCTTTGAGCAACCTGGTAGAGTGGAAGGTGTCCCTGCCTATGGCAGAGGGGCTGGAACAAGATAATCTTTAAGGTCCCTTTAAACTCAAACCATTCTATGATTCTATGAATTAGGAGCAATTCTAGTGGCTTTTCTCTTTTCCCACATGTAAGTTTTTGACAGCACTGCCTGCGGCTGTACTCTGAATGCTGCCTTCCTTGTCTCGTTTAGCACACTGCTGCTGGTGATGAAGGTGGAGGCCAATCGCTGGTTTCTCCTGGGAGCTGCCTAGAAGATTTCAGAGCGACTCCTTTCATCGAATGCAATGGAGCACGTGGAACCTGTCACTACTTTGCCAATAAATACAGCTTCTGGCTCACTACAATTGACCAGCCCTTCCAAAGCAAGCCCTCAGCAGATACACTCAAGGCAGGACTGATCCGAAGCCATATCAGCAGATGTCAAGTCTGTATGAAAAATTTATAGAAGTCTTTCACAGTATAAGGAACCTGCTTATCATGTCATACAGTGGACCTTCTGTGATAGTTAGACATTTGAATAAATCATGTTGGTGCTTTTTTAACTTATTACCTCAAAAGCTGAATGGAAAGTTAATTTTTTAAAATGTCTGTAAAAGCAAATTAAGTGTAACACAAATCACGTCTAACACACAGATCTAATGCTGTGTTCTCCTACTATATAGTATAGATATACTTTCTGCTATTCTAACATTACATCATTTGCCAAATGCTACAAATACTCACAGCTTTGAAACACCAAAAAACTTCAGTAATAAATGGTTACCTTGGACAGATACCAACTGCATTTACTTTAAGAGAATATATGTATCTTACATTTACTGTATTTGTCACAACAGCAAACACTAACAGCTCCAGTTCCATAAATTAACACAGCGTGATTACAGAGAGAAACTCTTGCAAAATACTGAAACTATTTTGGAAAGTGCTCATGTCCAGCATTGAAACCTAACCTTGATTTTAGTATTTTATGCTTGGGTATTTCAAACACACCCAAAACAATTATCTTTTTATTGTGTTTGTTTTTTTTCAAGCCTAACAATGCTTTAGCACTTAACCACTGGCAAGAGCAGAGAAGCCCACAGGCCTCCCCAAAACAGTGACCACAAAATACAACTCTTCCTATTTCACTTAGGAGACTAAATGATGAAGATCAGCATTTTATTTTAACAAGCTTGATAATTTTTTTCTAGACATACCTCAGGATCATTACAAAGGTCTCTTGCTCCTTGCTATGTTGTGGACATCCATCCGTGTCACCCTACCCACACAGCAGTGACACTGGTTGGTTTTTCAGTTGCATTGTTTCTCCTCTGAAACCAAGCCACTCATCACAGATTTTAACCATTACTGCTGGAACAGCTATTGCATGTAAGGTGGGCTTTACAGGACAGCAAGTTGCTCGATGCCACAGAACTTTTAATTTAAGCACAGAACTTCCAGTACTGCCACTTGTCTGTCAAAAGGCATGCTGTCCTGGCAGCTCGGGACACACAGCAATGGGATAACCACCACCAATTTGCACACGGCCAGGGGAAGGAAGCAAAGCATTAATTTGGAACCATCTTTCCCCATAGAGAACCAGGTTATTGCGTGCCAGGCTTGATAAATGGCCAGAATGGCTAGCTCTTTCCTTCTGCAGAAACAATTTAGCTCAAAGTTATCTGTTACCACTGCAAGAGACTGGGAAGTGGGGGAACGGATCAGTTGCAAATTTCCTACTGGCATAGTCTGATTATATACCTGAATGCTTAAACCTGAAATTGGAGAGATTTTTATAGCAATGGCAATTGATTTTTCAACAGTTCTCTCACTCCTGCTCAGGTGCTTTTGGCTTTTGTACTTACATTCCATCCTCACTGTATCATAAATAAAACCTGGTTTTTTCTACACTTCTATTTGTTGATGATTTTCATTTTGTAAACAGCGTTTTTTTGCACAATGCATACGGACAGCTCTGTTGAATTACTTTGTTTGCACCTAAGGAATTAGAAGCACACTGCCAGAAAGCTCCTTCCACTGAAATTCAAACTCTTCAACCAGGAATACTCTTGTTTATTTCATGACACTTTAAAAGATACAAGAGGGAAGCTGTGTTTCTAAAATTGCTTGCTTAAGCTGAACTACCGCAATGGTATTCCATCTTGTTGTTAGAACAATTTAAGACAATAAATTGCAATGTTGCAGATTAAAGCAATGTATTATTCATGCTATACAATGTTCAGAAAACCAACATTAACAAAGCTTCCCAAGTGTTACCTCTGCAAAAAAAAAAAAAAAAAAAAGATGAAATATAAATGAAGTTAAAATTCTTAGCTAGCATGCTGTCTAACCTTGATCAGTCGTACATATGATGAGATACATCCATAAACAGAGAAATTACCTAAGCTTGAAATGAGCTCTCTGGCTATGCTGTAGCTCTGAAAGGCAGCCCCCAAACAAAGTAATCACACTACTATTTGTTCAGCTAAATAAAATACTTAGAACAGAAAACAATGCAGTCAACTTGAGCCAAATTTATTCCACGCTTGCCAATTCTTTTAAATACACAGGGCAGTAACAAACACCCAAACATCAGCAACTTACCTCGGTGTTGCTAGAGATCAGTGGCTGTGGGATGAACATGGTTATCACTTGGGATTTGGGCAGCATACCATTCCAGCACATTCAGTATTTTAAGAGAATTCAAGTGGAAGTTATGCAAATCTGTAAAAACCAATTACATCAACAATGGAAGCAAACTATTTTTCCTTTCATAGCTAATACCTTGCCCAATCTTCCTATGCAGCTAATTTTTTTCCAGTGTAAAACTTTAGCAGATAGGTCTTCCTCTCAAGCAGTTTTGCCTCTTAATTTTCTCTGGCTCACATAAGCTGTTCTTAACAAGTTTGCTCAGTGCAGTATCAGCACAGCATTGAGTTGAACGCACGGGCATGGTACAGGAAAGAACAAACAAACCATAAAACCCCACATGGTGCCAAGTGGACTTAAACTTCTGTATTTTGTGTAGGCCATGTTCTCAGGTCTGTGTTCCCATAGCCATGTTTCTCAAAAGCCTGTGTAATCACTGTTTGAGAAGGGGAGGTTGCTCGTGCACACAAACACACGGAATACTTGCAGCAGCCAGAGAATTTCACCTGGTGAGCTAACCGAGAGCACAGCAGGAGGGGAACTGACTTACGCAAGCTGCCTCCTCGTTGCAGGTTTACCTCCTCTCCTGTGAAAAAAGTCAGAGATGGGGTTGTTCAGCCTGGAGAAGGCTCCAGGAAGACCTTATTGTGGCCTAAACCCGTTCAGTATCAGGTTGAATGGGGCTTTGAGCAACCCGATCAGAAGATGTCCCTGCCCCTGGCAGGTGGGTTTCCTCTAGGCGATCTTTGAAGGTCCCTTCCAACCCAAACCATCTGATGATTCTGTGATCCCAGAACCCATTTCCAAGAAGTTAAAATATTTGATACTGAAAAAACTCAGCTACAGCAAAACAAAACAATCTTTTTACTAAACTACAGTGTTCCAGCCTAGGATGTAAAAACCACAAGTGTTTTGCCTGGGTTTCACCACGTCAGATCTTTTGCTTCAAAGCATGCTGTTTGCTTCCTATACTTCCCTGTTTGAAAGCATGTTGCTGAGCCTGGAGAAGGTGAATGAGATTGTATTACCCTTCTGCAGGTAGAAGTGCATCAGTATATCAATGTCACTTGACACCAATTACCTACTCAGAGTGTGTTGACCATATCAGCCAAGTTCCCTCACACCTTACATGACTGGGCTTGTCTGTGGCTGCCAGAAACAGAAAACCAGCAAACAAGCAGCAGCTGATGGCACCCCAGTGCAGGTGGCAGCAGACCCCATAAACCATACGGGGACTGGCTGCACCCCCAGGGTTGGCCACCCACACCCACCAGGGTGAGTGAGGGCCTGGACTTACGGTCTTTGGGGATTAGACACAGATGGTGCAAGACACACTGGATGAGGAGAACAAGTAACATCACTGCATCCCTGACCCATGAGCAGATAAGTAAAAACAGGAGTGGTGCTTCCCAGCCGGACATAACAATTGGATTGATGATCTTAAAGGTCTTTTCCAACCTGGTTGATTCTACAATTCTATGGCATGGACATCTAAAGCCAAAGCATGTGGCTCAAGAGCTCTACCTGCTTCATGAGCACCTGAATTCAGGAGTTCAGGCTCCTTTGGTGGTCCCCATGAGACTTGAAGCCTTATTGGGGTTGCAAGGAGCCAACAGCAACCTCAGTCTCGCACCATCGCTGCCTGCAAGCGGCAGGAAGAGGGATGTGGCCTTCCCAACCAGCCTGGCACCCACTCACCCTGCTCCATCTCCATCCCCCTCGGGTCACAGCATGCCCACAGCTCACATCCACCCAGCATGGACAAAAATAACATCTATTTCACTGTTCAAACACTTCACATGATGCAGACAAACATAACTGAGGGAGGTGAAGGGAAACAAATACTTGTAAAACAAGGTCCCCCTCTCAGGCAGGGCAAGCAGAGAACCTGGGATCCTGCTTTCACCTGCCATTGCTAGTCCTGGCCATGCATGACCATTCTGCAGCTTCACTGCTCCTCCCCATCAGTGAGCCAAGCTGAATTATTCCAGTAAAAGTACATAGGATGGGGGGGTGAAAATAAATAAATAAAAAGCACCATTTAAACAGAAAACAACAACTAACCTAGGCAATTCCAGTGCTGGGGGTTGAGCTGTGCTCTCCAATAGCGCTTGCAGACATGCACAGGCACCTCTGCAGCAGATAGAGCACCAACACTGGACTGGAAAAATGGAACTCAGCTACAGCAGGGTTTAAATTAGTAATATCATTAAAAAAAGAAAAAAGTCCTGCATCAAACTCTAGAAACCCTCAAGTTTTGCTCGAAGGCACAATCTGACTTCTGCAAGTAGTAAAGAAATGAGGCTAGCCACATCGAGCAATGCAGATCTCCTGAGCTCCTATCATCAGCTCCTGTGCAGTCTGCAGCCTCTCAGGTTCTGCTGTGTAACCCCATGACCTCTCTCACAGGCTGTCAGAGTGGCATCCACTATAACCCAGGCATTTCTCAAGGAGCAATATCCAGTAACACTAAAAAGCCAGGAACATCCTGCCAGACAAGTATAGCCCTAAGGGCAAAAGCACAGCATGCAAGACTGGTTCCTGTGTCCTTTTCTTTTCAATGAAAACACCCAAGTTGGAGCTTTGGGAAAGACTAGGAATTCCTTCGTATCTCATACAAATCAAACATTGGTGCAACTGAGCTGCAAATATTTATACCTTAAAAAGTATTAGACATTATATTTACAAATACTTTACCTGTTCTGTCCCTTCTAGCTGCACATGGCCCAAAACCCTAACCTTGCAACACGCCTATGCTGCAGGTTCAGCTGTCAACAGATGCAGCAAAGCCAGTGGCGAACCTCTCACAAATGTGTTGGCAAATCGCTTTGGTCACAGACAAGACTGAGGTTATAGCCTGTTTGTCTCTTCCCAGTCCCAAGGGAAGACTAGACACTGGCCTTAGAATTTTGTTACTGCACATAAGCTTGAAAGCAGAAAATAAACTACTTCTCTGCAGCAAGTTGATCAAGAAGATATACTTTGGGGGAAAAAAATAACTAATATTCTTAGTAATAATTTAATTCATTATTCATTTAGGAATTGACTCCCTATGTACTACTCAACTGTGATTTGGGTGGGACAGAGAAAGTCAATGAGAAAGCATAAGAACAACCAACCCTTTAGTTTTAGAAAATTATGCCCATAGCATCCATAAGAAGACAAAAGAGCCCCCACACAACAGCTTGCTGAAATGGAAACATGTGAGCTGCATCTTTGGGGTTTTGGGGGGGGTTGTTTTGGGGAAATATGGGGGTGGAAAGTAGTAGTTCCTCACTGTGGTTAAAGCGTCTCAGTGTGTGCTCCTGGGTCATCACATACTGCATCATAGCCGAGAGAGTTGGGAAACTCTAGGAGCACTAGTGAGTATTAGCTTCTCCTTTTTACTGCAGTCAGGAAAGAAACCATGTACCTCGTTAGTGCTCCTTCATGTGCCTTTCTACTCCACAAAAGGCAGTTTTCTCTTTCCTTCCTCCTGCATTAGCCACTTTCACATCAGAAAACGCAAGTCCTCACTTCCCTGCAGGAAGATGGCAATGTCATGCATAGCTGCTAAACATCAAAGCTGCAGCCTTGAGCACAACAAGGGAGGAATTGGAAGGGAGATAGAACACAGGTGGCATTCTACAGGCACCATAAAGAGGTCAAAATGCAGACAAATAGAAAATCACTTCCTTCCCCCCAAAAGCTTTCCTACCCACATTAAAAAGAATTACAAGAGAAAAAGGAAAGAAAAACTTCCTCCTACATCTTGCAATTAGAGCAGCAAGAGCTGTGATGCTGCCTGTTAATACATGAAAGCCCACCATGAAAGGGGAATTCACATTAATAAAGTCTCCAAATGAATAGTACGTATCCACAGCGATTTTAATAGTTCAGCTTTTGAGTCTTACACTGTCATCTGACATAAAAAGATTGTAATTGATTTATTAGCTACAAATATAAATTATACCTGGATTTTCTTTTTTTTTCTTTTTTTTGTCAAGAATAAAAAAGTACTGTGTTTTCAATCTTCCAAAGTCAGAATCATGAAGGGAAAGATGATAATCATGTGAAAGCTGTTGAGAGTATACAAACAGATCATTTACATGCAACATGAAATGGCAAGTCAGTAGAAATCAGACTCCTTCAAAACTGTTCAAGTTATTGTCATTTGTACCAATTGTACTAATACACCATTTGTCTTCAGATCCACTCCCCTGGAAACTGGCAAGTCTTCCCATATAATTCCACTCACTTTTCCATTTTCATACACAGAGCTTCCCAGAAACCTTTAATGGTCAGATTTGTTTGGCTGCTTGTTTTTTGGGTTGTTTCCTTTTTTCCACAGACACCATTTTAGTCTATTTGACTTTTCCTTTCTGGTGATCTGCAAGCACTTGTTGCTCTTCGGTTTGCTGGAGAGAACAATCCCTCCCCTTCTCTTACATCATGTAAATGGTTCAGGAACAACAACCAGATTTTGTCCTTTTTGCCGGCTTGTAGTCCGTAATGTCTACAGTTTGCGGTGGTCCCTCGGCCTTCTGCCGTACAATTATTGGGACTACCATGTCAAACACAGTTTCAAAGAGGTAATCTACCTTGTATCCTGTTTTTGCACTGGTCTCAAAGCACATTTTCTCAGCTGCTGGAACATCCTTCTCATCTAGCATTTTGTATTTCAGTATCTTTTTATAGAGCGCAATCGCGTCCTCTGCACAGACTTGTTTTCGCACCTTCGAGCTGCAGCTGGCAACAGGCTTCTCAGGTCTATTTTCATCCAGTGGCAAAGCGCAGTCGTCGGTGAGGTCAACTTTATTTCCAACAATAGCAAAAATGCAGTCAGCACTCGCACTGTCCGTCAGCGCCAAGAATCTTTCTTCCAGCTCCGTCAGGCTTTGGAGGCTGTTCACATCATACGTGAGGATCACAGCAGCTGCTCCTCTGCAGTACATAGACCCGAGGCCATGAAACTGCTCCCGTCCTGGCAAAGGTTTAAACACAACAATAAGTCAGTGTGCTGCAAGCTATGTTATTGACTGAGTGAGAGAGTTTAGGGAATTTTAAGCCAATTTTGCCAATTTGGATGGAGCAGTGAAGGTAAAAAAGTGTCATTTGTAGCATTTTCAGGTTTTTTCTCCTGCTTTCCCTAGAGAGTGCAACTGTGCTGCAGAATGCCTTGGCTCACTGCTTGCTCAATTGCAGATCAGGGAATCTGTAAAGACGAGTGAGCAAGCCTGACACAACATTCACAGCTGCAGACAGCAGAAAAAGGTTTGAGGGTTTTTTATTACACTGCATACTAGTTTATTTATGACACATTAACAACTACCCCACTTGCACCCGCAGATGGCTCGTTCCACCTATTTAACGATTTATACACAAAAAAATAAGTTCTACTGTTTCAAATTCTGCTAGATCTTATTACTCCTATAAATCCAGAGTACACTTCCAAGCATATCCAGTTCAGAAATCTGGATCAAAGTCAGTAATCCACTTCTTCCTAGGTTTTGAAGGATTTTGTAAGCCCTATACTACATGTCCACAGTTCTCAGGTACATTTACTTTATAGGAAAATAATTGTCTTTAATGCTGCTGTATATAGCCTGCATGTACTAATATGCACCTATCCCATCACAAGTACTCACCCTTTTTAAGGATATTAAACATACACAGCATAGAGAACCCTAACTACATTTTAGGAGTAATTTATCTTTTAGGTTGCCCCAACCATCACTCAATAACCAACAGTTAATAACAAACATTTCTTCCTCCCTGTCACTCAGCAAATATCTGCCAGCACTTCCAGCTAAGCTTAATGGTCTCCTTCAACTTAGCTCCTTGGAAGACAAAACTGACTCTTCTTTAAATTCTGGGAAGCAAACAATGCTCCTCAGTACTTGCAAAAGGACTAAGGGAAATGAGGCAGAAGACAAAGTGTTTCCTTTGCTATCAAGAACTGCAACTTTCCCCTGATACCTGCTACATGTAGAATTTACTGTAGCATGCTCACTTTACTCCCCAAAACTTGGCTGAGAAAAAGAGAGAGCACGCTAGATTTCAACCAGCCATCAGAGTCAACCTTAGGTCATTAAAGAAGGGGAGAAAAAAAGACAACATTACTCTTCTAAACATTTTATAATCATCATCATTTCTCAACTCTTTTTTTATAGCCTCTTTGCACAGAGCCTCCATCTACAGGAAGTCTGGAAGTGATCTAGATACATTAATTGTCTGCACAAAGCTACTAACCACAAGTTACAGCATTGTGAAATCCTCATAAATAGCGGTGGAGCAGGAAAGATAAAAGAAATTCATGCTGAAAGATACAGGTCAGCATATATTGGAAAAACACATCTGCACATGTACATGCAAACTGTGAAAGTAACTTAGAGCTTATCTCCAGTCAGGAATAGAACTTCAAACTTTTGAATCACTGTTGTAAGTCCTTTGACAAACTTTAGGACTCAGAGGCCAGAAAAGAGGCCAAGTGTTCATCATTATCAGTAAACAAAACTGGAATACATCAAGCTAGAACAGTGAAGCTGTGACTGCCCCATTCCTGGAAGTGTTTAAGGCCAGGCTGGATGGGGCTTTGAGCAACATGATGGAAGGTGTCCTTGCCCATGGCAGTGGGGGTTGAAACTACATGGTCTTTAAGGGTCCTTCCAGCCCAAACCATTCAGTGATTCTATGAATATGAAATTCAAAGCTCACCATACTTTTAACACTGAATGAAATTTGGTAACTGCCAGAGAAATAGATTTGAAAAGGTTCAGAGTACACTATAAAGAGGTATAAAAAGAAGGTGGTGAGGATGCTCAGAAGCATGCAAAGCTTTCGCATAAGGAAAAATTGTGGAATCTCTCAGGCTGGTGAACTACTGAAAAAAAGGTATGAACGATGTCTATAAATTCAGACCTAACACTGAGCAATTAACCCAGGAACAATTATTTACTCTTTCTCATAACACAGAAAATGAGGATTTCACATTAAAAAAAAAAAAAGAATAATAATTAAAAATCCTTGTGTAGTTTACTTTCCCGCACAGTGAAGAACTGGCAGTAAGCGTTATATCACATTGCGGAGGTCAAAAAAAATCAATGAATGGAGTACAGAAAAGTGTGAGAACTGCTTCGGTGCAATTTTGTATAATCTCCAGCTTGCTTCCCCCCCCATCAAAAGAAATTCTTTAACCAATGAGCTGGTAGGTAGGAAAACAGGAGGAGGAGGGGAAAAATTGATATGACCTTGCTTAGGTGCAAACAAGTAAAGGCAAGGGAGAGTGGGTTGTAGAGAAGGGGCCAGTGCTTTTACACTTTCTCCTCCTATCTCATGTTCAGAGTTGTGCTTTCAGTTGCACTGCAACTGAGTCTTTAAAAGTCTCCAATTTTTGAGTAGGAGTTTGTGCTGCAACCTACTCTGTTTTCATCCTAACCCTGGTTATACTGCAGTCTGGAAACCACAATGGAACATATATCCTCCTCCGTCCTCCCACTTCAGATGCCTAAGCCATAAAATCCAGTGCCCAGAATGATTTGCTACAGCAACTGGGTACTCGAACAATACTACTACTTGTTTTATGGAATTTGTATGCTAATCTAATCTTGCACAGCATAATATAAACCATTACACTTTTAAACTCTAAATACAAACTGGCTACTTCTACAACTAAGATACTGTTGAAAGGGGGAAAGAAACAGTAAGAAGAATTTACCTTGCATAAGGGATTAATTATGTTGGAGGAATTATGGATAGTCTCTCCTGCTCACCCACACAGCACAATCTACATGCAGAAAAAATGCATAACGTATTTTTACAGCACAGTTTCCTTGTACACACCACTTCTGGCGCTTAAGGACTGGAACAACCCCAGAAGTGGAAAAAACCTCAAAACTACACAAAGTATTTAAACTAAAAGCTTATCTGTCCCTAAGGTGTCAGGCAAAATAACATCAGACATTATGGTGAAAAACTTACTGCAAGAGAACAGCCACCCCTTTCTTAAGGGCCAGTTATTTCGCTCCCTGGACCCATCTGGTACCACTTTAACTACGTACATTTTCCACAATTACCGAAATTAAATGGTAAACCCTGAACTCAAGAATTAAATTATTTCACCCTTTCAAAAAATAAAGGTAACAAGGAAGAGCGCCAGAACTATCAAATAACTTGCTATCAAAGGAAGTGTGAGAATCAAATCAACCACAAAGGCACAATGTTAGGGAAATTTCTTGAAGTCAAGCAACCCAAAACTAATTTCCAGTTTTCCATCTTTATATCTTGCCTTGTGTACAGCAGTTCAACTGCCCTATGGCATTATCACTACCTGCAGCACTGTTAGCTTTTCTGAGGCTCTTCCAGCCAGTCTATGAAGTCCTGTTGGAGACCTCACCCACTCAGGAGCAACGCAGTCATCAAGCATTTTCAAAGTCCTATGGTGGTTGTCATGAATCAATCAAAGAATTTGAGGCAAATGGACTTCAGAACCAGATGGTTCATGAGAAACCCAAGGGAGAAAGAAGTGAAAAGCAGACCTTGCAAGAGACCAGCCTTATAAATACTCAAGGCTAGATTTAAAGTGTGCAAGGACTTGAACTTAAGGCTGAGGCATTAGTCCAGCCAGCCTCCTACAGCACCCCTGCCTCTCAGCTGGAAGACAGCAGCCCACATGAATGCTTTCTCTGGATGGGATCACAGCCTGACCAAGCATCCTCTTCCCTTCCTTGCTGTGGGATCCTCTGAAATCAGCAGTGCCAACCACTGTCCCGATCTCCTCCCTGGAGCAATCTTCCTGTCCATCATCCCTGAGGGTGGTATCCAAAGTAGCCTGTGAAGTTTCTATTGATGTTTAGGAGGGCAAAAGATTTCCTCCAGACAGATTTGAATGTTTCTTACATACCACCTCTTCAAAGGCTTTCACCACAACTTCTTAAGTAGCATAACTTCCCACACACACACACTCTTCTAAAGAAATCCTCTGCTGGAAGAACAAGTTTTAAATCTCTTGGTGCTGAGCACATACAAGAATGCAAAACGGAATGTTCCTTTAAGTCTCAAGGGAATAAGACACCAGAAATACTAATGAGCTAAAAAGGTCTTCCAGAAAGTAATGAAAAAAGTTGTTACTCTGATATTGCAGTCTGAGAGGGGTTCTAAATTTTGAGTTCCTGAAGTAAATATGTAGTGTGGAAAAGTACACAAAAGGGAGCAAAAGCAGCACACTAATATTATATTAAAAGCTACCAAGAGAGCAAAATTGTCCAGAAAGTTTCCAGTCCATAAATCAGGTACGTTCCAAGGATCTCCACTGTGATTTAAGCAAGACTGTAATTTGGACAGTAGAGAGGAAATAACACAAACAGAAGATATCAGTTAGGTTTTGCCTTCAAATTCTCTTTCTCCTTTATAGGAAAGTCTGAACTTGAGTGTACACGAAGAGAGACAGGAACTGTGCCCTAAGGAGATTGCTAAAATAGGAAAGAAAACAGAAAGTATAACATCCATGACACAGCACAGAAATCAGTATTAGAAAGAAATGAGAGTTGAGGATTCAGCTGCAGTAGATAAAGGTTCAAAGGGTGACCCTGATGCTCTTGAGTTACCTCAGCAGGAACATCCGCGTGATAACAAGAACAGACAAACAAGCTTCCTTTTAAAAAGGGAACAACATTTCCCTCTGTTTGCAGACAAAGCAGTAAAGTTGTGACCCTTTAAAGGGCACTAGGGGAAACAATTTTGCTAGGAACTGAGATTTCTGTTTGTGCACATACGCCAAGATATATACTGACTATTAAAGAGCAAACAATAAAGGCCCACAAAGGTTTCAGAAAAGTTGCCTTGCCCAGAAGTGAGTCAGGCTCTCAAGTTTTGACAATGATGAAGTTTGCGCTCTTCATTACCTTGTTCAAGATTGGTATTTATTTCTTCTAGGTGGCTTTATCACATTTCCCTTGAAGTCAGGAGCTTTATTAAGAAGCAGACTATGCCTGTGGTTACCTGGGGATAAAAATAAAGCTCTCCATCCCAAAGGATTAACATGGAGGACATAAGCAGGAATTAGTTGAAACAAATGAGTCAGAAAGCACTGGAGCACTCAATTTGTATATATCCAGAAGCCATCTGAATACATGATTTCCCGATCCATTAGAAAAACGCCAACATTTGGTTTTCCTCCAAGACAAAATTCCCCGAAGAATGAAAGTCTCTGGGAGGGGAGAAAAAAAAACCACCCACAAAACCAACCCACACCAAACACCCCCCAAAAAACCCAACCACCAAAACAATTAAAAGTTGAGCAACTAGAAAATTCATTTAAGCTCCACATTCACCTATTATTATACATTCACAGCGCTACAATATAGAAGATACTTGTGTAATTGAAGTTTCAGAATGCAAGATATCTCTATCTCTACTAAAAATCAAGACAACATTTATTTTGTTTATACTTAGATATGAATCAACATTCAAGGTGTGAACTGTGCCCTAATTCAGGAGCTTCTATTTAAGTTACTAAAAATCAGATATATGGATGTCTTGGCCAAAGCCAAGAACATAAACATAGCAAAATACTGATCTTTATACCCAAAGGGCTTCACTTTCATGTTTTAAAGTAGAAAGAGCTACACATGGAAGCAAATAACAACCACATGGTTTAAGTGAACAATGAACAAATGAAAATTCTTTAATAAAGCTCTCCAAAGAAAAACCGTCAGAAACAGTCAAGAACATGGGCTCAATGGAACATACAACTGGGACAAGCCTGTTCCATTTCTAAACAGAACTTACTCTCAATGCCTAAGGCAAGTATCTTTATCTCATAATAAAAGAAGATTAAAAAGGTGAAAGAGACCATCTCCTCCCTTAAATCTACGTATTTTTAACTTAATGAACAAATACTTTGAGTTCTGAAGGAATATGAAATTCCCAAGACCCTGCAAACATTGCCACTCTACAAACATGAATCGTTTTAGGCTTGTAAAGCTGCTTCTGCAAAACAGCAGTTCCGTGTGAGCAAGAAAGCCACATGAACAGGAGTAATCATTCACTTCTCACTTAGGCAAGATAAGAAATCACGATAAAACTGAGCCCTGTCCTTCAGTCAGCTTTAATTATCGTATTAGAAATACCACACCTCCACTAACAAATGTTTCCCTTGGACACAAAACTCAGTGGCCAGAATGCCTAGAACTTATCCATTGCATAATCATTATCTATTAATTACTTAAATTCCCTCAGTTCTAGTCTTAGAAAGTGGGGGTTATTCAAAAACACTTTTACAACACTCCAATTTAAAACATGAACACACATAGAAGCACCACCACGTTGCACACATGGTCTCACCAACACGCACACATACACACGCTCCTTGTAATAGAGGTTATTCACAAGCTTATGTCCAAAGTCACTTAGATCCAAGCCTGACAGCATTTAGGTATTTATACTACTGCTTTTATACAGATAAAGGAAATACACTGCATGAGCTCTTCTCCTCTCCTAGAGGTTGCCATCCAGGGTGGCAAAAACACATACAGGACACTTGTTTCAAGTGCTACAAATATCTCCTCATTTAAAAAAATCACAATATTCAAATGGAAGCAAGTCCCAGATTCAAAGGAACCAACAATATATTTAATTGTCTGCCACAGATGAGAAAGCTTTGCAAACCGTAAACAGTGAAGCAGAAGGTGCTTCATGTTTAATGCCATGACACTTGAATAAAAGGCAGATCTCAAGAGTTCAGTATGCTGTTATACAGGAGGAATGTAAGATTATTTTCCTGATCTGAAAGAGGCATTAGATTATGTCACTGTAATATAGTCCCTGCTGAATTCACATGCAGAAATCCTATACAATCGACTGTCAGATTATAGAATAGCATTCAACCAAATATTAAAACATTCTATTTAACAGATCTGATTTTTGTCTGAACAGCCTGATATGTTACTTGAGAAAATCCAACTACTTACCTAACTAGAGGCAGATAAAGGTCTTGATGAAACAGGAAATGTCTTGCCACTATAATCCCAAATTTATGAGTTATGGTACCAGAACAGCTTTTATCCTGGGAGATTAAGCTGCACCCTTCTGTGCAAATACAAATATTAAAGAGAATCGTTTTGGGTTTTGTTTGGGGTTTGCTGTGTTGTGTTCTGTTTTGTTTCTAAAAGTCTCCTAAACTACCATCAGTGATCCAGAAGTGGCTGGGATAACATGGTACATATATTTTGGGATGTGTTTTATTAGGGAACCTAAATTCTCACAGGAATCACACGTGAGAAAAACACACAGCGATGAATAACTGAAGGGCTGTTTGAAATCATTAATTCTTAAACAAAATTGTAAAAAAAAAAAAGGCATAAGTTTTTAATCTGTTTTTATCTTAAGAGGATAAAAGGTCCCCTGCAAACTTATGCACGAATATTTAACAGATATTAATGTATTCTCCATGGAATAAAAGGAGAGGCTGCAATAGTATTCAGGAAAAACTGGATGACATGTTTAGCATTACCAAGCACCAAGGCCTATTACTGGGGATCCTGTCTCCAATGTAATATTCAAGGGGAATAAAAAAAGAAACTCATCCTTTATTTCCATTCCTTTACATAACAAAGCCAACATCTTTTCAGGCGTCTAAATTAACTATTAACATTCTGCCAAGAGAAGAGGACTGCTCCCTGGAAGGCTAGTCCACACCAGCAACTACCAGCGTGCATTAAGAAAAGAAACTCATTCTTTACTTCCCTTGCTTGAGTTGAGCGCGCTAAAAACACAAATCATTTATTTCTACCCCCTACTACATTCCACAAAAAAACCCAAAAACCAGCAGACATGGAAGCAGATATGGAAAGCAGGAGAAAGATGGAGAAGTTTTTAAAGAGCATAAAGACGAACTAGAGAGAAAAGAACCACCACCACACCCTATATCCTTTATGAGGCTTTGCTCTTTTTGCTTTTTCTAATACAAAGGCAACATATGAATTCAATTTTTTTGAGTTGTCATCACCACCAGTATGGCTGGGAAACGAATCGGAATCCTGAACCCAGGACAGGTATTTACTCCCTGGAAATGGAAAATCCACTACACTCTATGAGTAAGAACAGTAAAACATTCAATGACAAAAAACGATAGCCAGATTTCTTTTAGCCTACTTCTTTCCTTCCCCTCTAAATATAATAACTAAACTAAAAATACCTGATATGCCATAAATAAGATTTGTGGGGCATGTTTCAGCAGGGACCAGAAAATATGAAGTATGTAAAAGATTTTGCCCTAAAATTCAGAAGGTAGGTGAAGTGGCTAGAAAGATGAGCCTTCCTGTACAAGGATTAACAATTTTGCTAATAGTAATGCTCTCAAAATTCCTTTACAGATTCAAGCTTATTCCTAGTTTACAGCCTTTGCAAAAGGAAAGTCATCTTAACAGACAGCTAAAATAAATGACAGCAGCAACTATTATTAATTTGCTTCTCCTTTTATGGTTTTCATCAGAAAAGAGCAATTATAATTCTATTCTGACTGTGTTCCTTTTTTTCTTCTTTGCTATGTACACACAGACTTATTATAGCACAACCTGTTCAAGACCTGGCTGGCTGGGAGAACAACCCCCTTCACACCCCTATCCCTTCTGAGAATAACTTTTCCTTGTCAAACTTGAACAATACCAAAAGGTCAAGCCGTTTCAACTAACTCTTTAATCGCTGTTAAAACAACAATTCAATTAACATTCCAAAAGTGATACTTTGGCACAATTCACATAAAACTAGTCTTCCAAAGAAGTTCACTTAAATGGGCCCTTTATTGTTAGGACAAATAGCACACTGAGAGGTTATGCAAGAATGATGTCAGCGTGATGTGCTGCACATCACATGCTGAACTCTAGGATGTGGTTAATGATCTACAGGATCATCTGAGCATTATCTGAAGAAGATGGCTTGTTGGCATACGTGCTTGTTGTGATAACGCTTTTCTTCAGCAAAAGGGCACACAGAAAACCCTGTCTAATAAAAATGGCAAAACAGAAAATAGAAGGTACTTTTTGCTACAGGGTTAGTTTTATTTCATAATCTTCAAGAGGTTTATTTTCCAAGGCATGCACTGATAGAAGCTCCACAATAAAAGTCTAGCCACAAATTTTTTCTGATGTGCCGAAGAAATGACTCAAAGGACACAAAGCCTTTACTCACAGTATACCTTTAAAGAATCTATGACTGAAACATGGGTAAAAAAATTGCTGTGGTTTTGACAGTTAACAGTGTGATAGTATATGGAGAAATGTGCTTTTAAGTAAAAGCTTAATTTTCTAAAGGCAGCTGAACTAAAGGCTGATGGCTAACAGCTTACGGTGGTGCTGATCGATCTGTTATGTCCTGCAGAGCACGCTGAGTCACAGAGGTATCAAAAAAAGCTGATTACCCACTCACCCACAGCTGATCTATAATAAACATCCCTCAGTCATCTTGTCAAATCCTGTATTATTCACTCATGAGCCAGTTTAAATTTTCCCAGAAACTTTTAAATCCAGCCCTGAACAGTAGTTTGTCTGTTTTCATTCCATAACTGGCAGTGAAGACTTCCATTACTGGTTCCCAAAGACAGACCCTTCAGACACACTCAAGGGAAGGGGGAGAACAACTTAACATAGGAAAGAAGAGAGAAAACAAAAGAAAAAGAAGATTAAAATCACAGAGCAGGGCCAGAGATCAGAACAGAATGAGAACTACACTTGATCTCCTGTGTAATGAAGATGACAGAATTTCACTCAGCCTTCATCTTGTGACTGAGAAATTTATATTCTATAAGGCAGCCAAAGAAAGAAAAGTCAATATCCCACAAATTACCCTGTTATAGGTCAGCTTTTAGACTCTGAGTTTTGGTAGACTTTCAGCTCCATGAAGTACCTTCTTAAAAAAACCCAAATGAAGCCAACATCACCACTAAAAAACCCACCACATTCCCCAAAACCCAGAAAAACTCAACACTCCTCCCTAAAAGGTGCTCCTGTATAACCTACCCACCTTCTGGCTAGGCCAGAGAAACCAACATTTTTTTCATATTCAGGCTCTTTGCCCCTAGCAGATTCCTCTAAACCATTAACCATACCTGTAGCTCTTTTCTCCAGTCTTTCCATATTATTCTATAACCAGGACTGTCTCACTAAAGCTAGGAGGTTACTGAAATTCTTCACTACTTTCATCCCTCTTTACACTTGGTATACTCTTCGGAACAGCTCATGGGCTGTGGGACACCACGAGGTACCAAGGGCTCAGCTTGTCATCTACTACCAACTCAACGCACCTTGCAAAATACGTAATGTTGCCCAAACTGAATTTAGCTTAACCTTTCTTACTGGAATAAAAAAAACGGGGGGGGGGGGGGGGGGGGGGGGGGGGAGGAAGGGGAGGGGAGAAAAATAAAACCCCACCTATTTGTAGCTAAAGATCCCACTGACCCCTCTACAACCCTAATGAACTTTCTCATTCAGCTAGATGAGATTTTTTTCAAACTACCCATTTTCTTTAGGTCTCTTGATGTACTGTGTTTATTTTTAAGAGAAGGAAATAATCCCAGAAGCATCAAGCAGTGCATGTATTTTCAGCTGTCTGGAAGGGCAGAACCTTGTAGAAGAGCAACAGAATTGAGCAGAGCCTCACCAGACCAGCAAGCGTATCTTGAGTGCATCTGAAACACAAACTAAAAAAACCCGAGCCAATTTCCCTCTGAAACCTCACAGCTGTGTAGGAAGATGTGTCATCTCAACACCAAAGCCTGGCGAAAGAAATGAGGGCATGCCAGATTTATGGGACATTATCAGCCTGTCTACAAGCCAATGCTCCACCAGAAAGTGAGCTGAAATCCAGCATCAACACCGTCTCTACGGAGAAGAAAATGTTGCAGGGTGCCTGTGAGTTAAATTTATGACAGAAAACCCAAACCCCTTTGGATTTACTGTGGAGAGCTCTGCAGGAAGCAATAGCACAGAGCACTTAACTGCAGCAGCAGAGCTTGACGGTCAAGTATCACCCAGCAGTGGGTAACAAAGAGGCCAGTTATGGGACAGGGCGGTAGAACAGCCTCGTCCACGTGAGACGCCTGGCTCCGGGTTGTGCGAAAAGCCTTTCGGCTGTAACACTCACTGGAACACCAATCCGTCTCCTCAAAGAAAAGTCCCTCTTACAGAAGAGCAATTCATATTCCACAGGATGAGTACTAAAAGCAGATGTTTTTTCTTTCCAGTACCTGAAAACTGATACTTTTTCATTAAATTTACAATTCCTTTCCACAGGGGAACAGGCACTGCAGATGAGCCCGCTTCTCCACATAATTGCTAAGCAGAGGCTCTTACCAGGTCCTCATCTTCAGAGTCACTCAGAAAAGAGATCTTTTAAGCCCACACTCCCTCCCAAAGTTTGCTCTTCAAACCAAGAAGCAGGTCCTTAACTCAGGCAGGAATGCACAGCCAGGTGTATTTTAACATAGTTCAACTGCCACCGCGGGGCCAGGAGGTCACTCCACACACACTGGATGCTTTATATTGCTCAATAAGGAACTGGAAAGTTAACCTGGTGTGCTGGTTTTGGCTGGGATAAAGTTAGTTTTCTTTATAGCTGCTAGTATGAGGCTATGTTTTAGATTTGTGCTGGAAACCGTGTTGGTAACAGAGATGTTTCAGTTACTGCTGAGCAGTGCTTGCAGAGTCAAGGCCTTTTCTGCCTCTCACTGAACCAGCAAGCAGGCTCGGAGTGCACAAGAGGCTGGGAGGGGACACAGCCAGGACAGCTGATCCCAGATGACCAGAGGGGTACCGCGAATCCATATGGTCTCAGGCTCAGCATATATATATATAGGGGAAAGAAGGAGGGATGTTTGGGGTGGTGGTGTTTGTCTTCACTGCTTTGGGTGAGCCCTGCTGTCCTGGAGATGGCTGAAGCCCTGCCTGCCAGTGGGAAGTGGTGAATGAATTCCTTGTTTCGCTTTGTTTGTGTGCATGTCTTTTGCTTTACCTATTAAACTGTCTTCATCTCAACCCACGAGTTTTCTCACTTTTATGATTCTCTCTCCCATCCCACTGGGGGAGGGTGAGTGAGCAGCTTGCTGGACTTAGTTGAGATTGCCCTCCTAAATGTATCTCAATAAGCACTCCAAAATGCTACTGCTCGTCTGGCATTCCTGCCAGGTTCCAGAGAAGAGTTTGCAAGTAAGCATCTGCCTGTTCCCTCACAGACAAGAAACGCTTCCTGTTCTACTTAAGTTTTTCAACTTCCTCATTAGATACTTTGGTTTTGCCTTAGATATCTCTTTACATGGGTTTGGTTTTGGGTTGGGTATTGGTTGGTTGTTTTTTTTAATCAAGAATTCCCCATGGGATTTTTCACAGAACAGTAACCAGATACATACCAAGTCAACCAGCACAACACACCAACCATTTTTTGAGTGAGGAAATATCATGAACTTAATAAACATCTTCATTAAGGACTGTGACATTTTAGAGAAGAAAAATAGTTCATTGTTACTGATTGCAGATCCTCTTTGCATTAAGATTATAATCAACCTTAAATAAAATTAAATGGTCTAATCTATTAGAATCATTCTTTTTCCATATTACCACTATAACCCCAAACACATCATATGTATTTTGGCCTCCTGACAGTCTTCAAATCCCTTCTTCCTAAGTGTAAGAAACCAAACCACCAATATGCAGCCATAAACTTTTTTGTGCACACCCAAGGAGAGTCATATTATAATGCAGTAAGTTTGCTTTCTCTTTCAGAGACCCACAGGAGAGTTTCACTTACAAGAATGTTAGCTATGGCAGTACCTATTTTCCATCAGCCCCATTTCAATGACACTTCCTTCCATCTTTTGTCAATACTTGGGAAGCACAAGCAGTGGCAACAGGCAAACAGAGCCCAGTGTTCCCTCCCCTCACACACCATTCCACTTCAGGTCACCAGCCAGAGAGGTTTAAGACACTAAAAGAGGCTCAGTCTGCAGATATTTTCAGGGATCTCCAGCATGCTTTTAACACAGCACCAGAGCATCAGAAGCAACAGCTCTTTTAGCCTTTGGTAATCAGCCTGGAAGATTTTGAGGACAATCCATTCACATATGCCTCAGATTGCACCTTCCCACCCTTCCCCATAGCCAGAGACCATCCTCTTCTCCCCCAGCAACAGCACAGCTTTGTTCAGTACAGGCACTGGAACCCTACAATATATACAGAGGAACCCAAGTATATCAGCCATGATCCCTTTCAGAGATAAAACTAATTATTATTAACGTGGAAAGTGCCCACAATGCTAGAACAGGAAATAAGATAAGGGAAACAATCTGAATGTGACAAATACAGCTATCTGCTGCGGGAGGAATACCCCAAGTCCTAAAAACAATCTTACAGGAACATTTGTTCCTCATAAAAATAAGAAGTAACCGCACTGGCAGGGGCTGGAGGAGCTGACCAGTTTGAAACATCTTCAGTTTCAAAAATCAGAGATTTCCTTTTTAAATAAGCAACAGCCAGTGTCAGGATGGGGGGTGATGGTGTCACTCTCATTATACGAGTGGGTTTGGTTTAAAATACCTACGTTTCCCTTGCAACAATGCACAAAATTTGATGAGCCTTTTTATGAAGCTTGGAAGATGTTGTCTCAACTACATAGTCAAAAAATGAAAAAGCCCTATAAACCACTACGGATTCTGGTAGTTTCTCCCTCTTCCAAATGAACCAAAAGCTTGCTTGTTTGTTTGGCTTTTTTTTGAGAGGAAGTGACAGCCAGAAAGTGGAAACAAGTAAATAAGAGATAAAAAACCCTCTAAAATACAGAGTGCCTTATTTTTAACTCAAACAATTAAGAAGAGAGCAACAACAGATTTGTACGTCCAGATCACAGACCCCATTACGAAGAATGGACACATTGAACTTCTGAGGATTTTCACAACGTAAGGGATTTAACTGCATGAAGCTTCAGTCCCATTGCTGAAGTAACCTGCATAACCAGAAAGGGAAGTCAGTTAGTCCAAACCCCTTGGGGAAAGGGAAGTAGGAGCTCAGCTGAAGGTCACTGTAACCAGGGCACAACACCATACAGCTATATTTTTATACTTTTGTCATTGAGTGGATTAGGAACGTGAGCTTAAGCAGAAATCAAAGCTGGTTGACTCTGTGTAGAGAAACACAGGAGTGTTTGTTCCTCATTATTACCCAGCCAATGAACAGCATTTAAGCATTTCTTTTGTTTTAAAGGCTATTTCAGTCTGTCTGACTTCTGCTTCGCATTCTTCATGTGAAGCACACATTAATTTCTCTTGCCATGCCTCCAAAACTGTTTGTTTGGGGATTCTAGTTAATATATTTTTACAGGAAGAACATTTTCCTGAAGGTCTAAATAAGCCATCCTTCATTTTACAGATAATGATATAACTAATAGAAGAATAAAATCTCAAGTATTTAAATATCTATGGTTGAATATTACACATGACTAAAAATTCCTAAGTAGTCATCAGCTGCAGAATGTAAAACAAAATATCCTGCTATTTCAGCAGTACTGAAGACTCATTTTTAAACTAGGTATATAAGAGCAGTTGAATGGCTGGACATCATCTTTTCTCTGTATTTTGTAGGATTTTGTTGAAGCACAAAAACAGTAGCTAGGAATATTAAATCACGTAACAGATTAAAGAAATAATGGCAGTGGATCAACAGGACAGGCTGAGGGAACAGGCAGAAGTATCTACACCAGATGCTTAATCATTATTAGACAAAATTATTCCAATCTCCAACTCATCAACTCATTAACCTGTAGAGCAGGAGGGAAGAAAAAAAAAAAAGAAGAAAAGATACATTCTCTGTAGTTGAGGACATGATGAGGTATTTTCATAGCAAAAAAAGCAAAACAAAACAAAAAAATAACCCTATTTGTGAAAGCGTGGAACAAAAACAACCTCAAAGCATAGAAACATTAATTCAAACATTACCTTGTTTGAGAATAAAGATTTTCAAATGTCTTTCCTCCTGGAATCCTCTACATGAAGTTTCCACCATGCTACAAGCTAGACTGAAATGTATTCTTGCTCCAGTGGAATTGGTAAAAAGGCAAAAGCTCAAATACACATTTCCTTCTTTTTGCTTTATAGATTCATAGAATCACAGAATCAAATAGGTTGGAAAAGACCTTTAAGATCTTGAAGTCCAAGCATTACCCCAGGACTGCCAAGTCCATCACTAAACCATGTCGCTGAGGGCCTCATCTACACGGTTTTTGAACACTTCCATGTACCACTTCTCTGGGCAGCCTGCTCCAACGCCTGATCACTGTCTCTGTGAAGAAATTGTTCCTAATATCCAGTCTAAACCTCCCTAGCACAGCTTGAGGCCGTTACCTCTTGTCCTACCACTTGTTACTTGGGAGAAGAGACTAGCCCCTACCTTACTACGTCCTCCTTTCCGGTAGTTGCAGGGAGTGATAAGGTTGCCCCTGAGCCTTCTCTTTTCCATACTAAATGACCTGAATTCCCCCAGCTGCTCCTTGTAAGACTTGTCTCCAGACCCTTTAATGCCCTCTTCTGGACCCAAAAGACTATAAGCATTAATAAATTCAAGCTTATACAGATCTTCAGGCTGTCAGCAGAGCTCTTCCACAACTGGCTCCTTGGCAGCCCTTGCAAAGCCAACTTCAATTCTAGTCTGCTTCCTAAGCAATGGAAAGATCCACTAGAAGATTCACAAACACATCTGATGATCTATCTCCCTTTAAAAATGATGTTAAGAAGTTCTTGCCTAAATTTGGGTTTTTTCCACAACCAGGTAGGATAGTCGGATTAGAAAATCTTGTATGTTTATTGAATTGGTTGTCCTAAAGGATGTCATCCTGAATCTCCTGTGGTGAAGGATGACTAATTACTTAGGTTGGGAATTCATTCAAGTTAAGAGCAAAAAAACCCCTCATTTCCTTTGACCACCCTCTGCTCTCAGCAGTACCACTCGCACAAGTTTAAACACCAAGTTAAAAACCTCATTTCCTAGGCTTATCTTCAAGTTCTACATAAGAAGTTGTAGTCAATATGGCAGGCACAGGAAAAAGAATTTATCACAAGTTTAATGCCCTTCAATGAAATCCCAGATGTTTTACCCAGTGTTCACCTGGAAGAAAGCAAATCATTCAGACTTGGGAGAGAAAAAGATTCTTTCTGATCCATAACTTTTAATGATTCCAGATACATCCACGACAGACTCAGTGTGGAGACCCAAACAAAGGTTACTTGTTTGGATATTTTGCAATAGTACAATGTGACCCAGATGAGGAATTACTAAGTGTATCTTCAGTTCAGACAGTGAAACACTGCCAGAGGAGAAGTTGCTTGGAAGCTCATATGGTTAATGGCTTCAACACAAGATAGTAATTGTAGCAATGAAAACAACTTGATCTAAGATGCAAATGTGTAAAGGTACTTAAGCATCCGGAGCAGCTCAGCCAAGGCACTGTGAAGCTGGCTATGAGTCTCCCTGGCTTTGACATTTGCACGCATGCATACAGCATGTATGTACATGTGAAACGAAAAGTACTCACCATACATGAGCGCTCAAAGAAGCAAATGTAAAACCATACAGCTAACAGCTAGTTACCTGCCCTGTGCTTTTAAGCACTCACTGTGACTTTCCTTCCAAGGAAGGAGTAAAAGTTGATTGCACAGTCAATAGAAAAAAGCCTCTCAACCCAGACCGCCTGGGTTCAGCCACATAAGCATACAATACCAATTTTAAGTAGCTATTTGTTTTCCATTACGGAATGTGCCTGGTACCCAGAAATAGCCAGAATTATGTCAACATGAGTTACTTTGTACACATTCACCTCCACCTTACAGCTAATGAAGCTTTTTGCTGTTCTGCACAGCACTATTCACTCAGCTACAGAGAGAACTACAGGGGAGAAAAATCATCACATCCTGTGTACGTGTTTTCCCCACACACTGTTGAAAGAGTGGTCATTTCTTAGACAGCTCAGGTTTACATTTCACAAATACGAAAGTCAAACTGAAGAGTGCAACAGGGCATTAATAACTTGTTTTCTTGCACAGAACACCTATTTATGCCTTTGCACATACCCAACCAGGAGACCAGTTTTACAGTGAATAATCTAGCTCTTGAACACCCTTCTGAAATCTTCTACAGTCTCTCCTACTGCTCCTGAATCACCAGCAACATTAATTTCCATATGTCTGCAATTTTTGTCAGCAGCTTTGCCATTGCATTTACATTGCTTGACTAACCATTTTTCCTGTTCATGCCTCCCTCCCTCCCTCATATATTTTCAGTATTGCCACAAAGCAGGCAGTCAACACTTAAACTAACCTCTCAGCTGTCAAGTCAATTTTGAAGGAGATACCTTCAGTAAGCAGGGAAGAAAGGACACAATGCCAAAGGCACAAACTCTTCATTATGAAGATTCTCAGCATCGCTCCAACCTAGGATCTGGGGCTTTAAAACATGGCTTTAGGATAGATGTATTCAATCAATTCAAAGACTTGTAAAAACTCATTTATATCAGCCAAAGCAGACAAGCAAAATTTTCACAGAAAAACAAGCACACAGGCCATGCACGAGTGTCTAGGCAAACATATATTGTTCTCCCTTCCACCATCCACTCAGATGCAGTTGAAAACGGTCAATATTGGCCCCTCATCCCCCTTTTACAACAAGACTCAAAAACTCAGGCCTCCCTCCATGCTAAAATTAGAAAGCAAAGATGACATCTTTTGTTATAGAAGCTAAGATGCTACCGAGGACTCCAAAGCTGCTAATGCTTATCAAGCTGCAATGCCATGGCACAACACTGGAGAGCCTTAGCCAGGCACAGACCTCTCAGGTCACTGATAATATTCAGAGAGAGTCTCACCAAATGGTCAAGTAGTTTCACGCTTAGGTTAGAACAGCTCAGTCACTTTGCGCACTATTATTAAATACCACATGCAAAATGGGGATTTAACCTGGAGGCTGGAATACATAAGTTACTCCAGAGGTTCATACATGACATTTATCTAGGGCTGCACTGAGTATAACGAAGTGGCTCACCCTCCCCATTAGTTTGCCTTCCCAAAGGTTTGTACTAAAGCTACCTGCTGGAAACAAAATTCCTCCTTCAATAAAGTAAGTTAGCCATGGCTGAATAAACAAAGTGTGTTACTTTTTCCGTTTCTTTTTGATGTATATTTTTGACAATTTCTTCTGACAAGGTATTTCCATACTTTTACTTCATTTACATACAAAAAGCACTTTCAGCAGCAGTGAATTTACTACCTTTGACTCTGCCTCTGTATCATTGTATTTTTAAGTTGTGTGACAGAGAAAATCAAACTTCCTCCACACAATCCATTATCTGTCCATATTTTTAATCACTTCTTAAGTTACTCTGCTCTTTTCAGGAAAGATGCATTGCAGAAGGAAAAAAAAAAAAGGCAATCCAGTGCACAGTTGCACACAACAAAACCATGCTTCCAGGGATGCTTTAAAGCTAAAGCTTTATTCCTGCCTCTGAAGCTGCTTCACAGGCTTTAGGTACAGAGCTTGCTGACAGTGAACTCTCTTCAGGGCTTTTCCCCAGGTACACAAGAGATTTTTCCTGGCAGCTAGATATATTGCCCCTTTGAACCTCCGCTCTTATGACTTCCTTTTCAAGGCATGGGGACTATAACTGTACACAGTAATCACAGGAAGTTTCACTACTTGTGTATGGTGCATTGGTCTTCAGCTGTGGCTGGTTTACATGCAACAGCTATGAACAACTAATACAGAGGCCAACATCATATTATGCAGGTTGATCTTCCCAAATGCAAACTGCAAAAACTCAAAGTCTTTTGGTGACAACTTGCCCCCAACCCATGACTCGCCAGCAACAAACTTAAGGCACTTTATTTCCTGTAATTTCCACCTTATATCTTGGTAAGTCCCTGCCTCTTGAGCACAAGTACACACTCAGCAGCCTTCCTCATAGATGATTCCATTTTTGAGGTGACAACCTCTAAACCCTTCCAACAAGCTACTTCCTCAACTAAAGATACTTCATCACACATCCCAACTGCTGCTCTGTTCCTATTTCATCAGGTTCAGAAGCACATGCCTCAGAGTCCTCTTTGGTTTTGACTAACCCATCTCATCATCCCATCTGTTGCTTCTTTTCCCCTGTGGTAACCCTCTACTTCCAAAGTCAAAATCAGCGGAATATCAGAGTAGCTACTATCAGTCCTCACTTGTGAGGAAAATACACCATTTAATCCTAACTCTTTGTTTGTTTTGTTTCAATACAATGAAAGACCATACTTCCTCCCTACCTACAGCAAATTTGTATATTGCTCACCACGCAGGGGCGCGCTGGCCGCCAGGGCAGCTGACAGACCAGCCTACCTGGGCTGACCCCATTCTCAAGAAATCCAAAAAACCTCAAAGCCTAGCTGAGCGAGGAAGGAACCTAACACTTCTTACCAGTCAAACACTCAGACCTAGCCTGAGAAAGCTCAGCACAGGCAGTTGCCAACACAACACTGACAATCAAAGATCAGAAACTGAGCAATTCATACATGCTCATCAGCACTGATCCACCAGGCATCAGCAAACTAGTCACAAGAGATGTGAGCACTTGTTACACAGATACGCTGCAGCTGACCCAAGTCACAGAAAAGCCTTTCTTACAGCCTTTTCCAGGCTATATTTATCTCCTTTGTCCCTACTAGCTCCACAAGTAAAAAAAGTCACTAACAAAAACCTCCAGGTGCAAAATGAAGGGGTGGAGGTGGAAAAATATGGACCGATAGCTGAAAGTTCGCAGAAGAAAATAGGCACGTCAGTTCTTGCCTGCAGACAGCTAGCTCAAGATGAGAAGGAAGGAAAAGAAGGGAAGTTTGTTTTCCCTGCTAACCTTTATATTTCCCCATTATAATGCTGCACGACTATCTGTTGGCAAGTTCAAAACCCAGCCTCTTTCTTAAAATGTAATTACAGGATCATGAAGTGAACTTCATTAAACACTTGTCATTAACTTACCAGTTGTTTAATCTAATACTAAGCCAGCAACACAGGGGACCACTAATAATTAAGAAAACTTACTGCTGGAGGCACCAGTAATCTGCCAGATAAACAAATGTCAACTTAAAGAGACTGAATCTAACAAACAAACAAGTTTTTCCCTTTGAAATACCAAGGCATTAGAAAATATGCCTGAACACCCAAGACTCCCACAACATTGTTAGCTGCAGCCACCATGCATTAGTATTCCAGGTTTAACGATGGAGCAGGACTGAGACCCTCAGAACTTCAGGATGTGTTTGCACTGCCTGAGATAAAAGGCTGTGTGCTAGCTCAGAGCCACATGCCATCAACACCCAGCAGGAAGTCTTGGTTTACTCCACAGTTGCTGTCAGCACTGCCTAGAAGTTATATATACACACATACATATACATATATACAGCTTTGACATCCCAGCCTCCAATACTTCCATGTAAGAAAATTCTTCTAGCTGACACTGTTGCTTACCTTCCTTGGTTCAGAAAATACTACTACTATGAGGGTCTCAAAGCATAGCTCAGATGCTTCTAGATCTCTATCTAGCAGACTTTAAAATAGGCTAAGAGTTTACAGTTCCTGTCTTCTTCTATAGTTTATGGATTTATTTTTTTATTATTATTCATTTGAATTAGCTGACCAAACAGGAAAGAAGCAAATATAATTTGTAGCATCAGAATAAATAATCCTCTGCGCCAAGAATACAACAGTAGACCAACTACCCAAGCCTCTGGCAATGGAGAAACAGCCAAAAGCAGATGGCTAGGAAAAAACCAAAAAGCATAAGTACATGGCAAGCATATGATACTTGCCCCAAGTGTTCTTCCATCTGTGGCTTGTTTCCTTGACTTGAATGCAATTTCAAAATAACTTCTCTCATAATCAGATCGGAAAACTGGAAATGCGGAATTATTTGCTGTGTGCATTTACAGAAAAAACAATCAAGTCTGACTTCTGCACACCCATTTTACAAGATTTTTTGGCTAAGAACATGAAAAATTTACACTAGGCATCTGATTTTCCCAAGATAAGGAGGGGAGTGAATGCAGAGCCAAGAGAAGAGTCCTCCCTAGACTGATTTGCACTTCAAACCTAACTTGGTAAAACAGGTCCGGTGTGCTCTTCTGTGATTTATTGAGTGATAACACAGAACCATGCGTTTTAAGCACTCTGGTAAGCAAAATTTATTCTTCCTGGAAAAAAATGTGAGATTTTTCTGAATAAGAGAGTGAGAAGTAATGCAAGATCAACAGAGCGATGGGTAAAAACAACACGTTCTTTAAATATTTCAGAAGATGGGTAATTAAACTGAGGTAGCACTAGTATCTATCCATACTTAATTTTTGGTCCATCACCATTACTGCAGATACACTGATCAATCACTAAAGTCTAATCTTGCAAAAATAAAACTCTATTACAGGAATAGTAATGTATTTTACATTAGTGTATTGAAGTTTACACTGTTTCAGCCAACTTCCTAACCCAGACCAGAATAACAAATAACCATCCTCACTGAACTGAAAGAAAAATACATGGGACTCCTAAGGAGATAACAGTCCCCAAAATAATGCTGATAATCATGAACGAAGAAAAGTTTAAAAGAACGTGCATTCCAGTTACTCTTGCATGTTTGTGTATTTTACCAGAGTACTGAACCAGGGCAGTAGTCATGACCAGGTATCCCCTCATTTTCTAGGCCAAATCTTCTTTATTTCTGCTTTGTACATTGTGTGAAGTACTACTGGAGTATTAAGACAGACATCTTGTGTTGGCACTCAGTATTTAGGTAGGTAAGATGGGTGCAAACACTGAACCATACTTTTGTCATCGTAGAGAATTTCTTACCTCCTGGATAATCTTTTCTTCCTGGATTCCACTATAAGTTTAGGCACACACAGTCAGAGAAAACAATGGATCTGTATTTGATCACCTTGTAACTGCTTCACAAGCATTCAGTAGTAAGCAATGTCAGGTTAATAAACAGACAGAAGAGCTAAATTTTAAACTCCTTCTTACTACAAAAAAAAACCCAAGCTTACTTGGTAGCCACCTGGCAGAGATAAGACAATGACACCATAGAGAGATAAGAGCCACAAACTAAGGACTGCAGGCACGTTGTGGCCAGCAAAACTGTGAGGTCTGCCCAAATTAAATAAAAAATACAATAAATAACGGAGGCTTTTGAATGCCCTTGTTGACTCAACATTAGAGTTGCAGTGCCCACAAGGTTCCTTCCTCCTCCACCAGGACAGGAGAAAGCAGGTACGTCTCTTTCAGAGACGGCTGAGGAAGATGTGTTACGCCGCTCCCAGTGCGACACAACAACAGTTTTCAAATGGCTTCAGCGATCCTGCCACAGAAGTCCTGCCAAGGCTTAGGAAGCAGCAGGAGCTTCCACTGCAGTACTGAACAAGCAGCAGAATCACAGGGCCCTGCTCCAGAGTGCAGGAGGAACTTTGGCTCCTGAGAAGGCTGTGAGCCCTGAACCCTTGTGTTGCCCTGAGACAGGTGGTGCCCTTGGGTGTTTCAGGTGTTTCCTCAACTAACACTGAATATAATACAATAAGTATAAATGACTGAAAGAAAGGCTCTAAAATCAGAAGAGGCCTTGGAGAGACTTTTTTTTAATCACATATGATTAAAAAAAAAAAAAAAAAAAGGCAAAAGCAGAGGGTGTAGGGGAAATTACCAAAGAACAAACTCACCAAGATAATTCTGTCGAAATAAAGCCCACTGCTGATCACTCACATGGGACTGGCTTACTAGAAACAAGCAGCAGTTGTCCACAGGAGACTCCCCACAGTAGGACTTGACAATTCTAAAACTGAAGTAGATTTTTCTCCAAAATATCGCAAAGCACGTAGAAAGTGTATCTAACCCAGGGCTGCTGGTAAAGAGCTTTAATCATAGTAACAGATTAAGGAACGCAAGAAGCCAAAGTTCTTAAGCATCTCCTCCCCCCCAAAAAAAAGAGTTTCTGCATAACTTTCAGGCAGTTTCTTTCCCCCCTTCCTCCTTCTCAATTCCTGACACAGGAAAAGCCGTTTTGGACTAGATTGTGACATGAAGTGACGCAGCAAATGAAGTTCCCTCCCAAATGTCACCAAGAGGAAACTGGAATATTGCACGATGCTGTAGCTCCCCAAGTTTCACAAGAATATATGACCCACATTCTTCAGGTTGCCACTAAAAAATTTCAACAGAATTCAGCTGAACAGGAAAACAAGATTATTTCTCCCACAAGCAACTTAACAGGCAGGAACGTTCAGAGACCTCATTTTTCAGCGTAGCCTGGCCCTCTACATGATACTTCCTGACTTAATAACCAAGAGCAAGATATTCACATGACTGAGACCACAAACCACTTCTCCAGTCCATGCTCTCCCACCCCCATCCACTCCAGGGCTCCAAACCACAACCCGCACTCCCTCCCGCATCCCGGAGATGCTGCCTGCCACAACACAGCGGGCCAGACAACCCCTTGCTGCTCTCCCAGACAGTAACTGCTTGCAGCCCACGTTCGCTATGCATTAAATCCTTATGTGCCGAGCTTGCTGCGGTCAAAGAGCAAGCCACGTCTGAAGGGCTGGCGAGCCGTGCTCATTTGTCAGTCTGAGCCCGGCATCAGCTGATCGCGGTTGGACATTTAAAAGCATGCAGCGAGAAGCGATGAGCAGAAGTTGTAACCTCGCTAACTCCTGTGTGAATTTGCAGTCAGTGCCATCTACTCAGGCTAAAGAAAGCCAACAGGCATCCCGATCTTCTCTGTACATCCACATTTTACAAAGCAGACCCAAAAATACTACGGATTAGCAGCTGTAAGGCCCCTTTTGGCTCGTCAGAAATGTGTTTCTTTTCAGAGTCAGTCCTACTGCCAAACCGTTCGGTTTAGCCGACTTATTTTGCAGCAGCCCCGAAACACCGCACTGAGCCCCGAACACCCAAGGGACATTTCCCGGTACTCCGCCTCCGCCGGTGCGGAGCGCGGTTCGCTTCTCCATCTCCTCCGCTCCGGGTCTCGGAGAGCCGAGCCACCGTACCGAGCGAGGTCACCCGACCCTGTCCCCCCAACAGCTCCTATCAAAATCCGGGAAAAGGAAACCGCACGCAGAATGACCGAAACACGGACGGTGCCGCCGGGCAGCCCCCGCCTGGGGCGGCGGCGGGGCCAGCGCCGCTCTCCCGCACCCACAGCAGAGGGGCAGCCCGGCAAGCGCCCCGCAAGTTTCTATGGGGCCCTTTCCGCCGGGAAACACCGGGAGCCCGCGGGGCCGGAGCCCGCGGAGGGGGGGGGGGGGCCCTCCGGGCTGCCCCGCACCGAGCCCGCGAGAGGGGCCGCGCCGGGGGACTCACCGGCCGTGTCCCAGATGGAGATGTTGTAGGGCCCCCACTGCTTGAGGTAGAAGGCGCCGCCGACAGTGCTGACCGTCTCCTGGAAGCGCTTCTCCATGTAGCGGTGCAGCAGGGAGGTCTTGCCCACGTTCATGTCCCCCAGCAGCACCACCTTCCCGTCCGGTTTCTTCATCTCGGCTCGGCTCGGCCCGGCCCGCCGATTCCCACCCCCTGCCCTGGGCGCCCGCCGGCCCGCTCCACTCCGCCCGGCGCAGCGGAGCCCCGGAAGCGGCGGGCCGAGGGCCGCCCTCCGCCTGGCAGCGCAAACTTCGGGGGCTCCGCTGGAGCCGCCGCGATCCGGCCCCAGCTCCGGCTCCTCCTACCCCTGCCCCCGCCGGCGCCAGGGGGAGGGGGCGGGCCGGAGCCCCGCTAACCCCCGCCCGGGGCCGGGCCGCCGCTGCAGCCCTGCCCGGAGCAGCCGGGTGGTGTGAGCCGGGTACTGGCCGCGCCGTTCCCCCCCGCGGCAGCGCGGCTGCTCCTGGGGCCGGAGCTTGGCCACGCCGGGCCTTCGGAGGCTGCTGCTGCGCCCCGGGCTGCCAAAGCTCCTCCGGACGGAGTAACCGAGTCACCCGGCTCTCCCGGTCCCCAGGCAGAAAGCCCGCTTCTCCCGGCTCTGCTACTGACAGTAGCAGATGGAGAGGCAAAAAGTTGCTCCGGAGTCACGATCTCCGGCGGAGCTGTGACAGCCAGTCAAACCCTGGTGAGAAAGAGGCCGGGCTGTGTGCAAAAACCAGGGATTATTTTCCAAGTGGCGGGTCTACCCACCTTCACAGTTGCTCAGCTGCTGTAATTCAGCTTAATTCCAGTTCAGGTGACAGAAATCATTTTAAATACCCAGAGATCTAACCTATCGGTTTTGCATCAATCCTCTTTGCACCAAGCATATCTGGGAAAACATTTTAATAGGACATAAACGTTATGAATTTTGGGCAAAGAAAGTCATAATGTGTAGACCCTGGGAAACATGAAAACGGATAATCTGTAGGCTGGAGGGGAAACAACTCTTACAGGATTTTGAAGAGAGCTGTCCCGTTGTTTCCTCTCCCTCCTCACATGAAAGCGTTCAGATTGCAGCACTCTTCATAACAAATGAACAGCACTTTTCATAATAAATGAACACACATCCTCGCTCTCGCATGCCTCATGTTGAAACTGTTGGGATTCCTTTAGCCAGTCTAGGCTTCGCATTTATGAGATGCTTTGATTTCTGCTTACCTGTTCAAAAGGAATAGCTGTGTAGCAGTATTTTCTTTTTTCAAGCCATGCCCAGTTAATTTTGCTAATTCTGCTTTTACTTCCCAGATTTGTGCCTTTGCAGCTGTACATGGTGATACACCATTTCAGCTCAGAATCAGACACCCACCAAACATTGCCCAAAAGATGCTCAAAGAGAGGGGATGTTAAATTATTTGGAGGAAAGTAAAATTCTTGCAAGAGACTCCAAAATAACAGTATGTGGGATGAGATTCAGGGCAATGTGAAATACTATGTGAGGAAGGGTGTTTTACTTTCGTTATTGTATGGCTCTGTTTTGCTGTGGTGTGTGCAGGCACCTCAGATTTCCATTTTCTACCTGGATTCCCATCTGAATCCCAGACCTGGGAAAAGGAATTCAAAGTGCTTCCCAGAAGTAATGCAAAACAAGTAGATTTCTTCTGGGTGCCTGGTATGAAAGCATGAAAAGAAGAGACGTTCTCTTTGCGTGGATACTGTGCAACATAATTCCCATGTGCAACATAAGTTACACCCTTTTGAAGTGGCAGGCACGAATTCACAGAATCATAGCATTTCAGAAAGAGAAAAGAGTAATCTTGTATCAAAAAGTTTTGACCATGAAGATCTAGACCAGTAAAGGGATGCTCCATGCATGTACTCTCACCCTATGCATTGATTTGCTGTTCACATATTAATAAAATACCCAAAAGCTTCAGTACGATTATTGATTTACAGTGCTACCAAGTCATAGCAGTTAAAGCACTTACAACAATTATTTCTGTATTTTACCAAGATTCTGCTGTATTTGAGTAAATTTTGTGTGCTAGTGAAATGTAGCTCTTTCTGGCGCTCAAAACAGGTATCAATAGTTTCTAACAGTGATGCAGAGAAGATAGGCCAGAAAACAGTTTCAATAACAGGGTGAAAATGCAACTGGGATTTTAGGTTTTGTTTACAACTGACATGCAGGACCCAAGGACTGCCGAGGCCACCATGTCACTGAGGGTCTCATCTGCGCAGTTTTTTAACACTTCCAGGGATGACGATTCCACCACTTCCCTGGGCAGCCTGTTCTGATGCCTGAAGACATTTTTCCTAACACCCAGTCTAAACCTCCCCTCCTGCAGGTTGAGGCCATTACCTCTTGTCCTATCGCTTGTTACTTGGGAAAAGAGACCAGCCACCTACTTGCTCCATATTCCTTTCAAGTAGTAGAGAGCGACAAGGTCCCCCCTTGAGCCTTCTCTTCTCCAGACTAAACACCCCAGTTCCCTCAGTCGTTCCTCATCAGACTTGTGCTCCAGACCCTTCACCAGCTTTGTTAACCTTCTCTGGACCTGCTCCAGCATCTCAATGTCTCTCTTGTAGTGAGAGGCCCAGAACAGGATTCGAGGTGCAGCCTCACATTGCCCAGTACAGGGGGACAGTCACTTCCCCACAGTACTGCTGGCCACACTATTTCTGATACAGGTTGGGATGCTGTTGACTTTCTTGGCTACGTGGGCAGCTGTTGGCCTCCTTGACTACCTGTGATTGGATGGTACTACGTGTTGTTTCAGATCCTTGGGAGAATTTAGGAAACTGGTGATGTGGACAGGTTTGAGGTATATAGAAGTGCTCCTGAGGTAAGCCCTTAAAGACTCAAGTCATCAGCAGTCTGAACATCCACTGACCTCAGGAGAGCACATTCCCTAGGCACAGCACAGTGTGTTTGGTTATTGCTGCTGACGTTTCCTTGTACAAATGCACTCCAATGTACAGTGTGCAATTTAAGTTGCCTGTTGTTCAAATTGAATGGCTCATGATAGCTAGCCTGTAATGCAATACAGATAATAACAGAGTGTATGTGAAAATATTTGGGAAAACATTAAGAGCCTGTAATTTGGTCTCTAGCCCTCAGATGCATAGGCCTGTTGCAAGATAATTTCCCCAAATCACTGAGTTGTCTATAGCAGGAGGTCTCTACCACAGTAAGTATAGGCATGAAGCATGTCAGAAGTTGCTCAATACGGAAGGAACATAGAATACTTTACTGTCTGGGTAGCACAGGTATGCAGGCTATACACATTGGGGTGCATTTGTTTTTCATTTTAGAGCATCTGAGGACACCATTTAATTACAGTGAGGTTGTTCTTTAGCCTTTCTGACAGTGTGGCGACATGGTCACCATGGTTGGTCTCCAGATGTTCTGTAATTCAGATGCTCAGGCTAGCTTACAGAGGTGGACAACACATAAACTTTCTTATCAATTTCCGTGCTAGAGTAAAGCCCCCTCAAGAATGGGAACATCAACCTTGGATGCCAGCCAAAAGCCTGAGCCAATAATGGCTGTACTGGTGTCAGGATAACTCAGTCTTTCTAGTCTCACACAGTATGAAAGCTGCCTAATTTTGCACGAGAAAATTAGAGCCTGTTTATTTGTTTCCATGCCAGCCTTCCCTAGGTATTTATATACATTGTCCTGCCCATGGGCTCCATTTGGTCTCCAGGCTAACAGTATTTTGTAAGTTCACATGGGGTGAAATGTTTGTCACAGAACAGGGTTGATTTTTGCTGAAGTGATCTTCTTTTGGAGACAAGTTGAGCAAGTGGCTGAAGGTATGTATCTATATGTCATGCCAGCTTTTAGCTGCTGCCCCCAGCATACCACAGGTTTGCTGTGGTCTTGGTGTTGAGCACCTCAGTCTGCCTCTCTTTTCCTCCTCCGGCAGCATCTGTCTTCCTGTCTTCTGGGATATTGAACCTCCATGACCCAATGAGCACTATGAAGATACCACAGGGGTCCTCAGTGGGACCTCAATGATAAAGGAGGTACAAACTGCTGAACAAAACATGCTGCTTTTTAAACACAGTGAATCCTAGCCGAGACCTTACAAACAAGAGATGGGAAATAAGGGAGGCTTATTCCTCATCCTCAAAATGTGCTGGCACTCCAGAGGTTTATTTGTTGCACCTCTTTGCAAGGTATGAGGTCACTGCAAAAGCTATGAAGAGGCAGCAGTTTGTGAGGCACAGCAATTTATGGTTTTGTCTCTGCTTATTGCCTTCCTTTATGACTTCTTTCTTCTAAATGAGCAAATGAGCATGCATGCTCATTAAACAGAAATATTTACACTCATCATCTTCCAGACAGCCCTAACTACAGTGCACTCTCAGGCTACAAAGCCTGAAAGTGCTATTCATCACGTTGCCACTGCTGTGTCTAGGTTCTTCCTCTTCACCCTACAGATTAGTCCACAACCTAGATGCCCTGATCAAGGACAAATATAGACCTGCTGAAGAGGGTCCAGAAAAGGGCCACAGAAATGTCCAGAGGGATGGAGCAGCTCTCCTGTGAGAAAAGGCTGTGAGAGTTGGTGTTGTTCAGCGTGAGGAAGAGAACACTCTAAGGAGACCTTTCTGCATCTTTCAATACTTAAAAGGGGTCAATAAGAAAGATGGGAGAGACCTTTTAGCAGGGCCTGTTGCGACAGGATGAGGGGTAATGGTTTTAAACTCAGGCTGGATGTGAGGAAGAAATGTTTTACAATAGAGTTGGTAAAATACTAGCACAGGTTGCCCGGAGAGGTTGTGGATGTGCCACCCCTGGAGACATTCAAGGCCAGGCTGGATGTGGTTCTGGGCAAGCTGGTCTAGTTGAAGATGTCCCTGCTCATTGCAGGGGGGTTGCCCTAGATGACCTTTGAAGGTCCCTTCCAACCCAAACTATTCTATGATTCCATGTTTCTGTGATTCTATGATTGATTCTATGTCCCTGTTCTGCTGTCCCTCTTCAAACCTCGCAGGCTCTTGGAGCACCTCAGTTGTAGGACTTGTTTCTTTCACCAGGATTGAACAAGCATAACGCTGTATTACTTCTGGCTGGTAGGTGCCCAAATCACAGTGCACTGAAAACAAGACAGGTAAATCAAATGGCTTGAAACATCCTTACCACAAAAAAGCCTGACTTGGATGAATAGAATTTGTGTGTGTTACAGGCAACAGAAAAGAATATCTTAGAAACCATAAGGCAACCTGAACTGTAGATACAGACACCAAGCTGCAGTAAAGTCTTCCCTGATGGACAGATGCTAGCGATGCAGGTGAAAACAGGGGCTGAGGAGGAACTCTCCATCAGGTCTTCTGTAAGAAGCTATTTCAGAATTCATTGCTGAACTGTGAGTCAAGGTCTTCAATGAGCTTTCTTCAACAAGGACTCTGAGTTTGTGAACAGCTGGCAGCAGGCACCATGTGGAGGGAGCAGCCCTGCCATGTCCACACCAAGAGCCAGCTCAATTATACTCCTTTCTAGTACTTCACATTCATCAAATCATCTGAGCCCTCCAGTGTTTTGTACTTACCTGGGTAGACTGATAATGTTTTACTGTATGAAGGTATCAGTGCTCTAGTTTTTTCTAGACTTTCTGCTATATGAAAGAAAAAAGTGTTTTCTTAAATTTCAGGTGGGTGAATTTCAGTGTGGGCATACTGACCAAATGACATGGAAATGTAGGACTGAGGACTCGATCAGAAAGCAAGCAAATGCGATTCAATGTGATCACAATGAAAGACGTAATGGAAAGTGCACAAAATTTAAGCTCTGCACAGATTTTTTTTTCTAACTAACTGTAACATTTTAAGGTCCAATCAGACTTCATCAACACATGAGAACCCAAGGCTATCCTACCAGTCTACCATGTTCCTGGAGGACTATGCATGGATGTGTACAGATGTCTTTATGCCTACAAGAATTTACAGAATTACAGCCTATAAAGAGATGTATTAATTTTTCACTCTTTTGAGCATTATGAAAGTGATCAAGTAAGTTAACTGGTAGTAAGAGAGAATTTGTTTAGTGCTTATAAACTCATCAAGATTCTTGTTCATGATAAACAGATCCATGTATCTATGAGAAGTCCTGTGGACTGTGGCAGCCCACGATGGGAAACCTATGCAGGTGTGGCAGAATCAGTTGGCACTGTCCAAGTGACTAATAATGACATGTAAGCCAAAATGAATGCAAGTGATGCCCTTTAAATGTGAAGTTATTTTCACAATGCAGGTTTGTGACAGTTGAAAGAACTTGATTTTTATTTTTAAGTTCAATACTGTCATCATGTGGACCATTAAAAAAGCAACACGTACAGAATAGACCTGTTTTCAGCTGAGACCACCTCGTAGCTATGGACATTCAGGCATACAAATTCTGCATTTTATACCCTAATTTTAAGTCATTTCTCTAGGCTGTAATCCATAGCTATTCCCTATGAAGAAATTCTCATGGTGCCAAGCTTGTCAGCATTGTTCCAGGTCAGGAAGAAAAGGCCATTGGGTACTGTCACAGACAACTTTGCCTCAGGGCAAAATCACATCCAGTCAGGAGTTACACTTTGTCCTACCTCTAGCCGTGTTACTACACCTTTATTTCACCTCTTGGCTGAATGAGCCATTGCAATCCCTTTTTTTCCTTCTTCTTTGAACTCCTCCCTATCCACTCTGGCAGTATGCAGAGAGAAGTGGGACTTCTCCTCCAGGCGCTTGTCAAAGGTCAAAAGAATTTGACTGAATTTGGCAATAAAAACAGCTGCCCTCTTTTTGTCCCTTACAGAAAGATAATATTGAGACCTTCAAAGCGTAAACCGATCACTGTGAAATGAAATTTATCACAATGATTTCTCCTAAACACATGGAACCCCTCCATGGGCTCTTGTTTCATTTGGCCATGTCTGGCCCCTGCATGAGGGTTGCACCAGCTATTGGTGGATAACAGATAACTTACTCAGAAAGGAAACTGTAATGTAATTAGGAGTATAAAGGCAGTCACGATTTACTTAGATTTGTGAAGATGGGACCTGGAGATTAAGAATGGATGATCAAAGAAGAATTTAGAATATGCAAATGTAATTGATACCAGCATGCATTTGGAGAGTAATACTGGACATTTTTGCTTAAATTTGTAGTCTTCAGATTAGAAACTGACTGTATAAAATTTTCAAATCCTTTTCTAGTCCTGGTTTAGAACTAGAAAAAAGGATGCTATGATGATTTTGTTAGTAACATTTACTTCTCTAACAGAAAATCTTTCCCTCCTAGAATATGAAAGAAGACATCCTAGCTTCTTTGTATAAAGAGGCAAAACACATAGAGTATTTCATATTTAGGTTAATAGTTAGTCTGTTGGACATTCACTGTATTGCACACTATGTCTTTCACTATATTAGACATTATATCTAGACACTAAAGCCCAGTAAAACAACCCTAAGGTTTACTAAAAGTGTTTCAAACAGAGCATAATAGCAACCCCATTACATTTAAAACATCGCCGTACTGTAACATCCTGTGAAGAGTTTACATAAAGGTGCTGCATTCAGTATTTCTTATTTTTCTGTGTCTTTAACCATGAGTTTGTGATCAAAAAAGTGTACCACTCCCAGTGCATCCTTTACATCACAGTGTTCTGGGAATTAATTTCTGTGTCATTCTTTCAAGTGCATTTTCAATTTCAGTATTTAAAAATTTGCTGTTGATTGATCTTATGAAACTGTTCTGTTTTGCCTTTGCCCTTTCTTTTTTTATTAATCAAGTTTTTCATCATTACTCACCTTGGGTACTCCTCCAGAAGTTTTATTGAGATCAGTGGAACTATTCATAGCCAAGGTATAAATAAGCATGATGGGATTTGACCTTCAGCCACCTCAAAGAAATATTCTCCCTTCTAATTATATAGACATAATCCTGCTCTAAATTCAAGAGCAAAAATACTTCAAAATTGCCTCTGACAAATGGTGTCTCCTGTTTGCAGCTGAAATGAAAGCTTCTTTCTCCTGCTATAATGTAATTATCTCCCATGTCATTCTGTTATGGCAAAATTTGATGCAAATCGTACTCGCTGAAGCAGTATATTTTCTGGCACTTTGTTTCTTGAATTGCTATGAATCGCATACTACTGCTTTGACATCTTTCCAGACTGTAGGTGCTGCCATGTTTCTTGGAAGCCTGGGAAGTTACCTAGAAGTGAAACCTGTTGCTGGTGATACCCTTTATAAAAGCAAGCTGCTGAAGTAATTGCTTTAGTACCTCCTGGTTTGGCTTCAGCTCTGGAAATATTATTTGGAAAATTGCTGTCTTGCTTTTTTCCATTCAAAATGACAAGCGGGAGGTAAACATAACCACAAGTTGCCTTCCTTTGGTTATTTATTTATCAGTAATACATTAGTATTGTCAGGATGTTTTCATCTTCAGAGCACTGCAGAAACATAGCGCCACGTTCTGTGCTGATTTACACTTATGCCAGCTTCACCAAAACATTGCTTAAATTGCTTATGGCAGCAAAGCAATTCTGTATTTGGCCTGACATCATTGATTGGTTCCAGCAGCTTTGAGTACAAGGTATCCTGACCTTCCTTCACACCCTGGCAAGAAACTCTTGAATCAGAGAGAAAACTCAGAACCGTAAAGGATGGAAGAATGGAAATGCTAAAGAAAAAAGTTTCTATTATGAGATTTTATTTTTCTTAGAGTGTGAATTGTATGTGTCCTTTTAACACACTGAGAAAACAGCTCCTGTGAGATAGAGGAAGTTGCAGGAATTATTAATGCTTGTTGATATTAAATCTAAATTCCTAATTTAAACAGAAGTGCTGGGTGAAACTCATTCCAGACTTAATATGATATAATCTAATTGACTTCAAACACCTGTTTGTGTCAAAGCTTGTCTGTTTAAGGAGTAAAAATAGCAGACTAAAGAGCACTTTAGAACACACTGGAGATGTCAATGTAAGATATTATTATTATTGGAGTGAGCTTGTTCCTATTTAATTTGAAAAAGAAGTTTGTCATTCTCTAAAGCTCAGATGAAATTACAATGAAATAACACAACAAGATTTCTATTCATGAATCAGAAAAAGGAGAAAGGAAAAAATTAATTTACTATAAACAAATGAAACTGAATGGAAAAAAATAATTGAAATCAAAAGGTGGGGGTTGACCAAAAGAGAAGAGCGAGGATACCAAAACAAAAGCTTCATCATAGAATAGGTGCATGGAAAATGAGAATGGAAGAGAGCAGAAGAAAAATAAATGGGAATATCCACTCATGTGGGAAGGAAGACAGGAAGACATCAGTGACTGTAGAAAAAGATGTCCATTCTCAATGAAATGCCAAGTATGGACCTGATCACATACAGCATTGCTGGTCAGCTGAGTGCAGCAGTATTTTCTTAGCACTTAGAAATACTATTAACAATTAAAAGCATATCTAAGTGAAGCCTATGCTAAATTATTTGGTGAAGAAGGGTGGGCTTCAATTTAAATTCTGATATGAGATTTTAATTAGGGTTATAATCAGCTAATTTGTAGATGTACAGAAAATGGATAACAACAAAAGGAAATAAAACCCAAGAGACTGCAAATGGAGAAATTACGGCAAACACTTGTTAGCTGCATTCTTCAGAGTGCATAGAAAAAAACCACTCCATTTCACTGAGCTTCAGGTCACAGCCTGTGTTTTGATGGATAAGGCCACACAAGTTTGCAATGTGCTTATACTCTTTATAAGTATGTTTTGTGATCATGACAGAGAAAAGATTTGTAAGAAACCCTTTGTATGTGCACAAGAACTGTAACGACTTGAAACTCAAGGCATTTTTAAATGGAAGAATTTAGGCAATCCAGGGAATGGAAGTGGAGTTTGTCCTCCAGACAAAACATTTACCTCATCACCTCTGTCCTCAAATTGCCATTATAAAAGATGAAAAGCTAGCAGAAGTGAGAGTAACCGTTACAATCTTGTGGGAGAAGGCTCAAAATGGAAGAAGGTGATTGTTTTTTCTCAGTGCAGGATTACATTGTAGAGATTCTTGCCTTGTGGAGGCCAGAAGTCTAAAAAACTGTTAGACTAATGGAAATCAGAAAGTCCCAAAGCTGCGAATTCTTAGACACTTGCAGTATTTATTAGGGAAGAGCTCCTGCACGCGTGCTTAGTTTCCGACTTGAAACCTCCTCACCCTTGTGAAACGAATGGTTTTATGAAGCAGCCCCCAAACCACTGCAGTTACATATAAACAGAAACTGGTATTTAGGTCAGCTCATTTTAAAGCATTACTCTAAAAGCTGTGGCGTTTCAGGGAATCAAAATGATGGCTCATTTGTCCTTTCTGTGGGACACTGAGATTTTGGGGTGCAGTCAGGGTAGGAGGTGGCTGTAGCAAGTGGCTGCAATGGAAATAAAATTGCATCACAAGAAGCTACAGAAATGAGTGGTTCATATTTTCACCCTGATAAAATAAACATTAACTCTGAGCCCTCAAATGTTTTCAGGAGTTCTGACCCAGAATTTATCAGGCACGTGAAATAAACTGTTAACTATTAACAAGTAAATGGAGGCTGGTTTGGTCACATTCTGAGATCAGCTACTGCTGAGGAATGAGATGATTCATGACCTTGACAAACTGGGTTTCTGATTGCAGCAAGAAAATTAGCGTCTTCTAAGAGAGGAGTAGATTAGCACCTACTGTTTGTGCATATTAACTGTGTGAATACAACATGACAACAAATGTAACAGTAAAAGTAACTGTTTCCCAGGGTGCACTCAGAGGCTAACAGTCCAGCCTCCACTTTGGGCACGGTTTACCTGAATTAGCAGGATTGCATTCTAGCCACGTTACAGTCCACCTTTTTGCAGAAAACAAAACCAAAAAGCTTGGCGGTGGGTAGGCTTTTAGCACCTCAGCCCAACATGGGAAGCATCCTGTGAGAAGCAGCTCATCACGAAACTGGTGGGAGTGGAAACTGTCTGGGTTCCCTCTGTGGTCAGTGAAGAGAAATGGGAATCTCACCACAGCAATTTACTTTGCCTCACAAACCAAGTGGGGTGAGACAACCCACTTAGACAAGGCATCGTGAAATGACCAGTGTTAGAGAAATGGGTCCTACCTGTTGTACCATTTGTGAGAGTCACCTCATCCATCCTTCTCTTTTAACTCACCTTTTGTTTTTCTTCTTTATTTTACATATCAAGCCATATCATATTGTCGTGAAGAAATGTGGTATTCATTTCTAGTGTGTTTTCCCCTCATGAGCTATGTCTTTGATCCATAAAAAAAGCGTTTGCTGTCTGATGCTTGCCTGGTCAAGCAATCTCACCTTGGAAAAGCTCCCTCTTTGATTACAGTTCTTTGGATGTTTTCCTAAGCAGGGGAAAAAGCTTGCATAATTTATGCAGGCTTTCAAAAGTCTTTAACAAGACTGACTATATGAGGTTATCAGAATTACTGAATAATCGTGGGCCAAGTCTAGTGAATGTAGTAGGGGTTTTGTCAATATCTGTTGTGCATTTTTTCCTTTGAGACTCCATGCTTCCTTTTGTAACATCCAAATGTTTTTTGTTTAAAAATGCACAGTAAGATATTAAGTTATTAGTTGCCAGTTGTCAAGTAATCACGACATTGGTTAAATCACGACGTTTGGAATGCATTAAAAATTTGTGCATGATACCATGGTTTCCTGGCTGAATGCTCAAGGTCTTCTCCTTGACACCTTTTCCCATAAGTAAGATGAAGAAAAAAATCCTTTTCATTTGACCCAGATTATGGCAGAGAGATGAGAGCTGGGTCAATGTATCCTTACCCTCTACTATTGCTAACTCAGCAGAAGCCTGTGGGTGGGAATTATGAAGTCTGAACTATTTGGAGCTATAGTAGTGAATCTGGCTGCAATGTAGGCATACCTGCAGAGGCGTTTTGATTTTGGCTAAAGAAATGAGGATTTTCATGTGTTGCATCAACTTCCTCTCTCTGACTAAGAACATTTTTCACCAGAAGAAGAAAGCAGGAGCTCTCTGCCCACATGTGCCATCCCTCATAGATGATTTGCAATTTACAGTATTTTGTGCAAAATCACTGGAGTTCAGTGATTGTGATCCTTGCTTTCTCTGTAATGATGAGAAATTACACCCTCTCAACCATGGAATGCTTCAGAACAAAATCCAGTTTCTGCAGTTCTATGGGATTTGTGAAGATTATCTCACAAAGATACTCTTTGGAAGATAGGTATCTTTTTGGAAGACATCCTGGGTGTCTAGTCTCATACTACAAGTACGTGGGGGTGTCGTGGATTTGTGTTGTCATGTCTTGAAACACAGACTGCTCCAGTCACAATAGGACATTCAGGTTAGGACTGTATTACAGAGCATGGGGGCATCTCTCTGTTACTAAGTCTGGATGCTTACAATCTCATGTCCTGATGTTATACTTGAAGTACTATACCTGTTCTTTCACTGTCTTTTTTCTATGTATAAGAAAACTTGATGTGCAGACAGGAGGGAGCGGATGCAATCTCAGGCAGGTGCAAACTTGGGCAAGTAGGAAAATCAAGACTGCAGACATCTCTACAGTGTATGTGCCCCAACAGTACTGGCACAGCCAAAAACTGGAGGCACAACAGATAAAACAAGCTCTTGAGATGGAAAAAAGTGATTACCATTTCTCCCACGACATACTTTCTCAAAAATCTGCTGAGTTAAACATGTAGTACATGTTATTACTATTTATCTTACAAACCAGGATAAAACACGCTGGATGCTGTGTGGATGCTTGGGATATGCGTGGTCCCAGAGAAGTCTGAAAAAGAAAAGATAATATAGGGTAATTTGTGCAGTGCAGAAATCGGGGGAGAAGGGAAACCCGGTGGGAGGCGCAAGGGTTTTCCTCCGGGCTCCACAGGGCACGGGGCCGGCAGGTGGCAGCACTGGTCCCGCAGCAGCAGGGGTCGGAGGTCTCGTACCGGGAGCCTCGTACCCGCGGCTCCCACCTCCGCCGGGGTCCCAGCTGCGGGATCCCAGCTGCGGGATCCCCTACGTATTTGGGGTTCTGCTCATAGAATCGTTGATTGGTTTGAGTTAGAAGGGACCCTAAAGACCATCCAGTTCCAAGCCCCCTGCCATGAGCAAGGACGCCTCCCACTAGACCAGGTTGCTCAAAGCCCTGTCCAACCTGGCCTTGAACACTGCCAGGTATGGGGCAGCCACAGCTTCCTTGGGGCAGCCTGTGCCAGTGCCTCACCACCCTCACAGTAAATAAATTCTTCCTTATATCTAACCTGAATCTCCCCTGTTTAAGTTTTAACCCATTACCCCTTATCCTGTCACTACAGTCCCTAATGAAGAGTCCCTCTGCAGCATCCCTGTAGGCCCCCTTCAGATACTGGAAGGTTACCATATGGTCTCCACGCAGCCTTCTCTTCTCCAGGCTGAACAGCCCCAACTTCCTCAGCCTGTCTTCATACAGGAGGTGCTCCAGTCCCCTGATCCTCCTCGTGGCCCTCCTCTGGACTTGTTCCAGCAGTTCCATGTCCTTTTTATGTTGAGGACACCAGAACTGCACACAATACTCCAGGTGAGGTCTCCCAAGAGCAGAGTAGAGGGGCAGGATCACCTCCTTTGACCTGCTGGTCACGCTCCTTTTGATGCAGCCCAGGATACGGTTGGCTTTCTGGGCTGTGAGCGCACACTGAAGCCGGCTCATGTTCATTTTCTCATTGACCAGCACCCCCAAGTCCTTCTCCACAGGGCTGCTCTGAATCTCTTCTCTGACCAACCTGTAGCTGTGCCTGGGATTGCCCTGACCCAGATGTAGGAAACACCCCGGTGCTTCTTCCAGCCTTCTAAATCCCAACAATTTGCAGGGTTATGACAGGAGACAGCCAGGTGCCTGTGCTTCTCTGGTGTTCCTCCTCACAGAATCATTTTTCAGCAGAATACGGGTCCCTTTTATTCTGGGCAATTTGTGCTGTATCTGTCATGTTGTTGAGGGCCCCCACAGTGAGCTGGTTTGTCTCATTGTCCTGGAATTGCTCCTGGAAAGCGGAATTGCTTTACACCATGCCTCTGCATGGCTTTGCAGAGGTGCCAGCCCCACCTCTTGAAGAAGGGCATTGGGAACAAATTCTGGCAAACACTGACACATGGTTATTGCTGCTCCCCAGCAGCTAATAAATGAACTAGGTTCAAAGAGTCAGGGGAAGCCTCTTGGCTCTGAAGCTCCAGGAGATTGGCTGTCTCTATTTCCTCACTACTCTTTGCTCTCTAACTGCTCAACCTGAAATCTCAAATACCTAGCAGTCATGTGGTGCAATAAGAAAGCTTTTCTTCAGTGATGGATTAACAATCTTAAATTCTGAAGAACTAAGGAACTCACGATCAGTCTCGGCAGTTGCTTTTTCAACAGCTTTGCTCCTGGAGAGGGAGACCTAGGGCTGCCCAATGCCTGTGTTCAGGGCTCCTACAGCTGCAAGCTGCTCCGAGCATCTCACACCAGGGGAGCAGTGCCGCTCCTGCAGTTCAGTGCTGGTCTCAGCGACACTGAGATACGCACTGAGAGCGCAGGGGCTGCACGTCGCTCCCCGAACACATTCCCAGCATGCCAGTGGAGGGCTATGTCACTCTTAGTCCCCCTCCCTCTAACTGCAGCATGACAAAACTGCAGTGATACCATGGCAAGTAAAGACCAGCATTTATCCTGTTTGGATACAGCTCTGCTACCTTTGCTCTGAATACAAACGATCTTATCCACAAATTAAACTGAAATCTTCTCACAGCAAGGAATACTTGACAAAGACTAATGATACAAACAGCAGAGATTGCCTAGGTTGTTCCCTCTCTGGAAAAGCTTTGCTGTAGGAGCTGTGAAGGTACTGTGGTGGAGATGGAGAGTCTGTTCCTCTGAGTAGTCATAGCATGAGTTCAAAATCATTTGTATTGCAGTCACACTGAGCTGAGATGCTGACATGCTTGGGATATTGCTGCTCATGTTCCCTGTCACAGGCCATAGTCTACCACTGCAGTAATCAAAATTGACCCTGAACCTAGGAAAGAATTGGTTTGGGGACCTCTGCTGAATGGAGGAGACAAAAGAATGCAAACTGAATTTTAGACCATTGATAAAAGGTCAATTGATACATTAATTCCCAGAATAACCTGGTACCATTAGTCAGAAAAGTAACATTAAGTCAGTAATGCAAATGAATGACCTGGTGGAAACAGCTTCCTGTGATCTCTGAACTGGAAGAAGCGTTGGCAACAATCAGCTGATGGCAAAGGATTAGTCACAAACCCAACAGCCATGCAGTGTGTGCAAGGTCCAGAGTGTGGCTGTCAGCCCGTGGTTGTCATTACAGCCCAGAGTCTGCTGCTCCCTGGGGGAGGGATTCACCAGCCAGTGTGAGACCCCTCTTCATGCTGCCTGTAAATGGATGCTGCCTGCGGGAATAGTGCTGAGTGCAAGGTCTACTCGGTTTCAAGCCAGATGAGTACAGCCACCTCCATATTTACAGCACTGAAATGAGAAGGTTGTCCTTCAGTCACTTTTTTCTCTCCTGCTTTTACAGTAAATTCTCTGTCACAGAGTGCTCTTCCCAAGGATGCTTTATATGAAAAGCAATAGAAATATCATCATATTCAGAAATTGTTAGCATGTGCAGTCAGATGCTTTTAAGATCACACACACTTTCCTGAAAAACTTGTTTGCTGTTTGTTTCTGATGAGCACAGAGACTGACAGCATCCCTTAAACACATGAAAACAAGTAACTTCCTTTAAAGTGCAGTTTATATTCCTTGCTTCCACTCGCATAGACATGCTAGCACAGCTTATCTCTCTGCTCCCTCTTACGCAGGCACGCATCTTGCTGGAGCCTGTTTTGAATGAAACCTGTGTCACGTGTCCTGTTGCTGCCTGCTGGGTAATTTTCAGGTTGTGTGTGGGTGATGTGCTGGATGTGCTGGGGCTGTTGCTGAGGATATTATTTCCTCCTGTGCTTACACATGTATGAAAAACTCCACTGTACTTCAACAGCAGATGATGGTCTCGGTGCAGGGGCTCTGTGTGCAGGCTGCCACCCTGCTCAAGTCAGCTTCCAAGTGCTCTGTCAACCATCAAACGGCGTTTTTCACATGTTCCCTGCTTCCCAAATCCTGATTTATATTCGTACACAATGTCAGTATATATGTATAGTAACAAAATGTCTATATATTATGTCTTCTCACCTGCTTTAGAAATTACCTTTTTACTAGATTAAGTACTGCAGTAGCATGAAAAAATACAGTCATTTGTATGACAAGAAAGTATACAAACAACTCTGAGCTAGCTATGGTCTAAATATCCTAGTGCCTTAACCCAAATCTGGGTGCACACGTTGCATAGCAAAGGTCACAGTAAAGAAAGAGCAATGGGAGCCCAAAACCAAGCTGAGGATTTTCTCTGATGCAAACTGCAGTGCTGAGAGTTTTAGGTGGTTTGGGGTTTTCTTCCCTATTAAGCTTAATGATAACATGTTTGCTGATGACACCAAGCTGTGTGGTTCGGTTGATATGCTGGAGGAAAGGAATGCCATCCAGAGGGACCTTGGCATACTTGAGAGATGGGCAGATGCCAGCCTTATGAAGTTTAACCATGACAAGTGCAAGGTCCTACACCCACACAGGGGCAATCCCACGCACAGCTACAGGTTGGGCAGAGAAGAGATTCAGAGCAGCCCTGCAGAGAAGGACTTGGGGGTGCTGGTCAATGAGAAACTGAACACGAGGCAGCTTCAGTGTGCGCTCGCAGTCCAGAAAGCCAACCGTATCCTGGTCTGCATCAAAAGGAGCGTGACCAGCAGGTCGAAGGAGGTGATCCTGCCCCTCTACTCTGCTCTCGTGAGACCTCACCTGGAGTATTGTGTGCAGTTCTGGTGTCCTCAACACAAAAAGGACATGGAACTGTTGGAACAAGTCCAGAGGAGGGCCACGAGGATGATCAGGGGACTGGAGCACCTTCCATATGAAGACAGGCTGAGGAAGTTGGGGCTGTTCAGCCTGGAGAAGAGAAGGCTGCGTGGAGACCTCATAGCAGCCTTCCAGTACCTGAAGGGGGCCTATAGGGATGCTGGGGAGGGACTCTTCATTAGGGACTGTAGTGACAGGACAAGGGGTAACGGGTTAAAACTTAAACAGGGGAAGTTTAGATTGGATATAAGGAAGAAGTTCTTTACTGTTAGGGTGGTGAGGCACTGGAATGGATTGCCCAAGGAAGTTGTGAATGCTCCATCCCTCGCAGTGTTCCAAGGCCAGGCTGAACAAAGCCTTGGGTGACATGGTTTAGTGTGAGATGTCCCTGCACATGGCAGGGGGTTTGGATCTAGATGATCTTAAGGTCCCTTCCAACCCTAACTATTCTATGATTCTATGTGGATTCCTGAATTATTTCAGCAGTTGCTCATGGTGAGTAAATAGCTCTCCATGGCTGCTACAGAGCTCTCTCTGGAACAGCTTCTGCCAGCCCTGAGCACAGGAGTAGCACTTACATAGCCAGTAATCTCTATATAGTTAGAAATAGTTTTCCAAGAAGTGAGCTGTCTTGTTTTCTACTTATCAGTGATGACTGTGTGTTAGTGGGACAGTTAAAAAGAAGAGCTGCTTTTACTTCTGTGGCCTTGAACTACAGACGACATCCAATATCATAGAATGACAGAGGAAGAAGGTGCTTAGTCAGGCAGTGACTTAGTCACAGTATAGTGGTGTAAGCCATTAGCAATAAAGCAGCAAAGTGACTAGCTGAAAAGTTGCCTTACTTTCAAGGAAGAAGTGTCTGACACCATCTGCAGTACTGTAAATGTTAATACAACCTGAATAGTTTTAATGCAACAGCTCTTGTACACCAATAGAAATTATTAGTCAAGTCTTATGAAAGTTAAATAACTTTTATATGGGGCATTTTGAAACCTGTAGTGTTACATCTATATGAAAATGAAGGCAACACTGACGGCTGGGTGAAATGGAATTTTGCATGAGCTTTTTTGGAAAAGTAAAAATAAAAAAAGAAATAATAAAAATCTACTTTTATCCATATTGGAAAGTAATAATTGAACTTTTTTCTTTTTTTTTCAGCCTGGGGGCAGGCTGAGTCTTTTAGCAGAGTTATATATGTTAACACAATAATATTCCACTGGATTCAATTTTGTTTACCAATTAAATGCACACATTCCAGTCACAAAAATATAGAACATTAGGAGTAACTGATTTTACTTGGATACCTAAAACTACACCCCTACATCAAACTGTCTTGGTAGGGCCAATGAGATAGTTGGTGCCTTGAGTTACTAGTCACTGAGACTCTTAAACTGCATCTCATCAGACCACATCTGTAGCTGTCAGGGTAGTATTCTGTAGGAGACTCTGCCTTATTATTCATTTCTAGGTTTGCTCTCTTCCTAGGCCAGTGCTATGTTCATTAAAGAGCAGAAATTATTAGCTTCAAAGTTATTTTCCTTTAAAAGCGTGTGTGCATGTTTTCCCTAACAAGTGAGTTCTGATCCAGACTAGATACTGTCTTTATACATAATTATGAGTGGGCTATAAAAATAAAAATGACCCTGTGTAAAGCATGCACATAAATCAAACCCTGTGCAATCTGAGTCACGGAAGGAGTAACAGAGAGTGGCAGCAGGGCAAAATGCACTGTAACTCATGCTGATCAAAAGAAAACTGTTCCATGTCTGTTCAGCCAAATCATACACACCAGTTTCTGAAGGCAAAATGAAGAATGACACTGTAACGAACATATTTAATTTGTTTTTCATTTCTCCTATAGTCTCCAATCTTTCAAATGGCTTGTTAAATCCCCCAAAGCTACATATATAACGGATTTTTGATAGTTGAGGTTATGGACTCGTTCATGCGTCTGAGCCAGGGTTCCAGAATGTCTCTATTAATTTTCGCAGGAGCAGTCCTCTGAAGTCCTTCTTGCTCTGCTGCACACTCCTAATTTTGATTCATTCAGCTGACATTTTAAGATGAGGGCATTAAAGAAAAAAGGTTGTTGCAAAGTCTTCATTAGCTCATTGGGAACATGCCATCCTGGCCAAAACATTAGGAGTGGCTTTCTTCTTTGTTATTATTAATATTCTTTCACTACTACATCCCTCAATACATGCCTCCAATAAAGAGGATAATGAAGCCCTATCTTCAGCAATTTATTTGGCAATCTAGGAGGCACTGGAAATAGGCAAATGACAATCAGATTCCATAGATTTTACTTGCATGCACTTCACAGGCTTTAATGGAAGAGTTAGTGATGCTGAATGTGGTTCTGGAGCAGTTTACTTGGTTAGCCAGCTCTCCCTCAGCTACAGAAAGAGTTCTTGCCCAGAAAGCCACTGTGTTTGCAAGGGCTGAAGGAATGTGCAAAAAAAAAAAAAAAAAAAAAAGCATAAAATGAAGACCCTGTCTTTAACAGGCCTCAATTGAGATTAAGAAAGTGTCAAACCGAGTTAGACCCATTCCTGCTGTCCTTGTAAGTAAAGAAATATTTTCACTGCAAGCTGGCCCACACTGAGACCGTCTCCACTCAATACAGTATCCTGTTTGGAGGCAGAGGGCAGGTAAATTAAACTGTCTCTGCAGGGTGTGGAAAGATTAGTGGTGACAGACCCTGCGGCTCCCATTGCGTGACACCTTTGTGGCGTCACAAGGCATAGAAAGCAACAAAAATCAACCTTGGATTGTTCCCACACTGCAGGATCTTCCCTCCCACAACACCCCACCCCCCCACCACCCCCCCAAAAAAAAAATAATGTTATACTGTGTTGCCTGTATTTCTCTGGTCAAAAATGCTTCTTTGCCAAACCATTTAAGGAGTGTGTTCTGGAAAACCCTAGGCATTTCTTCCATACTACCTCAGCTTTCATAGAATTCCTTCCAAGCAATGAAGAACAGATTTTTTTCCTGGCTCACTTAATTGCATCCGGATGATTCCTAGAAAGTGTAAAAAGAAGAGTCTCTGTCCCCAGCCAACCTCAAAGGACCACCTGGCCAGGGCAACTGTTCAGTGGGTAAGATTGCCTGCTTGGTTCTGCCAAGCTCCTGTTACCATCAACCCCTACAAATAACTGGGTGGCAAGGCCGGTGCAAAAGTCCAGGGAAAGTTTTCAGTCCAGAGTGAGATTTTTACCATGTTCTCACACAGTGTGACCTTACAGTTTGCTTTCTTCTCCCTCCTGCTGGACTTTGAGTCTATGTTTTGCATGCTGGGGGCAGGCACTAGGGTTTCTATTTTGTATGCCACTGGCCAAATGTTTAAGACAACAAATTGGCACACTTAACGGCTTTTTTCCAGGCTCTTGTATGTCAAGAGATACAAAGCATGAGCAACCACAAACAGCTGCACTCCCATCCTACTCCACAGATACCAAAAAAATGCAGAACCTGCAACTTAGCAAATGGATATAGGCCAGGGTGTTGGATGAAGAAACTTAATCCTTCTTCAATCTGTGAGATAGTTGAATACAATAAAACGGGAAGAAGATTTTGCTGCATAGCTGGGTGAAATTAAACTTGAGGAAAATAAGTGTTTATCTCCAACTTAATTTTTCAGATCTCCTACATTCTCCTAATTAAACATATATTTTACGATAACTCACTAATTATATTTTTAAGTCTGGCAGATGAGAGTACACAAGAAACTTCCATGTGTACTCATCACTCGAACAATTCAGATTTAACCTAATTTCAGACTGATATTATTACCATTTGCTTCCTTGCTTTTGCAGGTTTTGATTGATGACAGAACAGCTCCTACACCCCCATGGTTTTCAAGTTTCTCTTACAGCCTGTTGTGTGAAAGTTCAGCCGCTAAATTATTTGCCTGATTTTCTTTCTCCCTTCCTTTATTAATTTGCTACAAACCCCTCAAAATTAGTCCAAATTTATCCTCATGAAATCTGATAATTTGGTCTTAAATCATAAGCATCTCAGTATTTTGTCATTCTCAATGCATTTGCTAATTACTGTTCTTAGCAATGAGACTACAGTAACTGGCTGGTATTTCTTTAGCATTAGTTCAGTGTTAGAAATATTTGTTCTCCAGGATAATGCAAAAATAAAATATCTATAACTTACCTGGTATTTCCAGGGCTAGAGTTGGGGTCAGGGTTAACGTTTCATCTCAGTGGGGCATAATAAATGTGAGATGATCACTTGTAGATATCTATTTACAACTCAGCTGTTGCACTCTTTATCACTCCTGGAAGAGAACCATCCAGTCCTCATGGTCACTGTAAACGTCTACCATGTCAAGTCCTTCTGTCGCTTATTCTAAGGCCTTCGTAGTTGTGTTCTACTTTTGTTACCTGTGATGAGGGATGTCCAAGTTCAGTAAATATTTAAATATTGCCACTAATCCACAGTCATTCACAGCAGTCAGAGGTAGTAACCTATGTTCTCATTAAGTACAATGGAAGGAAACAGAAGAATTACCTCTCTTACTTGCTTAACTTCCTACAGGCATTCATTTTAGGATAACTCATATTACCTTTGATGGTACATTTCACTGATCACTGATTATAAAAGGAGCCTACAATGACAACTGAAGGCTAAATACTTCGCCTTAAAACATCTAAAAGCAAATAAGGTCTATCTTTGACTTTCAACCCTCACAGGGAATGCACCTGCCAAGAGGTTTTGGACACACACAAGCAAATACACTCCAGCCTTGTCACAGCCAGTGGTGAAAGCTCACTTCCATATTTATTCATAAGGCATTTGTGTAGAAGGGACCTGAAAAAGACACCAGAACACAAGTCATAGTCCATCCACACACCCCCAGAAGAGTACCAGCATAATCAAGGACATACTTAAAGTGTTACAGTTCAGAGCTTATTATAGCTGAAAAGTCAATGAAGTGGGTTTGTTACCCTGACCTATAGGCTGAAGTAGCCCAGCCAAAAGAAGAAATTCTGTTCACCCTGGCAAAGAGAAGCAGCAAGCAGCTGTTGAAATGCTTATAACCTAAATCACCACAGCTATTTGGTCCAATGCAGGTGAGTCAGAGACCTAAAAAAGACCAACACTTCTTGGCACAACTTACAAATTCTCCTTGGAAAGAGAATAAGAAGTGATCCAGTGAACACGGTTCAACAAGGGGTAAAAATGCAGACTCCAACAAAGAAGAGAAAAAACGCATCTTGTAGAACTCTTCAGAATCCTAAATAATAATTATTTTTTTTTTCCAAAAAGGAGGAAATCCTCTCATGTCTTGACAAAGTAGGCAAAAAATACTATTTCTTTAGCAGTAGTACCTACAGGTTGCGGGCAAGACCAAAAGCCTTGGCTGTGTTGGAAAATGGATAGCACCTAGTACCTATCCCAGTAAGCTCTCCTCACCCTCACTCCAGGGAGCTAATTTCAATCCAGAACATGTGTAGATGCATTCATGAAGCATCATCTGTGTCTAGTAAACACAGCCAAGAGATTCAAGTGAGGTGCCAGCAAACACAGTTACAGGAATTTTGGATGAGGGCATGCTGTTGGCAACATATATCCAAATGCCTGGGAAGGAGTGCTCCTGTTCCTGGAGAATGCAGGTTCCCAACTTTGGGTCTGCAAGTTCTTAGCCCTGTTCTTAACTTTGAGCACATCAGCATCTTCCCACCCCACCCTGGAAATCATTTTGGACTCTTGAGGTCATACAGATTCATACATGCAAGCTCTGTCCTGAGAAAGACCCTAAGGTGAAGTGGAAAGAGGCAATGAAACGCATCCCCTCTTGCTTTCGTGTCGATGGTAAACGAAGTTCCCATCTCCCATTTAATTGAAAGTATATTTTTAGCAAACTGTATGAGCACATTCACAGTGACACATGTGTGTGTTGCATGTTGGAAAGAACACATTTTCAGAATTAGAAAGCCGCTATCTGTGTGTGTACATATTCAGTACTTGCAAACCATTTTGTGGTATTCTGCTGAAAGCTCCCAGCAGCATGGGAAGCATTTTAAGTGTGGATGTCCACCCAGCTACAAAGAGGGACCCAGAAGCTCCTTATATTTCTTTATTTCAAGTGGACTCCAGCATTAATATTTTAGTTAACCTCTTGGGCACACTTACTAGTCACAAGCTTCTCCTGTTTCCCTTTTAAAGAAATGAGACCTCACAGTTCAGCTGCTGCAGGACAGAAGTCTCTTAACTGCTACAGATTCTTTAAGTCCCCTGCCTGTGGCTTCAGGCTTGTGAGCATTTGGGAGTTTCATTTCCTCACTTCTGCCACCTGTGGCAAGGCAGACAAAGAATCACAGAGACTTGCAGGCACTCCAGTAATAATTTGTTTATATTTGAACTAAAGGAAATATTGGAAGAACTGTACAAAAGCTAAAAAACAAGTGCAATCCTTCCAATTCAATCTTTTATTTTCTGATGCTGTGGCACACGTTCAAGGATGGATAAAGAAGGGATGAGTAGACACTGTGCGATGAATAAAGGCACCAAATCAGTTCAGAAACACAAAAACTGGACTACTTTCAAAAAAGTCAGGTGCACAGTGAGTGGAAGCTGTTGCAAGTTTCGTGCTTATACAGCATCCAGCAGATGTTGTATATCCATGTCTGAACAACCAGATGTCTTTTCATCAGTATGAAGTGTTCAGCTGACATTAAAGGGACAGACAGATTTAACACTGAGAGCTCAGAAATGTAGGCAGCTTTTGTGAAGTTTGCTATGTCTATGAATTACTGCGCATGCTTCTTTTTTTCTCAAGCAAAGGTATTAATGAACACCTGTCGGGTCTCAGCGGTGCTCAAAGCATGGGCAGAAAAACAGAAATTTAGAAGTTTCCTCTCTTCTTCCCAAAGACAACAGCTTAAGGACATCCTGATCTAAAGATTGCACCCTTACCACCATATGTAACAGCTTCTGCCCTCCATTTGTTTCTTATATTTTCCCTCCATTAGTTTGTCTTCAAACTCCACATTTATTCTCTGCTCTTTTTATTTCTCATCAAATATATCCTTGGCTTCGTTTTCAAAAACTTTCCTAGCATGTTTAAACTATGTTGTTATCCCTCATTCTCTATAAAGATGCTTGATTCCAGCCACCAACTAGCCACCTGTTGCATTTCTCTGTGCATCCCTTTGGTGCTTCCTCCCTTGCACCCATCACATCTGGGAGAAGAATACCATAAACGTTTATACAGTGAATGCATTGTGCTTTTCAAAGCCTTACAGCAAAAATCTTGAAACTCTTATGCTGCAGGCATGCTGAAAGTACTGTCACCCCCATGCTGACCAATAAGGAGTTCTTGATTCTCTGTATTTACCTGACTTGTTTGGATCCACTTGAGCGTTGTCTCATATACTTGGATTGTAAAGTTTTCTGGGACGCTGTTGTTTTCACAAGCTTCAGACAATTCCTAGTGCAATGGGGTCTTGATCAGTGAGTAGTTCTCCTAACTGTGACAGGAATTGCAGACAAGGATTCTGACAAAAGAATAGCAGTTCTTTCTCTTCTTCTGATACTGCAGTGCTTGTATTTAACGAGCATTTTGGCTTATGAGTAGATGGGAAGGATCACTTCTTTAGAACTGTAGGCAAAATCACCTGCAAGATTTGAGCACATTTTGAAACTTGAAGACAAGTTTCAGCCTGAAGTTGATGCCCCGGCTATAAATCTGATTAACAATCACAAGAACTGTGCTGTCAATAATGATTACAGAGGGCGCAGGAGAGAGAAAATCTTTCGTTAGGTGGACAGCAGAGCACAGTGATAGGTTACAAGATCAGAATCACTTCTCCTTCAAGCTTTCTTGCTTAAAAGTGAGAAAAGAAAGGAGATTAACAGCACTGCAACTCGACAGGCTGCTCTGTGTTTGCATGACCAGCAGGCTGTACATCAATCACTTTGCCCATCTGGGGAATGTAAGAGGCTCAGAAGTCCAGGCCCAGAAAATTCATTTTCTGGAGGGACCTAATAATAACTAAAGTAAAGGTGCACTGTTATGTACTGAAGATGATTCTGCAGCACCCAAAATCTAGCACTGACAGCTACTGTTCTTGTGGAGAAACATTTGTGTGGCATGCTGCCAAGGGACAGCGAGTCTTTCAGAGGCAGATTTCTGCCCACAGCAGATGGAAGTAACAGACTTCAGTTGCAAACAGAGCCTAACAACAGCAAGAAAGGACATGACTGTGTAGAAACAGTGGCACAGACAAAGCTGATGATGCTTTTAAGGCAGATGCATACAATGAATACCTTGCGAAGGGAATGTGCAATGAGCAGCGAGGGACCAAAAACCTTCTCATGAAGTGCAAGCCAATTTTCTATGCATATATCCTCCTATGTTAGCCAGAGGTATCTAGTCCTAATATCCACTGTTAGGTATTTGTGTATTCACACATCTTATGTTGAACTGTACGAACATACTGTACTTCCAGACATTCTGTGTACTCATGTTCTACTGTGAAAATCCATTAGTAGTTAAATTCTTGTAAACCTTGTGAAATATAACAAAGAGATTTGTAATGTTGTTAGTAAACTCTGCGAAGAAAGAGGTAAAACTAAGCTCTGATATTGTCATTGTGAGTCTGCTTGGGTTTTGTTTGTTGGGTTTTTTTAACACCTTTTAGGTTGAGTAAGGGTAAGATAAAAGAGAAATACATGAAGTGCCCTTCTCTTCTAAATGAGTGAGCTATAGTTATTAGTGCTGGAGCTATAAAAGTTGGTTTCAGCCTTCCTTATATGGTTCATATATATACTCCAGACATATAAAACACCAGGGTTGTCATGCCATGTCTTTTCAGTTAATAACATTAACTGCAGACATATCTAACTACTCTTTTCAAAGAGCCCTGAGTCCTACAGCTCCTGTTCATAGCCCCACAGCCAAGACTATGCGCATGTTAGTAAGCCTGGCAGAGAGGCTCTGAACAGATGAAGCTCTTGGGCTTCCCTGGAGCAGCTGATGCCATGTTTACATCCTTCATGTGAAACAAGCAAGTATATGAGCAGTTCCTGGGACATTCAAGGAGGCTTGCACCGAAAGATGCATTGCACTCAGCTGTCCCAACCATCTGGTATGTTTCTCTGTGGGCAAACAGGTTTGTAGTTTCCCCCTGCCAGCATAGCCACCAGAGAGATGTGTGTGGTTCCTTTGGCTTCAGGGAACCCTAGGCATCTGGCTATGTGCCAAATAGACTTGCCAAAGTTTAAGAAGCACCTTAGCAGCAGCATGTATGGGTCTTTCACTGACTGACCTGGTAGGTGCCTAATTCAGGATGAGCTCAATAGCTCTCCAGGCCCAAATAAGGACTTGATCTCCATAGCTTGAAATTGAAGTTTAGGTATGTGGTTCACAGGCAGCTACCTACATTTAATAGCTAAATTTAGATGTCTACAATCTGGAGCTGAATTACACTCCATATATCCCGTTACAGCTCATGACCTGGCAAAAGTACTCCCCCAGAAGCATCTTCTGAAATTCTTGGCCTCCTTTATTTGCACTTTTTCCACTACTCTGAAACAGTCCTCACACACCTCCACAATTAGGTCATCTTTGTCCTCTGTCACTTTGACCTCCAATTCTGAGTCTTTTTACTCACACTGAATAGTCAAAGTGCCTTTTTGTAACAGACATGAGACTTCAGAAAAACTGTATCTCCAGACTATTCCCCCTTGAGATGCTCACAGGTTAATGTATTAATAGGTGCCCCTTGCATCTTTCAGATCCTAGAATCACTGAAGAGTAGTTAAGATTAATCTCTTGGCTTGTAAGTAAGTCCGAGAAGCCTTGTGCCCTCAAGAAAATGGCTGTACTAGTGCAATTTAGCTTTATTAAGCTGGACAAAAACCTGGGAGGGAAAAGGACACAGAGACAGGACACCTCTGAACAGGGTCAAGGAAACACATGCACAAACACACACTTGACAGAAGACGTAATAACCTTGGGCATCTGTTAAACCCAATAAACAGTATTTTTTCCATCAAATACTTAGCCTCATAGTATTACTCAGTAACAGTATTGTCTTGAAATAATGCGATGCTTTTAAAGGTGACTGAGTCACTTGTGGAATCACAAAGAAGAGGTCAGCAACCTTAATAAACTCAGCCTAGGAGGGAGGGAACTAGGTCCTCTCTCTGAGAAAGGAAAGACTCGAGGTCTCAGGCTTGACCCACAGGTATCAGAAGGATTGTTAAACCCAAACCTGCAACATTTCTTTTTCCCTCAATTACATGAAAGTGCTTTTGAACCTAACAAAACCAGTGTAGATTAAGACTGTGTGTACACAGCTGTAAATGAAAGGCATCACATTTTATCTCGAAAGAACGGCATTCTGTTTGTTAATTTTCCTAACCAGCGAACTCCTGCCTGCTCTGAAACATCATAAAAGAGCTCTTCCAGAAAAAAAACAAGCGTGATTAATTTTTAATTCCCAATGCTTTCCCTCCCTGTTACACAGTTTCTTTGTACAGAGACAGTTCTGAATGCCTAAGCGGAAGGGGCAGCCTGTTAAATCCTTTTTAGGCTGTTACAACCTTAAAATGTGACACTTCAGCTGCCAGAATAGAGGCAGGACCAGTTACTGGAGGCCTTGGGGAGGTGACTTTTTGCCTATGCAAGGGAAATCTTCCTGCTTCTTGTGACAGATGAACTGATAAGTGGCTGGATGGGGACCGCAAATGACAGCAACGGAAGGTGGATGCTTGCCATGCCAATATATCTCAGAGACCAGATGGAGTTTTTACAGAGTAGAATGCCTATTTTATTACTCCCTAGGAGCGGATCGAGTAAGTTCAGTGATAATCTGGTTTCAGTATAACAGGAGGAAGCCTTCACAGCCACTTTGAAGCACTGCCTTAAAAGACTTTTACAGCAGGTAACTCACCAGTTGACAACTGGGCTGAAGGCAGCTTATGGCCTATTTCTTTGCTCCTCTGCCATCACCTGCAGAAATTGCTCACCTGTAGCACATATAATATATTGTATGGAAATTCACAGCAATCCAGCAGAAGTGTGTGAGGCTCAGCAAAACAAAACACAGAGAAGGAACCAAAGTGTGCTCTGCAGTGGAACAAGGAGGTATTCAAGAGAAAAGAAGGGGAGAGTGGGAATGCAAAGGTTAGGGGTGCTAGCCTGATGGAGCAGGATGTATAACTAAAGAATAGGAAGGTAAGAGGAATGGCCCAGAGCCCTTATTTGCACAGTGGGTGTGCTTGAAGGGAGCTTTTAGCCCCCCTCTTCCTGCAGGGTGTTGAAAAGGTGGGTTAGCATGACTGGAGACCAGCCAAAGCAGCAGGCTGGAGGTGATACACAATTGTATTGCACTCTCACTTCAGCTCTGCATCCCTGAGAGTATCTGCTGAAGTTTGGCCTCAGCAGCTCGAGATGCTCCAGCTCATTAGCACTTTGCCACCTGTTCCCCCTACCACAGGACCAAGGGCTGACGTGGTTCGTCCCTACGAAGGTGCTTGAGTTCTGTTGCACACAACTTCTCTTTTACCTCCATCAGGGTCCTGTCTAGGTGGAATTTGGGACAGCCTCAGTCCATGGTAGGAGGAGGCTGGAGCCAGCTGGCACTGGGTGCTGAGCCACAGTGCGGCCTGCAAGGGAGGGAGCTGAGAGTGGGCAGGCACGGAGGGAGAGGGAAGGCTCTGGAGCTGCAGAGCACCAGCAGGATGGCCTCAGGGCAGCAACACTTTCCCCCAGTTGCACTGGAATGCAGAGACCTCTTCCCTTCACTCACTGAGGTTTAATCTTATTTTAATCTGTGGATGAGTTTTGATGGAAGACAGTGGGAGACCAGAGTGCAGGAAGGATGGATTTGTACAGAGTGGTGAGCCAGGCATGGGCTGCCTGAACTCTTTTAATGTGAACCTAGAGGTGACAGCAGCAGCTCAGGGCAGAAGGGTACCTGCCTCCCTTCCTCTCTGGCCACGTATCCTCTTTCTTGGCATGTGCTATTTGGCAGCCCTAGTTCTGGAGAACCACATGTCAAGGCTCTCCTTCCCACACCCCACACAAAAGTCTCACCCCTCCTGATCTTCACTGCTCCTTCATTACCTACTCTTTGTGAAAATGTGCTACTAGGATAACAGGATTCATTGACGCGACATGCCTTTCTGGAAAACGTGTTAACCATAATGATGAACAGAAAATGGAAATAGGAGTTTGAACAGTTCATTTTACTTCACATGAAATGACAAGCTTCTTTGCGGAAAACCATTGGCCAAATAAAGTAATTTAAAATGTCCATAGGTTATTTGGTGCTTGTCAAAATAAATACCATTTTAATTATAATGATAGAACTAAAGCAATACAATTTCCCTGCTATCTCAACTTTTTAATGTATCGTTAGTTATATTTGTATAAAGGTGCTTTATTCTGGGATAGATCTTCCCATGCAGCAGGGAAAATCATCATTCTGACGTGTCATCTTTATAAAGAGACAGTTTTATGCACCCTTTCACCCTATTTTGGCTTTTTTTTTTTTTTTTATGACATTCTCCTCCCACAATGGGATTAATTATACCAGTAAAACTTGCAGGGCTGGCCTTGGCATGAAGAAAATGAATTGTTGCTGACCACACACCCACACAGCTGTGGCAACAACAGAAAGAAATAATACGCATGTATATATGCTGACTTTCAAGTAGAGGATGCCGTAATCAAACTCGGGTACGTGTTCAGTTTTAACACCTGTATATTGAAGAGCAGGCACAGTAAGGACTAGAGTACATTTTCCACATATGAGATCTCAGGAATGTGTAATATAAACATCTCTCACAGGGAGGGAAGAACTACAGCTTTTTCCTTTGGGCAAAAAGATAATGCACAACTCCAGAAGCAACTGGACGCAAAGACATCACCCGTGGCATTACAGCAATCTGAGGCTGACTACAAATGCAAGGCTTAGGGGGTTGTGGCGACTACTTTTAAGCAACTACAGAGTCTCCAGGAAAACATGGGGACACAACTGCTGAAGTTGGTATGCTGGATCGGTGAGATGACTGGCAACATATTACAGAAAAAAAGAAAACAAAAAAAGAAGCAAAGTACCTGAAAAAGGAATCTTTCAGCATTCAAATCCCTCTGTGGATATAGCATGTAGTCTTCTAGCAGTTATGTTCAAAATACACTATGTGTTTCCAAGACTGAACTGAACTGTGGCACTTAAGGTAAAACCAATTTATCCTTTACAAATCTGTCCATCATTCTGAGCATCCCCATCTCTCTTAAATGCACATAAAGCTGAGTTTTGAGCAAGGGGGTTGACTTTTGTGTATCTACAGTGAATAAGACAATACCCAGGCAAAGCCTCCAGGCTCAGCTAAAACACAACTAAAATGAAATAACACATAGCTACTGAACAGTAAAAAAGTGATACGAGCAGTGTACTTCATACTAACAACAGTGTTCTACATTGTGTAAGTTAATAGATTTGGCAAGGAACAGAGCAAAAGCTATTTTATGGAAAACTGTATAACTCCACAGTATTTACTTTCTTAGAGTCTCATTATTCCCTATTGAAAAAAGGAGAAACACAGTTTGTTTTAACTTTTTGGACATTGCTTAATGGGTGTGTTAGTTTACCTTTGCTTGCACTAGATACTAGGAACTTGTTTGAAGAAGTCAGGTGAAACCCCCAAAATCCCCCTCTTCACTTCTACTGCAGTACATAGATCATTCTTATCGCCTGCTCTAAGAGGATGACAAAACAGAAACATTCCCTTTATTGTTTCCTTGATATCCATTTTTTTCAGCATTAACACTCAGCAAAAAGAAAAATATCTTACTGTTCACTTTGGATAAAATAAAAATTATCTAGCAAAGCATGGGGCTTGACAACTATTATTACACTGAGCATGTCCAGAAGTGATAGTATCTATAATACCCTGGTAAAAATACAAAGATTTACAGAAGCTGTAGGGACTAACTTATTACACAGTATTTAATCAGGTGTGGGTGTATTTCTTCTTAGTTCAGCTTCAAGCTCAAAGAAGGTAGATTTAGATTAGATACTAGGAAAAAAATCTTCCCTGTGAGGGTGGTGAGGCACTAGCACAGATTGCCCAGGGAAGCTGTGGCTGCCCCATCCCTGGCAGTGTTCAAGGCCAGGTTGGACAGGGCTTTAAGCTACCTGGTCTACTGGAAGGTGTCCCTGCCAATGCCAGGGGGGTTGGAACTAAACGATTTTTAAGGTTCCTCCCAACCCAAAACATTCTATGATTCTATGATTTACAGTTTCCTTTCTCTTCTTCAACCTATGTGACATTCCTGCTTAGTAAACTTGATATGAAAACCAAAGCATTTTGATGTGTTTTTGTAACGGCTTGTTAAATGCTTGCTGCTACCCTTTCTCTTGAATATAAAAATGCACAAAAGTTTAGTGACAGAAATAATTATTACAGCTTCAGGTTTTCTTATTCTGTTTTTAGTTTCTCTGCAGCCTAAGGAGACATCAAAACTAACTAAAATTTGCACCATATAAAACCATATTTTTATATAAAACATTTATATATATGTTTTAATTATATAAAAACATTTTTATATAAAAACACATAAAGTCCTGTACTAGGAGAAACACAACACTGGGTGTAAAACATGTTCATTCAACTGACTTTAATGGCAATAAATAGTACTGCTAATAACATCTGCAGGACTGCCCCCCTTTTTATCTTAACACATTACTGCCTTCTCTATTACTATCAATTCTAACCCCTACAATTTAGCTAGGTAAAGACCCAAATGCAACTGAGGCTTTCCACTTTTTCTTCTTTTCCACGATGTAAAGTGCTTCCAGATTACTATTTCAGCAACAAAGAAATCTTTGGTCTTATTTTATAAGAATTACAAATTAAAGTTTCAATTAAAGCTATTTATTACTTCTGACTTGTTCCACTCCTTCACTCCACATGAACGCTTAAACCTCCCTTTGCAGTTACTAACTTGGCTATGTTAACATGGATGTGTTTATAACATTTATGATACTAAATGGTGATTCTGGTAATGGCTAACAATTATTTGAGCTGAGAGAATGCAATCAAAGGATGTTGCAAGCTCTGCTATTGCCACCTGCTGTCCAGGTTCACCTTGGAATGGCTTGGGTAGGCAGGGTTGCACAACAGCTGCCAAACGGATGGCAAGGACTCAAACATCAGTACTGAGTGCGTGCAAAGCAAGCAGAAACAAAGGGCTAAAAACATTGGGAAAAAGGATTCAGCAGGAACCTGCAAAAGAAACCAAAGAATGGTCCAGGGTGGTCATTATCTGGGGGTGTCTACCTGGGGACATCTAGCTTACAGTCCATATATCACCCTATGTATACACATACTGCCCCCAGCAATGATCAGCTGTCAGTTACTGCTGCCACCTACTACCAAGTCAAACCTCCAAATTCTTGCCTACCTGGACAGTAGTAGGCCATTCTCATGTCAGTCATTGATGGCTAGCCTTTCTTCATGCAGCAGGGGAGGCAGAGGTTGCAGCAATTATTCCACTACTGAGGAGGGTATGTTGTAGTAATAAGCACAGCTAGAAAAGGGATAAAATGCTGGAACTGAAGGCTGAAACCAAGAGCTAGAGAAGGAGGGGTGAGACTCTGAGAAAGAGATAGGGGCCAGCAAACAAACAAGCCAGAAGGATTTTTGCCCAAAGCATGAAAGGGAACTCACAGGGTCATTCCTCCCTCCATGTAAGAAACGGACAAGCTTGCAGACGAAAGTTACAGGAGTGTCAGAACGGGAAGCTCAAAAAAAAAAAAATGGCACAGCAGAGAGTATACCTAAAGAACTAAATGTCCCTTGCAGTTGCTTTTTCTCTTAACTGGATGATGGGCGAGTGAACTTCTGCCACATACACCTTCTGTGTTTCTGTAAAAAGCTCTTTTTTACTGCCTCATGCCCTGGTTAAGTATCAACACTGATGCTGGGCTCAAAGATGGCACTAGTAGCTATGGATTTATACTGTATGCAGTACAGAGATAGCAGCCAGTACTATACCAGAAGAAGGTACCTTGAGTTAGATGCAGAGTAGTAAAATGTCTGAGGAGCAGCAGCATGTTTTGCTCAATGTTTTTACACTCATGCTGGATAACAGTAGTAGCAAAACAGGTTTAGTTGATGTCAAGGTTGCGCACAACAACCTAAACAACTTTGGCATAGAGAAAGCCCATAGACATCCTTAGGATTTCTTTTACAGACTGAGAAACTTTGCTGATTCCACAAACAACTTGTGAACGTTTTGCATCATTATCAGAACTTGCTTCTGTCTCTTCTACAAAGGAAACCAGAGAACCCAGTGAAAAACATTACAATTATATCTTTCTTCCTCTCTGATCTATTGGACACAAGATGTGTTTTTGGCAGAGCCAGAGATATTTGATAGGATGAAAAAAAACCATCCACATCATTCTTTCCTCCCTATCTTTCAGGCATTAAATCAGTGCTGGAGTTACAGGAAACCTACATGCTCTTTATCCTTGCAGTTGGAATCAAGACACGTGTATAAGAAATGTGTTCAATGACCCAATAATCTCTTTTTTTTTTAACCCCTGGGTTAAAACTCATGTAAAAACTAAACATGATTAGCCACTGAATCTATCTCTTGGGTTGCCACACAGTCAGATAATCAAAGGTTAAAAAGCATTACTTGTGCTTGCTGAACGCAGGGCAAATTTTACAGTATTGCTTTTAAAATGGTACCAGATGCCAGACTTTTAGGAGAGTAACTTTTCAATAAAAAAGTTAATACCTGATAGTAAACTTGTCAGGCATCCAAGCTCCCACTCCAGTACCTGGGTTACTGATCAATCCAGGTTAAAATGCACAGGTTGCCTCTGTGTCTTGCAGTTTGCAGACAGCACAGCTGTTTTAAGCGGCGCTTCCAAAGCTAAGAACACAAATCTCTCCTGCTTGGGTTTGGTTCAGGTAAAACCAGCAGGGCTGTTTGACCACAGCTTATATATAACACGTAACAGTAAAAGATACTCTCTGTATCCACCCTTTCAAAATACTGACTGAAACAATTACATTCTACTGCTGTACTTAGGCTAGAAGCTTTTATGAGTCAGTAACAACACTCCTGCTTGAAATATGCAGGAGTCTAGAGCAAAAATATCAGCTGTTCAGACTTCAGTGTTTCCGACTTCTCATACACACGATCAAGACAGTTTTTCCTGGGTGATGCTGTAATTTGATTTATCGCGCAGATTAAGTAGGTGCTGTAGGACCAGAGGTGCACATCAGGTGGTATTTCCATTGGCTCTGTTGCGTTTTGGATTAAAAGATACTATTCCAAGGATACTGCTTTAAGATGATGTATCTCAGCTACAAATAGCAGCTTAAAAATGAATCCCACTCGCGGATTTCTCAGAAACACACGGCCCGGTGAGGGACGCGATGAGCGTTTAAGAGCAGGGAGCAATAAATGGCAATTGCCACGAGGTTTTATTTGCTGCCTGTTAAAAGGGCTGGGAAGACAGCCCCAAAGAGCTGGGACGGTCGGGCGCTGCCCCGAGGCCCAGCGGCAGGCGTGACCCTAGGGCGCGGAGCCCAACGCTGCCCGAGGAGGCCTCCGCGGGCGGCCGCTACCTCGGCGCGGACCGCCCGCGCAGGCCCCGCGCCGCCATTGGCTGCCGCAGGGGGGTGGGGGTAGACCGCGCCGCGGGGAGGCGCGGAGCGGAGCCTGGCGGGCGCTCCCGCGGAGGCCTGCCCTGCCCTGCCCTGCCTGACCCTGCGCGGAGCCGGAAGCCGCGCCGATGAGTTGTATGCGCCGCTCGCCTGCGCGCTTGGTGGGGGGTACCGGGAGCTCCGCGCTGTGGCTAGGTAAGAGGAGAGTGCAGAGCGGCGTGGGGCCCGGCCCCACTGTAGGCCCTGCCTGTTCCCCCCGGAGGATGTGGGGACTGGCCGCTGCCACCGCCGGCGCGCTCGCCGCGGCCTTCCTAGCGGCGCTGTGGCTGCAGAGTGACGAAGGTATTCACAGCCCCGCACAGGGGCTCTGGCGGAGGGGGTGGGGCTTGCCCCTCAGGGGAGAAGGGGGCGGGCCGGGCTGGTGGGCGCCGGGCGGGGGCAGGCTAGCTTGCCGCGGAGGGCTGCCCTCCGAGGGCGGCGCGGAAGGGGGCGGTCGGGCTTTCCTCCCACAGAAGGAAAGGCTGCCGGTCGGGGGGGCTCTCGGCTGGGCTGCCCCGCTCTGGGGCTGGGCAGGGGTGTGAGAGGGGCGGCGGCGGGCCGTCGTGACGGGGAGGTGGGCTTGGCGCCGCAGCTCCCGCCGGGGACCGGTTTTCGGAGCAAAACCGAGGGGAAAGGGCAGAGGCAGGAGCAGCGCCTGGGCGGCAGTGGAGCCCGAGGGCTGGCCGCCACAATGAAGCCCAGGCCGGGCCGCAGGGATGGGCCTGCCGCTCACCTGCCTGGCGAAGGGGTGGCCGGGGGGCGCGGTGGAAAACGCGCACAGACCCGACCTGACCGCCAGCACCTGATCCGACGGCGGCCTCGGGGGGGCGGTGTCTCTGTAGCCGCAGCGCGGCCTTTTGTGGCGGCCCCAGGGGCGAGCCGAGCCGCGCCGTGGGCACGCCGGTGCGGGCGGCAGAGAGCGTGGCTGTCCGCCCGCTGCCCGTCTGCCCCGGGACTGAGTGACACGGCAGCCCTAGGGAGCGCGTAGGGGTACCCGGTGCTGGCGCGGCGTGGCATTGTGCTGGGTGAAGCGGAGCGCCGAGCGGAGCCACAGAATCTCGGCCGCCGTGCACCGAGCTGCATCGCCCTGTGTGCGTGTGTGTGTGCAGGGATCGTGCTCCACTGCGGCGGGGGACGGTGGGAGGGAGGAGGAGGAGGAGAAAGGGAGGGAGAGAGAGGGAGGCGCACCGTGATGAGCAGGGCCTCCAAGTCCAGCCAGCGCCGTGGTCCTGCCGCTCCCGGAGGAGCCCGGGGCGGGGGAGCGGCCGCGCACGGATGACTGCCTGAGCGAGGTGGCGGTGCGTCCTGCCCTGGGGGAGGGGGCCGCGGCTCTGCGGCAGCAGCCCGGTTATTTTTTATTTATCATCATTGTTTTCAGAGCAGGGCGAGCCGGGGGGGGGAGGAAGGTGGTTGGTTGGGGGCTTTTTGTTCGGTTGGTTTTCATTTTAAAACACCGCCCCCCCTTTTTTTGCAGGTGCCCGCAGCTTAAAGCGGCGCCTGCAAAGTTTTTTGTTTCCGTGCGTGCGGGCTGCTAGCGGCGGCCCGGGATGCGGGGCCCGGGACCCGACTGCCCGCCGCCTCCCGCCCCACCGCGGCCAGGGCTGGCGTAGGCGCCTCCTGGGAGCGCCGAGTGCGGGCATTAAACCCCGCTCCCTCCTCCCCGCTGCCCTCCGCCCCCCTCCGTCCCTCCCTCGCTCTCCCCCTCCCTCCCTCGCTCGCTCCCTCCCTTCTTCCCTTTCCCCGGTGCGCGGCCATTGCAGTGACCCCGGCCGGCCAAGGATGATTACGAACACGCGGGGCTTCCTGTGGTCGGACCTGGAGACGCGGGCGCTGCTGGAGATCTGGGGCGAGGCGGACGTGCAGTCGGCGCTGGACGGCAACTTTCGGAACAGCCATGTGTACCGAGACGTGGCCTGCCGCCTGGCCGAGCTGGGCTTCGAGCGCACCCCCGAGCAATGCCGCATCCGCATCAAGGGCCTTAAGCGCCAGTACTACCAGGCCCGGGACGGGCTGAAGAAGAATGGGCACGCCCGCAAGCTATGCAAGTACTACGACGAGATGGACCGGATCCTCAGCTGCCGGGGGGGGCCCGACGGCGCCCCCGAGGCGCTGGGCCCGCCGCCCGACAGCGCCCAGCCGGCGGGGCCGCTCGCCGGGCCACCCACCCCGGGCACGCCGCACAACAGCCGCGAGGTGGATGCCGAGCTGGACGAGGACGGCGAGCTGGAGTCCCCCCGCGACAACTTCACCGAGGACTCCGGGGAGTGCTCTTCCTACGCCGATCACCCCATCAAGGTGGAGTGTCCCTCCTTCGCCATCCCCGTGCCGCCGGGCGACGGTGAGTAGCCGCCGGGCTCCCGCCGCCGGGTGTTCTCTCACCCCGAGGGCACCGCGATTCCCCCGCCCTGGGCTCTCGTAGCCCAACTGCCGGCGCCTGTCCAGCTAGCGTGCTTCTAATAGCTTGTGCCTTCCTCTTCTCCCTCTCACCTCGTCCTCCGAGATCTGCCCGTGCTCCTTCACCTTGCACCTTGCTCGTTTACGAAAGCTCCCCCCTTCCCTGCCGAGCAAACGCCGCCTTTCCAGGGAAGCGGGCAGCTGCAGGGGGAGGGAAGTGCTGCAAACCGGGTACGGGGAGATGCCGGGGGACGGCGACAGTAATTGAGTTTTTATTGGTGTTTATCAACGGGAAACCAAAGGAAAACTAGCTCAGGCATTATCAAGACAAAGTGTCAGGTAGCGCTGTATGAGAAAATAGGCGTCCTTTCTTGCTGGAAGATTTTTCCCATTCCCTGCAGACTATGTCCAGTTTTGTTAATCGGTATTAAAACCGTGATGACGGTAGTACCTGAAAAATCTGCTTGTTGTTGCAGATGGGCCAGAAAGCGAGGGGAGAGCCTTTATGTAATTAATTGCTCGAGTTGTTTCAGAAACACTGCTTGTAACTTAAGTGCGTTTGTGGACAGAACCAGCCCTTTGATAAAGCCTGTCCCTTCCCTTGCTCCCTCTTTACCCTCGGCTCCACATTTGTCTTGTGGAGGTTGGGGGGAGGCAGTGTTGCTTGTTTGTTTTAAATCTAGATTAATGCCGGGGTTTTAATACAAACATGAACCTGTCTTCAGGAGTTGACATCACTGAGGAATCAGCCAATTGGTTGACGTTTAACCAACCTTCTTTTTACACATAAACCCCATCAAAGAGTTGTTTACACTAATGTTCTTTTGAAATGCAAATCCAGAATGCCAACAGACTGAAACTCAATTTAGATTAATGTAATTACCTGCAATACACAAATGAGGCTATACTATTTAATAGCCTTCACTTAAACCTTTTTAGAAGATCAGAAAGACTCCTTTTGTTGAAGTTTAGTACTACAACAATTAAAAGATGCCTCTGTATTTTTGTGTTGCCTTTTGCAGAAGCTTGTGGTTTTGCTTAGGTACTCAAAAATGAAAATATCTGAGATAATTATAACTCACATGGAAAGAGTATAACAGTGTTGTCATATGTTAGGTGCACATCTCGTAGGGAGATATTTGGATATTTGTATTGCCTTTTCCTTCTAGGAAGTAATTTTTCTGCAGAAAAATAATTGTTTTTCTTCTTGTTTTAGGCTTTAAAGAAATCAATGCTCCAACTATTACCCCACCTCGCAATCAGCCCAAAAGATCCAAAAAACGCCATGCAAATTTAACATTGGATAAAATGATGGAAAAATTCCTTCAGCAGAGTGTGGATACAGAAGAGAAATTTTACAGATACGAAGAGCAGAGGCTCAAAATAGAGGACAAGCGTCGGGAAGCAGAGCATGCGCGAGAGCTCCAGATGTTACAGATGTTGGGACAGATGTTGGCAGGAATTTCTTCTACGGTATCACAAAGGTCACAATCTATACCAGCAAGTCCACCTCAGAGGGCAAACCATCGTTCGTATGGGGATAACTTTAATTATAATGCTATGACAGCAGCACTTTCTCCACCGATAGGTACTTCCTTCTATAGCGTAAATAAAAGCTAGGTTTTTTTAAACTTCTGTGTGAAAGCCCTGGTAGTAAGTAAGTGGCTGTTGAAAATAAAAGCTAATCGGAATTATTTAATACTGTGGTGAAGATGTCTGTCTGATGGAAAACAAAACATCATTCATACCATTGTAGTGATTATTTAATATAGATACATAAGTTATAACAAATTTTAATGAATGAAATCACACCTTTTGAACCCTGTAAACATCGTGAACTTCCTTCCACATTCATGGCTCTGAGAAGTGAAGTTAAGGGAAGTTTTCTGTATAAAAGGCCTGTAGCACATACTTGCTGAAAACTTTAGAAACATTAGGTACCTTGTAGCGGAAATTCCACTGCTGTTGAAGTTATCAGGTCTAACCCAGTATATGAAGGCAAGGCTGTGCATGTGTGTTTTTAGTGTTGGGAAGAGTGGAGTTTTGCCTACTCTGAAGTAAATGTTAAAATCCATCTTCTTTAAAATAAATTCCATTAAATCAATTCTGAATCATATCTTCTAATTGAACATTGTATTACTGTAGTAGGTGTAATATAAGATGGAAGTCCTGGTGTATATTTTTCTTCTACACCAGTTCATTTATAAATCCTTTGTGCATCCGAATTTGTTTTAAAGAAAAAGATGAAGCAGTAACTCTGGAATTGGTATTTATGCACAGACTTTTCCTTCTGTACCTCGTGCGTGGGCCACAAGCTGATAATCTGATACTAGCGTTTATTAATGGACTTCTTGGGATCTATGGCTCCTTGTCATTTATCTCTGTTGTAGTCTCTTTATACGTAGAAGTAGACTGCGTGGGAGGAGGAGAATAGGGATACACTCTCAGTAAAACCAGTCATCTTGGGGCTTGATGGTTGTAGCCTGCCGTATGAAAACTAAACAAGTCTTGTTCTGTTTTAATTCTGAATTTCACACTGCTTGGAATTAAAAAGCATGGTTTGAAAAGAAAAAACAAGACATTCAGCCTCAGTGCTGAGTAATAATCCAGCATGCCATGTGCTGAAGGGTGACTATGATTCCTGAGAGGATCTTTGAGCCTTTTCTGTTCTACATTATATACTGTCTTTCCCTGTAAAATGCATGGGGGACTGTATGGTTAGGCCTCTTGAGTGTTTAGGCTGGCTGACTTGGTTGTGTTTCTTCTTGACTAGGTAGTTGGTCTGTAGCATTCCTTGATGGCAGCAGACTTTCATAGATAAATTATGGCATACGTGTGTATTCTGTGTTTTAAATGTTGTTTTCACATTAAAAGGAGACCTGAAGTGCTTTAGAAAATCCTTTAGGAAGTCATTTGAGGTTATAGACTGGGGCGATGGTGCCTACAGGGCATTATTATTACTTCTGAAAGTGTTTTTTTTGCTGAAAGAATTCCATTATCTGTAAAGACATGAATTTCAAGTTTGTTTTTTCTTGCATATAGGTGTATAATCATTACACTGTGCAAAAACATATTATATGTTTTTAGCTGTGGCAAGATTAACTTGGGATTCTAATATTTTAATTGGTCAAGGTGTAACAAAGCGTTTAAAATGAAATATGAAAATAATGCTTCAGGCAGCAGATCTTTTAAGGAATTAAGATTTCAGTTCTTTATAGCTAAATATGCCTTAGAGTTTTTGTAGGTAAGAGTGGGGCTCTATTAAGAACTGCTTTTTGCATAATTCTCTGTTTTCTTTCCATTTATTATGCAATCACTTTATATTTGCCTATAAAAAAGCAGCCACAAAGAACAGAGGACCTTAACAACACTGCGCTTTAAGGGTTACAAGCTGTAGGATAAGTCTGTTTCTTGTGTGGTTGAAAACCAGTGAGTGTATGAAGTGTGATTTAAGGAAAATAATCTGCCTTATTTCCAGAGGAGATGAGCATTTTGTTCTCCTCTGGGTCACTGCAGTGCTATTTTGGCCATAATCCAAAGTAGGCCGGGGTTTTTTTCCTTTCCTTTTCTTGGTTTTTGTTTGGGGGTTTTTTTGGGGGGTTTGTGGTTTTTTTGGGTTAGTTTTTTTTTTTTTTTTTGGTTTTTTTTTTTTTTAATGACAATGGAATGCCTGTATTATAGAAGGATTTGAAAAGCAAAAGATCAGCCAGGAGTAGTTGACATTATTGAGCACTAAAGCATTTTATTTCTGAAGATTAGCATGTCTGGTGTTGGTTTAGATTCAAATTCTGTGCAAGATGGAGAAAAAGATGCTTTGTGCTGGTAGTTCACAGATGCAAAGTTGTCTTGTTTACTACTTTTTTTAGCCATTATTAAATCCAGAACTTCAGGAACAGGTCCATCTGTCCGTTCCCTCTGTCCCCCCCTCTGATTTTGGAGTTGCAGGGTGAGATGACTAAGTTTTATACTGCTGAAAATAAGGAGTTTAGTGGGAGTTATTTTTTTACATGATTATGTGTTACTATATAGCAGTTCCTTGAAAGCTTTTTAGGAGATCTGTAGAAAAGCAAGCACAGCTACGGTCTAGGAAACTAATGTTCAAATAAACTACTGTTCTGAAGAGAATTGTGCAGTTAGTGAAGAGCTTTGTTAAAATATAAGAACTTACTCTTTCAGTGTATTTACCACAATTTAGAGTTAACCGGTTGTTAAAAGTGTTGAACGTCAGATTTGTCTTGTGTTAGGTAAATGGTTTAATTCTCTTTAGCCGTAATTGTTGAAACACCTTTTCCTTCTAGATTTTTGTAGTCTTTTGAATCAGTAATTGGAGTATATAGGCTTCTGAGTGTGCAGTTGTTTTAATGTGTAGCTTGATGTGTTGCTTTGCATTGGGGATCTACAGTTGTATGATAGCTAAAAAGTCTCTTAGTGTGATATTTGTAATGTTTGCATTTAGCGCTTTGGATTATAGTTTTGCGGAAAGACTTTATTATGCTTTGTAACCACCTGCCAAAATAAAAAAGCAGTGAGATAAGCCTTGATTCTGCTGAGAGGTGGAAGTCTTTTAAGGGGAAGCAAAAAATAAGGTAGGGTGTATGTTTAAAATGTGATTATAGTTGGTCTGTGCTTGCTCTGTGTCTGGGTGTGTTTAGTCCTTCATAAGTGTACCTATTTCAGTTGAGCTTAATTATGGAAGTGATTTCAGGCTGAACTAAGAATATATTAGTAGTTACAAAATGTTCGTGTAACTATTCTTGGCTGTTGTTTCTTTCTGTACCTAAGCCTTAAATTAGGACTGTGAACAGTCAGCAGGAATATTTTCTGCATCAGACCCAAAATTAATTTTGAAAACGTTCACCTTCTCTAGCTACTCACTGTTTTAAAGGCCTTTAAGTGATGAAGCATTTGGTTTTTAGAAGTATGTCCTTGAATGGTTTTATTAGTGTGTATGAGTGCTTTAAAGAAATGCTGATAGTACTTGAAGAAAGAACATTCTTTCAAGTAACACTTGTTTTCTTCTTTTCAGTTATAGAGAGATCTTTTTCACTGCACAGGACACACTCTCTAAAGGATATGGAGAATATTTTTCAACTGGTGCGCAATGTTATCCCTCCCCTAACGGGGAAAAGGCATAAAGGTCAAGATGGACGTATAGGCATTGTTGGAGGATGTCAAGAGTAAGTTAAACAGAAATTTGGTTTTTGTTTCTGAGAGAGTTTGAGGATGTCTTAGGTACTTGTAAAAGACATTCAAACTCACATTTAAAACATGAGTATTTTCTAGGGATCTTTATTAATCTATCATCATGACCATGCATACTTACGAGAGAACATGTTTCCCTGCAGTTGTGTTGCGAAATTCTGATAGTGAATGTGATTGAAGCTTAGAATGCTGTTTGTGTCTGTGTCTACCTTCTCTGTCTTGTCCACCCAGCTGGCTCTGCTTTCAGTGCAAGTCTTTTCCCACTGCATCATGAAGTTCTAGAATAGAGTAAGACAGCAGCGCATCTTTTGTTGTTGTTGTTGTTATATGTATTTTCGTATCTTGAGAACTGAGTCTCTTAAATGAGGAATAGAAAATTTTCTTACTGTGCACTTTAATAAATTGTGGTCGTTCCTAGGTTCTGTCGTTACTTTGGTTTATGTTCTGGAGTGATAGAAATAGCATGTTACAGGGGAAAAAAGAGATACAGCATGAATCAGTTAAGTGCTGTACTGACCTAGAAATAAACTAAGCTCTATTCTTTTCTTGGCCACTTTCAGTAATCTGCACAGAACTTTGAATGAGCTATTACACCTTCCTGGTTTTCATTTTCCTGTTTTGAAATAGAGATGGCATCTTTCTCCTGTGAGAGAGATCTGCTGTTGGACATCTGCCATTAATAAACATTCTGTAAAGAGCACACAGGTGCTGTCTTACAGCTGGGTTGATTAGCCAGGAGTTAGTTTTCCTGTTGGTCTTACGCACTTAGGTTCTTACCTCTTGGCAGAAATAAGCACCTGTGGAGGGTGATTCAGTCTGTATCTCTCTCTTCAGTCTTCATAAAGAGGATTTAGGGCAACTGAAATCACAGTTTAGGCACTTTAGTTAAGCATCTAAAACCAGATGGGATTGATCTGGGTCACAGATCCCAGATTTGGCTTGCAAACAGTGCTCCACTCTTGTTTTGTTTTGTTTGTCTCTGAGCTTTTTAGCTGGCTGGCTGAAAAAAGTTTGGGTTTTTTATGGTGTGATCTTTGAAATATTTCTCTGAAAGCATCTGGTGGCTATGGTGAAATCCTGCAGTTTTCAGATCAGAGCAAGGTTTCAGATTGGCTTCGGTATAGGAAGATTTTTATCTGTCTTCTACAGCAAACAAAAGAGAAGGCTTCTCTTATAAGCTTGCTCTTGAATTTGGGACTTCCTTATGGCAGGGTAGATCATTTAATGTCCTTACCGTGTTTCCTAACCTAAATTGTATTTCATTCTAGATACACTGGAGCACCGTATTTTGCTGCAATTACAGCTCTCAAAGTGGTACGTGTTCTTCTGTACCATCATTTATATCAGCTAAGTGCATCTTTTTAAAAGAATTTGTGTTGTATATGAAATTTGAGTTTTTAAAGGTCTTCTGTTTGACAAAGAAAATCCTTACTCCTGGATTTGTAGAAATACTTTCCAAATAGGTCGTTTGCTAAGATGGAGTTAGACATACGTCAAAAAATTCAGAATTTCAAAGGGAGAACTATTTTATCAGAGACCTGAATAAGAAATTTCAAAACTTGATGAACTATTTTCTCCAAAATCGATCAATAAAATAACTTCAATGTTTGAAATTATGTTTTCAGTGCTGCAGTAAGTTCTTCAGAATTTTTATCTGGATTTTTTTCTGTGATGAATGAAGTAACTTTCTTTCAAAACTTACTTAGGATAGTAAAATTCTTACTGTAAGTCTAATGATTGTTGGTTGAATTTCATGTAATTTTTAGTAGCACATTTTATTTACATTATGATGCTCAGTATTTCCTAAGCTTTTTTTTTTTTTTTCCTAGAAGTGTGAACTTCTCTAATGGCATATTTACTGAATAAAAATATATTTACTGTAAGCTACCTAAATACAGTGGTGATTATTCAAATGTAAACAAGTCATGCTCACATAATAGATATGCTTTTTAGTACTCTCTGTATAGTGTGTCATTACTTGCAGTTCACTGTGTGTGTTTTTCTTCTTGAAGATCTGTTTTAATAAGTAGGTAACTAATCCAAGTATTTCTCACTCCACCTCTTCCCTCTCCCTCAGGATGGTGTCACTCAAGGATTTAAAATTGAAATTATATTAGTTGATGATCTTAGAAGATAAAAGGCCACTGTTCACTGTGTGCAAATATAGTACCATACTAGGATGCCCCCTATTGAAGTCACTTGATCTCAAGTTATTACATCTGCATATAAAGAGTCATAGGATCAAATCTCTGCATTGCTTAGCAGCTTGAAATGTTAAATATATAGTAGTAAAGCGGAAGAGACACTTTCTTAACCTTGGGAAATTTCAGTATGCAAGACAGATACAAGATCAGGCTTTCTGGTTACTGCTTACACAATTTTTTTGTGTATGTCTGGTTATTTGAGTTGATAATAGAATATTTAGGCTAAACTCCTCAGCTTTAATATTTAATTTACGGAGTGTTGTTGAAAGTATTCCACCCTTTATCTTGGATGGATTTGGCCCGTTAAGTAAAAATGGTAGAACTGGAAATGTACTCATAGATCGCCATATCTATATTTTGCAAATACATTACGGTATTATTTTTCCTCTCTAATGTAGCTTGTCTCTTGGTCAGCTGTGTTCTTTTGCCTTTCCTCTCAGTGTATGTGTGACATTTTAGTCTTTGCTCATCTGCAAATGAGAAACATTTCTCAAGTGAGTAAAGGTTTGAGGTCTGTGTTTTCAGTCATCCTGTTGGTGAGAAACAGGAAAAAAATGATATTGAAAGTTAAATACAAAAAAAAAAAAGTAGTCTCCAAAACATGCATGGCAGTCTAAGCCAAAATAAAAGTTTCCTTTAACTACAGAGAAGTAACAACTCAGGTGAGTTATTCAGTGTGTAAACTTTGGAATGATAAAGCTACTGTTAAGTGTTAGTTTGATAATTCTGTTTGCAAATTTTCTTTTTTAGGGTGCTGATTTATCCCATGTGTTTTGTACCAAAGATGCAGCAACAGTAATCAAATCATATAGTCCAGAGCTGATAGTTCATCCAGTTCTGTAAGTGACTTACCTTTTGTTTAAATGAGGAAGTTAGGATTACTAGTTTGAACATTTCTGTCTGATGGTTGACAAGTTTGTGTTCATTCTTTTTCTGAGTTACAGTGTGGGTGAGATAGAGATTACAAAGCCTCCTGGGTTTGTCCTTCCATTATAAACGGGTACTTAATGTAGAACAATCAGTTGTGAATTCTTTTCATTACTACCAAAATATGATTTTTTTTTAAAAAGCAAAGATCTTGCTTTCCATTACCTGCTTCTGCGTGTTCTGTGATTGTAATGCATTTAACTGTGAATGATAGCAAAATCCAGAAGTAGGAATCACTACAAGTCAGCATTTTAGAACCTGCATTCGAAAAGCAGATAGCTCTCTTGCTTCTTCAGTCCTTATAGTATTTAACAGTAGCGTATCTTTTTTCCTCTCACTCTTGTATGTATAGTTATTTATGCAGAATTACTGGGCAAAAGAGATGCTGGTTCTCATTTTTCTTCATAAGTATGTTGCATTAGATAACGCACCCATTCCTGGGAATAAATGGATGTTCTCAAGCGATATTAAATAAGAGACTTGTTAACCAGAAGATGAAAAGTTTAATAAGCAAGCGTCAGCATGTGCTTCCCTGAATTTCTGTTCTGAAATATGTTACTGATTGGTGAACTTCTGCAGGATAAATTGGTTCAGTTAGGTGTTACGATGGTTTACAATGAGCACTGCAAATGAGAATTAAGATGTGTCCCTTAGGTATATGTCCCTGAGCTGAGCTTGCACCAGTGCGTGTCGGTCTGTCAGTGTACATAGCAAAGGTGTGATTAAGCTGGAAGAAGCACAATTTAAAATGGTGTTTGTTAGATATTGCTGTCAGGACGGATTTATGACAGTAGAAATATTTTGGTGTCTGAGAAGAAGAATATGATCTCCCTTATGGGGATGCTTATGGTTGGAAGCCATCAGTTTATTACATTCTAAAGGTTGGTTTCATTCCTGTTGGTGTAGAGGTGCTTAAAAAGTTGGTTAAACAGACATATACCAAGGACTGTGGTTTTGTTAGGGTTGTTTGGTAGTTGGTTTTTTTGGGGGAGGAGGAGAGGGAGGGGAGGGTTATGGTTGGGATTTGTTGTTTGTCGGCTTGGTTGATCTTTTTCAAAGATAGAAACATATAACTGTGGATTTTAGACAGGGAAAAATGTTTGAAAGCAAGAGGAAATGCAAGGGTTGGGTTTTCACCAGTCCCGACTGCATTAGCCTCTGAAATCCAAAAGGCATGTTTTCAGTTGGTGTTCTGTCTTGTATTATATGATAACAAATGAGATGGAGATTCTTAATGGCAGTATTAGCTTCCAACTAAGACTGTCTTGGTGGGTGACACTTGAGATGCAGCATATGGTTGCCTTGTATGGGAAGGAGTTGACCTTGCCCTGGGAGAAACCTGTCTTGTATACATAGGGTTCTTGATGTCACTGGTAATGGTAAAGGTTAATAGGAGAAACAGAAGCAGCATAGAGAAAAAGGGAGGTGACAGTGTGTAAACAGTAAAGTTTCTGTTCATGGAGGATCAGATTGTACCTACTAAATAAGGGTATTTTCTCACATATGCAGATTCTCAATGTCTTTTGTGTAATTCAGAACTCAATGAAAGCTCTGGTTTTTCTTTTGCAAAGAGAACTTTTGATTTTAAACTTCAACTCTGTCTATAATTTTTTCTAGATGTACAAAGTACAGTCAGTTTAGAAGTCTTCATATCCATATTGCTTTAAGTCTGAAACTCAATGTTTAATACTTTTACTACAACTGATTAATTTCACCCAGACAGCTGACAAATTGCATGAAGCAGTGGATCTATAAATATTGTTGTTATGACATTCAGAATGAAAAAATGCATCTCTCAGGAGGTTCAGTTTTGTTTGTTACATTTTCTTACGTTTTTGTCTCTTCTTAATTTGAGGGAAAGAGAAAACAGTCTTTTCTGGTTAAAGGCAAAAAGTCTTGAGTGACTCTATTGAGTCCAGGTTTTATTTACATTTACACAAACAGCCCGTTTTTTGTAAAGTCCTTTGTCTTCAGTGTCACACTTTTCAGATGATCTTTTCTACGTTGTGGAGCTGTTTGAGTTCTGCAGGCACGGCTGGCCACTCTTGATTCAGAGCCTGATCTCTTAAACAGTCTTTGTACTTTCTCCCGGGCTGCACTTCACGCATGGAAGAACCTCTGGGTAAAACCCCACCAGGCAGCTACGTCATTGTTTTCTTTTGTGTCTCTCCTTAAAACTTTGCTTTGTTATGATTTCTCCATGACCCTCCAGAGTAACTAGGTAGCTGTTGTACTGCTCTCTTACTATGCTAATCAAAATTATGGTACAGTGTACTCCTCAACTCACTGAACAGCTTGGCATTTTGCCAGGGTTCAGCTGCCATTTTGTACTGCCAGGAGTCTGACATTTTATCATCTCCTCCGTGACTTGGCTGCCACTACCTTTCACTGCTGCCTTCAGCTCACGGGGGATCACCTCAAGGAAAGATCATGCTCTTTTTCTGCTGCCGCCCCCTGAACGTGAGGGCTCGTTAGAGCTGCTGTCACAGATCTTTGATGGCACGAGTAGCTAAGGTATGTGAGAGCTAGAAGTCGCACTGTTGCGTTTCAGGTCCTTGGCAAATGCCTGTCACTTCAAGGATAAGAGGAACGTTATGTGGGAAGAATTGAGTAGGATTGCAGAAGGAGGGTTATGAAAATGAGCAGCCATCTTGCAGCATTGCCAGGGCAATTCCATGTGGCCCCAACTGCAGACCATCCTGGGATTCCTCTTGGTGTAACATCCAGTGCTTGGGACACCCATAACGTAGCTTTCTCTGTGTTTTTTCTCGCATGCCTTCATTTTGTGTTCCTGAGAGTGAAGGTAAGGGAGCAGCCTGGGATCTGGAAAGACAAAGCTTCAGCACCTGTCTCTGTGCATCCTCACCACCTGAGCTGAATAATGATAGTTGTGTGTCTAGGGGCCATGAACAGTCAATATTAGAAATAGTAGCTTTTCCTTTTTTTTCTCAGGGATTCTGCCAAATGCATTATGACTCCTTCCATGATCACTTGGTATTAATGAAAGCATTAATTAAAAACTGACAGCTGACTGGTTCAGTATTTGTGCTGATTGGTTTTGCTTTCCTGTAGAGAAGCGAATAGTGTGTATTGCAGAAGTTAGGTCTTCTGAATAGTGGAGTATACCAAGTCTGGTCACAGCTGCCTTGCTTTTCTCACCCCTACCCCTGGTTTGTGCTACATTTCTGTTTTCTCAGTTAACATGCTCCTACTGTAAACTCTACACAAATACAAGATAAAACTTAGCTTTTGCATCTTATAAAGTTTTATTGTAGTTCCTGTGTGGATTTCTGCTGTAGACATGTATATACTTTCTTACATTAGTGTTGAGAACTTTCTGGAGAGCAGTTTTCAGGGGCTTTTTCATACTCCCCATGTTAATACCTTGGCTCAGGTCAGGTTGAATAGGATTCTTGAATACTTTGTTGGGTTAGTTTATTCTGTCTTGACAGGTGAATGATCAGTGTTAAAATGACCTATACGAACATAGCTGGTTATATTTTAAAAGAAGAGAGTATAAATCTGTTGTGTTACACTCTCCTCTTCCAGGACTTTTTGATAATCTTACAGAGTTTTTCTTCCTCTGTAGAGCAGGAAAGATTGAGGTACTACTGAGCAGTTCACTTGTAACCTGGTTGTCAGATAATTTGTAGAGTCAACAGTTGATATATTCCTTGATCTCCAGTTTTATCAGAGAAGTAGAATGAGATGTTTGGTCATTAATTTCTTGTGGTTCTGGGAAAGTCACGTAATTTTTCCATTATCTCCAAAAAAAGCCACCCTTGAACTAGGTATGGATTTAGATCTAATGCTTTCCTCCCAGCTGGTTGTATCTGTGGGTCTGTATGGACTAGGAGAGATTGCCAGAATTACTGAAGGGCTTACAGTTAATTGCAGAGTTTGAGGTTTGGGTTGGATTTTAAAAATACTATTCTTTTCAGTTTGAAATAAAAATAACTGAGTAGGAAATTTGCACAAGGCTGGCCTGTGTGTTGAGGGCAGTTACCAGTAATTAAGAAGCTTAGCTTAGATCAGGGTTGCTGGAACATAATTTATCTAGTTTTACTGTATTTTGTCTATGTTTTGACGATTTGAAAAATATCATGAAAGTGAATCATGGATAATGAGCTCCTGATAAGTTACTTGTACGCTTTCAACCAGTGCCAGCTGTCTTACTAAAGCAAGCCCAGGAACAATCTTAAGATTTTTGGCTTTTCCTAGTTCATTATGTGGAGAGGAGATTCAAAACTAGTATTTCTTTGTGGGAGGAAGCTCATACCTTTTAGTTGTGTTAGCTAAGGATAGTGATTAAACACCTCTTCTGTGTAACATGTGACTAACCTCTCTTTTGACTCAACTGCTGGAAGAAGCGCAAGAATTCTTGTCACTGGGGAAAGTTAAGGAGAAAGCATAGATTATCGAAAAGATGCCTCCCAAGTTACTTGGCTTCCGAATCCCTATTACACCTGCAGAGAAGATGCAGGCACGAATTTTGTGATATCTCTCCCAAACCTCATTTAGATAGCAGCCTATCTAGGAATCACATTAAGGAGTTCTTGGAGTTTGGGTTTGTCTTGTTTTGGTTTTTTCCCCTAGGTACTTAAGAAGAGCTAAAGGTCAGTTTGTATATGCTGACTCAGAGAAGTATACTTAAACTGTTCCTAATCCTGTCATGCAGTACTGTATAGATGTATTGCCAGTGTCTGGCTTTCTTGGCAAAAAGCTGCTGCTTCTTTGCTGAAGAATGAATAGTGGACAGGAGGTGTATTGGCTCCCTGCTGTAGTCCTTTTCTTCCTCCCTGTTGTTGCAGAGTGCCTTATCCCAGGTGATAGTAACAGAGGTTTTGTGACCTCCTCAAAATGCAGTAAGTAGCCAAAGATTTTTAGCATCACTGCAGGGAGTGCTGCTATTCTTGCTGCTTTCTGATATGTTGAAAGAGATGTATATGTGTGTAGGAGAGTTTTACTCCAGTTAGATCCTGGCCAAATTCATCCTTCTGAACACTTGCCATACTGCTGTGATTTGACAGCAGGATTAGATTTCTTTGGTGTTTAAGCATTCTTGAGTTGGAGTGAAGGCAGAGGCAGGTATGCTTGGGATTTGCTTTTGTGTTATTTGTTGTTATTTAAGGTTTTAGGGTCTTTTTTTTTTTTTTCATCTTTGCAAAGCAGATATTTAGACTGATGCTTATTTTATTTTGTTCTTTGTCCACAGCTGATTTGAAGTGCTGTAGCCTTCTGGGTATTGATTGAACTATCATCTGTGCCTTAAGAGTTGAGTGTAAACCAGAGAGGAATACTGATGTGATAAAAAATTGTCACTTTGTTTTGATTTTAACATTTAAGAAAAAAAAGTGCATTAGTTTTTATAGGGACATTTTAAGTCTGTTTCATTCTGAGGGTAATTACGTTGTCATCTGAACTTCATCCTGTCAGTTTTAAAGTCACAAGTTTTGGTTGACTGCAGTCTGTTTGGAAGACTATTTGACAGATTCTACCTACCACGTCAGTTCACAAGAAGTATTAATAGGACAAGACCACTTGCACAAATGTCGTGGTTTAAGCCCAGCCAGTAACTTGGAACCACACAGCCGCTCACTTGCCCCCTGCCTTCTTCCTCCCCTGCTCATGGCGGGATGGGGAGGATAATCACAAGAATGTAAATCCCATGAGGTGAGATAAGAACAGTCAAATAAGTGTAATACAAGACTACTACTATTACTACTAATAATGATAAGGGGAAAAGGGGAGAGAATATATAAAAAAGGAAGGAAAAAAAACCCGATAGACACAGGTAATGTACAGTAAAATTGCTCACCACCTGCAGACTGATACTCAGCCTGATCCAAGCAGTGATCTGGGCCTTCCAGATAACTCCCGTTGGTTTATATACTGGGCCTGGCGTGCTGTGGTATGAAATACCCTTTTGGCTAGTTTGGGTCAGGTGTCCTGTCTCTGCTCCTTCCCAGCTTCTTACGCCCCTCCTCACTGGCAGAGCATGAGACTAAAAGTCCTTGATCAGAGTAAACATACTGAGCAACAACTAAAACATCAGTGTGTTATCAGCATTGTTCTCAGATTAAAGCCAAAACCACAGCACTGCACCAGCTACTAAGAAGGAAGAAAATAACTGTTAACAGCGAAAAATAACTGTTACAGCTAAGTGCAGGACAATGAACTTGGAAAATACGAGGTCAAGACATTTGGTTATCATTATACTTTGGGGGAGGGGGGGATTATCATAACATGCATTGGTAATGTGATTGAGGTGAAAACAGTACAACTGCTTTAAATGTTTGGTTATATCTAAGTGCAGGGTGTAAAAATGATTGTGCTGATACCTGTGGTATCTTTACAAGGCTAGATAAGGTGAACCTTGAGTGCTGTTGTGACGTCTGTGTGAGAAATCTCAGAAAATAGTCAAGCAATACCTTCTCCTCTTTTGGGGCTCTTCCTCACAGGATGTGAGAGGCTCTGCTCTGCATGGGAGAGCTGACACCATTTGTATAATGCATTTGAGTTCATTTTTGTGTTGGCTCTGATGCATGTAATATTTTGAGAATCCAGTTCCTAGTGAAACAGAAGATCTGATACCTAATTGAGAGTCTGCTGTCCACAAATAGCAGCTGTGGAAAATATTTTGGGTTTTGTCATCAATATTATTATGTAAAAATATGATACGGCACTTTTTTTTTAAATGCATACCTTAGTGGGTCGTTCACACACTTGCTTCCTTGAAGGCAGAATATGGAGCAAGTAAAGACTGTGGTGTCTGCATATCAAGAGCAGGCTCCTGCTATTAACTTGTGACAGCTGCGCTTCTGGATCATGGGTTGCTGTTCTTTTTGTTGCGTTGTTGTGTTGATAATATTCAGACGAGGCCTACCAGGTTCACTTCTGGTGTCTAAATTAACTTATTCAGTGGCTAAAAAGGAACACTTGATTTGAAAATATTCAGTCCCTTTCTCATTAGGATCTTAATTTTTCTTTCATTTTCTTACCTGTCATTTAATCAGATTGTAGCAGAAAAGTAAGTATTGTCTACCCAGCACTGACAGATGACACACTGTTGAAAGATCTTCCAACAGCCTGGTAGATGAAGATGACCATTGCATCTCATAAACTTTTTTGGGAGCATTAGAATGTACTAAATTTGTTAAATACAATTTTTTTTTTTTATCTCTAATTACATTCAGCCAACTTCATGCCTCTGTGCTGTCCCTGAGATTTGCTCTACCTGATTGGGATGCTCAGTGAGACACTCATGAGTTGGTAAATGGGATCAATGAGTTTCTAAAGAGTAAGTTATTTCCAGATCTGTACATGGGGCTAGAAGGAGTTTCCTCAAGCCTTTAGACTTCTGGAAATTCGGAGTTAATTTGCAAGAATGATGATTTAAACATTGGCAAATACAGCTGCTCTTGGAATGTGGAATTAGTTTAATTTTATGCTCAAACATGTTTTGCATTGTTTGGTTTTGCCTTTTAGTTCCTTTGACCTAACCTTTCCAGAATAATCTCTCTCCCTATCTTATTTACCCAGTTTCCAATAATGACTTTATTCGAGGTTTACCACAATAGTTAATAATCAGCTTTCTGAGATAACCCCTTAAATGCTAGAGCTCAGTATTATATGTCCTTTCTCTCTTTTGACCTACTGTATAACATTATAGGATCTAAATGTCAGCAGGTCTAACATTTGATTCACATTAATATAATTACCTGCAGTGCTCGGACAAAGAAAACCAAACCTCAGATTGGAGACTTTTTTCTGTCTGTGAAGACAACACTCTAGGTTGGCTTTTGAAACCGCCCACTTACGGTGGCTTTGTCTGAATTTACGTAACATATTTGCAACGATACATTTTAATGCACTTGGAGTTGCCTCAGTCATGCCAAATGTGCACAGAAAACGAGCAGAATTTGAATTCACTGGCCAGCAAGAATCCACATAGTTGATCAGCTGATGGTGGTTTTGGTTGTGTCCTGTGTCCTTCTTTAGCAGGATATCCCACTGATGGGCATTTTGTGATGTCCAGGACACATCTCTGATTACTAAGGTGGTTCCAGCTCTGCCTGAAACACATGAAGAGCTGTGGTCCTGCTGCCTGCTGTCTGCCCTGTCATTCACGCTTATCTGTTATTCCTGTAGCTCCCAGTTACATCCATGCTGACTTCATATTTTTTTCCATGAAAAATTTGACAAGGCTGCACCTTATCACCCTTGGTCCCTTCCCTCCTCTGGAAGGCAGTGACAGTAACTGTCATTCATCCTTATGAGGAAAGCTGCTGTGTTTAACACTTTCTGTAATAATTTAAAGTTGTTGCCATGGTGGTTTTTGATCATGGGTGAAAGCCAGTCTTTGAATCAAATGCAGTCTACAGCAAAGTTGTCTTGTTTTGGTGGGCTGGTGAGGGGAGTGGCATTTCAGGCCCTAGCTGACAACTGTCTTCCCGCTATGGACAGTGACCAGCCTAAGACAGACTTTCAAACAGATGGCACTAATATCTGTTCCAAACTGCTCTGGAAGATGTTTAGAAACCCTAGGTGATATTAGGGCAGTAGCCACCATATTTTTGAGGGCTTTTTGTTGATTTTGGAAAGGTTCTTACATCAATTTTCACCAAGACGAAGATCTAGAGAACTGTGTTTTATCTTGATCTATATCAAGTGATAGTGAAAAACAGAAGATTCCTGAAGATTAAGAAGTTTGACTTAAAGTTTTTATTTTCTATGTTAGCTTTTCAAAACTGAAAGGGATTATGAAAGACTGTGAGGTTGTGCATTAAGAGGCAACAATGAGACTGTGAAGTAGTGAAGCAGCAACTACTGCTGTAAGCACTATAACCAAGCCAGTGCTGATCCTGTATGCAAAAATAATTGATGTGTCAAGATGAGGATTTTTTTTCATGGCATATTGCTTTTAATTTGGCAATAATTAACAAAGAAAAGTTGTTACCATTTCAGAGATCTACTGCTGTTTAATTTGAAGAATTTTTCTAGATTTTGTCATGGAAAGCACTTTTCTCAATACATTGTGGAGGCAGAGAAGAGCAAAAAGAGAAACATGCAAGGTACTGAACACCATACCTTGGTGCTGCCTGCACAGGGGCTTCAGGGAAGGCAAGTGATAAAGCTGCTGTGTCTGTCTTCCCAGGAGCTCACAGTCTTCTTAGCCTCTGCTGTGTGAAGCTTTATCCCTTTCTCCTACCTCTCACTAATAGCCAAGGAAAGCTGATCAGGTAGAACATCAGTGGGGTCCTTTTTCACAGTGCGCCCTGCTGTGAGACTGCCTGTATGCTTGCTTGTTTGTTTAGATCTGCTTTGGTTAATGGATGTAAAGTTGATTGAATGATTGTTGTCATTAGTGTAAGACTCTTCCTTATCTACTGAACTTCACAGGTATGAGACGCTCCTTTGGTTTTCCGTATTAGTAATTACATTGTCTCACAGTTGTTGTTTAGGTGTTTATCCTGTGGTACTTCTTTCCCGTATGCAGTCGGAGCTTTATCAATTGATTTCCAGCTGAGACTTTGAGGAAGCTTTTGGGGTTTGGAGGGACGTTGGTTGGTTGCTAGACTGAACAACAGTGCGCTGTCATCATCTAGATTTTAATCAGAATGGCATCTGATAATATGTCACGTAACAAACACATAGTGGTTAGCTGGAAGTTGAGTACCCGTTTGAAGATCTGTGCATTCCCTGCAAATCTGCAGCTGTGGTCCTTAAGTGCACACATCTGCATAATGATACTGTCTTTCACTCTCCATGTTTACAGGTGTTACTCATATTCAGCTTCCCAAATTATTCCTGTTATATATGTTTGTGGTGCAGTTTGTATTTTCAAATGATGGGAGAACTAGACTGTTTCCCAGTCTCTTGCCCCATCACCTTCCAAAAACGCTTGCTTTATTTTGGGATATCCCTGACTTTCAGTTTATCACAGTCTCTCTCAAAGGTTTTTACCCTCTTTTCAGAAATTCAAATGCTGTTTTCTTTTCTGATTCCTCTTTATATTAGTATTAGCTTTGTGCCTTGGAGTAGGAGTATAGCATTTGTGATTTCTGTTTTGGAGAAAAGCCAAGTCACATATTGTATGGCTCTTCACCTGTAAAGGCAAAATTGATTCTTACTTGATCCCTTTCTATCAAAGCCTGAAGATTCCATCTCTTTTGATCAAGGGGATGTCTTCTTCGTACCTCATACCTCTCTAGACCCTTGCATTTTAAAAAAATGCAATGCTAATTGCAATTGTACGGTGCAGGTGATAACTAAATGGAAAGGTTTGAAATCAGGTTTGGAATCAGACAAGAAAATTTACAACATTACTTGTGTGAGTATAGCACGCAATGAACAGCTGAGGACATGTCTTGTGTTCTGTGCGTATTATCCACACAATACTTGGCATCATTTTTTGCCCATACCCAGTAGCCTCTCTGAAAAACTTCTTCTGCTGGTGAGGAATTACTGTGGTCCAGGTAGGCAGCTTGAGTGTTACCTGCTCTGAATCCTGAAGGTGTAGAAATGGAACAGGCCAGCTGAGATCAGTGTCAGAGAACTCTCCTGGGCATGCTTAAATGATGTGTATAGACTGTAGCTGTTAAGAACTAAAAGAGTTTCCGTCTCCATGCAAAATCCCATGGTCAGGAATATTCAAGGTGACACTCCTGAAGAATGTTGTGTGTTGATCATTTGTACCCCATCAGCTTTAAAATGCTACTACTTTGATGTCTGTGTGTGGAAATAAACTGCAAGATGACACAATAGCCTTTCCACTCTCAGAGAAGCTGTAGGTACAAGTTATTTGTAAGATGTCCTTAGGTGGATAGCCACAGCAGTTGTGAACATCGAGTATCTTGAAGTGAAGTTGGCACGATGCTTCTCTGAGGCAGTATTTGTTCTGCTTTCTTCATGAAAAATCAAAATCCATCAGTTACTTTACAGCGTGTTTTTATAGCTGATTTTGCAATGTAATAGTCATTATCACTGTTTTAAATCTCTTGGCCCTTCATATGCCTTGTGTTGCTTCTTGATGTGAAGTTGCAAAGGAGTTATGTGAACGTAATGTTTGTAAAATGCTTTGAAGATAAAAAGCACTACAGTAGGGTTTTATTATTACCAGAGGCAAAGTATGCAGGAGTGGCTTAATGTTGGACTGTTCATTTCCCAAGAGATGGCTTTGTTTTGAAGAGTGCACATTATCAATTGCGTTGGAAAGAAAGTTATCTTATTTCAGTCCTGAAAATAAATAAATTGGCAAGCTTTCTACCTTGAGATTATTTGAAATTTATTCAAGAGCGGAGCAGTTATCATGGCTCTGTTCTTAGCTTATGTTTAATGGAACATTTATTTACTGTGTTTGGCTTCCACCATCCGAAGGTATTTTGAATCCAATTCGTTCAAACATCCTTATGTATATAACAGTATTCCTACAGCTGTATGATACTTAGATATATATGAGATATTTAAGATACATATTTTTTTGAGACACATATTGCTCTTCTAGAGAAAAAAATCAGTTTCAGCATGTAAATAAAAAGTAGTCTGTGTTCAGAAATGGTGACGTTTTATTAGAGCCTGGCTCACAGACAGTTTTTCACATGTTCAACCTGCCATGTATAAAAGAACTGGCTTTTTTTTTTTTTTAATAGTACTTTAAATATTTTTTTGAACATTTTTTCTTTCCAGCCTATATCTAAATCATAAACTGAGAGGTGGTTATGCAGGGACAACAAATAGTTGTAGTGAGCTGTTTGGCAATTCTCAAGCTAATATGGTTTCCTTATGAGTTAGAGGAGAAGGGAGGGAGCTATGTTGTTCAAATGGAAATTCAGCTTCAGCTTGCTAACTAGGGAACTGCTTAAGGGGCACTGATGTCCTCTCGAGGATTGATGTCCTCACATGGATCATTGTATCCCTTGCCCTTGCAGCGGGTCATCACTTTCACCCGAAAGCCTTGTTGTGACAGAGCTGTTCTGTGGTGTCAGCACCGGGAGCCTTTTGGGGGCCGGCGCTGCTGCAGCCGGGGATTTCTGAAGCAGCCATTGTCCATTGTCAATAGAGGGGTGCTGGGTCGCTGCCAGGCGCGAGGCACTGCATCCCTGTGGCCTTGAGCGGGCCACCTCTCTCTGTGCAGCTGCAAAGGCTCCTGCCCGCCACTTGCAGAAATCATTGTGGAATTTGCTGATTCTGCCAGACGCCGGCTAAACACTTGTTCCCAAGTGGTGTGTCCTATCAGTACAGCTGTTGGTTATGAAAAACATGCAAGGGCTTTCATCTGTAATAATAGAGCTTTGTTGAAGTATTGCAAGCTCAAAATGGTCTGAGAAATGCTGTCAAATGGTATCTCCTTGCTTAGCCAATAGGGACTTTCATTCCCCAATGCTCCCATTAAAATGTTCATTTATTGTCATCGCTTATGTCAGAGGGAGGGAGGAAGGGAGGAAGTCTAAATTTTCCCTCTTACTGTCCATAAGGATTAACTGACATCGTTGGGCAGCGCTTTCAAAGTATTCTGACCTATTTGCACACCAAAATGGATGAGAACAAAATAAACAGCTCTGGTTAGCAGCTGAATGCTGTATTGTAGCTGCTATATCTGGCAGTGGATTTTCTCATCATTTTTCCAATGTAGACAAAACCTGGATGCTACAGAAATCTTAAGCATTACAAGCAGATAATACCTTTCCTGAATAGCTTGATTCTTCTGTTGCCCTTTGAGGAAAGGGGACAGTTTGGCTGTAATTCAATTGGAACAAATGCTTATGAAGCAACTGACAAAAAAGTATAGGAGTAGATTTATCATTTTGCTATGCAGGGTGATAAATAATTGCATCATTTCCAGCAAGCTGCAGTATATACTTGTGAGATGGTGGATTTCTCTCCAAGGTATAATCTCTGCAAAGAAGCATTAAACAGGGAATTGTGACAGACTGTAAGAATTGGTGGTTTCGTGCTTTGCTTTTTATTTTGTAACAGCCATGGTGGATACTTGTCATTACCTCTTCATTTTTATGTAGTATCCCCTAAGGAATGAATCAAGAGAAATGTTTCATTTTAGCTATTTGGACAATCATTCCAAATTTCCTGGGTCACAGAGTTTTGGTAGTTTGGAGGATAAAATTGCCTGACACTGAAGATAGAGATATTTCCTATCTTGCGTCTTAAACTCAGATTCTGCAAATACTAAAATGAAGCCTTTTAAAATTTGTCTTTTTTTACCCCATTTCCATTTAGTGATAGTCCCAATGCTGTCCATGAAGTGGAAAAGTGGTTACCACGACTGCACTCAGTTGTCATAGGACCTGGCTTAGGTAGAGATGAAGTTCTACTTGAGAATGCTAAGGTAATGTGCATACTGATGTTTTATTCTGTATCTTTATGTTGCATTTTATTAACCAATTTAATCTCTTTTACATGATTACCCAAATAGTTTTGATAGGGTTACTAAATAAGATTTAATAAAATATTGTTGACTTAAAATTACAGCTGTTAGTCACAGTCTTCTTTATGAAACTGTAAGCATCACTCTGAATTTTAGGCACCCATATGGTTGTTTTGATTTGCTTTTGGTTTGATTGTGAAAGTTGCTAATTAAGAAATAGATGTTGGCATCTCTAGATAAAGAGCTCCGTGTTTTCTTAAGTGCAAAGCACTTGTACTGTGAGAACATAAATATGAATTTGAGTTCCTGATTTTCAGAACCATATTCAACAACTTTACCAGGCAAGGTACCGAAGAACAGGGGCTGTGCCCTCTTGCAATAATCAGTAATACTCTCAATTATAAAATGTTGCAGATTTCTACCCTGGGTAAAGAGGTAGTCCTATTTTCTGCCAAGCCTTAGTGGAGAGCTGAAAACAGAAGCTTAGATAGTTCTGTACTCTAAATAATATGTACTTACACCATCTTCCAGATGATGTATTACTGTCAACACCTCTTTTTATGTTCAAAGTATATCTTTCAGTCTAATGTCAACCTTATTTTGTACAATTTTAACTTTTTTTCCTGAGAAGTTAGTACTGAATCAGTGGTACTAACAGGTGAAATTAATATAATTTACAGAAATGTTGATAGTTACACAGGGAAATTGCAAAATCAGGAGGCAAGAGGCTGGAGGCCATTCTATCCAAGTAGTTTAGAATACCTTGAGAGCTATGGAGGGTGGGTTTGCTGGGCCTTTGTTAGTGAAAGCTGCTGTTGGAGCTCTCTAATTCTAGCTTCTCTAATTCTCTTCCTGCTTCCAAGAGACGTTTGGTTTATCATATAGGGGTGCAAAATTATAAAGAGTGTGGATTCAGAAAGAAAGGAAAAAGAAGTTTATTACAGCTGATCAAGAAATCAAATTCTATTGTGAATGGAAAATTTCAACAGCAATTTTATTCTTTTTTGAAAGCTTCTAAAAAATTCTTTTTACTGAAAAAATTTTGAGCAGTAATTTTTCTTTTATTCTTGGGTGTGGTTTGTTTTTTTTATTTTTTCTAAAGGAAAACAACTTTAAACAAAAGAAGGATTAATTTAGAATATCTAATTATCTAACATAAGCTTCTTTTGTATCAGAATTCCAGCTGGGCTTTACAACTATCTGTCAGTGTCTGTATTACAGATTTATCTGGAAGAGTCCTTGATTGTATTTTATTTTTTTTTCCCATCATTGCTAAAAATAATTTTGTTTTATTAGTAAATTACAAGCATATTTTTACTTCAGCCTGGCTGTCTCCTGTGAGCTGGCTTAAAGTTAAAGAAACAAACCCAGCCAATGAAGACAATGTGTTTGGAAGTTACTTCATGCTAAAATATCAGGCCACATTTGTATGAGCTGTGGATCTGACCTTATTAATTTCAAGTCATGTTAAAACTCAAGTTCTTTGTCTTTGTTGTAAGTATGCAAGTGTTCATTAGTTACCCAGTGTTGGTTTTTAACATGTAACTGGGGACAAGTGAACCCTGGTTGCCTTCTTGGGGAAGACTGGTGCTTCTCTGTTCTGAGGAAAGGCTGAGTCTGTCCTTGCTTCAGCAGTGAGTTTTAAGCTTTGTATTCCTCTTCACCTTCAAGAAAAAAAGCAAGAGATGATGGCATTGCTATTTTTAACTTTTATAGGAGGCTGGCTTGGTATATAATTTTCAGTTGTCTCTTTAAGCTAACCTAAGCATGCTGTCGTATGAACACAGGGCTGAGATGTAGATTAGTGTCTGCATTTTGGTCAGGTTTTTGTATCAGCTTGGCAGTGATGAGGGGAGAGAGCTTCCCCTCTTCCTCCTCCTGCCCCATTAAAGTGCTGAGGTGTAGTGGTCTGTCACCTCTTTGATGCTGTTCTTATGTCAGTTCTTGTTAGTATTGTGCCAGCACACTGCCAATGAATGTCCTTGTCCAAACAGTCATGTGCTGGGGATGCTTTCCTCTTCTGAGCCTTGAGAAATGAAGATATTAATGCAGTAACCTGCAAATTTTGGTATAGAGCCCATGGACAGTGTTCTAGTGAATTATATAATTTATATTTTATAGCCTGAGTACTTGTTGACTAGATGGTGCATCTTCTCTCTCCAGGTCAAAGAATGCTTTACTTCCTCGGCATCTTGACTATGTCACCACCTTGTCTTATACTTGATGCCTGCAGTGTATGCACTGTGGCATTTTAGCTTCTTTTGAACAGTCTGATGGAAAAAAAAAAAGCACCTTGTGATCAGTTTCCTTTGAATATTTTTTTTATTCCCTTCAGAGCATAGTGGTAGTCTTTGACTATGTGCTTGCTAGCTTCTTGTGATTGTCTGGATTTGGCTGTAATTCCATCTACAAGCTCTGTTACAGGAAGCCGCTCTACAAGTTATACCCCTTTCTCATATGTCACTTGTGTGGGTCTGTGCCAAACCCTCACATGCTGTTCCTCAGTTGCCTGGGTTAGGGCTGATGATCTGTCAGAACTTTCTAGCCATGGGTTTGCAGGACCAGGAGCTTCAAGAGAATCTCTGAAAGCAAGCATTTGTTGGGTCCTAATAGCTGTGCAGCTGGATCCTATGTAGATGTGGCTATCCTAGTCTTGGCCTGGTTGCACCCTCCAACTCTGGAGCAAATAAACAATCCATGCTATCTATTTCTCTTCAGAGAAGGGGACAAAAACATATTTCTCCTCGCCTTCTCAGCTCTGGAGTGTGCAGATTGAAGCATCCCTGCTCCCCATTCTGCTTCCAACTTCCAAAATGCTGTTACCACGTTTGGTGTGGAACTTCTTGTAGACAACATCGGGCCATCTGTTTTTCCTCTTTCAGTGTCGATGATTGATTCTGGCCAGAAATGGTAGTACCATTACCTCTCCAAGTTCATCTCAGCTGATAATGCTGCTGGTGGTGGTTTAGACTGTTGAGAAAGAGTTTAGCTGCCATGTGGAAGCAAGGCCAAGGACCCTGTTAATGTCCTCTGCCAGTGTTTAGAAGCAGTTTATTTGCAAAGATATTGGATGTTCTTTTTTCACACAGCAGCAATATTACGTCCCTATAATATCTACCCACCACAGTGTTCTTCATTCAGACATTTGAGGGATGTTTGCACTTCTGATCTTAAACTGATCTGATTTTTCTTGTAGCATGAGACTTGGAAGTAGGGGAATTCTTGTCTGTGCTATCAAGAGCTTTTCCTCAGGTGCCCAGACAGAGCCCATTTGAAATTGTCTGTTTCAGGTGGATTCTGGTTCCACCTCAACTGAGTTCTCAGCGTTTCTGTGTTTGGTCAGTTGGAATAACTCCCCCCCCACCCCTTTCAAGCCTCATGCATTTACGATTTGGGCAACACTTCACAGCCCTGATAAATTGTGAGAACAGGACCAGGTGCTTCATTACGCTATCTGCACTGTTTTTTGCAAGATCAAGAGGACTACAGAATACAGAGCCACCTTTTGTTGTAGCAGTCTGGCAAAGTTAAATCTGCTGCTCTGGGCCTTGAGAAGCATTTTCTTCTTGGTATCTGAGCAGCCCCCTGGGTTCTTTTTATAGCAAGTCTAAGACACCTGAGAAGCATCCCAGGTTAATGCTGCAGTTGGTAGATAGTAGTATTGTCCATGGGACCTACTACCAAGTATGAATATGAACAACAGGATGTGTCTCTCTTTGGGGTAACTCAAGTTAGCAGAAGAATTTTACCAGAAACAGAATTCTTCAGTGTGTGTCACATGCATTTGCTTCTTGCCCTGTTCATACCCTCTGGAAAGTCCTCTGGAGGTTCTTGCTGTGGGTATTTAGCAGTTCATAGAGAAGTGAAGTAGTAACAAGGACATGCCACTTTCTGTCTGAGCCCTCAGCTAGATGGGATGAGGGAGACAGGGTCTTATGCCTGTGATACTGCACATGCATATGCACATGTACATGCACATGCACATGTACATGCACCCGCTGTGAGAATCTGTGTGTAAACCGTATTTTTCTCAGCCCTCACCCTATCCCCAATATTGATGCACATAGCACAGGTGGTATCCAGGGAAAAACTGCACTCTCAGTAGCCAAGCTTCATTGCTTTCAAACAGCCCAATGAGTGTCAGAATTTGTGGACCTCTTCACCTAAGGTGTAGCATTTTCTGGGATAGTATGCAGTTCTTTTCTGATGCTGGTACTGATGTGGATAAAGTTTGGGAGAGCCAGCTTGACACAGAGAGATCCTCTTCTTGTGCTAAGAACTACTGCTGTTTGTGCTAAGAACTGTTAGTATTCTGTGGCTTCCTTGCAAATCTCTTGATTAGAAAAACAGTTTTTGCAAATACGCTAGCAGGACCTTAAATACAGGTTTATGCAGCTTGCAAGCAGAATTTGTTTTCTAATGTATGTAATGGATCTTGATGAAAGTCATTCACAGTGAAGTGGGATGTTTATTTGCTTTCTGTTTATAGGCTTATATTGTTGTTTAACTTCATTTTGATACTTGTAAGCATTTGTAAGCAACATGCTGGAATTGGATACCTTTTCAACTCTTTCTGAGCACATTCAGCTAGAAATGGTAAAAAAGAAATTGGCAGCGATAAATTCCAGAGTTCATTTTCAGTTTATGTTTATTTGTTTTAAGACAAAACCCCAGCAGCTGACCATGAGTATCTTAAGCCAGGTCCAACATTAACATAATCAATGGTAAATTGGGAACCTCCTAGAATTTGCTTTCTGAGTGCAATCCTTCAGTGGATGAGACAGCATGAGAAAGCTTTGTGTCTTTTTTCTGGTTTAGATTTTTTACTTTGGAATAAACAGGATTATTGCTTAACTGGATTTGGATGTGTTTAGGGAAAACTGCAATTTTCCTCCAAGTTTGACAGCAAGGGATCTGCTTTGAATTCAGAGGGGGGAATCTACAAGTGGATCATTCTCTCTTTTTATTATTTGTAATGTAGAATGGAACAGTTTTGATTAGCTGGCATGTACAGCATCTTCAGCTTTTTTGGTTGTAACAACAGCTTTTAGCACTTCCCAAAGCACTTACTGTGCTTGATGATATAGTGGGGTACTCTTTAGAGTCCTTATCACCCTCTGCCTGGATTAAATTAAGTATTTACTTGTGCACCTGAAAAATCTGTTTTAGGAAACAGAGTCTAGCATGTAGTACTACAGTTAAAAGGCAAAAGACCTGGTTAAATTGAACGGAGCATAAACCATGACACAAAGAAGCTTATGTGTTTCAGAGAAAGGATGTTTGTTGCTGTTAGGTGACTCTTAATTCAAATAGTACAAATGGTGATCGTTTCTTATGTGAGATTTGTGAACTTAGTGGACTGATTAATGAACTAGTGGTAGTTATGCATACAGGGATATATGAAGTAAATCTCAGGCAATTAGGCTAGTTAAAGGTGATTTATATGAATCTTGTTCACAAAGTAAGATTTTGATTGTCTTTGCTGAGATCTGAAAGGAGGGTGAGTTCTTGGATCAGTTCATAGGAATGAAGGAAATCAGGTTTGAGTTCACTGCGTGTTTCCACCAGTGAGTAAATAGATAAATAAAGAGAACCCCAAAACAGATACTGAAAATACAGCTGTAATGTGAAAAATCTTAAACAGTGGAACTCCATTTTTTTTAATGATTTTTCAAAACCTTCTGTATCAAATACAAAATATTTTTTTTATTTGGGGAATAAAAGGAAAACTTCTCCCCTTGTCCCCTGCCAGCCCTGACTATGTATGGCCTTGAGCACAAGCCTGTGCTTGGGATATTTGCCTACCTCAAGCTGTGCAAGATTACAAACTTACGCTTGTCAAGGCCATTTTCCAAGCATCTCTGCTGCAGAGCTGCATCCTGACCTCTATTGCAGCTCAGTCCCTGCTAACTCTGCATTTATCCAGACTTGAAGCAAGGAATGCAGAAATGCTTCCTAGGGCTTTCAGTGCCTATTTGTGGGAATTGATTTGCAGTGTGTTGGGGTGGAACATATTTGTGCCTCCTGGGCACTTTGGAGGAGGAGTGTGCAGAAATACTTCCAGCTGCAGCATTTACAGGGAAAATTCTGCTGTTTCTTCCCTTTTATCTCTTTGTTCCAGACAGAACTGTGGATTCAGAATTGTTGTGTGAGAGCAGCATCCGTGTGGAAAATACAAGCAATTATAGGGGGCATTTCAATAGAAGTTTCTGATCCTAACTTTCAGTAGAGGGTTCTTTCATAAAAGGGGCTGCCACAGCTTTTTGATACTTTAAGGTGTTATGAGATGTAACCAGTGCCATGTTATGCACATTTGACTGTTTCTACCAAACCAGAGTATGTAATTACATACTTGGCATTTGCAGATTGCAGTAGAGTACACTGAAGGCAAGGTTATACTGCTACCTAAAATGTTTGGATGTCATCATGGTCCGTGCTATCTAGTATCATGGCATGCAGAAGCTTGAACTTCTTTTTGAGAACATAGATAAGGAATTTTGCAAAGACTAGGCCAAGACATGACTCTTGAAGGGACCTGGGAAATACAGTGTCTGTTGCTGGTGTCAGTGAAGTAAACTGTGCAAGGTAGAAAGATGACATTGTGATGCATCCTTTATGAAAATCAATTACTGTTGTGGGACAGATGTTGCTTTATATATGCTGTTGTCGTGGTTTTCTGTTTATTTCATTGTCCTTTACTAAAATGACTGGCTCTAATTTCCTGATTCTTCCCTTTGCAAACATCAAATGCTGAAGTTATTGTGCAGGTAAACCAAACGAGTTCACCAGTAAGAACAGAAATAGTGCTACAACTAATAATTAGATTGAAAGTCATTGCAGGCATTCTGCAACTAATCCACATCTAATTAAAAAAGCTGAGAAATGTATCCAGGTCAGGTGTGGGCAAAACTGTACATAATTGTCTTCTCCAAGGAGCTGTGGGGAACCACCTTGTATGCTATTGTCTACAGGCAGAGTAAATAGGATATGTGTGTTATTGCTGGCTCATGGGCTTGGGTGGAGAAGTCCAGGCTGACTGCAGAGTTTTGCAAAAGGCTGTGATGTGGATGCTTCTGGTGCCTCAGGGTGGCTGCTCTATGAAGACTTCATGGCTGATTAGATATCCTTTGATAGTACTTAGGAGGAGTTCCATAGCAATTTATTCCTCCCTCACGTGTTCCCTCCATTCCCCTCCTAGCTGTTTTTTGCAGCCAGAGTTTTGCACTGGCTCATTTTGGCCCATTCCCGTTTTCCATAATAATTATGGAAGTGTGCAAGAGTCCTGGATTTCCGTGTTAGTGCAGGTGAACCTTGTGTTTCATAGCACAGCTGCAGGGTATCAAATGGATAAATTGCGTAATGTTTTTCTGTATTACTGTGCTCTCCTTCAGCACACTTGTCCCTTCAACATATGTTCTCCTGTAATCCTTTCCAGCCTGAATTGTTTCTGATTTAATGTATGTGGTAGTCTGGTTGCAGTGGGATGAGTTTTCTGTTTTCTTTTGGTTTGTTTTTGTGGTGTTTTGGGTGTTTTTCCCCCATAAAGAAATAGAATTTGGCTTTGGGAATCTATTTTAAAATTCCCATGTGAAAGTTGGGACAGAGTGCAGTTATTTACTAAAATCAATGCATTACATTTCAAGGAATAGCTTCCATGATAAAATAATAAATTAAAACACAAAAATTCTTTGCACTTACTTTGTAAGTTTTCCTAATTGCAGTAAAGGGTTACCTTTACCCAGATAGAGCACTGGTTTCAGCTGTGACACAACTTTTTCAGTTCTTTCTGAGTAGGCTGCTTGCATACAAATCCTGGATGCCCAGTCAGAGGACAAAGATTTTTCAGGCAATTTTGTGTTTCAAGAGTAGAGTAGGAGTAGATTCAGGTTAATTTCACCCCCTTCTGGCTCTCCTCCCCTCAACCACCTCCACCAAAAATTGCAAAATCACTGAAATACTATTTTGGACATTCCTAAATGTCAAGTATTTGGTGCTGCTAACAAATGATAACTGTGTGGGAAGTTGTCCCATATACAACACCTTCATAGGATGTGTGAATCCCAGGTCATTTCCTCTTTGGCTTAATTAGGGTAGAAACTTAAACTGAGCTTTTCAGTTGTTTGGAGAGGAAGCTCTTGTTACAGATTTGTTCTAGTACGGTTCATCATCACTGATGTTAATCACAGCAGGCTGGATCCTGTTTCCCTTTTCACATCCAAATGTGGGCTGTAGAGCCACTGTTTCAGAGAGCCACCAAGTATTCAACCAACTGATATGAAGCAGAACATCTCTACCAAGGGACTGCCCACACCCCCTTATTAGAACTCTCTACATGAAAGGTAGGAGACTGAAATGTGGGTCTGACTCTGAATATTGTAGAGGAAGTACCCAAATTTCAGTCTTCAGTATCTTAGCTAACTGCTGTGGCTGTAGGTCATCAAGCTGGGTGACAGCAATGTGTCGCTGTTCTCCTCCTCATTGATCTCTCTGTTTTGTGACTAGGTGCTAAGTTTGCCCTGTGAGTCCAGTATCATTTCTTAGTAATTTTAATTGGCAGTGTTCTCTTCCAAATCCTTTCCCATATAAATAATTGTTACATTGGATAAAACTGAACAGATGGTTCTTGCTCATACATAGAATCCTATCAGAAACCGTTAAGTAAGTTTTGGTGTGAAAGTGGAGTTAGTCTTGAGCTGTATTAATTGTGTAATTGACAGTGAAGATTCTTCTGTATGCTACAAGTATTAACCAGGAAAGTCCATGCCAAGTATTGAGATATGGGTTCAGCTGAAAATTGATTTTTGCTTCCAGGAACAAAATACTCTGAATAGAGGATGTTGCCATTATTGCTGTAAACACCTCTTACGCGACTCACTTATTTTGGGTTTCTTTTTAATACAGTATCTCTAGTAATAGAGTGTTTAAAAGTGTGCTTAATCACTCCTCGTTCTTGGTGTCTAAAAATAAAGCAGTAAAGTGTCTCTGTTCTCTCTGTGATAGCTGAGGAAAGGCAGATATGTCTGTTGGTGATTGATCCCACCCTAAGTGTGGTGCCTAAGCTGTGTAGGATGAATTTCTCTCCAGTGGCCAGCTATTTGACCTTTAAATGGCAGCAGGTGAGGTGGGTCCTGTCCACAATCGATAGGGGACACAGGTTCTCCAGTGAATGTTGTGTGCTTCACATGGGTGGTTGTCTGCTTCTGCTTTACTATGGTTGCCAGATTACCAATTACCCTCCACAGAACTTCCTCTATGAGGTTCCCTGTCTGTCTCCAGGCAGCTTCTGTCTGAGTTTAAAGAAGAGGAAAGGAAAATAATCAGGGTAGTTTTCTGAGTTGGGTGATTTTTTCATTTGTTTAGCTGTCGGGTTTTTTGTGTGGGTTTTTTTTTTTTTTTTTGTTTGGTTTTTTAACAGAAATGAGGTTTCTAAGTAAGACAAAGGACTTTTTATCCCCTGATCCTTTGTTCTATAAGGAGAGAGAGGAAAAAAAAAAAAGCAAACATCACTCAACAATGTTAGATTAGGAACTTATACCTCAGAGACTCAGCACACAATGGATGTTGCTTTGCCAGTAGGTTTTACTTAGCAAGATGAAATTTCTCTTCAGAGGTCAAATGTCTCAGGATTGCGGAAGACATGCTGGAGTGGCAGGAACACAGAACGTTATTAGGAAGAAATGCCTTGTTTCTCTGGATAGTACCAGTGTTTCAGTCTTCCAGAAGCTATTTACTTGTACATATACTTTCATGCTTTGTAACTTCCACCTTTTAGGTTTTTTTCCTGTACTTGCATCCTTTTGGTGGATAATGGATCTTCAGGATTCTTGATTTAGCATGTTGTTACAGATACATACAGACAAAAAGTGAAATTCTAGCCAGTAGTTAAAATGATAGTTACGAGGAAACATGAAAAGATGTAAAACAGTAACAGCAACAGCCAGACATTAACTGTTTCAGGAACAGAAGTTCCTTTGGTTGCTCGTAATACATTTAAGAGTATGATTTGAAAGGGTAAGGACTTTGGTGATTCTGTGTCTTCCCTCAGATTTCCTTAAGGAATCTGTTGGGGAAATCTTTTATGGCTTTAAAAACTGAAGTGTCATGAAAGACTGGTTTACTAAAGTTGACATACTAGAATAAACTGGTGATTCATGTTAGTGGGAAGTGGAGCAGTAATCGGTTTAAGTACTGAAGGAGTTTGGTGATGCTGCTAATGTACAAGAATATTCTAATTAAAAGCAGTTAGAAAATGAGGTTGCAGTAAATGGTATTTATATCTTCAAAAATTGGGGGAGAATGATCTCAATGCTTTCTTACATGCTATCCTGTTAACCTCTGGGGCTCAGTAGGTAGCAGTAAGATAGCTAATCAGAAGAGCTTAGTGTGGTTCAAAAATAATTGGGCTGTTGGATGTATAATACTAATTTATACAAAAAACAACAAACCATAAACCTGCTTGCTAGATCAACAGCCTTATTTTGTTATAACCAAGCGAATCAAATTAAACACAATTGTTAATGAACTTAACTCAGCAGGGGCAAAGCAGTACAGCTTCTGTGAAGAAAAACTGAGCTATGTACATCTGTGCAGATTAAAGTTAATGAATAAAGAAATGACTCTGTCTCGTAAATTTCTTAAAAGCTTTGAAAGTAAGGCTCTGTGATTTTCAGTATGGCACAGCTAATTGTAGGTATGCTTTAAGATTCCATCCTTGCACAGCTGTTAAATATAGTTATTCATAAACTTGAATAGTTGAGTAGCAGTTGAATGGCATGAGTTGTGTAAAATCTGCAATTGGTTCAGAATTATCCAGGGACGTGGATGTAGGAGGAAACTTCTGGTGCTTGTTCCCTTGGGATCCCAAGGAGGGTGGGCAGTCAGTCTGTGACACACAGCTCAAGCTGAGGCTTGTGCAGGCATGTATGTGTGTCATGGAAACGGTTTTATTCTGTAGCAGCTTCTAATGTAGCTGCAGCGGTGTGTTGAGACAAGCCCTCAAGCTTGGAGCAGCAGGTAGTGTATCACTCTCACGCTTCCAATGTGTGAACAGTCCTCAAACAAACAAAAGCAGTGTTAGGCTGAAGCACACTGCTCTAAGTTCTGGTCCATTTAAAAACAGAAGGGAAGGATTTCTACTGGTATTGGAAAAATCAGAATCAAGTAGGAATGAGTTTGTGAAGATGTGCATATTCCATAATAAATAATTTGCAGGAAGTGAGGTGGGCAGTATTTATTTTGACCACAATACAAGAACAGAAGGATGTTCAATACTGTGAACATTCATTAAAAGCTGCTTCCTTGTTTCTTACGTAATTGCTAACCTGTGGAGCTCAGTGCCATATGACAGCTAAACTCAAGAGCTTAATAACATTCAAAACTAATTAGACTTTTGGATGGATACCATCCTCTGTTATCTTCTACAGGAAAAAGATGAACTCTCCAGCTTCAAAGACAAGTTGATAATGACCAGCATTCAAAAAACTTGACTGTCAGCCATTGCTCATTAAAAAAACTTGAGTATCAGTTGTTGCCACTGTTCAGTTAGGAGAGAGAACAGGACAAGGGCAGACAGTCTGCTAGTAGATGCTGCTTGCTGAAAAAACAGTTCTGCCACTGGTCTGTTGAATGGCCCACCTTGGTTTTGTTTTGAAAGTATAAAACCTCCAGGACCATGAGTGAAGTGACATGTCTTATGTACTGCTTGTCTCGGGTTGTTTGTTTGTGCATGCACACAAATATTATAGTTATTTGTAGATTTATATCATGGCAACACTCACCTGTATTTATTCTTATTTTTTTAATTGGAGATGCATATTTACTGTGTGTGACTGATGTTGGCATTACATGCCTTCTGCAGAAGGGAGAGTGAGTAAGATAGCTTGCTTGTTTGCATAGCAACACTAAGGCGTCAGTTATGGAACCCCTCTTGACACTGCTTATACTTGAACCAGGGAGAGAACGATGTAGTTGTAAAATTACCAGTTGATACCAGGATGTTTTACATTAGTTTGCAGAATATAACTGATTGTTTTAAATTTTTGCTTTGTATAAACAACTTACATGGTAAGATTTATTATGTGAATTTGGTTTGGATTGTAAGAGATTTAAATTAACAAGCACCTTAAAGTTGTCTTCATTTTTTTGCAGAATATCATAGAAAAATCAAAAGTGAAAGGAATTCCTATCATTATCGATGCTGTAAGTATTTTCTTGATTCAGTCAGTGACTTGATATATAAGAATCCATTAAGTAAATGTTCTTACTGGTTGTTGCAGGATGGACTGTGGCTTATCTCCCAGCAGCCTTCCCTAATTCAAGGCTACCAGCGAGCTATTCTTACTCCAAACTATATGGAGTTTAGTAGACTGTATGAAGCCATGGTGAGCAATTTTCCTTTTTTATATTTAAGTACATGCAAGTTCAGTCTTTTAGTCCTTAAAAATAAACAACTTATTACTGGCTTGAACATTTTGTGCTGTTTCTTATATGCAGAATAAACATTCTCTGGGGTTTTACAGAAGACTTTTTCTTATATACTTTTTGGCACTGCAATGGGTATAGGAAAAAAATACCTGGAGAGACTGATAGTACTGCTTTTTGTTTCTTCCCCCATACATATGATGAAGTAGCAGGTGTTAGAATATGTTGTTCTAGTAGTAAAATATGTACTGTGTATTGTATTCTTGTGTTGTAGCTTAGAGACCCCGTAGACAGTAGTGATCATCATGGATGTGTATTAAGACTCAGCCAAGCTATGGGGAATTTGACAGTTGTTCAAAAGGGAGAAAGAGATCTTATTTCAGATGGAGAGAAAGGTAAGTGAAGCCGTTTGATTTCAGCAATATGATTGTTTTGTTTTGCTTGCTTTCAGTCCAGTGGTTGGACAGTACTCTGTGAAGATTGAATGGGAGGGGTGGCTTTGCGGGTCACATTTAGATGATTTGTGTGAATTGATATTTTAAGAGTGCGACTTACTTGCTGAAAAAAAAAAGGTTGCTGATTTTATTTCTTACTTAAATGGGTGTAACTTATCTTTTATATTACACAGGTATTGAGATACTGATTTTTCAATCTTTGAACTGTTTTAAAATCCTTAGGTGAAATGGTCTATGTCATTGCTAAATTGGTGCAGAATAATATTGTTGTTTCACCATGTATCAGTGTGCATGAAAAACAAAGATGTCTTGAGGTTCATGGGGCTGTAGATCAGCATGTACAATATGACTTGTGCATTAGCCCTGACAATTAAAAAAAAAATCAAATTAACTCTAGATTGCCATTACAGCTTTTTAAACCAGTCACTCATATGGTTAAAATAATAAATAAGCTGCCTGTGTGATGCTTTTTATACTGATCATTTACTGTGATCAGTATAAAATGAATTAATGAGTGTGCCTTCATTGCATTTTGACTATGTGGCTTTATTTCACGTACATAACAAGCAGCAGCTCTGCTTCTAATTACTTGAAATGCTAATTTCTGATAAATGTTTATGCCACTTCCAAACTGTTTCATATATACAGTCAATTTTTCATTACTGGGAGACATGTGAGTCTTTTGTAACAGAAAAACAGATGTAATACGACAACTGGTTTGTTCAGAGCCACCTTCTACGTTACCCCCATTAGTACAGATAATATAACAGACTGTGAAGCAAGCTGGGATAGATAGATCTATCTACACTGATACTAAATCATATAGTTACGCCTATATGGTGAAGGACTTGGGTTGATCATACAGTACCCAAGTTGCCCTGCATGAAATCTGCTGTCACATTTGCACCCATAGCAGAGTTGGTTTGTAACCTTCGACAGTCAAGTCAGGCTTAAGGAAGGATGAACTCTGTCAGAAGATAAAATAACCTGGCTCTAGTTTATGCCAGCTAAAGAGCTTTAGAGCACAGTGGTGTATTTTCTTTCTCTGTTTTTATGTCAACAATGTTCTTTTTATGCAAGATTGTTGCTTTTTTAATGAATGTTGGGAAAACTAGGTGAGTGCTTTAGATTGGGCACATTACCTGCTGGTGTCTCAGATCTCCTCCTGAGCTGTTACTCTTCAGATATGTGTACCCCACCATTGATGGAGAGAAGGGACACTGTCTTCATTGTCTCTTGTCATGCAGGGTTCAAAACAAAAGGGAACAACTGAACCTCTTTCCAGTTTCAGTTTTTGGTGTTCAGGTGTGGCACAAGTTCCATGTATGTCTTGTGTGCTTTTGGGGGGCTTTCTGTTGGGTTTAATTTTTTCTGACCTTGTTCTTTGTTGTGTTCTGATCTCTTTTTTTCTCTTAGTTAAGTGGCTTTTTTATTTGAAATAGAAACAGTTCTGTGCCTTTATAGCAGTTGTTTGATGTCCAGCTATAGGCTGCTTTCTTGTTACTTTGCTTCTGTCACTGATGCCTTCTCTCTCCTGGATAACAGACATTACAGGCAGTGCTGCTGAGCTGTAAAGAAGCAGTTGGCAGGTTTAATACAGGTTATAATGTCTGTTACACTGTTTTTAGGGCTGTTGTTTGCAAGAAGGTTCCTGAGAATTTTGCAGAAAACTATAGACTTCATCTTCCTTCTAATAAGTATGTTCTTTGGGTCTGGGAGTTACTGTCCATCATTCTTTTAAAAGCTGCTTAAATGCAAAATCACGTTGAGAAAGGAGATTCTACTACCTGCTCTGTGCCACAACACAGAACATGTTGTGTCACTGACCCTGAATTCTGTCCCAGGTTTTTTGCTCTGAACATTTTCATCTGTTTGTTCTTCTGATCTTATGTAAGTTTTTTTCAGCTATGACAGCATGCATCATGATTCCAGTTTGAGGGAAGTCCAGATCTTTGGATCAGGCTAATGTCCTCTGAGCACAATCAAATACTATGAAAAAATCTGTGTACTCCTCTTGCCTTTGTTTTTATTGTCATCATCTGTTCATAGTGCTTAACCTGTACCTGTTTTCAGACATTTCCTGCCTGAGCTCATGTACTTAGCATGTTGATACTGGAGTTTCCATACATGAATTTTAAACTTTCTCTTTCGGGAATATACTGCATGCCTAGTTTCTGGAAAAAAAAACCAAACAAATGGGGGGGAGCAGGGGGAGGAAGGGTGGGAATTAAAAAGAGTAAGTCTTAATGCACTCCAGGAAAATCAGAAGCTGCAAACTTAACTATGTAGCTTTAGTGTTCTGTTCTTGGCTGTGGTGAAAGGAAGGCTTTTTGAGGGTACAGGCAAGACTGGCTTGGTGAATACTTTATAGCTTAGAGTGACTGTAGTGTTATTTTTATTCATGAATCTGTAGTGAATTCAGTAAACAGTTTTCTTCTGTTAGTTGAAGACAGAAAAGGTTATCAGGTGATTTGATAGCTGGAAGTACAGGTGTTGGTGAAGGACTACTGTTGGCAGATAACTGTAGTCTTAAGCAGACAAGCACAATAAATGATTGGAAGCTGAAGCTTAATAAATTCACATTAAAAGTAAGGCAGAGAAATTAGCTATGACAATAACATGCCTAGGACTCTGATAGATGCCAAGCTTTGAAGTGGCTGAACACCTTTGAGGTTTTGTTTTACAGATCAGAATAGATGGTGCAGGTGGCTCCTTACGACCTTAAAATCAGCACTGCATCACATACCTGGCCTCTGTGAAATCAGCAACAGTCCTCCACTGTAAAGGAGGTTTTCTTAAAATTTGTCTCCATTTCAGTTGAGCTGCCAGCTGCCCTGTAAACGTAATCACCAAGTTAAGTTTTATATACTGTTTTTCTCTTTCCTTTTGCAATTTCACATTATAGCTTGGCCTACAGTTGTTGATTTCCTGCTCTACAAAGATGAGCTTCACCATGCTCTTGGTAGGTGATATCAGTGCCATCACTGACCAGGGTAGGAATGAGTACTCAGCCTGTGGGTAAAAGGTAAGTCAGCTTTTATTCATTATGGCACAGCTCTCTAAGGCTTTATTTTTATTATTCTTTGGAGAACTGGTCAATAATAAAGTGTGGTTATACCAGTCTTAGTTCCTAACATGTTTAAAATTTGGTTAGGTCCTTGAAGATTATGAATCTTTGGTTTTAAATGATAAAATGAATTTTTCTGTATTTTCCCAGCACCTGTGTTTACTATCTCCTCCCTTCCAAAAGACAGACTTTATGGGTAACCAGAGCACTGCTGCCTGGGACTACTTTTACCTGGAGCCAATAGCCAGACATAGTTTCTCTCCAGTTGCCCAGCTGCAGCTGTGGTCAAGAGAAGCAAAGCAGGGTGTGAGAGGACTTATTAAGTACTGAATAAGGGGTGAAAAAGCCAACTCTTGCCACAAATCCCCAAGCAATACTTCTGATTTCTGCCATTCAGTCCCCATACAGCTGGAAAGGAAGCTGTTCAGTGCTTGTCAGTCCCTGGCTCACTTGGGTAAAAGCTGTTACAGTATCTGGCTGCCTGGCAGATTTTGCCTAGTTTTTTAGCTGAGAGGCAGCACCTTCATCTCCACTCCTGCTTCTGCAGAGTGAGTGAAACAGGGAGGTCTTGGTTCATGCCCATTGTGCTGCTGTGCTTTCCATTGCTTGCACAGCCCGGCCTGGGGTCTCCCTGTCACTGCTCACCTGTCATCACATCACATCTCTGGCTACTGCACCTATCTAAGAATGTAATGTAAAATTTGGATCATTTTCACTTAGACTGCCTGTTGTCTTGCATTCAAGGACCTATCTAAGTTTTGAAAGTGTGATTGGGGAATATTAAAGTATAAGCACCCTTTATTTAAAAGCCAACTTACATTTTCCACATCAGTTGAGTGTTTTCTTCAGCCAGAGTCCTTAATCTTGGTTTCCCTGTCTGTATGTTTCTGGGAGTCCACAATCTCCAGCTAAATGCTTTTGTGAGCTAACTTGCAAAAGGAAAAAGATAAATTGCTTACTAGTCTGAGTATATGCCAGATCACATATATATGTATTGGTAAAAGATTCTACTCAAGATCTGACAATGGTCTAAACCCGAGTCTTGCATTTGGTGGAGAAAAATGGTCTTTGATAGCTTATTTTTCATAGAAAATGGAAATCTTACTCCTGCTTAATTGAAAGGCTTATTTGTTGTTGTGTGGGGTAGCTGATGTAGGTGATCCAGTCCAGTTGGATGATAGCAGAAGTCAGAATGGTCGTATCTTACAAACACAGATTCCTGAGGACATTAGGATAAGTGTAATACTCCTGCTCTGTGAGAGGAAAACAAGTGCAAGGAACTTGTTCAGAATGCCCAAGATTCAAGAATTAAAGTTTAATCTCCAGGCTGTCTTTTGGTCTTCCGTCTCAGAAATGTGGCATTTCACATAGGCTCTTCAGTCTTCTTTATCATCATCAGTATTACGTGTTTAGCCTTGACTAGCTAGCCCATGTTTCACATTCTGTGTTCTAAATACAAACACAAAAAAAATGAGTCCCTGGGTTGGTTTGTTTTCACATTGTGAAACAAGAAAACACAGACATATGTTACTTTTTATACTATATAGGTCTTTGGTTTTCTAACTGTAGTGTCTGGGTGCTAGCGTTGTAAGTAGGGCCTCCTGTAAAGCCGTATCAGAATTACTGCTTGCCAGCTAACTGGTAGTGCTTGATCTCAGCAATACTAAATGCTGATATTTTTTTTTTTTTCCCTTCAAAGCAAGGACAGCTATTTTCAGTTACATAACAGGCTTCTAATAAAGCATACAATACCCATAAATGGGTCATTCTTCTGTGCTTTGATCTGCCAGCACAGTTTGGGCTGGGAGTTCTTTCAGCTTAAAACTTGCTGGCAATGGTATAGTTAAGTGTGACACCATGATCTGAATGCTTCCCCAAATGCTGACATTAATCTTATCTTTAGGGAGTGCTGAAAAGGGAGTGATGGTAACTTATTTTATGGCCTGAAATGTGTTAAACATAGAGCTACAAAATTACTTGGTCGTAGTTGCCTAGAAGTCTGGGGCAGAATTCTGAGTTGTGTGGAGCCTGAAACTCTTGAACTTTCACTTTCTGATACTCTGTCAGTATGACAGCCTTCAGTATTTTGTTTCTGTGGCACTCACACTTCAGTGCAGATTGTTTCCATGGACTTAGGCAAGCAAGAAGTGCCAGTGACTGTATGTGAGGGACGTGTTGTATTTGCTGCGTAGGGCTTTGGCAATATTTTCGTGCTGTTTAGTTGCTGAGACTATGTTGAAACTGTTGAATAGGGCTGTGCTTGTTCTGACTCTAGCAGATATCCTTGCTATAATTCAGTGATTTCTTCAATGATGACATTTTTGTCTAGCCTTTTCCTATTACAGTAGGTGTATGCTCCATGGGAAAGTGGTAGGGAGCTGCTTGGTTTTTACTTTTCAGAAAGTTACTTACCATAAATCAGTTTTCATTAAAAGACATACAGTATGTTTGGTTGGGAGGGGGGTTATTCATCACCCTGTGAAATGACATTAGATTTGGTTGCCCAGACCTATTAAAAACCAAAACAAGACACCCTGCCCTGAGAGCCAGTTTTGACCTCCATTGGTTGCATGTTTCTCTCGCATAAGGTCTGTCAGTTGAACTGAATATGAACCTCTCCATTATTTTGGTTTGGACTGGTGTCAGACTAATTGACCTTAAGTGGTCCTGGTTGCTGCCTTTCAACATAGGTTGTGGTGGGTTTGGTCTTTGCAGTTTTCCTGTTGTCCAGCATTCCATTGTCTTGGTCTCCTCAGCTATTCCAGGAACTACACTTTCTAGGTTTCCTGATGTATGTGTTCATCCCTAGTCAAATGTGGTAAAGCTTCACTGGGCAATGGACTGAAAAATACATGTAAATACATCATTCTGCGTGTCTGCAGGGAATAGAACTGCCCGCCTTCTCAGCATCATCCCTGACTATTCAGTCATGTCCATCTAATCAGGGTCTTGTAACATTGACACTGCTCAGTGCAGCATACAAGGACGTGACCCCCATGGTCCTTAAAGATCTGCTTGAGCTGTCATTGCAGTCAGTGGGTCACAGACATTTAATGGGGATGCTGGATTTGGGGGACTGGGAAGACAGGAGGTTTGTTTTTGTTGTTGTAGGAGAAGACTGGGAAAAGCATCAGGGAAACTTTGTGCTTTGCAGATCTGGCAGTGTGCCAGTTGGTCTTGATGGGCGTGTGGGATTCCTTCTTTCCTTTGAAAAGCTCTTAACAGTGATTGTAGTTCAGAGGAGTTTTTCATTCTTTTTCCTGTAGCCTGTTGTAATGTTCATCATCCTTTTGTTTTGAGATGTTCTTTGAGGAGCTGAGCACAGGCGCTGCCCATGCGTTACACCTTTCCCCCCTTGTTCAGGTGAATTTCCTGTAGCTCTGCTTCTTTGAAGGTATTGCATGGATTTGTTTTCCAGCATCTCTGCAGAGTACAAAGGCCTGCTCTTGTCGCCTGTGAGGTATTTCTGCACATATTTGAGACTTACTTTGAAAAAACCCCCCAAACAAAAGACCACTTCTTTCTTTCTTTTTTTTTCTTTTTCATTTTCTTTTTTTTTTTTTTTTTTTTTTTTTTTTTGGTAGCGGGGTGTTATAATTGGCCTGCTTTGAGGAGATCTTGCTTTCCTGTACAGCTCAGAACTGACTAAAGGGTTGTGGGGCTACAGAAAGGTGGCAGATGGTGACATGCAGCTAATAAGCAGGGGCTTGTGCTCAGCTGTCAGTCAGAAGGCCCCAAAGCTTTTGAACAGAGGATTTCCACCCTGCCTCCTGCCAGGAGTTCAAGCCCTCAAAGTGAAAATCCCGTGAGATACCGTCTTCAAAGTAAGCAGAATTAGAGGTAATTTCTCCAAAAGACCGTATTTAAACAAACCCAAAACACTACCTAAAAGGGCATGGCTTCCTCAGATACCTGGCTCAGAAGAGCATTACACTTGTGAAATCTGACATTAACTACTGCTCACTGAGAAACACATCCAGAATCTTAATTTGCGGGGGAGGGGAGAGGGAAGAAGAGTGATTGCGAAAATTAACTGCTGGCAGTGCTGTAGCGGTGTCTGCTGTGTTCCTGGTGACTAATGAATCTTTGCCCTCTCAGTGGCAGCAAAACTGCACAACTGCCTGGCCTCACAAGCCTAGCAATTACTGCTGGAGGAATTAGTAGGAAATGAAAGTGAAGTACAGTTCCGTGCTGCACTGAGTAACAAAAAGCAGAAATGAGCTGTACTAATGAACTGGCAAGGGTTTACTTGCATTAAGTAGGTTTTTACTGCTTGCTGTTTAAGATTTACCTGCAAGTCATTTGGTTTTTTGCAAGAGAAAAATTCCTTTTAAAAAGACAGAGAGTACTCCCTTTAAATTACCTGAGCTGCTCTGTTCATACACCTCGGAGAAACCCAGCCCAGGTGGCTGGAGAACATGGAGGTAAGAGCTGTTGTCCAAGCAGTGTCTTGCTTTATACTCCACTTGTATACTTGGCATGCTTGGGAGCACACAATAATGATGTGCATAGCCCTGACCCCAGGTAGCTCTGCAGTAGCTGGCTGGAGATGCTAAGGATCACTACATGGCCACCGATGATTCTGCCAGCACTTTCAACCTTCTAGGAGAGGAAAATAAATGTCTCCTGGTTTTGTTTTCAGAACCTAGCAATAAAGACAGCTGAGGGTAGGTGCATACCCATAAGAGCTTGGAGAATGGTATCAGAATCGAGGCTGTTTTCTTCTTTTGTACCTTATGTGTCCCTCAGGCTTCCTGCTTGGATTTCTGGGGAGTAGAGAACAAAGGACTTAAATTTAGTGGAACCATTTGCATGTTCTTCGTAGTTAAAGCCTCACAAAGAGATCAGTTTGACCAAGGTCCTTTGTATATTTAAAATAGAAGTGTAACACCTGATACTCTGTCAGAGCCTATCCGCAATGACACTGCTGACAGAAACATACACGGATGTGGAGGACACTGGTATTGGCAGAAAATGATCTCTCTCTTCACACGGGTTTTACAAAGCTTAAGGAAAAGTCTGTTCTCAGTAAAATGCCTTTCTGGTGGGCATGGCAGAAGGCTTGAGATTCCAGTGTCATTTTGCGTTTTCTCTTTGTAGAAACACCTTGGTTTACATTTGAAAACTCTGAAGGTCAGAGACTTTGTAGAGTTGTGTTTGTGCAATGGCTTTGTGGAGGGACCTGATCCAGTTTGGGAGATTTGCTTATCGTGGCAGCATCAGTTCGTGTGAACTACTCATTAGTGAGTGAATCTTCTGTGCAGGCTGAGTGAAGTGGAGGAAGCGTAAACATTGTGCAGTGCTATTTGTAAGGGACTGAAAAGTAACTAGAAAACTATTTTTAAAATGTTTATGCAATATTTTTGTTAAGAATTGTGTATTTCAGCATATGCTGCTGCCTGTGAGGAATCTCTCACTTGTTAATCACTGTGTGCCTCAGGTTAACCCTTGCAGCTACAGTGACACACGTGTAAATAGAAGAAAAATGCACATTACTTTGTTTTTTGTTTGTCTATTTGTAGTACTTGTATGCAGTCATGAAGGAAGCAGCCGGAGATGTGGCGGACAGGGGGACCTCCTTTCTGGTTCTCTTGGAGTCTTGGCGCACTGGGCCTTTCTTGCTGGAGCAGAAAAAACAAATGGGTATGAATATTGGTAACTTCCTAATTCTTGTGAGTCTGCTGTCCTATGGCAGCTGTGGTAGTCCTGCTGCAGACATTCCCAAATGAAATTGGAGTTGTTGGGACTAAGGTATCCATGTACTTTTACAAAATGTAAGGGAGTTGTAGGGCAGTCTGCATAATAGTTACAGTTTTAATAAGACAGACTCTTCAATAATCTGACATTTCCCAATTTGAGGCAGAAGTAGCATGCGAACTTGGATCGAGTCCCAAGGACATATGTGTAAGGGGTCTGTGTTTTCAAAATTGAATGCAGGGGGCAGGTATGGAGAGTAAATACGTGGTAGTCACTGGCAGTAACATCTGTAATTCAGAAAATGCGTCATTTAGCTTTGTGTTTGTAACTTGGTCCTTAGGTACTCTTGCATTATACTTAAGTAATTCAGAGGGGTAGGTAAGTCAAAGCTTGTAAATAAAACACAATTTCAAAGAGAGTACCCATTTAAAGACCAGATAGCAGTCCAGTTTGATCATACATAAAGCAGCCATGCAGGCGGCTGTTGTCTCTTCTTGGTTAAATTATTCCAATTGCTGTCTGACTGGTTGGTCCATATAGTCATGAGGTCTTTCTGTGAGAGTAGCTGCTTTAAATAAAGTTGAAAGGAACCCTGACACAAGCAGTTAGGCAGTGACAGTCCCTCTTCCCAATAAATAATGAGTTACTGAAGCTTGAGGAGCAGAGAACTTTCGTAGTCTTTTGGATGCTACATGCAGATGCACACAGTTAGATGTGCATGGGAGGTAACTAGTTGGTTCCTTGTGTTGCTGTGAGAGCCCTACATCAGGTCCCCCAGGAGGAATGAGGGACCAGACTTTAAAATTCTGAAATCTAACAGGGTGAAAAATGAAACCAACATTATCTGTGTATCTGCAATTGCAGCTGCCACTGGAGGAGGAATTCTGTTTCACTTCATTAAAAGGATGACTTCATTTTTGCGTGGTGCACAACAGATCGGTATTAAATTGTTGGAGAGATTAGCAAACGCAGCACGTGTTCTCCAGGCTTTCTGACTTGGGCTCCTGTGGCTTTTCCAGGCAGCTCACTTAGAAACTCCTTTATTTTATAGATGAAGGAACAGTCAGAGTGTAATTGGCATCAGCAGCACATTGTGTCTCCTGTGGTGGTGTTAAGGTGACCCTTCTCAAAAACCTGCTGTACCAGTCCTGTTTCTCTCATGTGTTTCAGGAAAAGGAGGAGCTTTTGGGGCTCAGTGAATCAGGGCATCATCTTGCTGCCTGTACTGCACACAGCACAGGCAGTCCTTCCATGCTTGTGCCTGCCTCTGTTGTTTCAAATTGAGTCTGGGCAGAGCATGATTTTGAAACGTTAACATTGCACTGGCTTTCAGGAGTGCTAGTGAGATAGTAGGTAGGATTGCCCTGTTAAGGGGATGTTAAGGTGATATCTTTCAGACTGATCATGCAGCAGCTTAGAAACAGATGTTTTAACTGTATTGAGCCTAGAAGCCTGTGCACAGCTCTTGTTTCAGAGCAGTGTTTGGGCATCCAGGGTGGACTCTCAAGATGGCTTAAATACTCCTGCACCTTGATGAGTGCAGGAAGTTGCTGGTTTCAAGGAAAAGATGCTCAAAGCTACCCAGGTAACACCAAATTGTAAATTCATGTTCTGTTTTGCCTGTGTTTATGTGGTGATCCTTCACAACACTCATATGTGTCGCAGGAGGTAGTGACTTGGAGGCAGCTGTGTCCCAGCCATGGCTGAGCTTTGGAAGGTTTTTCACCAGGCAGCTGCTGGAGCCCAGGGCCAGCTGCTGGATGATTCTGCAGTTGATTGCCTCTGTGCTGGTGCTGAAGGCAGCAGATGCAGCTCCTGTGGCCCAGCCTGTGAGAAGGTGCTCTGAAGGTGGCAGGGCTGTGCTGCCTTTTCAGGGCAGCATTCAGCACTGCAAGACTGGGGCTGGGTACACTCTCTTACAGAGTTTGTAAGCATGTAGGAGGCATTAAGAGAGTGCCTTAATCTCTGTTGTAGTCTACAACTGTCACTGTACCACTTTGAAGCTGATCTAATGAAGGCCCTAGGGCAGTGACTAAGGCCCTGTTAAAACACATCTCTTGTTCATGTCCCCACGTCTTTCCTCCACCCCCTGCAATCTAAACTAGACTGAGTTACCCAGCGACTGGGGAGGAAAAGGAGTTAAAACATTGCCAGGTGAGACTTAACTCTTCGATGAAGGAAAGGATGACGTTTCACATGGGTAAAACTAGACATGAACATTTTCTCACCCTCTTTCAAGCATGTTTTCATTTTGCATCGTTTGGCCATGGCAGTTTCTCCCTCAGTCACATCCTATGCCATGGAAAGGGAAGTATATGTTAAAATCAGGCAAAGATGTTGTGCAATGCAAGAGTCTGAGAAACACAGGTGTTTCCTGAGGAGGCCTTCCCAGCACTGCTGACAAACATTTATGGGTGCAAAGATTAGGTCCACCACCTTATGAATTACACAGGAGTGTTCAGGTTTTGTTTCTGATGTTTGCTTGTTTTTCCCTTTTAGTCAAAATCCCTTCCTAGTGGCTGCGTTTGGAGCATGCTCTCTTACAAGGCAGGCTAACCACCAGGCCTTTCAAAAGTTTGGACGTTCAATGACTGCCTCTGACATGGTTTCAGAAGTTGGAACAGCTTTTAACAAACTTTTTGAGACCTGAAGCCAAAGCGGCAGAGAAGAAGGAGAGGACGAGCAATGACTGCAAGAGTAATTACATTTACCGTAGAATTCCCATAAGTAATGCACCCTTTCAAATGCTGTAGCAGCATTGGAATGCTAGGTAGATTTTTTTTTATTTTTCAGAATAGAAAAATATGATCAATGTAGATATTTTTTAAGAGTTTGGGATACAAAAATGTTTTGGCTGGAATAAGCTGTAGTTGCAGATCTGTTATAATATAATAAAACTAAACTGAAAGTATTCCTCTGTTCTTTTTGATAGTTATTGAGCAATAACTAAAGTGTGAACAGCAAAAAATAAATGCACTTGATACTTAGATAAAATTCTTCCACCAGCTCAGCTGAAGTTCTTGGATTGCACCAAGCTTGTCATGTTTTCCTTCTTAGACCCTCTGTCTAGAATTAGTTATTGCACTTCATTTTTGCCATGCTAGTATATTAAGCAGCAAAACATAAGCCTCTTTGGAAAGGGAATGCATGAGAGTTGCTGTAGATTTCGAATGTAATTAGTTGCCTTTTCCCATTCCCAGTCCCAGAGGCAACGCTTATTTTCAACAGGACACCCCCTTCCTACAACATCTCAGGGTGGGCTGGTGTTTGTTCTTTAAAAGGTTGCCCCATCTCAGAACAAGGCTGTACTGTAGGTATCTTAGTGTTAAACAGTAGTTATGTTACCTGAAAAAAATGTTTTCTATTCCTTTAGTTGGCCTTGACTCATCTAGAATTTGGTATGATGAACTTTTGTGGAGTTACCATTTGGAGAGGTGCTAGGCAAGATAAGAAACTCAGTGATCCCTACCGGAACTGGTCAGCCTCTCAGCAGTCACAGAGAAGTGAAGTGTTTTTAGAACTCAGATGGCCTGCTGAGTTAGAGCTCTGAGAGGACCAGCATATGGGTTCATAGGTGGGTATCCACCAACTGCAGACACAAAGGGCAGCCAGCAGCCTGTACCTGTGCCTTCTAGGGGTATGCAGGCAGCCGTACCCTGCAAGGCAAAGGCTGGCATAGGAAAAGGGTGGTTGGTGGTTAAGCTCCGAGTGCAGTGCCTGGGTTTAGGGTCTTTTTGCTCAATCCTTAGCAAGACAGACAGGATCTTTAATAGTTAAGGCCATACCTCACTGGCAGGGCAGAGGAGTGTTGGGTATAAAGGGGAAGCTGCATGCAACTTTGCACAGTATCATTTCTTAAACATTTGGAAATACAGTCAAAGCTTGCAGGGATAGAACCAATATGGAGAGAGGAATAAGGTCATGTGATGTATGTTTAAGTGTGTACTGCCCTTAAACCTGTAGTCTAGCCCCAGGTGTACATACTTCTTAAAGTGCAGGAACAAGCATATGCATCTTAGCTACTGCAGTAGATGTTCTGTATTCACTGCAGCCACTCTTTCCCAGTGCTCTAGCTCTAGGCTGGCATATGGTGCCATGCTACTAGTCAGATAGCTTGCTTGTTCCTTACAATAGCTGCCCACAGAAAGCACCTGGAACCAGAAAAGCTGCTCCAAGTATCTCCCCTCAACCCTTATAGTTGATATTTCTGGATGCACTGTGACTACTACCTCACCCCAATGCATTTTTGTTTTTAAAGCAGTTACCTATTTTTAAAATAGGTTTTTAAATATTTGCTCACTTCGGGTCTATGAGAGTTCACAGACTTTTTAAGATTAGAGCAACATCTACTCATAAAAGATGATGGGTTTTGGTGTTTAATTTAAGCAGTTTTGTAAACTGTCTACATCTCTGGGGAAATAAAGCTACTATTGTTTTTTCCCCCTAAAACTATTTGAGAAGCCTGACTCCTTTAAATAAAATCATAGCTAAAACTGATTTTAAAACAGCTACTGGATTTCTTTTAAAGTGAGCATATTTTTGTTTTTTAATTTAGAACATCAGTGGTATTATCATCTAAATGGCAATATAAGGCAAAGTCAGTCAATTACCAGACCTCAGTACAGGTTTCAACCTGCCGTGTTGGTTTTAAATCTACACAGAAGTTGTAACTCTGTTCTTCACTACTGTATACGAGTTGTTACGATTTTTAAACATTCTGGCAATGTAGCAGTTTCTTCTGATAGGAAATAAAAATAATAGCAAAGTGACTGTGTGTACTTTGTTTGGTGTGTTCCCACAGCAGCAGAGCTGTTCACCATCCATTCGAGTCTGCTAGAGCGATACAGCCACTAGCACATGTGAAGTACCGACAGAATCACATAAGCATCTGCCGAAGTGCTGATGAAGACACCCCTGTTCTCTCTAGGAGTAGCTGTAGCCAGAAAGGGAGCAGAAAACCAGCTACACCTTTTGCTCTAAATAATATAAAAGAAGGCCTTTATCCTTTTGAACAGATCACTTGTGTGAACTGTATTTCCAAATGAAATTCCTTGTAGCAGAAGCAATGTTCTTGTTCTGTTTCCATAAATTGATTTCAAGAAAGTATGCCAGCAGGTAAGTACAAGCCCCATATGCACTCAGGTCACCTCATGTGTAAGACAGACCTCTCTCTTTTTAACACAAACATGGCAAAAGGGGGCAAAAAGGTAACTGAACAGGTGATAATAACCCAAACACACTAAATTTATCTTCCCAGTTGTGATGGAGAGACCCTGAGCATGCTGCATTCCCAATGCTAGGAAAGTCTTGATGTGTTCTCTGTAGGAACAAACTAAAAAGCTTCCAGGCCTTACAGATAAGTGGATACGATCATACTGCAGTTAACAATTTCACAGGACCAAAACAGCAACACAGCAGTAAGGAAATACCTGAAGGCTAAAAGCGTCACCTCCTTCCATCTGAGAGGAAAGCACATGTTTAAAACATTGAACTAAAGCCTGTTTTGAGGGTGAAAACACTTAAGTTCTCACCTCTGTCTTCACTATGTTTTAATTCCCAGTGCCAGCTGAGCAGGGCAGGGTGTGAGGGTAGATCACACAGCAAGCAGGGCTGGGGCGGCGCCTGCATTTGAATATGCTGAGGCCAGTGTCAGGCAACGCAGCAGGCTCCTGGGCTGCCCTGTGGTTTGAATGCTTCCACATACCAGTTGCAAGTCCTCTATTTATTTACTTGCTACTAGTGGCAACAGCTTTGCTCAGATTATATCTTTCCATTCTGTCCATTCTGGTCCGAAGGTTTTATTTGGAAATACTAGTATTTACAACTTTGCCAAAACGGCTGAAATAAAAAACCCCACACATCCAAGAACAAAGAATCAGCTTTTTTCTTGAGCCTGCTGCTCTGCTTGCCCTCCTCCTTCCGCCATTTCCCACGTTGAAACAGCAGCTCTGTCCTGTAAGAAGAAGTGAGCAGGTCAGTCCCAGAAGTCTGGATCACATGGGTATCACATATGCAGGTAGTTGGAGGCAAAGGCTTTTAACGAAGCCCCATGCAGCACAGCTATTCAGCCCCTTAGGTAATGGAGGTGGAAATACCATCTCACAGGAATGCAGCTGTTACTAGTAACACCTAAAGTTGTCAAACAAAGCCAGGCAGTTCTCCCCAGTTAAGGAAAAACCCCACAATAGAAATGTTGCCTCTTTTGTGTGGGATGCTGTAGCAGTGTGTAGTCTGTATCCTGAGTAACCTCTGTTAAACTCAGGCACTCACATTGTCATGTTCAAATGGCTCATATATGTGGGAAACAGCTGTTAGGACAATACATGAGAAGGTGCTGAGTAACTTCTGAATTTCAGGACAATAGCCTGTTGCTGTAAGTATCTAATGCAATACTGGTGTATTTTTTACAGACAGTATTACAGCCAAACTGAGTAGTCCTGACTCAAGATCTAGAAGTTCAACTGCAATTATTGACAATAAAAGTTAATGTACAATGTTACATGAGCTCCGACTCATCAGAGAGGCTGGAATACAAGGTAGAATTTTCTTCAGATTAAAGTGAAAACTGGTTTTGATGCAAAAACGCTCAATAGTACACCTCACTTGGTAGCACAATCAGCTTACATTTCAAGGATGCTACTGCAATGTGAGAAGACCGGTGGATGTTTTAATCTGTTTGTTGCAAGTTCTCTAGCTTCAGACAGACAGAAAGTCCTCTGCCTTGAGCAGCATGAGAGGAGAAACCAGCGTACAGAAATCACAAGCTTACCTGCTGAAGGAGAAACTGCCCTTGCTACAAACCTGATTTTTAAAGGAATTAAGTTACTAGCATTCTCTAAGCTGCCATGCACACCCTGCACCAGCCAACCTCTCCCTGCCCAGCCCCGAGCCAGGGGTTCATATTCTGCACTGGGCAGAGATGAGGCCTGTCTGCTTCATGTGCTCCGTGGCACATGGACTGGCCTCAGCCGCACAGGACAGGTGTGTTACCGTGTGCTTCTCATGAGGCTCATAAAAGTTTCATGGAGATCAGGCTGGGTAGACAAGAGAAGTGCAGATTACTTCCGCAGGCACCTACAAAGCAAGCAGGACCCAGCTGCTCGGCATTGCGCTACCACAACATTTTCAGCAGCAGCCAACCCACCCAGCCAGGCAGACTTGTGCCAAGCACGAGGGTGGTGAGGGCCCTGCCTCGGGCAGGACTCTTGTCATGTCGCATCGCTCAGTTTGCGGGACTCCTCTGGGATTTGCAGAGGCAAGATCTGGGCAACATCCACAGCACACCTTCTCCAGGATCAAACAGAGCAGGATCAAAACAAAGCAGGAGCAGAGTTTGGGCGTGTGGTGTGTGTGCTCATATGTGTGCTTTGTCTTCACGAGCAAACTATTCTGGGACAAGCAGGAGACAGATTATGCCGAGCTCCAGGTTATTAAAAAAGACAACTGAAGTAACTGGAATAGGCTGAATCCTGACTAAGGGCAATTTCCAGGAGGTTATTAAACATCTGTAAATCCCTTTAAAAACAGAGCTGCAGAAGGGTGGAGGTGGGGCTGCAGCTGTTTTGCCAAACAGATCAAAAGGGGGTCACCTCCAAGACACTGTCTCGGTGCAGTTGTTTGGATTTGCAAACTTTCTTGACAGGTAAGTGGAGCGAGGATTTAGCTGTGTACAAACAAGGAAACAGATGTTCCAGCTTCCCACAGTCTTCCTTTGCTTTCACAGCTGTAGCTCACCACTGCTGCACTTGGCCCCTCACCCCAGTTTGTTTCAGCACACTCGCTTTCATCTGAGATCATGAGGCAGCTGACCACATTCCATGTTTGGATTTAATAGGTATGCTAACAAATGACAGCTCTCGCATTCAGCAGTTAAAGAGGATAAATGCTGTCACTCCCTAATGTCACTGTGCTTTACATCCTCCCATTGGTAAAACCATGTGAGAGAAAAAGAAGCAGCTTGGAGGGAGGGAGGAAGATGCTGGAGAGAAAGTGAGAGATTACTCTGTACGTAATGAGCAACACTGACCCAACGAGGCCTGGAGCAGAGGGGAGGAGGGCAGTGAAGCAAGAGGAATAACAGAAGCAGCACCTGTTAAAGCAGCAATAGAGCACCCTGAAACCAGGAGGAGACAATAACCCAGTGAAGGGATTTCTCTTGACTAGGAACCACCACTGGGGTAACGGAAAAGAACAGTGGTATTCTTTATAGGCCAAAAGTAGGAAGCAGGCTGGAGAGAGGAGTGGCGGAGGAATCTGGCAAAGTACTTATGGCACAGGAATAGGTGGGAATGGAGATGCTGAAAACAGATGCTTTCTCAGTAAGACTTGAAAGCATGGAGGGTAGAAGGCCGGCACTATTTTCTTAAGTCATCCAAGTTTACTTTCCAGGTCCTCTGCAATCATTTCAAGATTACACACATTACTCATACTTTTCCTTCTGGATTGAACTTGGGAAACAGGGATTTCTGAGCATTACGGGATTCTCAGTGGCTAAATAGCACACTTTAGTAACTGTAGAAGTAATAGTAACTGCAGAAGTAGGTACAGGTTGCACTGACGCATGAGGCTGAAGGGGAGCAGAAGACAAGCAGAAGACAAGCAGTGCAAGGGCTTGACTTCTACCACCTGCTGCTTCAGTTGCACAGCGAGCAGGGTACACCACCAAAAGCTGCCAGAGGGGCAAAACCAAATGCTGCCTTAAAAAGTGAGTAATGGCCTCAGGCAGAGGGTCACTTGTACCTTTATGTGGATTCCAAAGGCAGTAAGGTTTTCACGCAGACTGTCGCAGGCTTCCAAGAGAGGTCTTCTCTCCTGCATTAGCTGCTGCCTCTTTTCCTTCTCTTCCCGTTTTGATCCTTTGGCTCCTGCATCACCCTCCACTGGCGCAGTCCCTGCTGCCTCTGGCAGAGCAAGTGCATAATGACGGACCTTTGAGCGGAACTGTACGAGCTCGTCAATGACACTGGAGAGCACAGCAGAGTTGTCCCCTCTCAGAGCCTCCTAGAAACCAAACAGGTTGATTTAGAAACATCTGAGAATGATTTAATGGCTTTAAACTGACAGAGGATGGACTTAGATTAGGTATTTGGAAGTTCTTTCCCATGAAAGTGGCAAGGCACTGGCACAGGTTGCCCAGAGGAGTTGTGGCTGCCCCATCCCCGGCCATGTTCAAGGCCAGGCTGGATGGGGCACTGAGCAGCATGGTCTAGTGGAAGGTGTCTCTGCCTGTTTAGGGGGTTGGAACTAGATGGTCTTTAAGGTCCCTTCCAACCCAAACCCATATGATTCTGTGATTTAAAAGTCAACCCCAACTTAGTAGCATACACTGAGGCCTCACCAGCTCTTCTGGTTGTGCATCTTCCATGCATTGGTATGTTTAAAAATGTCACAATCTCATTAATGCTAGACAAAAAAGTTAGAGTGGAAGCAGTTCAACATATTCCTACCCAGGAAAGTGTCTTTTTTGGAGCTCTCATGTGAATATAACATGCTTCATAACCCAACTGTGGAATTCATTGCCACAGGAAACCTCTGAGATGCCCAAAGCATGCATAAATTAAAAAGGAATTAGACAAATTAATGGAAAACAGGCTGATAACAGCCAAATGACACAGCGAGGGAAGCCCAGCCACCAGCTCCGCTGACCCCTCAGCTGAGATGTAGCTCCAGAGCTGGAGAGCACAGCAGCCCCCTCCTCTGCCTTTGAGCTCCAGACCTTCAGGAAACACAAACCAGGAAAAGTAAGTACTTTGGCTTTAAGTCTCTAGACTATCCTTTCTCCTTGCATCCATAGGAAACCTCCCCACATCCACAGAACTTATCCACCTTATCCAAAGTTCCAGCTAGCCAAAAAGACCTGACCAAGCAGTAGCCACGGCACACAGTGAATGTTTTCTGGCTGCTGCCTGGCCTCCTCCTTCCCTCAGCCAGCTCCAAGCTTGCTCAGCCTCCTCTGGCTTGGCAGAGTCCTGCTGGTCAACACCATGGGAAGGGAATGGCCCTGCTTCTCCTTGAGGGTTCCGCTCCAATGGCTGGCAGGCTGAGAGCTCAGGAGCTAGCCGGAGAGGACGGCTCTTTGGCACTGACACAGCCCAGCTCCTGCTCTCAGCAGACACCATCCCTGCTCCTCATTACAGGCAAACTCCTAAGCAGGAGGAACAGGACAAACCTCCACCAAACAAGAAAACGCCACTGCAGCATTTTATCACCAAGGCACAAGAGGGGGAGCAGACAATGGAGCAGTGAAATGTAAAGCACATCAAGGCCGGGGGGCAAAGCTGCTGGCAGCAACGCTCAACTGGGAGCGTAAGAGCAGCTGAGTAATTAAAGCTAGAGGGGACTGTATTTAGTCACTGAACAGCAGGATGGAAATGAAAGGGAGTAGTTTCAGAGGTCACTGACTGAAGCAAACAAAGAGGAGGAGGAGGTGGTGAGGGGGAGGCTATTGAAGAGATGCTCAGTACTCTCCACAATCGTAAGAGGCAGCAAATTCCCCAAACTTTCAGAACATGCAAATGTACTAAAGAAGAAGTTTGAGATTGAAGAAGGTAATTAATTTAAGTGCCAGAAATGCTCAATCATAACCTGGGGCAGGAAAAAGAGCAGGATAAATGCTTAAATACAGAAGAGAGACAAAAGACAAATGAAGAGGGGAGCAAAAAATGCACCTCTACAAACACCACTGCCAAAGTTCCAACTAGGCACCTACTCTTAAGGCAAGGCAAGATGGGAGCTTTAGGACATGAACTGATCGGATTTGCACATAAAACACAGTGTAGCCTCTCAGGGCTGATATGCAATTTCTCCTCCTGCAGAGCCGACCACTCCAAAGAACTCCTAAGAATTTTTATATGGAAATTGGGTCCTTGCCTACCCCACCTGTTTGCCCCCAGCTGCATCCACAATACAGCACTCCTCAGCAGAGCCAAACCCCTCACCTTTGCTCCCCAGCTCTAAAACAGGCATGAAAGTTTCCACCCCTCATCTTTTCAGACAGATTCATCTTACCTGCCTGTGGTTGTCCAGGCTTCTTCTCTTGCCAATGCAAAGAGACAGGCAGCCTTATTTTATACAGCCACCAGGTTAAGATGAATCATTCCTTAGGACTGCCTCTCCACCGACTACTGCAGAAGCACAGACAGCTACATTAGATGTAAGGCTCATCAGCAGAGATGAATCCCATCCTGGGAGCAACACAGACCCCCCAGGCTATATGCAAACACCTAAATGAAGAGGGCCCAAATACAACTCTCTATGTTAAGCTTTTACACAGGCAAACTATCCCTCTCCCAGGCACCCCACAGACCCAGGCCCACAGTGGTCAGTGAGCTGCATGCCTGGGGCCACACAACTAAAAGGCAAGAGAGGCTGGATGCTGAGCTGTTGTAGGTAGTCTCAGGGTCAGAGAACAATCCCTTCACAGTTTTATTTACTAGCTTGTGGCATCCCACAGACCCTTCTGATGAAGATTTTGATTGATTCATTTGCTAGAAGCACCAAGGGACAAAAGAGTCTGACAAGATCCTTCCTTCCTATCTCTCACCAATGCCTTCTGGTGACCTTGCTGCCCCAGAGAAACCAGCACAGCATGCAAAAAGAAAAGCATTCAGACACTTACTTCAGCAAAAATAGAGGTGCAGCAGGCACCTTCATATAGACATCCCAGAGGAATCCAACTGGATGGCTAATTTGCCACCCAACTTATGTCTGTAAGTGTTTAGTACGCCACTGAGAATTAGCATGACAAACCATGGGTTATGAGGAGTTACACACAGCCATATCACATCCGTTTTTATGAAAGAAATTTTGTGGGAAAACCCACAAAGAGGCAAAGTAAATAAATACATTTATTGCCTACTTTCAAAGGGGGAATAACATTATTTGTGTTTTCTTATCCTCTTCTCCCCCTCCCCTGAAGAAATCTTTGCAGACGTTTCTCTAAGGAAATTTTGCAACTTCTTGGTATTCAGCTCCAGACCCAAGCAGAAGAGGAGCACAGAACAGTCTGCTTGTCTCTAACACCTTGTGTCATTTTAAGTGCTCTCTTTCCATACTTCAGGTCATCACCTCCATACTTATAACTCTCTTCCCTGTGCAGTACTTTGCTTTGAGCTTTTCTCTCCCCCTTTATTTTTCCTCCGCATTCCTACCTTTTCAAACACTAGAGGATTTGTAAGGTATTTCCAATTATGGGCCCTCTCTGCTGCCCTCCCCTCCCTGCACCATGGCTTTCTGCAGGAGTTGGAGCCCAGCTCCTGCTGTGCAGGGAGGTCACAACCACAAATACATAAATATTCTTATGGCTATAAAGTCAGACTGGGTGCAGCCATCACAAAGAAGAGGAAGAGCCAGTGGAAAGCCAGGCACGTAACAGGACCAACTCAAAGGCCTCCAAAGCTAACTTCTTCTCATCTCATTCCTGACTTTCATTTCCACAGCACAACTGCTGCACAAGTCAGACGGGAGTACCTCTGAGAAGAAAAAAGATCACACTTTGTTCCATCTGCTCACATGCTCTCCTCAGACACCACACAGAAACTGCAAGCAGCACAGAAAGGTTTACTAAAACCATAAATAACTTTGTTACATCTGATGCTTTCAGAAAGCATTCTATAAAATGTAACGCTGGCACTGCTATCATATACTAGTACACACAGAAGAGATGTTTCATACCTGTCTTTCTCCAAAGGACATCCCAAGGGCATTAAAAAAGCCTTCTATATAGGAAATAATGCTTCCATACACAACAGAACTTCTAGGAGATCCAGCATCCTGTTTGAAAAACACTCAAAAGAGATTGTCCAGTCAACATATGTTACAGAACTCGGCATCTCTCTCCAGCCTAGTCCACAAGGGAAAACTGCTACTAATCATATAGATTTACCTCCACCAGTATCACCTACCCAGACAGGGACTTTTACAGAGATATAAAAGCATCTCACAACACAAAGGGAAAAAGATTTAAGTGAACGGGGGAGGGGAAGAGTTTATCACCAGCATGTGCAGTGAGGAGAAGAGATGCGTGAAGCTGCCATGCATTACATGCACAGTCAATTAGACCTAAAAACAGCACTTCTGGGCATGAAAGGGCTGTGTGTGTGAAAACAAAATAAAAGAACTAAACCCCAGCTTCAAGGGCAGCTATAAAACAAATGGTTAAAAAGACCCCAAATCCTTTTTTGAGTGTCTTATTGATTTAAATAACATGAAGGCTGCTTTGAGATAGCTTATGGCTTATCTTATCATGCCCTGGGAGCACCAGCAAGCAACAGAATCATGCTTTTAACACTACATGCATTTCTTTCTTTCCTCCATATTTATTTCACACACACAAAGAAATTAAAATCAAGATTAAATCGCAGACCAAGAAGCAATTTCAGGGACTAACCCTTGCCTGATAAAGAGAGTGATGACACACACAACCAATTAGCAGCTGGGACTAGATTTCACCCAACATCTCCATAAGGGCCTAAAATCATAGAATCACAGAATGGTTTGTGTTGGAAGTGACCTTAAAGCTTATCGAGTTCCAACCCCCGTGTCACAGGTGGGGACACCTTCCACTAGAGCAGGTTGCTTGAGGCCCTGTCCAACCTGGCCTTGAACACTGCCAGGGATGGGGCAGCCACAGCTTCTCTGGGCAACCTGTTCCACAATATAAGATAAGCCATAAGCTAAAGTCTGCAAAAGACCTGAACTAGAAGGAGCTGAAGCGGAGCACTGAGGGGAAGAGACATGAATGTGCCAACTAAGGTAAGAATGGTGAGAAGGTTCGGGAGAGGAATGAGTAGTTACGTGTACGTGAAATTACTACACCGTTCTCAAAGGGAAAACACTACACGCACAGTCATTAAGAGGTAATGCTAAGGCAGCTGGGCTGCACCCTGGAGAACTCCACCACAGCAACCAGAAATCCGAGTCAGCTGCCCTGCAAGCACCCCACCCCATTCTCCCAGAAATGGCTGACAGAAGGAATTCAGGGGAAACAAGCAATGCCTGGCAAATGAGGCTACGTGCATTTAGTAGTGCTAACCCTGTTACAGAGCCCTGCTGCAAACTGGTTTGGGTCACAGATTCCCTCAGAGAGTTGTTTTGTAAAGATAAGGCCAAGGACAGAATGTAACGCCAGAGCCAAAACAGGACCGGGAGGAGGCAGGATTTCTAAACCAACAGCCTAATTCTCTCTTAGGATCAGGTATTACAATGTACTCAATGCTCCTTTTACAGCACAAACATGGTTAACGTGAGGACATCAGCATAAAGCACCGCAGTAACAAGGCTGAGCTGCTCGCCTTGGGCAAGAAAGGGAGCTGTTGGTGAAAGGAGACCCAGAAGTGCTTCAGACAGTGTTTACTGCTCAGGTCTTGTCCTTACCAGACGCTTCCTTTGTGTCAGCATGGAGAGGTCTTAACAGGGTCTCAATTTGCCAAAAGCCATCTGAAAACAGGCTCCTGCAGGCATGCTGAGGCCACAGTTACAATCTGCCTAAGCCACTCGGTCCCCAAAGCTGAACTCGCCACTGTGACTGCCCCATGCAGCTGGGACTGTCTGCCAAAGCACCAGCCCCCCCAGCAACCATCACCCCCCGTTTCCCAGTTTAGGTTGATTTCTGTGCATTGATATTATGCAAAGAAGCAGGGTAAGAACATAAAACTAGCACTAAAATTACCAGCGTGCCACAGCGGCTTCAGGCCTTTCAAAAGCCTTTGTTATAAATAATATAGGGCAGCAGGAAAGAAACATCCTCTGCACACAAGGAAGCGCAAAACAATAGCTGCACACAATTCCTGCTATACGGTCAGGACAAACGGGCACCACTAAGGTCAACAATTTATGGAGCTTTGTTTCTGCTGGTTTCTTATGTGAACAATAAACTAATCTGTTTGCATTAAACAGTAGGACAGTGGACAGCTGTCATTTTCTGATCTCTGTATCCTAATGGGTTACCTTAGTAACAGCCTTAAGCTGTCTGTTGCCATGGTGAATGAGGTCCATAATTGCTGCAACAGCCCTGGAGGTGTCAAAGTCATCTGCAAACGCAGCCTTCACGGTTACTTTTGTGTTGGCTAGCCTTCAAGAAGAAAAAGTAGCATTTAAGATAAGACAAACAAGATGCCAGCAGTACGCTGGCTTCATCAGGGAGTCATCAAAAGGATGCTTTCATTTTCTTCCTAGCTGTCCTATGATGGGTGATGCTACACTGATAAGGGGGAATACATCTTTCAGCTGCAAAGGGAAAAACTTGATGCATCTCAAAAGCTGAAGTTCTGCATCCATTCAATAAATACATGGCTAATCACAGGAGCCAACAATGCCTTAGCCCATTAAAGTCAGATGAAAAATGAGATTGATATTAAGCATGTTAAAGATTTTGCTAAGTTCTTTTCTTTTTCCAGCAGCCCATTTTTCATTCTAACAGCATGCTTCTCTTCCAAAGCCACATCACACACATCCAGTGCGTGGGAAGAGTGCTGACACGGGGTCTGCCAGGAGTCCTGTTGGCAGGATCCAGCTCAAAAGCAGGCACTGCTTCCTCATTTCCCAGGCGAGCCTAATCCCAGATCCCGGACTCTGCTTGGCTTGGCCCAGATGGAGAGGTCTGGTGGGACTACACCTGGGTTGGAGCAATCCCAGGCACAGCTACAGACTGGGCAAAGAAGAGATTCAGAGCAGCCCTGCGGAGAAGGACTTGGGGGTGTTGGTCAATGAGAAAATGAACATGAGCCGGCTTCAGTGTGCGCTCGCAGCCCAGAAAGCCAACCGTATCCTGGGCTGCATCAAAAGGAGCATGACCAGCAGGTCGAAGGAGGTGATCCTGCCCCTCTACTCTGCTCTTGTGAGACCTCACCTGGAGTATTGTGTGCAGTTCTGGTGTCCTCAACACAAAAAGGACATGGAACTGCTGGAACAAGTCCAGAGGAGGGCCATGAGGATGATCAGGGGACTGGAGCACCTCCCGTATGAAGACAGGCTGAGGAAGTTGGGGCTGTTCAGCCTGGAGAAGAGAAGGCTGCGTGGAGACCTCATAGCAGCCTTCCAGTATCTGAAGGGGGCCTATAGGGATGCTGGGGAGGGACTTTTCGTCAGGGACTGTAGTGACAGGACAAGGGGTAACGGGTTTAAACTTAAACAGGGGAAGTTTAGATTGGGTATAAGGAGGAAGTTCTTTGCTGTGAGGGTGGTGAGGCACTGGAATGGGTTGCCCAGGGAGGTTGTGAGTGCTCCATCCCTGGCAGTGTTCAAGGCCAGGTTGGATGGAGCCTTGGGTGAGATGACTTAGTGTGAGGTGTCCCTGCCCATGGCAGGGGGGTTGGAACTAGATTATCTTGAGGTCCTTTCCAACCCTAACTATTCTATGATTCTATGATTCTATGACTGTTTGTGTAACGGCATCAAAAGCCAGCGGGCAGCCAGCACTCATCACCACAGAACCAGTGCCAGCCACTGCCACCACTCGGAGCTGGGCCGTGAGAACAGCAGCAGGAATAAATGGTGAGCTGTGAACAGCTGCTGGCAGCGCACTCTTGTACACAGCCAGGTGAAATGGACCTCGATAGCACTGACCCAAGAGTGCTGTTTCTCCACCTCCCTCAGGGTTACCTGGGGAAAGTCAAGCTATCCCAGAACCTCTGGGGCTATCCTGAACCCCAGGAGAGTGATTTTTGCCTGGAATGCCTCCCCTCAGGTATCAGATGGCTGCTGCCCTAATTCCTTCCTCACAACACTCTTCCCTGCAAGCTTCTCCCTCTATGCTGAGTATCTATCACTTTCCTAATTAAGAGCTCTGTTTCATTTTGGTTGGGTTTACATCTACTGATGCACAAGTTGTGCCCTCCCATATATCCCCCACTGACAATCCATTTCAACTTCCCCACGTGCCTCATGTCTCTCAGCCTTATCTCTCACCAACAGGTTACCTGCAGTCTCCTGCTGAAGGACGTGCTTTTGCCCAATACCACAGCTAGTTAATTCAGCTCCGCTTCCCTGTAACATGTTCCAGTGCCCCTTGCAAGCCTTAGCTGGTGCAGCTGTAAGCTCCCCAACTGCAAGGTGTCGGTACCACAGGGAAGCCATCTCACACTTCTACAGCACTTACCCTCTGATCCTACATCCCAGTCCCAAAACTGTCTGCACATACATTGCTTCAGGGTGCTCAGCTCCCTCCCTTCTTACCACAACTCCAGAGCACTGCACTTATCTCAGCTTTACACCCAATGCACAGCACATCTCTCTCCTGGAAGATGATCTGCTTTGCTAAGGGACTCCGAAGGAGATTCTCCTCCTCAGGGCCACAACCGACAATTTCTTTGTTCCCTGTGACATCTCTGCCCCTGGCCAGTTTCTCAGTAACCCCTTCTCTCCTCTGCTGAACACCACAGTGCCAGCCAGCTTGATTACACACTCATGTGCCTAAGGCATACCACTTTCCAGCCATCCTCTTCTTCAGCCACTAACACACAATTCTAGTTATAACCCTCACAACTTCAGTCATAGCTTTGCCTTTTGCATCATTTGAGAGGGACAAAGATGCCTGTGTTAGAACAGGCACACTAGATAAATAGCACGGATTTTAAAAACACAATGAACTAAATGTAGCAGACTACAAGGAAAAGCAGCTGGCTAGGAAAAGAGGAAGAATGCCCTGTCTTGGTGAGGGCTGGCAGGGAAGGTTGCCTCTCAGTCCTTCTTGGCCTGCTTCTTAAACTGAACTCAGAACACCACACTGTTCATCCCTCTGAGCCTGTCAGCAAAACACTGTTCACATAATCACAGTCTTTAAAATACGGGTGCACTTACCTTTCCCACAGTATGTCTTCTCTAACAGGGTCACATATCAGCTGTCCTTTTATATAAGCATTTGCATCTTTAATAAATGAGGAGATTGCCTGAAGAAGGTTCTTTGCATCATCCATGCTCTCGTCACTGAATTCTACTGCTACAGAGAAAATAAAAAACATCTATTAGGATGTTATGACAGAGAGAATGGTGTCTGTCATACATAGGAACAATATTCTGAGACAAAGTCATCCCAGGAAAAGTTTGTTATTATTTGTCACAGTAAACTTTTCTTACAATTAATTGCACATTTAATTAAAACCTCTATTCTTCATGCACACTTGGTGAATTAAATCAATAGAAAAAACAATTACTACATATGACAAAGTAATAACCTACTGGAAAGGTATCAGACTTATTCAAAAACTGTCTGGAAACTGACTGAAGCATTCGCTACTTGGCATTATTATTATTATTGAATCTGTGAAGTTATTGCTCCAAAGCATTTGGATTGAATATATTTCTAGGCATCCCCCCAGATTTCAGTTGGCGAGGCATACCCACCTCTAATTTTGTTCCTATTCTAATTTAGGTAACCATCACCTGTATTTGGAGACCTCCAATGTGCATTCACAGCCCAGAAAGCCAACCACATACTGGGTTGCATCAAAAGGCCAGCAGGTCGAAGGAGGTGATCCTGCCCCTTTGCTCTCATGAGACCCCCCCCTTGGAGTACTGTGTACAGTTCTGGTGTCCTCAACATACAAAGGTCATGGAGCTGTTGCAGAACATCCAGAGGAGGGCCATCAAGATGATCAGAGGGTTGGAGCACCTCTGCTATGAAGATAGGCTGAGTTAGCTGGGCTTTTTCAGTCTGAAGAACAGAAGGCTCTGGGTAGACCTTAGAGCAGCCTTCTAGTACCTAAAGGGGCCTACAAGAAATCCGGAGAGGAACTTTTTACATGAGCCTGAAGTGACAGGACAAGGGGAGTGGCTTTAAACTGAAAGAGGGGAGATTCAGATTAGCTATTAGGAAGAAGCTCTTTACTATGAGGGTGATGAAGCACTGGCACGGTTTGCCCAGAGAAGCTATGGGTTGCCCAAGGAAGTTGTGAATGCTCCATCCCTGGCAGTGTTCAAGGCCAGTTTGGACGGGGCTTTGAGCAACCTGGTCTAGTGGAAGGTGTCCCTGCCCATGGCAGGGGGGCTGGAACCAAGTGGTCTTTAAGCTCCCTTCCAAGCCAAACTATTCAGTGATTCTATAAGTATCACACCAGAGCTGATTACTTGAATGAAAGCACCATTTGCAGCCAGCGAAATATTGCTTCACCATTTTATGCCTGACCTCTGCACTAAGGTACAGCCAAACTACAGTTTGTAGCGTACTCCTAATCTCCACTGAGCTCCCACAGCAATCTCACCTCTGGTCCTACACACATTACAGCCAACTACTTTGTGCAATTACACAATACTGCCCAGACATAGACTCTTTACAGCAGATAGTCTGAGCAAGGGGGCAGATCTAAGAGGACAGAAACAGCCAGATGCAAGACCTGATCTCAGTTCCACTAGCCTAAATCCCAAAGAAGCCTAAATGTTTAAACAGACTTTCCATATTATTTACCCCAGTATAACTAAGGCAAAGTCTGGGCCTATGTTTATCAGATTTTCCACTTGAGTGTAATTAAAAATCTGCATTATGGCCTCATTAACACCAGTTTTAAAAATTAAGCTTTACTCAGCTTGGAAAAAAAGACTTACATACAGACTTCTGGAAAACAGTGAGATATTGAAAGCAATCATTTATATCCAACAAGATTACTCAACTGATTACCCTGGCTACAGAAACTCCATGAGGAATACCTGATGAAAGTTTATCCTGATGAAGCCTGTTTTGATTAAAGCCATTCTTCTTCCCCGATTCATGGCACTTTCCTAAGCCACCGCCTGCAGGCACTGCAAACCCACAGCACGGCACTGGCAAACCCAGCTCTATAAACCTCTACTGTACTCCCTGCTCCCTCCCTCTTTTGAATCATTGCTACATTATCAAATCACAAAACACATGTTTTTTAGCACCACCAAGTAATTAAAGACCAGAGAGACCAAAATGTTACAGTCCACTCAGGTTCACAAAATCACTGCAGCGGTTCTGGTGACCAACAGAGTGTTTTGGGACATAACCCTGCTGCCTGCAGCGGGCTCACAACCCCTCCACTTAATGCATAAAGCAAAGGTAGTGCCATTACTTGCCAAGGCAAGCTTAGAAACTGCCAGCCATTTGGCTTTGGTTTATAGGACAAATACTTATATATATGATGGTGCTGTGTTAGCCTTTTTTCTTCTGTTTTAAATACACTCCCAAGTGTTCCCAGCTGCAGCCAGGGAGCCATTTACGTGTGCACAGTGTATTTCATCTCTTGACAGAGACCCATCGCATGTCACCATCCTGCTGCCTCACCCTGCAGTGGCAGTACTCCCCACTGCCTGCCCCTCTCCTGCTCCAAACAGAGACTTAATCTGCAGCAAACTTCCCACCTGAACGTGCTCCTACCATGGTGGGGATGGGCAGGTAATAACCAGCAGTATCTTTACTATCCCAAGCTTCAAAATATTTCAGAGATACATGGCATTCCTGGTGCCTTCAGCTGCCTTAGGAAAGGGAGGCTCTACCAGGAGGCTTCTGCAAGCATCTAGAATTATTAACAAGCAAAGTACTTCTCAGTCCAAGGACTGCACCTCTATCAAGGCTTGCATGCTGACAGACACTAGCAAAGCCACAGGGCTTTAACCATGCCATCTTTCCCAGTTACAGTGCTAAAGGTGATTCATCTGAGGCAGTCAGAGGCCCACTAAAGTAACACAGCAGGTGTTGCCCTGTGCTCCACCATTCCCTTACCATGCCAGGATAGCCAACGGGCCACAGACAGTTAGGGAACTACCATATGCTTTTGGCAGACTGCCATAAACTGGTAAAAATGCTACGGAATCAATATTTTCATATTGTATATGGAAAGCTCTTCCAGTTCAAAGTAGCATCTGCCTGCTACAAATACAACAGTGTAGACAGGGAAGCTGACAAAATCTCCCACACCTCTCCCCACAAGCAGTGTTCACCAAGCCAAGATGAGCATTAGGTTATTGAGGTGTAAGGGAGCTGCACTGCACCACAGAACTGCTTGAACACCCAGTAATTCCACAGAACAAAGAATGATAACACAGCAGGGAGATAGCTATTCGCAAGCCCTTGTCATACCCTACAGGAATATAAGGCAAAGCTCTACCTAGATAGATCTCAAAAAACAGCTGATTGTATCTGAAATACAAGTGACTACAACAGAGGCAAATCAGAGATGGAAGTAATTCATTAACTGAAAGTGCAATTAGCTGAGAATCACACTTAACTGCAGCTCAGGAAGGTATTTAGATGAATGACTGTGTACTGTGCTCAGTAAAGATGCTTTTCTACACAAGAACCAAAGAACAGCCCCTCAGAGCATTGACAACCTTTTCACCCAACAGAGGGACACTGCAAGGCACCGCAAGGAGCACTCACTCCGCCACGCCTCTGCACTGCCAGCTTGGGAAGCATGTGTGCGTGGAAAGCCATATCTCAGCAAATAACAGGTTTTTTTATCTCACCTGAGCTGTATCTGCTGCGCAAACAATACATCCTGAATTGATCCGATGAAAATTTCTCCAGGAAATCCTAAATTCCACCCATAAAAAGAAAGGTTTAGCAGTACATCTAACAATTACTTCAGGGGTTGTTCCACTCCCTTACACCAGTTTCACAGCACATTTCAGGCAAACATGACAATCAATCTTCATAGTTTAAGATACTGGTTTAAACACTGGTTTAAAGTCTAAACTAAGTAAGATTTAACTCCATATAAGACAGATGTGCACCTATACAAGACATAAATATACACACAATGTCACATACAAGACAGTGAAAAGTACTTTGTAATTACAATCATACACTGTACGAAAACCTTTGCAAAACCAAACTAAAATTACCAAACTAAGACTAGGATACAAGCTTGCAGGAAAGTACAGGTCCTGAGTTTTGAAAGCTTAAAGGAAAAAGAAAGATTTCTTGAAACGTAAGGTAAGTGTACCTCTTCTGCAGGACTAGAATACGCAAAACCCGGGAGTTAACAAAAAATAACATCTTTTAATATTGCTAGAATTCACCTGTATTAATTATGAAACCTCATTAATTATACCCTAATGTTTATCCAGCTTTAAAAACAGCTTACTACAGGAAAGAGTAAATTATTACTATTTGTGTAATTTATACTAATAATATAAAGAAATATTTAAACGCTTGAAAGGTACACTGGTAAAACAGTCAACACTTCCAACTCTGCTCTCAGCAAGACTGGACACTGTGGCAGATTGACTGTCAACACTACATTCCTGCTTCTTTTTCTAACTTCCAAAGGGCTGATGGTAAGTTTGTAACACTGAAGTGCCACTGAAACAGCAAATCATGACAAGAAATCAACACAAGTAAGAAAATCTGGAAAGTGTAATTTATGTCCTTAAAGATGCGTATTTTGAAGTTGAGCTTCTGCTACCAGACTAAACCAGCTTGAACACTGAAGTTACCCAGCTGCCAGCAACATGCTGCCTCTCAAGTAAAACCAGAAATAACTGAGGCAATCAGGGCAAGCTAAATCAAGAAATAAACAGTGATACTGCTTGTTTCAGTGGGTGGGTTTTTGGTTTTGTTGTTGTTTGGTTTTGTTCTTTTAAATAAAATCTATGTAACTGAGCGTACCCATGGTGCCCAGAAGCTTTCCACTAACATAGAGAGGGAGAACTATATGAGTAAAGTACAGAAATAACTTCAAACCTGGCAAATGACCATCCAAACCAAAAAAACAATTTAGCATTTTATTAAAACAGTACACAGAAAGCATCACACCTCTTTCAAAGCAGGTTGCTCGGCCATGCATGATCGAAACATGCTTGACTTCAGAGGTCAGAACGAATAGCTATTAAAAAAAAAAAGGTTGGGGGAGAAATCAGAGAAGGGGACAAGGGGCAGTGAAAACAGGGCAGCTGGATGTGGAGGGTACAAGGTGACTGTGCCTGGACGACAGCCTGGAATACAGGCAGCCAGCACCACAGGAAGGTCCCTGGCAGGCTTCCCCTCTTTTGGAGTGTAAAAACTTCCACATAGGGCTTAACTGTCAAGACGAGGGAAGGCTGTACAGGAAGAAATTTGTTTTACCAGACCAAAAGTCACTTACAGGGAAGGATTAATACTAGTTAGCCATGCCTAAGGGCAGAAATTAAAAGCAGAGACCCACAAGCGAAGGGAGACAGACCTCAAGTTTTTGTTTTCTCAGCACAAAGAAGTCCCACTGCAGATGTGGAGGGAACATTTTTATATGTTACTTCTAATTGCATGCATTGCATCTGTGATCATTTCTCCACCCTGTTCATGAAACAACTGTGAAAACCATGAGCGATGGGTAATTTTCTTGGGGAGACAGGGCTTAATTGTACCCAGACAGCATCAGGAGAATTAAGAATAAAGCGGCTCACATTGAACTCCTTTTTAAAGGGATTTTAATTAAGTCTTCCAAGAGGGCAAAGGGGAACATATGTGCTGAAAGAGCTTCTCAAGCTTTGTCTAAAGGAAGGAAATTACCCACTTCTGGGAATAAGTGTCAGCCATCACTGGAGCCACCCTAGCACCAAGCACAGCTGTATCACACATGCCTAGCACAGAAACCCTGTCCCAGGCTACACCAAAAACTTTGGGATGCAGTAAACCAGGACATATTCACATGGCTTATGGGTGCCAAAGACAAAGCTCTATGTGCAACAGCAAGGTCACCATAAAGGAGAATACAAGAGACCACTGGCACAGTGCAGTTGCGGGACACCCAATGCTGACACTGTGTCCCATTTCACCTAAAGCAGAATGAGGAAGTATGTCTGCTCTTTTCTAAGTCGCAAAAGCATATGCACTATTAAGAGCAGACAGACAAGAACCCATCACTATAGAACAGAATCACTTAGGTTGGAAAAGGCCCTTGATATCATCAAGTCCAACCACAAACCTATAATGCAGAAATCTGGTACTGGGCACAAATGCTGCTCCTACAAACACTCTCAGCAAGATCACGTTATAAGCAAGCCCCGAGTCTGAGCAGGTTTCTTACATCTGGATCCACAATAAGAGGTACACACACCAGCACTAGAGAAACACCCTGCTTCAGGTCTTTCTCTACAGCACAAGCACACTCTCCAAAGTTTTCTCAAAAGAAGGCTGTGATTAATATTTACATATTACAAACATACATTGCTTCAATTTACAGAAACAGATTACCTTCACTGTTATGTAGTTTTTTAATGACTTGGACATTTTTTCTTGACTTCCTTTAACATGCAAATGCCCTAGAACAAAAGCAAACAAAATCAATGAGGGTAAATGAGCATGCTTCTGAATGGGGACTGAATGAGAAACACTGCATTGAGACACTGGAAACGCTGGAGGCAGCATACGCTGTGGTTCGCGTGCACCAACCATTTCAGTGGAACACATAACATTTTAATAGCTTTGCTATTACAAAAAACACTCAACAAAAATCCCTGCAAAATACCCCCTGACAAAACATTATCAGCATGGGCAGAGACATCAAGGAAAAAAACGTCTCCCTTCAAGCAAGCAAACACTTCTCAGAACGCCTCACGGAAAAGTACCTTACCTGCTACTCTTGACTTTCCAGAATATTGTAAGACCTTTAAAGATCTTCCAATAATCTCACATTACAACATTCCTGAAACTCAAACAATTTTCTGCACTTATTACTGCTGGTGGCTGGTACTCTTTTTTTAATCCATAATTTTATTATGCTGGTTCAAAATACCCTTACGTGTAAAATTAATTTTCTGCACATGCCCTATTTCTCCAGATTTTGGGAGACTAAGAAAAAAGGGAAGGGAGGGATGTAGCTATGATGCCTAATTTGAATTAGCTCATTTTAAAATGCACTCTCTGAGCACTGCTAGAGTTTCCAATAGTCACATGGACTGTTGGTTTGCAGGGCTGTTGTACAGGAAAAAAGCAGTAACTGTCTCCATCACATTTAGGAACGTATGGAGAGCTTGGTTTCAGGACTGAAAGATTTCATTGGCTTCTCCTAATAAAAGGGTGATCCTGTAAGTTACCAAGCACCCATAGCTAACACAATTTTTAGGCACTTAATGGCCTGCAGAATCCAGCACTTAATCGTACCTAGAAACAGATTTTTAAGAAGAAACCTTTCTTACTCTGTAATAGAATCATAGAATCATTGAAAACATTAGGAAACGTTAGAAAACATTTTTCATATCATCAAGTCCAACCACTACCTCAGCACTGCCAAATCCGCCACTAAACCATGTCACTGAGGGCCTCCTCTGCACAGTTTTTGAACACTTCCAGGGCTGGTAATTCCACCGCTTCCCTAGGCGGCCTGATCCAATATCTGATTGCTGTTTTGGTGAAGAAATTTTTCCTAATATCCAATCTAATCTTCCCCTGGTGCAACTTGAGGCTGTTACTTTTTGTCCTACCACTTCTTACATGGGAGAAGCCACCTCCTCACTCCATCCTCCTTTCAGCAGAGTGATAAGGTCCCCCTGAGACTTCTCCAAGCTAAACAACCACAACTTCTCCTGGGAGAAGGAAAATTATTTTCTTATTTTGCAGAGGTTCCTAAATATTGACTGACTTAACTTTGAGCAGCCAAACTTAAAATAGTTTGTGTTTTCCTAGTAACATACAGGTGACATCTGAATTTGAAATAATATTCCTCTTTGAGAGTTTCAGCACCTAGAATGATTTCATTAAAGAATCGCAAAATACAAGGATTTTCATAACTTTGGCTTGGCACTCTTCCCAGAGTACAAGTAATCTAAAAATAAAGTCCTTTAAGAAGATTTATCCCCAGTGCAGGGATTTTCTTCCTCTAATGGGGATTGCTCCTCCAATCCTGAGCCTGCTAAAATTCTGAAGTCTGTTTCCAGAATAAATTGTTTCTGAAGCTGATTCACTTGCCCTAAATAATTCACACTATCATCCTCCAGAATTTTTTTTTTACTTAATGAATGTAATCTGTCAGCTCCTGGAGAATCTCAGTGTACAAATTGCCCTTGGAACCAAGTTTGGGATTTTTTTCCCCTATTTTTTTTTTTCCTGCTTGTTTAAGAAGAATTGACTCCTCTTCAGTTAGCTAGCTTCAAAGACTGTATCTCCTGTAGTTCCAATGCTAAGCTTGAACAGCCAGATTCACTGTTTTTTCAACAGACGGCTCCACCTGGCAGTAATCAGTGCATCTGAGTGGAAGCACAGAGAGTTCCCCAGCATTTCAGGAGCAAAGCATACCCTGGAGGATGCACCATACTCTAGACAATTGCTATTGGTTTGCAACAGGCTCAACACTGTGAACTGAAACTAGAATTCAATATTCATCCTCTACACTACAAATATATATATAAAAGGAAAGCTGAAGTAGCTCCCAGGGTGTACCACAGGCTTAACTCAGCAGCTCTTAGAGAAGCAGCTCAAAGAGTTCACCAACACATCTTGCACAAAGTGCTGCTCAGCAAAAAGAGACACCGTGGACTTGAATGTGACTATCAATTTCAGTAGACCATCCAGAGCCACAGTGACCACAACAGGAAGAACAAATTTCAAGGTTTTTGTCAATGGGAACAGGGCTAGTAGCATCAGACAAGGATGTAGTTTCAAAACACTGCACAGCACATGCTTCACTGAAGCACTACCATGCATATTGTTCTACATAATGCCAGGCAGTACCATATGCTGAAGACCAAGCAGGTAAAAGACACTTTCATACAGTTTACTAAGGCATAGCCAGTGAGGTTAATTCTGGGGTAAGAGATGGGGTCTGTGACATCTACGTGCTAAACCAACAAATCACTCATACTCCATAGAACATGTCGCGGACAGGAACTTGGTCACTGTAGTAGACCATCGGTTTTCATACCATACAAAAGCCAAACCTAAAAAGAACAAGCCATTGTATTTGTACAGGCCTTTCAGGTTGATTCATATTTTACTTACCAGAATGCAAAAAGTAATTCCCCCATTGCTCACACTGATGATACACCTCACACTGTGCGATTTCATTTTCATGATGAGGAAATGCAAGATCTATTCCACCAGTATGGATGTCCAGCTGCTTTCCAAACACTGCACTGTAACAATATTTTCCTGATCAGTAAGTAGGACACTACAAAAGCTTTTGCAAAAAGAAATGCAGAAAAGAATACAATGAAACAACATAAATTCAAGTGTACAGTTTAATGACTGCACTTTTAAGGCAAGACTTTACACAAATCTTATAATAAAGCTGCAGCAAGACCCCTATCTGTCCACAATTAATTCTCATTAGTAGGAGCAATTATTTTGCTAAAGGCAAGCCCCACATACGCATGCATGTGGGTGTACACAGAGAAACACACAGTTTTCCCATGTGCCACATTAACAAGTTGCTCCTCATAGCTGGCTCGATATTGATACTTTTGTCCCTTTTGGGGACAAAACACCCTGGCTCACTATGGCTTTGCAGAAGCTGTTGGGGCACAGGAAGAAAACATGGAGAGATGGTAAGAAAGACTAGCTGTTACCACTTCTCAAGCTTATGCTCCTCTGCTTCCTCCTGTCTGCTCCAAACCCACCTTAAGCACAGATCCTCCCAGGAGGGGCTCCAGCTCACACCTTCCCTTGCATCATCTACAGAGGAGCACTGCTCACTTGTAGTTTGCTCCATCAAAACCATCAAGAGCTGGGGAGAGATGGATCTGCAGAATGCTCAGGGGCAGGAGGGGCAAGCCCACCTCACCTCAAGAGAAGTTCTGGAGGGAGAGGAAATCAGACCCAAGTCACAGCAAGTGGTTCCCTCCTGCAGGGCTGCACTAGAGACCCACACCTTCCTCATTCAACTTCCCAGGCACACTTCAAAGGCTTTTCAAAATTAGTTCACCTGGCTTAAAGTGTTCTGAGACTTTTGGGAAAACAGCCAGGTAAGCAGGTACTGCTTAAAATGGGTCCCTTCCAACCCTAACTACTTTACATGATTCTATGCTTTTGTGCACTTCAGTTACTTTAAAGAACTGTTTCACAGTGCTGAAACTATTTACAGACAGAAAGTCACCCTTATAAATGCTTTTCACAATCTAGTAGTAATGACTAAAAACCCCAGGTGATCAGCAAAGAATATGAAAGAGAAACCTACAGCATCTGTTCCATCTGCTTTCAGCTTGAGTTGAAAACTTTAGTTACACAGGGCCAGATCTAAAAGTAATTTGTAATTAGCTTCCCAAAAAAGATCCGAGACTAATGCAGAACTAAGCACCACTAACAAGCTTCCAAGAGATAAAATGTAAAGTCTCTTTTTTAAAAACACAAATAGGTCACAAGTTAACACAATGTAGGACAAAGTACAACCATCCTGTGGAGAAAATAATGCTCAAAATTAAGAGCAAATTAATTTAAATCAACTACAAGCAAAATGCTACTACACTCAGTTCACATAATGCCCACAGAATTTACATCCACAGAGAAATGAGAATATTTAATACTGTGGCTGACTTCTAAAGAAAGCCGAATAACGCACAACTGCAGTTAAGGCCAACAAGACCTTATGCACTCACTGGAGTCAGGATGGATTCCCATACCCTGTCCTTCTGACATAGCACCATGCGCTGAACTAGGTCCAGTAGAGACTGCAACAAGTGGAACAGAGGCAAATGAAAGAGGTACCATAACCTTCACTAAAACTTTGCTTACTCCATTCAAGTTAAAGACTTGCTAATCAACTGTGTGATCCTGCATACCATATTTTAAGCACAGAGTCTCTCTCAAGAAAAGGTGCCAAAACCCAGCAAGACAGCTATACCACTAAAGTGGAGCAGTTTGGGGCACAATTGCACAAAATATTCGTATCAAAACTGGTGTTCTACTGATCAGAAAAATGACTTTCAATACAGCTGCTACCACTGTACTGCAATCAAAACCAAAAAAACCAGCACTAGATTTAAAAGCCAAGAATCTGACCTCGATATTGTGGAACACTCTATGTGCCACCCAGGTCTTCCTTTTCCCCAGGGAGAAGTCCAAGATAGCTCTTGAGGTTTAGCAGCCTTCCACAGGGCAAAATCTCTACCATGTCGTTTATCAGTATTAACTGCCAAGAATAAGTGAAATGTTAATGAGATATGTCTCCAAGAAAAAGAAAAAAAAAAAGCAAGCAAGTGGAAATGTATTTAGTGAATTACTCAGATTTTAACCTCTTCTGCTCAACTTCTTTTCCTGCAACTTTCCTCCCTTACACTGGGCTTCCATTTTCTCAATCACTTGAAAACAAATATAGTATGCTGAATTAGATTTCTGCAGGCTAAAAAGATGGGTTCAAGATTCTTCCATCATCCTCTCTTTTAGTCCCTTTGGCCTTCTCCAGTTTTACCTCATTCATTTAGTTATTTATCAGCCAGTTTCCCAGGACAAACAGACTGTACTGCAGCAGGAAAGGTAACAAAGCAACCTAAACCAGAACAGGGTTCTGAACTCTGCATTTTTTTTTCCTGACAAATACATGATCTCACATTTGACTGGTACAGAACAGTACATCAGTTTGCCTTGAATGGATCCAGCTTGGCAAGCAATTTGCACTGTTTTAAGTTCCCTTATTTAATACCTCTCATCTGATTAATCAGCAGTTGACACTACATTTATTATTTTATTTATTTCAGACTTCTAGCAAACTCACGGTGTATCACTGGGTCTGAGCTAATCCCTGGAGCATTCCAGTATCAACACAGTTTAATGATGATTCACAGCTATTTTTGGAGATCTATTAGATGGTAATTTTTCTTGAGCCATTCCGCTTCTACTTTACTGATATTACACAGAGTCAGTTTTTATTCAGAATGTCATGCAATATTAAGGAAAGCACATTACAAGAATCCATTATACCTGCTTCATCATTCAAAATTGATAAGAAATAAAGGGACAGAAATATAACCCTAGTTTTATCCACTGAATCTTCATCTTGGCTCTTCCACCAGTTTGCCAAGCTCTGGCTGACCAGTATCTGTTGACTCCTTTCCCCTTTTGCCTTGAGTATACTGCCACAAAAAAAAACCACTTTTCTTGGTTATAAGCAAAACAACAGTTAAAATATTTAGAAATAACAGTAAATTTAGTTGTAAGTCACTTGAGAGGAAACAGGGCAAAACAGGTAATCAGTCACAACTGAAGCTGGAAGGCACATCTGGAGATTGTCTAGTCCAACCCCTGACTCAGAGGAGGCTCAGCTACAGCAGGCTGCCCAGAACTGTGTCCAGTTGGGTTTTTAGTATCTCCAAAGATGGAGATTCAGCAGCCTCACTGGGATACATGTTCTTCTGTTAACCATCCTCAGAGTAACAAAGGTTTTTCTAAGCTTTAAATGCAGTTTCCTGTGTTTCAGGTTGCACCCACTGGCTCTTGCCCTGCCACCAAGCACCATTTGAGAGAAGACTGGCTCCATCTTCTTTATTCTCCCCGTCACATTTGTACACACAGGTAAGATGCCCTTGAGCCTTCTCTTCTCCAAGCTGAGCAGTCCCAACCTTCTCAGCCTTTTCTCATATGAAAATGCTCCAGTAACTCCACTTCATTCATGGCCATTTGCTGGGCTCTCTCTAGCATGTCCATGTCTGTCTCATAGTGGGGAGCCCAGTATCAGACCCAGATTCCAGGCATGTCTCACCAGTGCTGAGCAGAGAAGGATCACCTCCCTCAACCTGCTGGCAGTGCTTTTCCCAGTACAGTCCCAGAAGCTGTTGGCTGCCTTTGCAGTCAGTAACTGCCTCTGAATAACTGTCGACAAAATGCATTCCCTCTGTGAGTTGTAATGCTGAAACAACTCCAGAGTGGGACTATGAGAAGTTTCTGGCTGCAATTCACCTGAGCATCAGCCTGCCAGGCATTTTCAGTAACTGCAAATGGATTTTTTCAATGAAGAAATATTGAACTTCAGCATGCAAAAGGATGCATGAGACCTGCATCAAATTTTCAGGGCAGAGACCTGATCAGACCTAAATTTGGGAAACTACCAAGAGGCTCAGCAATCCTGCCCAGCAGCCAGACAACTGCAGAAAAAAACAAACCACAAAACCTAGGGTACAGGCAACAGATTGCTCACCCTCACATAAACAGGCTGCTTAAAAGTAGTCTGGTAATGTAAGTATGGTAAGTAATGAATGAAGCACATTCATCCAGTTTTCATGAATCAAAGGAGTACAACTGCCCAAACAGTAACACGCCAGATGAAGTTCCCCCGCATTTACCCTTGAGAATCTCACTGCTGGTTTGTGCAACAGCTGAGACCATCACACCACTATGAAATTTATATGTACCACTCCCAAGTATTAAATAATTGATTAAGAATCCTAATTGTTCTAAGGTACCAGAACAAAGGTACAGAGGGAGCCAAGCATAAGATGAGACCAAGTTTCCTCTTGCACTGCCAATAAATAGTTATGAAAGCAATGTAGTCCTAATTAACCAAAAAGTTGGATATACACAACACATTAGAAAACTGTTCCAGAATGAAAGTTTACACATAGATACATTACAAGTTCAAATGATACATTAATACACACAAGTTGGTGCCAAGAACTTACCTGCTTCATCTTGGGTGTCAGAAGAAAGAGTAGTCAATACTCCGTATCTTTTTCCCCAAGACTTAACATCAAAATAAACATTGCCTAACAGAAAAGAAATGTTTAGTGATATAGCAAAGATGTGGCACAATCATGAGGAGGAGAGAACACTTCCCTGAAAGCAAAACAAAATGCCCTTCAACTTCCATTTTATTCCGATTTAGAAATACAAAAATAGTAGCAGATGTTTCCACATTACCAGCTTTTCAGTAACCTCACTGTATGGGCTCATTCTGCATATAGGATAACTTAGTATTCTGCACATCTCCCCAGGTTCTCTCCTGCCCATACCAAATCAGCAATCGCCTCCCTGACTGCAGTGCAGCCCACTGCTACTCCAGTTACAATGCACTCAAATCTTTCTACAACCACCAATTCTACCAGTAAAAAATAAATAAAATAATAAAATCCAGATACTGTGCTTTGCAGGCACATTTTTTACAGCACATAGGAGATAATCTCCTCCTGTTTAGAGCTAAGAGGTTCCCCCAGCTCTCTTGTAGGAACTAGGCCAGGACTTCCCCACAGAAATTTAGACAGCACTTCATTACAGTGAACAGTTATATTAATTGATAATCTACACTTAACTTAGAAATTGAGTAACAGTTGTTCTGCCCACTCATGTCATCACAAACAGGTTGCTCACACCCAGTCTGCTAATCAACAGCAGGAAAGCCTGGCACAGGGCATCTCATCCGATCCCAAACCAGGATTACTAGGAGCACTGATTTCCTGGACACGTGCTGAACAAGAGTTGCCTTGCTGTAAGTCTTACCTTGTGAGGTTGCGTAGGCTTGGCCATTAGCAATTACTGTTTCTATAAAGGAAATTATCTGAGGAATATTTTCAGTCACTCTCATATATACTGTAGGAGGAAGGACCTTCAAGAAAAACACCTCATTAGCCTGTATGAAACATACTGCAACAAGCTCCCCGGCTCTAGGAAACAAACTTTCAAGAACACTCTCCTCAATTTTATATTTTTTTTCTTTTTTTTTTTTAAAAAGCAAGTATAACTGAAATGGCACAAGCAGCATTTAAGATTAACACCCAGAAGGAAAAAAAGAAAATGGTGGAAAATTTTTCTCAGTACCTTGCTCCTTGCTTCTGACAAACAGTTTGGACAAGGAGCAAAGTCACCCTAAGTCAATGAAAGAATATTACATGTTTCCTATACTTATATCAGGCTATTTCTGCATTATAGTAAATACGTATTATCTGTGAACCAAGACTAACTGCATGGATAAAAACCCCAATTGTGTTGCTAAAGAAATTTAATTGTTTCATTCCAAAGGTAGGGGTTGCTTCTCCCCATTTCCTTACTCAAAAGGCATGCAATGTCTTTCCAGAAGAATGAAAAAGTAAATTGGTACTCCCAAATTCCAAGTTTCCACACAACAAACAAGCAAATTTCTTTTTTCAAATCAAACTGTCAAAATCAGATTCCTTACCAAAAGAACCGCTTTAAAATGCTCTAAAATTTAGAGGCTTGAGTATCTGTACCTTTAAGGCAGCCATATCTTCTTTGAAGTCTTCTTCATAAATACGAGCAAGAGCTACTGGTGACATATTCATCTGAAAGAGGGAGGCTGATCAGTAAACCATAAATGAAAGTAATAATATAAAATATTGCAATCTTTTATCAGACAGAATTATCAAATTGGAAGACTTACAGAACCCTCAAGATAAAGAGTCAGAAAGGCTTGTTACTCTTAACATCCATGGGGAGGAGATGCAAGTTATATGTAGCAAAAGTAGTACTTCATTTACACTTCTGAATTCCAAAATATTAATATGTATCTTTTAGGAGAAAGCAACCAATGATTAAAATAATAAACTTCTTCCCTCTCCCATTAGTTTCTTCTTGAGAGGGTTTCCATTTCCAGTGACAAGGCATACTATTGTACACAGGACAGGAAATTCACTAAACTTATTGGCAGGGGACACTGATACCACCTACATGTCAGAAAGACAGATCAGACACTTGCAGGATGAGACAAGATATTAATTTTCAGTGATTAAGAAAAATAAGCTATTTCAGCTGGTCATGGTTACTCATAGATCTCGGTACAATCAGGGGAAATGAACCGAAAGTCAGTCCTACACTTTGCCAAGTGTGGCACTTCTCTAACACCTTCTCTGTATTTCTCAATCACAAGGCAATGGACAGGAACAGGAATCCTTGCACATGCAACAAGAACGTGCAACCCGAAAGGAAAGAGACAACTTGCACGAGACAAGATACTTGTTCTCAGAGATTCAGAAGAGGCCAGGGCTTAAAAGATCTACAACAGCAAAAACTACCCTAGTGAACAAAAGCATGGTATCAAAGTGTTTTGAATGTGAGCTTTTACATTTTCTCCGAGGAGAACCTACTACGCAGAAAACAACACACTGTCAGTCTCTCCAGCATGCAGATAACTGAATCATTAACAAAATTAATCCAGTTTCATCACTTCTAATTACTGAAGCAGCTTTAAGGGGTCTGAGTTTTGGAGCACAGGTAGGTACCACTACTGGGACAAGCTCCTGCACAAGGCAAGGCACGGACAAACCAGATGTTCATCAGCAATGAAACCAGGAAGATGCTCAGCACTGAGAAACAAAGGTATGCTTCTGCCTACACACCAGGAGTGCTCTTTCAAACCCCAGCAACAAGACTCATCTCCCTAGATGCTCAGCTGCTTCTTTGATCAATAGAAAACAAGAGACAAAGATGCCTGTAGAAGGAAGATGAGGAAACTCCTCCCCTACAGATGGACGTTCAAGACAGAGACTCAGCTGTCTCTCTCAAAGGATTACCAAGAGGGTGCAGCATGCTCATCATAGATTAGATGTTGAACTTGCAGGTTTTCTCTACATGAATCACATCAGAGGATGGAGAACAAGTTTAGGCATGTTGATCCTAGCACTATAATGATTCAGGTACAGAGGTCCCAACAACAAAGTCAGGATACTGAGGTAGAGGCCTTGGCCATCCAAACAGTGTGCAGAGCAGAATAGGCATTTCAAAAAACTTCACAAAAAAGGCATGAAAAAGACTACTTCATGCAACCAAAGAATGCAGTAAATGAACACAAATTCTTTTAAAACATCATGTTATTTCTTCCTCCTAAAACACAAAATCCCCGTAACATTCTGACAACAGAAAAAAAATCTTAAAATGCACACATACAGATTTAAAACACCTGGGGGATTTTGGTGTGGGGCTTTTTGGTTTAGTTGGGTTGGGGTTTTTTTGAGGTTTTTGAAAGGATGGGCCTTGTCTCTTTTTATTAAACTGTCTTAGAAAACTGCAAGTAAATGGACGAAGGGAATACACATGTATTTCTACAGAAGCAGTGAGCCAGTATTCATTTCAATGCAGCACGCTGTATTTAACAGCAGTAGTAACTGTTTACTTAAGCATTAAATAAAAGTGACAGCTGTCAAATTCTCTGGCTCCAAGAAAAGCTTGCAACTGCAATCTGATCTAACACACTCATTTATGATCCACAGACATAAGTTACACATTCTTAAAACAAGCAAACTCAAAACGCGGAACAGAAAACAGAATACATTCTTCAGTGTTTCAGGATCCAGAAAGCATTTAAAAAGGAAAAAAAAATAATGGAATAATCATTCACCAAGATCAGCTGGTGGAAAAGGTCTGATTAAAATCCAACCGAGAATCCCTTATAACCCAGGTCTTATCAAGACTTACCCCTATAATCAATGGCACCTTCCATGTAGGTGACAAATTCTGACAAGCCTGATAAAGCTTTCCAAGGTGTTGACATTGCAGCTAGATGGTGCTCCACACCTTTCAGGAACCACCCTCAGCCCTGTGCGTGGCAATGCTGCCTTTAATGATAATAACACACCACTTCTCCAGAACTCAGCCAGAAGGCTCCTGGCTGCTAAGGTTCCCTTGCTTTTGGGAAAAGGTACCTTTCACTCTTCTGAGGATTCACCCCAGCTTTTGTTCCCCACTGGCCTCCTAGGCAGAGGGCAAGAGCAGGAGGACCCTGGCCACGGGTGCTGTAATATAGTTCTCCCACCTCTTTCCCCCACACAGCTCTGCACCCATTTACCCCAACACCCTCCAGACTCCCAGCCCCATTAGAGCCACGCAAGGGGACCAGACATCTCAACATTAATCATCTACTAATTAAAACAAGCAAAACTCAAACTCCAGTTAATTTTCCTACGTAAGTAGCTGTAGAAAATATCAAAAGTTTAGGTCAAAACTGCAGCAACCACCTACCTCATTGGCTCTTTTTATTATCTTGTCATCTATGTCTGTGATCCCCATCACCATGATAACTTCAATTCCAAAAAACTTAGTCATTATCCTTCGAATTATATCAAACCTAACATAGGAGCTAGAAGAAAGAAAACACCAAACCAAAAACATGAGCTTTTAAACATGCAGTATTAAGAACAAACGTAAACAAAAATAATCAACAGCACTAACAGCCACAGGGACAATTGAAATACCCCAATACCTGGATGAATGTAAAGGTCTTCAGTGCATCAAATACTTTTCCAAAAGCGGTTACCACCCACACAAAAGTAAAGCAAATTTCCCTTGAACTGGCCTACCCTCTTCTGGCATTAGTGACACATTACATCAGATTTTCTGAGGGTTTTATTTTGTTGCACCTCTTCATTCAAGTGCTGAAGTGCACCAGAAGGTACACGCAAGCCACGAGACTCGCTCAAAGCAGCAGTATGAAATAAGACACATAGATCAGATGTTCCTGAAATGCATCCCTCAGGCTTTCTATATTCTAACAGGTTTTCAAAAGCCACAGGGCAGAACAGGGAGAAATAAAACATGGTGCAAATGAACTTTGCTTAGGGTTGAGTAACAACTACAGCTGCCAGCCACCAATAAACTATTTCATTCACACACCACCACAGATCTTTCCTGATAGCAAAGAAGAGTTGTGCTTGGGGGTATTTTGCTTTGTTTACACCTGAGAATAAATCCTCAAAATTATGCAAATTCTTTGCACAAACCAGAAGATTCAGTGCTGATAGATTGATGTCCCTACAACAGCACAGGGCTGTGGAAGCCCCTTGTTCTACTCAGACTCTCCACTTATAATTCTCAAAACATACTTTGACCGAATAAAACCCAATTATTAGGTGAGATATCACATAGTGATTAGAGGCTCTATGTCTGCCCTGTAAAGTGATGAGAATCCTCAGCCTTCACTGGCTTTGGAGAAAACAAGAGCCCAAAGAAGACTCACAGACCTACAGGTTCCTATTTCACTCACAGCACCACACGAACTGTGACTCCCATGGCTGTGAGAGCAAAGAAGTGCAAGTAAATACTGGAAATGGATTTGCATCCTTACCCCTAGCTGCAGGGACCAGGTGGCACTAAGGTTCACATTTATGGATGTGCAGTATCTTGATGTTTGATGAAGAAAAACACTTTCTGTTGTTGTCTGCACTATGCCCACGTTGAAAACAGCTTTTTGAAAGCCATGCTGCCAGGGAGAGTTTTAATGAACACCAGCTCTCTGGGAGTAAGGTTCATCTAATGTGGCAACATGATTCCACAAGAGTATTAGATCAGTCTTTGGACCCTGTTCAGAGGAACGATGCCAGCATCAAAAGCTTGTTATTAAACAGCCCTGCAGTCGTAGCTGCCAGAGCTGACACAAATTTTGCATGGTTCCCTCTCCTCTTATCTTCCAAACGAACTGATAGAAGCAGCAGCACTGTAAAAGTCAGAGCAGAACTCCTGACACCTCAGAAAGTAGGGTTCTTACCACTTCAGGACTGAAAAGGAAAAAATCCTGACAGTCGGAATCAGAGGGACGGCAGAGTAGGCACAAGGGACTGAATGAAATCTTTTCTCACACTTGTTTTTACTCTTATTTCCAAGCATTCAGCCAGGAGCCTGGATGCCAACCAGGCTACAGCTCACACACCAGCAAGATCAAGCCCAGTCTCAGAACTGAGGGAAAAGATGGCATTATCTGCCTGATTCTTTTCTTGATACAGAATGAGTTTTGGATGTTGCACTGAGGCACCTGTTTTGAAGGCTAGAAGCACAGCATACGAGAGAAAGTTGGATTATTTAGAGAAATAAGAAATCCTTGTGGAGGGGAAGGAGGAAGGGGGATAGTAACAACGCCATTATTTTAAAATTCTTCTCAAAGATCTCAAGCTCATTTCCATTATGCTGTGCTTGCAGCAAGTCAAATGCAAGAAGGAGGGGGAAAAAGGGATTCTAGCGATAACATGTTGCAAGAGTACAACAAAATGATATTTTACAAGAGCAGCACAGCAGCAACAACCATTAACACTATTTGACTTTGTGCTCTTTCCCAGTGCATCTCCTGGCCTGTAGACCTGCATCAGGAGGATGTGCTTCAGCTGTGCTCACCAGAGATCTACAGCTGGACATAACTACTGGGGAAAAAATAAATAATCATTGCTAAAACCCCACATAAAAATCAAGAGTGCTCCACCATCTTTATCAAATGAGCCAAGCAGCAGGATGCCACCACTGATGTGTGCAAGACCACAAACACTGGTAAGAAAGAGCCAACTCCTCACACACTGGAGGGCTTAACTCATGAGAGAAGAGAGAGGAAGGTCTTCAGTGCAGGTACCTTCATGCACAGCAGCACTACAGGAAACAATACACGAAGGTGAGGACGAGGTAGCAGAAAGAGTATACCACTGCTATTTATCTACATGATACACCCCTCCAGAGGCAAGATTCAGCCATAAATATTCTGTCTTAAACCAGTAAGTGAAGTGACCAAACCCAGATGACACAGATGTAAGGCAAACCTCACATGAGGAAAACTTGAAATTTGTGCCTTAGAAAGAGGGTAAGAGGAGATGGATAAGAAGAACAGGCAGAGCAAACCTTTAATCAAAAGAGCTAGAAGGTAGGAGAACAAGGAGAATCACTGACAAAACCAGACATTTAAAGCCAGAGAGCTGCAAGACCAAAGGGTGAAGTTCTCCGGATCTACATTGTGCTGTAGATCCACTATACAACTTTGGACAGGAAGATTTCTACAATTCCCTATCTTGTTACGCAACATCAGGATGGGCCCTACCATACTACAGAACCTCAATTAAGTGATGAAGCAATTTATTAGCATCTTTTTATACAGTTGCTCTCAAGTGATTACTTATTAATGGTAAACATTTCAAGGTAAATTGTAACATAGGCTGTATTACACTGTATTACAGTAACTGTAGATTTAAATGCACAAATTGCTGTGACTTTTTTTTTTATTTTTTAAAAAGTTCCCCTGAAGGTACTAAGTACAAACAGAATAATTCAAGGTATCATTTTCTGATTCATATATCACTGGTAAAATATCAGATTAGTTTTCTAAGACTGGACAAAAGCAAGGAGGAAAAAGACATCACCACATACACACACAACAGTACAGCAGCATTTAAGGTGAGGTTGCCAACTGTATTTTCATATGTTTAGTATTTTGAAACTCCCCTTTTACAGAAAGAAGCAGCAGTTGTGCAGTACTGCAATGGCTCAACATTCAGCAAAATTCAACACAAGTTTCTGAATGAAGCCAAGACGGGACCAGAAGCTGTGGAATCCCCTGCATTAAAATGGAATTACTTAAATACACAGGGCCTGATCTTCACACAGATGACAGTTACATGAGAAAGTCCTGCTCCTCTGAGAAGCCAAATGCATCTTGTTCTTCTAAGAGTTAGGGGACAGGAGCTTAGGAGCAGCTGAGCTGCTGCAACTCTCCTTGACTTCATAGGAAGCAGCAGGCAGCCTGCTGCATGTCTTCTCATCAGGTGCATCCGTGTAAAACAACTGGCAACAACCTGCCCTGGCATATTTAAAGTACTTTTTTGAAGTTACTTATAATGAAGCTAGTTTACTATTGTAATTATCCTAACGACCTACAGAAAAAAAATGCTGTGCTGTTTGGTTTGGGGTTTTTTTTAAACACAGTAAGCCACTGAACTGTTACTATGCAAAAAGGCCTTTCTGAGCTTTAAGAACACTTTCCAGGGAAGTGGTAGACTCCTCAAGGATGGACACTTGTACGATTCAGCTGGATGGGGTGCTGGGACATCTAGTCTAGGTCATGCTTTGCCTAGAAAGCTTGGACCAGATGATCCCTGAGGTCCCTTCCAGCTTGGTATTCTGTGCTTCTATGGCAGAGCAGATGTGTTTCAGTAAACACTTGAAAGCACTTGAAAGAATTGTCAACCTTGAACCACTTTTCCTTGGTGCCAACACCTTGTCTGAACTAAATCTGAGGCAAAACTGTAGTTTCACAGAGAAGAGGCTCCAGGACCCCAGCTCCTCTGCACAAGAGCTGATAAAATGTGCAACAACTCGCCCTGCCTAGCAAAAAATGCATGTTCTTAATACCTTCCACCCCACTACTGTATCTCTGCCTGAGATGACCTGCACCAACAGCGTCTTCCATACTTCCTGAGGTCGAGAGGGACAAAACCCAAACACTAAGAAAACAAACAGTATTTTGCCCTTTATGCAGACCAAGAGGCAAAGGGCCGGCAGCTCCCAGCGGGGCCTGAGCCTGTCACCCGGGCATGGGCTGCTCAGTACCGAGGCAGGCCTGGCGGTACCCGCACTCCAGCTACTGGGCTCTCACCCGCAGGGCGCCCGCACATGACGGGACCCCACTTTCCGCCGTGACTCAAGAGGCGACTCACCACGCGTGCCCGAGGTGTGCATGGTCGTAGACTGTCGGGCCGCAGCTGTACCTGCGGAGAGAGGAGGCAAACCGCACTGTCATCTCTGCCCGGCCACCCAGGCAACCCCCGCCAGCCCGCCCGCCCGCCGCCAGGCGCTACCAGGTGGCCACTCGGTCCTTGGCCAGTACGAGCGGCTCCTTGGTCCGGCTGCGGCTGTTGTAAGCCACGATCCCGCTGGCCCTCCCCACCGGCGGCACCCACTCCCGCCGCCGCGCTGCGCTGCAACACCGTCGCGCTGCCACCTTTCCCCCGCCGGGGCCGGGGCCGAGGCCGCACCACCGGGCCACAACCGCTGGTGCCGCACGCAGCATGGCCACAGCCCCCCAGCCGCGGGCGGGGAACTGGCGGCTCCGCCTCTCAGCGGGGAGGGGGCTGGAGGGGAGCGGGCACAACCCTCCGCGCCTGCCGCCGCGACACCCTGCACCGCCTGTGCCGGGAAACAACAGGCGAGCGGGCTGGCTACAGCCGGCGCGGCAGGAAGAGGCGGGGCCTGGGGGTAGAGGCGCGGCCCGGGCTCGGCGGGTGGCTGCGCAGGACCTCACCGGGTCGCGGGGTCACATCTGCGGCCGCTGCTGGCCCGGCGCGGGCGGAGGGTGTTACTGGAGCGGCCCCGGGGTGAGTGCGGCGGGCCGGGGCGCCGGGGGCGCGGGGCTGGGAGCTGGCCGCTGGCCGTGCCGTGCTTCAGTTCGGCCGGAGCAGCGCCAGCCCAGCCCCTTGCCTCAGCGTAACCACGCCGGAACCCGCGTTCTTCTTAACGAGGCTTTAGTGGGGGTGTTTGTAGGGCAGAGGTGATAGTTTAGCAAAGCGATACCTGCTGTGTCAAGTCAGTTCGGTCAGACGGGGAGTGAATCTATTTCACACTGCCTTTCAGGTCAGAGAACAGCAGGCAGCCCATCAGCTCCTGCTAGAAAAACGTGGTGAGACATTCCCAAGCTGGACTTGATAAACACTTTTGCACCTTCCTTACTCCCATGTACCCGTGTAAAGTCCTACCTAGCCTGGTCACATCATTGCAAAAATGACATGAACTGCTGCTAGGTACTCACTGAGGTTCTTTGGGCTTCAACTAGCTGATGGTCAAGGTACACTTCCTTTCCAGTGCCAGGATAAGCAAAGAGCGTGTGCTTTCTGATGAGGCTTCTGTCATCTTATTGTGGAACTTTTTTCTTTCTTTCTTTCAGAGCATAGTGAGGAAATGGAACTTGACTGGCTGCACTACCTTGATCCGCTTTGGAAATCATGAGCTACTTGACTAGAGTGAACAACAGTGTAATGGAACAGACATAAGGGTGTCAGAAGTCCTTTTTAACTAGTCTTGTTTCCAAAAGTAACCGTGAGTGGGTACCAAGGAAACAAGGGAGAACTCCACAGGCATATATAATATTTTCCTGGATATTCTCCCAGCTTACAACCAGATGACATCCTCAGCTGAATGCTTTGGGGTTGGTGTCCCCCCAAAGTCTTTTTACCCTTCATTGGTAGATTGCTCTACCATTAGTTTCCCTGACCTCTGTGACTTTGCATCAACTCCTGCCTTTGGCACCAAGTACCACAGGTCTACCACCATTTTTAGGAAGCATCCTCCTCGCACATGTTGAAGTTGGCGCCTGGTAGCTCCAGCAGCAGCCACCCTTGATCTTGCATGAGAGGAGACAGTGACTGTCAGTTCCAGCACTTACTGGCTTGCCTCCATATGAGCCTTGAAGGAGGCTGCTCAGAGCAGAGCCTTTCCCAGCCTTCCAGACCACCGTGTTTACTTGCCTGCAAACACATCTTGCTGATCACTTGGGAGGAAGGTAATGCTGGGTGGTGGCAGCTTGTTGTGAGTGGATGCTGCAGGGAACAGGTCTGCCTGTGGTGACATGCCTCAGAAAAGTCCTTATATTGCTTCCTCTTCTATCTGTCAGGGACAGGTTTGATAGCTTTTTCTTATGTGTAATATGAACATCTAAAAGCATTGCTTGTACATAATAATAGGTGTCTGTCTGCATCTTAGTTCATTTTAGTATCAGATATAAAGCCCTACCAGTGATAAAATATTTCCTTTTCTTCTTAATACGCACTTTCTATGGTATTTTTCATTTAATGATCTTAACTTTCTGACTGAACTTATCTTACAGGCTTGCTAATTTGAGACTAGCTAGGATGAAACTGAAGTTATTCAATAACCTTTGTAAATGTTTGCTTCATGTGTTTCTCAGGAAGCTTCACAAACCAATTATTTCAGTTTCCATAGTGAGCTGAGTTTGATGTCTTTGCCATTCAACATGCATCCTGTTAGGAGTTGTCATTACCTTCGTTGTCTTCTTTGTTCTGCATGGTGCCAAGCACTTTGACAGAGCCCAAATCAAAACTAAGTATCCATGGATGTTTTTTAGCCTTAATTCCAGGTTTAGCTGGCATGGATGAAACTGCCAACAGATCAGAAGAATGCAGGAGCTTTTTATTTCCCTCGTGGTCTCAGAAGGCTTAGTGTCTATGTTATCCAGACTGGCTCTTAGCACTTAGTACAGAAACCTCTATCTCCTGCTATAAAACATTATTTTCTGAGGGTAGGAAAAGCTACAATTACTAAATGTCCAAAATAAATAGTTAACATTGTTCACGCTTGAGATTTGTTTTAATGCAATAGAACAAGTTCAGTTGAACAGTGGAAAGTATTCCACAGGCATTGAAGTACCAAAAGAATATAATTCCAGATTAAAAGCAATACAAGTCCTGATGGATTGGAACCATAAATTACATATTTGAAGAACATTCTTGGAAACAAGTCTATGGCTGTTAAGTACAGCTCTGCTTCTGCCACCTACAGCTACCTCCCCCTCCTCAATACCCTTATTCCTGGCCTGGAACATGTGGAATGAGACGGTATTACTCCACCAGAGAAGCAGAATAGCAGCAACAAAGGATTTTCTGCCTCCATCACGAGATTCATCTTTGCTTCTACCTAGAGCAGAAGATGCCTATAGCAGTTGCCAGCAGTTGAAACCAAGGTACATCCAACCAATGCCAGGCCTGAGCCTGCTGCACTCCTGTGACTTGTGTGTCAGCAGGAGATGCTGGCTGCAGGGTGGTACATCCATTAGACATCCATCTGGGAATATGACTGAGCTTCAGGTAAACTGCTGTTTCAAGGGGACACCCATGTATTTAATATTGTCAGGTCACATTCCCATGTTTTTCTTAGGAGCCACTAAGGCTAAAACTTTTTTACATCAAAACTCTAAGGTAAAGGGGTGACTCCTGAATGCCTTTAGAACAGGTTTGTGTTTTCCATCCCTGTATCTGCATGTGCAAGAAGACTACATTTCCCCTCCAGCCTTCATCTACAGGGAAAATCTAGTGAAAGCACAGCTCTGTGCGCTCTTCCCTGGCTGCTCTGCAACACCTCTCTGGTAGGCAGAGAGGGTATCTTTGGAGGTTCCAGCTCACCTGGCTCCTCCTGTACTTCCCAGTTTCCAGTCCCAAGACTACCTACAAGCCTTGTCCCCAGAATTAAGATGAGTGGGTATATCCCAAAATAATCTAAAATTTCATTTTTCCTTTTATTACTAGGAGACACATGCTTTGTAAGGCTTTACAGTTGTCCCCCCCTACTGCTAAAGGTGCAGCATTCTTCTAAAACATTAAACCACACAGTCTTAGAACTGTTGACAGAGGAGAACAGCTGTGTTTGTGTGTTATCAAGAGCATGTTTCCAGTATCTGACCTTTCTTGTCATATTCCAGTTCAGGAACCTGGCAAGGAAGCTTGAGACAAAGGGAGAAGGTTGTAAAGACAAACTACAAACCAAAAGCAAAGATGTGCTAAATCCACTGCAGTGGACTGAATTTCTCTTGTAACTCTGTAGTAGTTTGTAATAACACACATCAACTCACCTTTTATAGTCATTTTATTTTTACAGAACCTAGGTGTTTATCAGTTTGTTTAAGAATCTCTTTTTATACGAGAATAAAAATTGTCTCAAGGTTATTACAAATACTTGACTCAGAAATACTCATAAGTGTTGAATGGCCTTTCCCCAGAATATTCATGACGTAAAGAGTATGTTTTATAAAAGAGAAATCATCTTGAGATACCTATTCTAAAAGGGTGATTCTGGGGAAATGAAATAAAACTGCAAAAGAAATTTCATTGGTGGACATAAAGAACAAAATAAACATTCCTCCTCTTACCAAAAGCTTGGTAGGCTGAACCCGAAGGTATTCACACCATCTGCTGTTGTTCAGACAACCTACCTGTCAACTGCTCTGACAGATGCTGCCTGTTTTTCATCAGAAGAAATTGGGTCCCAGGCCACAGTTTACATAAACTAAAGAAACCTGAGGGCTGGTAGGAATTCAGTCAAGGGTCAGATTGGGTATCTTTGTCAGTGGTTTCCAGATGTTGAGATGTATCGCTCTTGAACTTGCTACACGAATGTGGAGCCCATGGAATAAACTCCCCTTGATCTGGGTTGACTCCATAGTGGGACAGCTCAGAGGTACTTCTGCATTGGCCTTGTACTGCAATGGATGATTACTAGTTCCAGACAGAATTTTCCTGCTCACCTTTAATGCCAGGGCTCTTTAAGCTCACTAGGTGCAGCGGGTACAAGAAGGAGATGGCAGCAGCCAGGAAACATGTTTGAAAAAAGGCAGCAAGTGAAACAAGTCTCAGGGCAGGCAAAGGAAGAGATGAGGAGCTGCACCCAGTGAAATACCTGTTTTCGTAAGTAGGACTTAACTTAAAGAAAAAAAAGGCAAAGTTTGGAATGTCAGGCCTATGTCAGGTAAGTGTTTGGGAAGTTCTTAAGCCTTTACCGGGAAGCAGGAAAATTACCAACTCAGCTAAACTGTTTTACAGATTTTATAACACATTCATCCCACATCATTTGCTGATACGAACAGTTATTTCTGGCCCAAATACTGGTAAATGCCCACTGCACAGGCAATGCGTATTGCATGAAAGCACGAGCTATGGCTTGGCTGCTTGTCTTCACACTTAAAAAATCTCAGCTCTGCTCATCCTGCATGTTAACCTTTTGCAGTTTTGTTTCAAAACCTTCAATCATAAGCAAAATGAATAGATTTATAAAATTCCATTATCGTCACGCAGGTAGTATTAATTCAGCTTCATAAAGAATAAACAAACAAAAAAACCCCACCAAAAAACAACAAAGCAAACTAGAAGAGAGGGATTAAGTTATCAAATGGTGTGGAAACAACAATTCATTAGAAGGAATAACTGATCTGATTCATGTGTACCTATGAAGTATAATCACTAGCGATCAGAACACACAGTCTTTCCTAATAAACAGAGACACAGTTGTAGTAGATTATGTAGTATTTCATGTAGTAATATTCAACTAAGGCAGAGAAAGAGAAAGGAGGCAGCCAGAATTCCTTGTATCAGCAGTGTCTGCATTTGTGGAACAGGTTTGGAGGTTTGGGATTTTGTGTTCCTCATATTAAGAATCCTGATATTTATGCTGATGAGCTAGAACAACCATATTTACTAGAACATTTATATATTAAGTACATAACATTATGTATATACACACACACACATAGTATGTATGTTACACAGTAGCTGTGCGAGTTGTTGATCTGGTTATATGTTCCCTTGATTCCCATTACTGTGCGTTTAGATCTTTGGTAAGGTAACAGCTTCAAGAAGCTTTTGAAAACCCCAGAGATTCGGGATTCTTGTAATTGCAGCAAAGGGATTTGTAATCAGGAAGAGGGAAGTCAGATACTCTATCTGCCCATGAAGTACAGAAAATCGGAAGAAAATGAAGCCCACAAATGTCTTCCTTCTTCAATGCATAACAATCATTCCTTACATTTCTACTTGTGAATGCTCCACCACAGTAAGAAATAGGCCCCTAATATGAAAAGAGAACTGAGACACCATTCAAAATCTACTGTCTTTCACCTATTGCAGTTCAGAGGCAAGAGGCCAAAATAAAAAGCAGAGGAGAAGCAGAGATGGGCTAATCAGCTCCACATTTTCCAAAACTTTCTAACCTGGAGATGTACACATACACCCGATTCCCACACACAGAAAGAGCTTCCTGAAAGTATGGCTGACATGCTGCTGAGCCTAGAGGGGTGTGCCGAGAACAGGTATTCCTGGGTACAGGCGTATTTGATTACAGCACTGCACAAAACACTGAACTGTGAAAGGGGCCTTAAAAGTGTATATTAAATGCATTTTCAGGTGAGCTCAGTCCTATCCTTTCCCTCGCACTTGTGCAAAGCCCAATGATGTTTTATTTCTGTCACTCTGCAGGCAACGTATGAAAGGCTAATAGAGGAAGATCCAGTAGACAGCACTTTTAAGAGGCAGATGATATCAAGGTCTCTATCCTCAGTGCATCCAAGCCTATAAATACTTTTTGAACAGCCATACTTCAGAGTTGTGCCTTCCTATTTTCTTCTTTTGTCTATAAGGATGAGGGACAGAAGTTCTTTTTAGTAAATTAGCAGGTACTTTTACAAACCAATTTCTTATTTGTATGTGTAATTACTACCATGTGTCTGGAAGGGTGGTTAACTTTTTTGTAAAAATTACTTTTTAAGGCTTATTTGAATTCTTTTCACATGTTTTGCCTCTACTGAGTCATAATTATTGGTTTGGGTTCTTACACTAGCCAGGGGACTGTTAACTACCTTTAATTGCTGACAGTGGCTCAGCTTCTTCAAGGCAAGGGTGAAACAGGCTCTAACTACCAAGGTGGTGCCAACAATTTAGAAGAGGTGTTCCTGGGGTAGCCTTGCTATTACACAACTCCCTCTCAATGTCACCATACACCAGAGCACACAGATCCAGAAACACTGGCTTGGAGCACTGCCTAGATGATGTAGTACTCATCATAATTTACCAACATAAGATCTCAGGTTTTCGAGGTGTACGAGTGCAGCAATTCACAGGTACAGAAAATGAGGGGAAGAAAAAGAGAACTTACAGGTACCTTCAGAAAACAAGCAACTGCCCTCTGAAATCTGCCCAAAGCAGTGGGGCACAGCCAGTTCAAAACAGGCTTAGTCTACGGTATAGTCTCCACTCCTCAGATGTATTTCAGTGCCTAAATCCCACAGAAGGAATCAGCAAATAAATCAGCCTGTGCTCCCCAAAACCCCGCTCCAAGCGTTCAGACACCAAGTTGATGACAGCAGCAGAAATACTTAACCGGGGTTAAGATGCTGAGGTCTAGTTAGGCTGTCGCTCCCTCTGCTCCCTACAAGCAGCAGCAGCAGAACGTCTATAAACGACTGTACCAGCAAGTCTGAGCGTTTAGAAGTGATGAGTCAGTCTCCCCTAAATTAGGGGATTGCCACTGACGTTTAAAATAAATAATAAAAAATAATTAATTACGAGGCAAGAAGGCAGAAGCTGCTTTGCTTCGCTTTGCCCGGGTTAGGTTTTCCATACCCGCCTCTTCCCGCTCCTCGCTACCCTACACCACCTATCCTGGCGGAACCGGGTGTGTGTTCTGCGGGCTCTCAGAGTTTCCCGGGAGGAGCCTTGAGGTAAACGCGAACGCACTTCCCTCCCTAACACCACACGGGATGAAATCGCCGACGCTGGCAACCGCACTCCAGCCCCCGGGGCCACCGCTCCGCACTCTCCCCCCCCCCGCTCCGAGGGCAGAAAGCGCCGTGCGGGCGAGACCAGAGCCCCATCGCCGGGCAGGGGGAACGGGGCGGGCTGAGCCAGCTATCATCCACGCTCAGGGAGCTCAGGCGCAATCACTCCCACAAGCGTCGCTACCCCTTCCCTCACCGCCGCCGCAGCCCGCGGGAAGGGGCTCCGCCACCGACACGCCCGCCACGGCGAAGAGCCCACTGGGAAACGTAGGCGAAAGCGGCGCGCTAAGAGACGGCGCCATTTTCTCCTCACGCTGCCTGGAGCGCGCACGCGCGGGGACTCCTCTCCCCGCTCCGCACACGTTACCGCCCCTCGTGCCGCGGCCGGTATCCCGGGCAGCGTTGTCACCGCGGCGCCCGCCCGCCCTCCCTCCCTTCCGGCGGGGATTGGCAGAGCGAGCTGCGGGGCGGGACACGACGGAAGAGGCAATTGGCTGGAGCGGGTGTCGCCCGCCGCGGGGAATGATTGATGCGGTTGCCTGCTGAGGAGGGAGGCTGCGTTTCAGCCCAGCGTCCGGCGGCGCAGAGAGCGCCGTGGCGTCGCACAGTTACCGGTGCTACCCCGCCGCCCTTCCCTCCCGGGGGAGCCCTGGGAATGGCTCCTGTGTGTGGAAAGGCGAGAGGTTCCTCCAAAGTCTGTGCCCAACCGCAAAAGCATCCAACTTGCCCCGCCAGCCTGGCCCCGCGCTCCCCCTCAGCTTACCCGCCGGCCGCTCTCTTCACTCAGAGCGTCCGCGAAACTTCACCGGAGCCTCCGCCTCCCTCCCTGCCTCCTTCCCTCCTCCCCTCCCCGGCCGGGCTGCTGGCCGCTGGGGCTTCCTCCCTCCCTGCTCCCCTCGCTACGACCGCATCCCCGCCGCCTTCCCTCCCCAAACGTGAGTAAGGGGAGGAGGGACGATGAATATGCAGAGGAGTGCTGGCCCCGCCGCGGTTCCGGGAGGGGGATGGGGTGTATCTGTATGTGTGTCCGTGTGCGCGGTGAGTGTGCCTCAGTGTGTGAGTGTGTGTGTGTGTGTGTGTGTGTATACAGCGCTGGGAGGGGTGCGCATGCGCCGTGCGTGGCGGGGCTGAATGTTTCCCAAGTGTTTGAAACTGGTATTTGGGTTTTCCACGTTGGATCAAGTGCGGCGTATAGGAGCGAGGAGTGCTGCGTTAATACCGCCGGGGAGCAGCGGCGGCGGCGGTGAGGAGGAGAGCGGGGAAAGGGGGGAGCGGAGGAGAAGCGGAGCAGAGCGGCGCTGGCGCATGCAGAGGGGCTGCCGCCGCTCCTGACAGACACTTTGCAGAGCACATTTTGTTTCCAGATTGTTTCGGAGGAGCTGGTTTAAGCCCCTCTCCTTTCTCCTCCTCCTTCCCCCCCCCCCCCCCCCCCCCCCCCCTTCACACACACACACAGAAATCCCTCTGATTGTTCCTACCACCTCCTTCGTGAATTACCCACAACGACAGCCATTCAATCAGCTGCTGCTGGCTGTAGGGGACTAGCGGAGGGTGTGTGTGTGTGTGTCTCTCTCTCTCCCTCTGTTTCGCACAAGAGGAGTCAGATGTAGCTTCCCTCGGTTTTTTGGGGGAGCTACAGAGAGAGGTGGGCAGGGAGTGAGCCGTTCAGCGGGGTTACCGGCTGTGGAGGGAGCAGCACTTGCTCTCACACGGACACGGACAGAGAGGTGTGGGGAAGAAGGTTTTTTTTTTTCCTCCCCTTTGCCGGATGAAAATGTTGAGTCCTGCAAACGGAGACCAGCTTCACCTAGTGAACTATGTGGAGGATTATCTGGACTCCATCGAGTCTATGCCCTTCGATCTGCAGAGAAATGTCTCCTTGATGAGGGAAATTGACGCCAAATATCAAGGTAAGTGCTTTCTCTGTGTGTCCGTGTGTGTGGTGTGGGGCTCGGGGAGGGGGGGGGGAGGGTGTCTTTCCCTTTCTTTTCTTCAGAGCTGAGCCTCGGCTCCGCTTGCCCCTCTACACCCCACAGGGATGGTAGTTTTATTTTTGGGAGGTGAAAGGAGGGAGAAAGCCGGGAGGAGAGATCCGAGGAGGGAGAGGGGCTGATCTGCAGCGTTAGCTCTTGTCATGGGGCGGAACAAAAGGTCTCCAGCTTCTCTTATTAAGCAAGGACTCTGCTTTTCTGTGTAAATTGCCGGCCAAGAAGGCGGGGGCAGGGAAGTGGGGTGTGCGGTGCACAAAGGGGGGCCGTCCCCGGCCGCGGGGCTGAGGTGGAAGGGTTTCGGGGTACGGAAGAAAGTGCTGGGTGGACAGAGAGGGAGAGATTACAGCACAACATTTAGGAATGTACAGTATTCATTATGGCTGTAGTAGGGGAGAGAGGCAGCTAGTGAGGGAGGGAGGGAAGGAAAGAGGGAGGGAAGGAGAGAGGAGAGGGGGGTTAGGCGAGAGTGGGGGGCAGGGTGCGCTTTCTTCGCTCCCTCCTCGGTGTCTTTCGTTTCACCCCGCGAAACAGCCCCGCTCCGTGGGGCGGGGGGAACACGGGACTGCCGTGTGCTGTGCGGGGGGGACACAGCGGCTGTACGGATGTGGTGGAGGCTGAACTGCCCCTTCCCTTCCTTCCTCCCTCCCCTCCCGCGCTGCCGGCACTCGGGGCACGCCGTCCCTGTGCCCCACGGGCGGAGGGAGGCAAGGGGAAGCCGGTTTGTGCGGGGCTCGGGGCAGCTCTGTCGCTTGCCGGTGTCCGCTCTGGAAGGGGAGGGGAAGGGCTGTACTCGATGCCGCCGGCAGCGGTGACAGCCGGGGTGCCAGGCGGGGAGGACCCCTTCTCCCCCGGCCTGCGCGCCACCCTGCATGTGGCCTTAAGGGCGGGCGGGGGGCTGCGAGTCCTGTCCTTTCCACTGGCCGCTCGATGGGTAGCCCGGCAGCTACCGGGGGAGGGGGCCGTCGGTAACTTCCCGGGGGGCTAGAGCTGGCGGGGCAGGGATGAGGAGAGGGCAGGGCGAGCAGCGCAGTTCTAGCGCTGCAAAGGAGCACGCCGCCACCGGCAGCGGGCACCTCCGCGCTTTACAGGGGAAGCGGCGTCGCTGCGGCTTTTATCAACGCCCCTCTTTAGCATAGCGCGGCGCGCCCCGCCCCCGGCGGAGCTGATTGGCGAGGAGCCTCCCACCCGCCGGCCTCGGCCCCTCCCCTCACGCCCATTGGTCCTCGGACGGGCTGTTCCGCCTTTGCGCCCCGCCTCCGCGTGACGTTCGGAGAGGCAACTTTTCTGTGGGGTTGATTTGAATAGCTCGGCCCGCCCCGCCCCGCGCGTTCTGATTGGCTGGGGCGGCTGCAGCGGGCAGGCCAACCTTGGGCGTTGGGAACGTGACTGACGTGTGCCGCGGAGCGGGGGCGCCGCTCCTCCCGCCTCCCCTTGCTTCTGAGTGGCGTTGCGGCGCTAGAGGGGGCGGGCGCAAGCTCGCTCTGCCGGTTCTGATTGGCTGTTTGGGGTTCTTCTCGGTCTTTCTGCCTCCGATTGGGAACACCGAGCTAGGAGGGGCGGGCTCTCCCCGGCGGCGGCTCTGATTGGCCGCCGCCCGCCGTCTCCTCCCCCGCTTCCCCTGGCTCTGTGCTATGCTGCCAGCCGGGGGAACGCGCGGCCGGTTTCCTGCCGGAGAACAATAGCTGCACCGTCATTTCCGGGGCGGGGCCGCCGTGCTGGTTGCTAGGAGAAGGCGGCGGCTACCCTGGCCCGGTGGGCTGCGGCAGTGTCCCGGCGGGGCGCCCGCCGGCTGCCCTGCATTAGGACCGTTAAGGCCTGCCGCGCCGTAATGGTGGCGCCTGGCGCCCTCTCTTCTCCGGGCGTCCGAGCACGCGGGTTGCAGGGGGGCGGGGAGGGGGCCGGGCCCGGCCCAGCTCGGGGGTGGCCGCTGCCTCCCGTGTCCCGTAAGCCGTATGCCCGGCGGGGGAGACTGCTGAGGGGAGTTTGCAGCCGGCCGGGAGGCGGCGGCAGAGGGCTGGCGTCACTTCATGGCTTCCGTCTCTCCTGCCCGCGGGGGTGCGTCGGGCCTCCGCTGGCCCCTCGGCTGCCCCATTCTGGCCGCTCAGTACGCTTGCGGCCGTTGTGGTGGGGTCCCAGCCCCGGTGAGGGAGCTGTCCGGGAATAAAGCTTTCGCGACGTGCGGCACCGTCTGGTTTTATCGGTTTAATGGCGTTTGCGGTGTTGGGGGTGTGCGTGCACAGCTAGGGAACAATTGCGTAACACGCAGATCACGCTAAACTCCCCTCGCTGCTCCTTGTTTTTCAGCACGCCGGGAGAAAGAGGCTTTTTGGGTCTCCTATAAAGGCGGTTTCCCCTGGGCTGGCGTCTTAAGGCGAGCCTGCCTGTGAGAGGGGCGGTGATGCAGTCCTCCCCCTTCAAGCTGTAGTAAACAGCTGTCGATCCTTTTCTTTATAGCTTGAGTAACGTGTTTCTGACAGTGGTGCTAGGCATCCCTTTCGGTTTGCCCGCGTTTGTGAGCAGGCACATCCCGCACCGCATCTTACATACTGAACGTGTCAGCGCCGAGGAATGTGCTCGCAAGGCTCTGCAGAAGTCAAAATCGTTGCAGTTAACTGTTTCTCCTGCGTAATAGGAGGTGCTGTGGTGTATATGTAATACTAGAGCTGAAGTTTTCATAACCCTTAACTGAAGTCATTAGTTGTTTAGTGGTATTGAGAGAGTATTCTTTATGAAAGATACCTGCCTCCCGTATTCAGATGGGTTAAACCGGTGACATCAGTTATGTGCCAAAGTTTAGAACACAAAACTTGCATTTCAGCCCTTGAAAATAATTAACTCTAGATTTTTAGTCTTTCTCAATGCTTAATCTGTACACTTGGGGTTCTTTTTTTTGGTGGCTTTTTTTTGTTTTGTTTTGTTTTCTGGAGGGTTTTCTTGTAATTAGAAAAAAAATTTTGATTAAGGTATTTAATAACGTATTGGAATACTGAAGTTGGTCAGATAGGTAATTTTGCAGTACTAGCCGACAGGTTGTGTTTACTGATGTGATAAGCATAGGCTGCAGCTCTAAAAGCTGAAGTAAAACTTGGCATAAACTTTTCATGTCTTCACTAGAAATTAGGAACACATGTGTTCAAAAAATCTGGTTGGGCAAGACAAAACCTAAATCACAGGAAGACCATTAGTTGCATATGTATCACATTCTCTTAGAAAAAAATGTTTAAAAAAGTTGTGGTAATGCCATTTGCATGTGTAAGAGATCTTGGCTTCTGCAAAGTGAATTGAGGTTAGATTTTATACATTGATGTATTTTGCTTCTCTAGGGCAGAATGTTCTAACCTGTGAGAAACGGAAACAAAGCAAAGAAAGGAGATGCAGCAAAAACATCCTACATGATTTTAAGGACTTAATATGGAGATGTGAGTGCTCCATCCCTGGCAGTGTTCAAGGCCAGGTTGGACGAAGCCTTGGGTGGGATGGTTTAGTGTGAGGTGTCCCTGCCCATGGCGGGGGGGTTGGAACTAGATGATCTTGAGGTCCTTTCCAACCCTAACTATTCTATGATTCTATGGTTCTATGCTGAGTGTCCTGTATGTTTGAGTTGATTTAAGTGTTGTAGTGAAACTCAAAAACATCTGCTTAAAAATAGGTTTCTAGAAACATTCTTGAAACTTGAAACACTTTTGAATACTATTCTTTCATGTAAACAACATTGGAACAATCCTTGAGGTGCAATTCAAGATCTACCATATTTTCAATGTTTTAGTATTTTAATGTTTTTAATGTTTAGTATAATAATGTTTAGTATTTCAATGTTTAGTATTTTAAGCTGGAAGCTCTAGCTGCTCCAATTGTTGCATATCATGTTCAATGGTATCTTCTAACATTTCCTTCTCTGCAGTAAATATGTAATGAAGATTGAATATCTGTATTGTAAAAGTAAGCAACAGGTATTCTACAGAAAGTGTAAGGAGGAAATCACATAGATATCTTGGATATTCCGATCCTAATTCTGTAGTCCTGGGGATTTAAGTGGCCTCACTTTTTCAGCAACTCAGCAGTTTATGTGAAACTTGCCATAGCTTAGCCTTCAGCCCCATGTATTTAGAGGATTTTTTTTGTATCAGCTGTCAAGTGTGATAGTGATTGTTAAGTAACACAGCATCTGATTCTACACTGGTTTGTGCTTGCTTTCTTTTACTCCCACTCTCAGTCATTCACTAAAAATGTTAATGTTATTATACAGAAAACATCCAGGGAAAAAAACCCCAATCAATTAATTTCCCCTCTAATGTTACAGTTAATGTTGGAACTTTCTGTGGGGGGTATATGTGCATATTTTAATTAGTTATTTTTTATTACTGTTAAGTTGGAAGGAAAGAATTGTCAGTGTGTATAAAATGGTATTTAGTCACTATTTTTTTTTTTTCTCTAAATCAGCATTTGCGTCCTATTCCTGCAGGACTGACCAGACAAACGTAACCCACTGGAGTCATCAGCCACTTGTCAGATATCAGCTTCAGGGAATCTTTGTGCGTTTCGAAAAGGTGTTGCTGCATGGAAGGAAAAATACGGGAAGGCTTTGTCTTGCCATTATTTCTGTTGAAAATACTTACAGTTTTTATTTCTTCCTTGCAGAGATTCTGAAGGACCTGGATGATTACTATGAAAAATTTAAACGAGAGACGGATGCCGTGCAGAAGAGGAGAATGTTGCACTGCATCCAGAGAGCCTTGATTCGGAGTCAGGAACTGGGGGATGAAAAGATCCAAATCGTCAGTCAGATGGTGGAGCTCGTTGAGAACAGAACAAGGCAAGTGGACAGCCACGTGGAACTGTTTGAGACTTGTCAAGAGACTAATGACACTACTGGAAACAGCGGAAAAGCCAGCCAAGATAAGTCGAAGAATGAGACAATCGCGCAGGCTGAAAAGCCCAACAACAAGAGGTCGAGGAGGCAAAGGAACAACGAGAATCGAGAAAATGCCTCAAATAATCATGATCATGATGACATCACTTCAGGAACTCCTAAGGAGAAGAAAGCAAAGACGTCCAAGAAGAAGAAACGATCTAAGGCAAAAGCAGAGAGAGAAGCTTCTCCCCCTGACCTTCCTATTGACCCTAATGAGCCAACATATTGCTTGTGCAACCAAGTCTCCTATGGAGAAATGATAGGATGCGATAATGATGAGTGCCCCATCGAGTGGTTTCACTTTTCTTGTGTGGGACTCAATCACAAACCAAAGGGCAAATGGTACTGCCCCAAATGTAGAGGAGAAAACGAGAAAACTATGGACAAGGCATTGGAGAAGTCTAAAAAAGAAAGGGCATACAACAGGTAGTTTGTAGACTTTTCAAAGTGAATAAAACCAGAACCACCAAAACAGTGTATTTATTGTCATTGTCACCTTTGTTGAGGTGAAAGGATTGTAAAATGTATATTTTTAAAGGAGGTTTAAAACTGAACCATTCCTGTTACAGGGACGGCAATAAGCAATTTTGGTTTTCATTTGGTGAACTGTAACAAGAATGTGGTCTGTGGACCAATGTATTCCAAAAGTAAAGTTAAAAGAGTTTAAACTGAATATGTGGATGGGTCTTAAAAGATAAATTAATACTCTTTTTGTTTCTCTTTTCTTTCAGTGCTGGTAGCACTCTGCCCATTAAACTTTTGATGACAAATATCTCTGGAATGTAATTTTGTTTTCTTTGATAAAAAATATTATTTACCTTTTGGCCAAAATTGTTAAACAGTTTAGCAATCTGGTTGTGTCTGAATAAAGCTGCAATACATTAAAAATATAACTTCTTTCAGTGATAAGCAGTGTGAGAGCAAAAAGGAGGGTAAAATTTGGTTCCTGCTACAAAGTGTCAGTAAAACAGTTCAATAGCAAGAGTTTAAATAGGCATAGAGGATTATTTTTTAAAAAAATACAAGTTAATGGTTAAATTTTACACAACAAATATTTTATATGCTGGCCAAATACCACAAGGGCCATTTTAAAATGATTGAATATGTTTTATATTTAACCAGGAAGTGGTTTAGTAATGAGACTTCACATAAATGAAGCTTTATACTGTCACAGATAGTAGTGTAGCAATCCTTAATTTGTTTAAGTTGTATAAATGTACATTTTAAAGTGGAGTTGCACTTACTGTACTATACTTGGAAATGCAGCCAAATGCCATTGTGTAACCAATGTGCATTTCCTGCTGTATGTATGAAGATTGTACAGCTGTGATATTAAGAAATAAATGAAACAACTTTGACAGTTTGCTTCTTTAGCAATCCTGTTTAATGATCATTCATATATCTTAAAAAAAAAAAAGAAATATGTCTTTAACCTCAGCAGCTCCAGCAGGCTGCTGCTTGGAAGCCTGAAACTGTTGTAGTGGTAACCAAATTGCAGTTGCAATAAGGAATCTTCGTAGACCATGTGGCCAGCAAGGTTGTAGGAGAGCCAAAATAGCATTTAATTTTCCATCCAAATCCACTCTTTTTGTGCTTGCAATCACTCCCAGACCCAGGCATTTCTCTAAAATGGTGGTTGTGCTCAGTTGTTTTCGTGCTTTTTACATTATGTGTGTAAATCGTTCCATGTTTGTTACCAGCAGGAAGATCTTCTGTATTACAGCATTTTCAAAGTAGTATTGCAGCTGTTTCAGGGTAGGCGTTTCTCTTCTTCATGGTGACCTCACACAAAAACGCACTAGCTATGGCTGACGTGCTATGCTTTGGGTTAGGTACCCAGACCCTCTGTGGCTTAGCAAAGCTGGGTCAGACTGTTGCCTTCACCTGCATGGCTGGCGGGGCTGATGTGGCTGAGCTGATTTTGTCTCGTCGTTGCCCTGTGGGCCTTCACTGCAAGTGAAAAGGGGATGGGACCAGCAGTAAGAAGGTCATGGATGCGAAGGTCGTGAAATCCGGTGGGTTAGACAAGAATCTTGTAAAGAGTGTGGGAGGCTGGGGTTGCGGTGTTTTTGGAGCACAGCATTCTCTCACTCTTGGAATTTATAATTGTGTTGTTTTGCTTCTGTACCACTGAAGTGATTCTGCCTTTTCCTGATGTGTTCCAGCAGGTCTTTTTGGGGAGACAAGGTTTTGGATCCAGTTGTACATGAGGCAGTTGAAGGGGCTCAGTGTACTAAAGAGCCCCAAGATGCACTTCATCACCTTGCACAGGTACTCCCTGCCAGCCAGACATACTCACAGTGACAAGTCCTGTTTCACTTCTGAATAGGTAACACTAAGCATATGTGCACGCACATTGGTGTTTCCAGTCACTCTTACATCATCCTTGCCCTGAGCAAGTGACCACTCCAAATTCTGTCTGCTCCTGAGGTGGGTTAGGGTTGGTGTGTAATCTCTCTACTCTCTTACCCTTCTCTAAAGCTTTCTGGTATTCCATTCTCCCTACCCACTTACTGGCCGTTTCTGCTCTTTCCTCTTGCTGCTGCTGTGGCTAGTCCTGGTGTTTCATTTCTGCCTCAGCCACACTGTTGTCCTCCTGTGCCTGCACTGAGAACATCAATACTTAGCAGGGTTGTAGTAGTGAAACTTTTATATAGGAACTAGTGCAGGCACAGTTTCAAACGAAGCCTTGTTTCATTAAATGTCTGCACTGGGCATTTTGCATGTGAAAAGCCAGAAGAAAACATGAAAGGTGCAAAGGAGTATGGTAAGAAAGTTTAGCTAAAGATGGATCAGTAGGGCAATATTATAATCCCTGAAATGAATGTATTTCCAGTTACTGAATGCTGGCTGTGGTCTCCCCATTTCAGTCCTTTGCAAAAGACAGCTAATGAACTGCAAAGCAGCTTGGAGCTACATCCCTTCCTGCATTTTCAGGTCTTGTGTTATCTTCTCAACTCGCCCTGTTACAGGCTGCAACGTTGTTCTGCTGCTTGACCCTGAGGGTTGGCTGGGCTGGTGTGGTACTGTTTGGCAGGTCTAGTTTCAGTTGATGGGCACAATTAATTAGAGGGACTCTGCTGTGGCACTAAGCTCTTTGCTGATGGAAGTGAAGCTGTCTCATACTGACATGCTGCCAAGTGCTGTGTACTGGGCAAACTTTGTTCTGGCTTTGCTATCTTGTCTACAACGCTGTCTTTATGAATCCTTCTTTCTTAGTTATTTGCAGTGAATTTAATGGCCTTGAGAATCCGTCATCCTTTGAGCCAGCTTTTGTTATTTCTGCATGACAGATCAGCTAGTTCGTAAGCTTCCTTTGGACAGGGCTTTGAGCAACCTGGTAGTGGAAGGTGTCCCTGCCCGTGGCAGGGTGGGTGGAAGTAGATGAGCTTTAAGGTCATGTCTAACCCAAATCAATCTATGATTCTGTGATACGATTCCTTGCACTGCCTTTCAGGGTGACAGTGCTGTGATTTGGAGAGATCATCTGCAGGTTTGAGAAAACACCTGAATGCTTCAGTGACCCTTTCCCACTGAGGCTGCCAACAGGGCTTGAGGGAGAGGGAGGCTCTTCTAGGGGCTGAGCTAGGGCTTCTGACTCATTTCCCACAGGCTAGTGATCAAGGTATGGTAGCACTAATACAAAATCAGGAGGTGTTAAGGAAATCACAGCAGCAGGAATTGCAAACTCAAACTTCTCACTGAAACCATTCAGGTGGCTGTAGTCACTGCTGGTCTGTGGTAGGTATCACAGGTAGGTCCATGCTGTGTTGCTGAACAATTCAGCTGATGACAGAGTCCTGACTACTGGAAAGCACTGTTTCAACACTCAAGGCAACCGGCAGCAGACCTTACACCTGAGCGGTCCCCATCCTCCAGCAGCAGATCTGTTCTGCAGCAGGGCAGCTGGCAGTGAAGAGCTGGTGCTGAAGTGAGGAGGTGAAAGGTGACAGCGAGGGAGCCATTTGGGTGCTATGTCAGCTCCAATTGTGAAATATTCCCAGTGGGAGAGAGAGGGAGAGCCACTGTGAGCCCAAAACATCAGAGCAAAACATCGGTTTCAACCGCTGTATTACCTGAAAACATCCCAATTAAGCAGAACTACAGTCTCCATTAAGCAGCAGCAACCCTGGCCATCTGTATCATTAGGTTTAAATAGGTTTTTTACTAATTAAGCACAGTTGCTGATTAACTGTGTCCTAATTTCAAGGAGTATGCAGAATAAATACAATTGAATCAGACTGCTCCACCACTCTCGTTTTTTGGTAGGGTATTTTTAGTTAATCTTTTTAATTGTAATATCAGTGAAAGGGGAAGACAAAATCCTGTAAACTGTTTCACAGAATAAAACACAGAAAAGGTTCTCTGTAATAGAAATGCTTCAGAACAAATGTGAATATCCTTGGAGCACATTCTGTTGCTTTAGTGAGGCTTATTACCATCCTCACAGCCTATTTGCTCTGCCTACATAAAAAACCCTACCTGTGCTAGCCATAGCTCAGAAAAGCTAATTTTTCGCTTCTGAGTATCAAAAGTAGTACAAACATTCAATGTAATGTCAAAAAATAATTTAGCTAATAATGCTTCATGCAGCTTCTTCCTTTCCCAGGTATTACTGAAGTCCCGAATGTAGCAAGAAGGAGGAATGACACAGTAAGGAAAAGCACCAGAGCACATGTATAGGAAGTGCTGAGGCACAGTATTAAGGTTTTCTCCTGAGTTCAGGATGCCAAGATTATTGTTCCCAGTAAGCGTTTACTGTTGTTGGTAGTCAAAAAAAGGTGCTTACTGGAGAAGTGTAAGTAAACATTGTGGCTAAACATCCTTGAGAAGGACTGCTGGCTTTGCTGTCCTCTCCGAAATACCTTGGAAATTCAGCTAACTATTTATAAAGACTTTGCATACTATCCATCCAAAATAAAGTCATGGATTCTCAGATGCTAGTTCAGCCTTGGAGAAGGCTCAGGGGAGACCTTAGAGCAGCTTCCAGTACACAAAGGAGGCCTACAAGAACTCTGGAGAGGGGCTTTTTACAAGAGCAAAGAGTGATGGGACAAGGAAGAATGGTCTTAAGCTGGAAGAGGGTAGATTTAGATTAGTTATTGGGAAAAAATCTTCACTATGAGGGTGCTGAGGCACTGGCACAGGGTGCCCAGAGAAGCTGTTGCTGCCCCATCCCTGGCAGTGTTCAAGGCCAGGTTGGACGGGGCTTTGAGCAACCTGGTCTAGTGGAAGATGTCCCTACTAGTGACAGGGCATGTGGAACTAAATGGTCTTTAATGTCCCTTCCAACTCAAAACATCTTCTATGCTGCAGTAATGAAGAGTGTGGAAGTAATCCCGGTCAGACGGGTGGATGCTTTGTAGAAGTCAAAATTCCTTTTAGTTGCTGGGGAGAAAATCTAACCTCCATCCATATTTTAGGTAACTAGTGAAGCAGGGAGCAAAAAATTCTGTCTGAAATGGCAGAATTCCCTGCAGTACAGTAATTTGAGTTCATATTCAACTGCGTACTGTGCCTATAGAGTATATGCAGTGTATATATACTTAAACTTTAATCTTTAAAGTGAATATTGTAAAACCTGGGTAGGACAAATGGTCAACTTTATGCTCTTGCTTTGTGGAAGAATTAATGCAATTTAAATGACTGTTGTCCCCTCACTGCTCTACATCCTAAGCTCCCTCATCGTATAATACAACTTTTCTAGTTCAATATTTTTTCTACAAAATAAATCAAACCTGGGGGGAAGAAAGAGGGTTTTAGTGATAAGGATGAGAAACCCAAGTGAATTGTGCATAAATGATTTACCTGCATACAGAAAGGACTGTTTTGCTATGTTAATTAAAAGATATATATCAGGGGACTTTTCTTTCTGCCAGTCTCCTCTCTCCTTGAGATTTGCATGGTTTCATCTGAAATAAAATGCTCTGTTCTCATAACAGCTTCTTCAGGCTTATAACTTTGGGAAGGGACAATTTACTGGGAGCTGTATCAGTAAAAGATGAATTGTTAGATGCATGTTCCACACAGTGATTTTATTCAACAACTAAAAGATTAAGGCCAATTCTTTCAGAAAAGTCCCCTGAGTTTGAATGCTTTAGTTTGTAGGTGTCCCTGGAGGACACTGAAAGTAGAAGGAAATGAACCTAACATGTCTTAAACCTTAATCAAGTCTAATCTATGGTCACAGTTACTTAAAAGCCTTGATTGTGATCGTATCATTTTGGCACAGTGTCACCACAGAAGAGAAATATAATTGTTTGGATGCCCTGCTTTTGCATTTCCGTGCTTTATCAGGATTTGGTTTATGTTATGTTTTGTGTCATTTTTTCTATCAGCTGAGCGTATTCTGCTTGGATTGGAGACAGCTTCAAGAAGACAAAAGTAGTATTTTTTACTTTAAAATTACTGATACTACTCTCAGTCTTTGTCATCCAGATTCGTATGTACTTTTTTTTTCTGGGAATATAGAAGATGTCATGAGAGTTCCATTATGCTGAGCCCTTAGAATCAACACAAAGAAAGCTTTACAAAAGGGACAGAGAGACTTGTGAAGAGTGGAAGTAAGGCTACAATACTAAGGTAAACAGCTGGACTTCGATATGAAAAGTAATCTTTCCTGGCCATAAAAGATTTAGAGGAGTTCTATCTCAATAGAAATTCAAGGGAAATAGAGCCTTACATTTCCCCAAAAGATAAACACAAAGGATGTGACACTTCTGCTAGTTTTGATGAAATGACCAGCAGCTGTTATGTGCAAGAGCAGTAGTAACATTTTGCAAAGCCAGAAGTGTGTCATGCTGTATAAGAGAATATTGAAGAACTGTTAGAAATGGGTTACCAAGGTTGGTAGCCTTACCAGCCTGGTAATCCCGCCTGGAGAAGAGAAGGCTCCACGGAGACCTCAGAGCAGCCTTCCTGTACCTAAAGGGCCCCTACAAGAACTCTGGAGAGGAACTTTTTACAAGGTCATGTTGTGACAGGACAAGGGGGAATGGCTTTTACATGAGCCTGTAGTGATAGGGCAAGGGGAAATGGCTTTACACTGAAAGAGGGGAGATTTAGATTAGATATTAGGCAGAAGTTCTTCCTTGTGAGGGTGGTGAGGCACTGGCACAGGTTGCCCAGAGAAGCTGTGGCTGCCCCATCCCTGGCAGTGTTCAAGGCCAGGCTGGATGGGGCTTTGAGCAACCTGGCCTAGTGGAAGGTGTCCCTGCCCATGGCAGGGGGTTGGAACTGGGTGATCATTAAGGTCCCTTCCAACTCAAACCACTCTGTGATTCTGTCATCTATAGATGTTATTTTACAGAAGGCACCAACGGCCAGGAGATAGCACCCATGTCCAAGGAGGTTGTTAGGAAAGCAAAGAACCTTCTTTGTGCAAGTCAGAAGCCAAGGGTCCACTTACTGTGTCCAACAGAGCAGGTGTCAAATGCTTTTGTGTTTCAGGACATAGTTTAGTCATGAAGTGGAGAGAGCTGTTATATAATGTTACAGGTGTATAGAAGGTGAAAACAAAGGAACTTCTGGAGGACTTGCTGAAAAGTTTTGCTCCAAAGCTCAGGAAGGGCCTCATCCTTTCTAACATAGGGCTTTTTAGATCAATTTCTTGCTTGAAGTAAGAATTAAGAGCCACAGAATCAAATGTTGCTCCTTTGTATTCTGGACCCGGTCTTTCTGGACAGCAGAGATTCACTTCAGTAAAAATACTCATAAGGCATCTCTGCTCCATATCAAGCAGCTGCTGGAGGCTGTTTTATTAGCATCTTGCACACGTCAAAAATAGTTTTTGTCTCTGGGGTCTCTATACTTTTATGGAAACCACCTAGGGCACGTCCTCCTGGTAGACAGACAGTGATCTCACACACACTCTTTTTCGCACTCTCTTTTTTGGGGGAGAGGGGGAGCCTTCAGAGGGGTGTAATATACTTGAGGAGTGGTTGTGTTTCATTCTCTGCAATATACTGAATGAAACTTTGGCAGCTTGTATATCTCCTTACCTGTCAATTGCTTGTAGTGGACAGTTCAAGAAGATGACCACCAGCACAGGATCTCATTTACTTCAGCTTTAACAAGGGGGATGCTGGTCATGTAAACTTTAGCAAGGTTTTCAATGTTCTATTCTATAATATTCATTCATCTAACTTGGGAATTTGCTGTCCAGACGGGTGGGCAACTAGGTGGGTAGGCAGCTCTTTGGGTGGTTGGGCTCAACCCAGTTGGGTTACTGGGTCATACACCTTCGTCCTGGGAGCTGGTAATGGGTGGAGTCCTGCAGGTCTGTCCGGTGACCCGTCCTGTTTAACATCATTGCCAGTGACCTGAAGGAAGCAGTGAAGGGCTCTCTTGTCGAGGTTGCCGGTCAGTAGGTTTGATGCTGGGGCTACCATCCAGAGGGACCTAGGCAGGCTGACACGGAGGCCGACAGGAACCTTGTGCAATCCAGCAAGGACAGCTGAATTCATGCAGCTCTCCAGCAGCCCACGGGCAAACACTCGCTGACTCTTATTTCAGACATAAGAATCCACTGAAGCATTGGAGATGAGCTTGTTTCTTCATCCGTGGGGATCAGCATTGTAAAGGAAGAGTAAATAAGCAGAGTAACCCTATTAACCCATCTTAACTGATCCTGACACATTTTTACAGCTCTGGAGTCTTGCAGGGTAACGCTATTTTTTTCCTTGGATAAAGGTATTCCATGGTGATTTCTGTCAAATGCAAATGGATTTCTAAATCTGGCTTTTCTAAACCTTTTCCTTAACTGGGGTGCGGGAGGAGGGAGTCCCTGGGTTATACAATTTAGCTGGAGATTAATGTTTTGGTTTTGCTGTGCCTCAGGTAAGTTCCCAGCTCCCTGCATCTTGTTTCCGATCAATTTTAGACACATTCAAAACCTGACACGTATTTTTGGCCGTTGTTTTTTTATTACTACTTTAGCTATGACCAGAGCTGTTTGAGCTGCTCACAGTGGTAGGAAGAAGTTTGATGCCGAAACACTCCTGAGTTCTGAGTTTCCTGGATAAATTTCTGTAGCAATGTGATTTTCTAGCCTTAGCCATCCATGTGACTGAAGCAACATGGAACTTCTTGTCTTTTTTGGAGTGGTGTTTTCATAATTGCAGTTTTCATTCTATGTATCTTGTAAGTCAGGAAGGAGATTCACAGTGAAGATACCGTATTTATTGGAAAGGAAGATGAAGGTTTTGATAAAAATGATGAAATTAGACAGCATGAAACTGTGCACGGGCCTATGGGTCAGGAGCTGGTGCCTCTGCCACCTTGTCCTCTGTGCAAGACATGAACTCCCAAGCTGGTACAACTGTACTTGGTACTGCTGTGATGCCTGGAGGTGCGCAGCTGAGCACAGCAGCAGTACCACACCTCCCTACAACTACACTGATGTAGCAGGCTGTGGGGAGAAATGAAGCTTTTCCTGCAGAGCTGAACCTGGTCCAAGAGACATGCATGGGATATCATCTGCCCCAGCGCACACACTTCCTGGCCTGGGATGTGGGTGTGAAAGACGCAGTCACTGACCGCGTATGCCCATGGTCACGTATGCTAAAGGGTATACAAGTAGCAGGGGAGGGTCCCACACAACAGGTTTACTGACCCACAGAGGCAAGTTTGGGTCTGTTCTGTGAAAAGGACCTCCGTAGCAGGCTGCTGCTGGCCATTATGTTTCTTTCATGCTTCAGGATCCCAGAGGGGAAGCACAAGTGGCTGGCAAAGCTGTGGAGCGGGAGAAGGGCACTTTAATCGTGTCGCAAAAATAGCAGCTGTGAGCCCTGTGTCGGGGTGGCATGAGCGAGGGATGGAATGAGCAAGGCCCTGTCTCCTCGTGCCCCTCGTGGGGCAGGGCGCTGCTGAGGGCCGTGGAGGCCAGCCCATCCGCAGGGGGTTTTCCTGGTTGCAGCAGTGTGCCTGTGAAACCACGGGTTATTGATTTGCTGCAAGTTGTCTTTATGCTAATAGAGAGCTGTGTCTGTAACTTCTGAAGGCGTTTAGCCCAAAGCAGGACCTGCCAGGTCTCTTGTGTATGCTGGAAGCCTACTGTAAGAAGCAAGAGTGAAGATGCACATAAATCATCCCAAGGAACAGGTGCTGCTGTAGGAGATTGGGAATTGGGACTAACCTGTCATTCACATGCATGAGCACAATTCCTACTGATTTCATATCTCACATCTCTGACTATCTACATGCATGGTGTCTTATCACCACGTCTGTGCCATCCTGTGTCAGATGAACCCCTACAGCTTTCACCAAATGGAATTTGAAATATGTTTTACACGATATTTCAAGTCAGTAACTCTGTTTTCACAAGAACCAGTACATCTGGGGATTCATTTTGTTGTAATACAGGGTCTCGATTTTTCCTAAGGATCCCATGCTGCAAACATTGCCAGGCTTTTATGGCACTGGACACATTAAATTACTCTGTATGATTCCCTCTGTCACTATGGAATGTCATGCCCACTGTAACTGGGTAAGTGCAGATTTGCCAATCATACATGAGGAAAGCATAAGACAATTGATAAATAAACCAGAAAGGAAAATAAGCTGGTGTCTGTAAGTTGTCTAGTTAAAATGTTAAAAATATCCAAATAACAGGGTGGTAGCAATTTTAAATGTAGGTATTTACGAAAGGGCAGAGGCAAAGACTGAAGTCAAGGCAAGAAAGATACTCTGAGACACTCGTATCAAAACACTTGTCTCGGCTTCTGTGTCCTGTTACCCACTAGATCAGAGATCCGTTTACATTCACCTTACGTCAGATTAAATATCAGTATCAGCATCAAAACCTCTTTGGTCATCACTGTGTTGTGATCCAAGACCTTGATTTCCTACTGTGAAAGCCCGGACACTGACTCCCCTGGGCCACGGTGCTCAAGCATCCCCACTCCTTTTCCTGTGAGAGAATCCCCTCCTCCAAGGAGCCACAGCCACCCCTCTGCTGCAATTTTGCCTTGCAGTTTGCAGCTCAAGGCTAGACCTTTGCTGGAGCTGGACCTGCCTGCAGTCTGTACTTGGCTCTTGGAAGTCCCCATTCACACACAAAGTTCGGAGGGAACCTGTAAACGCCAGCAAGGAAAAGCTTCTGCCTGCCCCCAGTCTCTTCCCATGGGGCCACCGGCACTCTGTTTTGCAGGAGCTGGATGAGTAAGTGTAGGTGGGATGTGGCGACACGGAGCAGGCACATTGCCTTGTGCTGCCCCAGCAGACCTAGTGTTTATTTTGCAGATGATGAGCTGATTCTTTTAGCAGGAGAGCAAAGGAATGGCGTTAGTATCTAGGGTAGCTGCGCTAGTAGCTAGGGTTGTCTCGCTTCCCCGTTGCGTAGGAATGAGATCTGCCAGGTTTACATCTCACTCAGCCTTAGGGAAGCTATGAAATAAAACGACAACTAACAGCTAGTGGCAGAGAGAGGGAAGGAAAGGGAGTTGTAAAAAAGGAGGTCTCTGTGAGTGAAAAGTTGTAGAAGGATGCTGCAGCAGGGCTGTCAGAGCAGCCTGGCAAACCCTGCTAACTTCAGCCTTTATCCAAACCTCCGTGGTCCACATCTCTGCCGCAGGAGAGAAACTCCTCCGTTAAGGAGCAGTCATTATATCCTTTAATTGCAACAGAAAAGCACCCTCTGAACGGTGAGAGGCTCCAGTTGTACTAGAGTGCATGCAACCCCAAAGATTATCCTTCTTTTTTAATTAGGGTTTGTCTCCATGCTGCTTTGGAAAGGCATTACAGAGTTCCAGGGAGATGCTGTGTATTTCTGAGCTCTCACCTGGTTCTTCTCTGGACTCAGAAGCTCCTGGTGCTTCTGTCTGTCACCGGTACCATCATTCCCTGCAGTTTGGTTGCCTTAGTGAACTGCACCTTTCATCCACACCGGCTTCACACAGATGCAGCAGCTTTGGAGAGGGGCATCAGCAGGAAAAAAACATTTTAACAGCCTGCCAGAGTCAGTCCTAACTCCTCTGTGCTCACCACTGGGCACTGTGCAGGCAAAGCACAGCTTCACCTGAGCTGCGGTACCTGAGGCACAAGCTAAGGAGGTGAATGCCAGTACTGGTGGTACCACCAGGATGTCAGTGTCACACACAACCTGGGATAACCACCATCCCAGACGTGCATGCATGCTGTCAGTTGGTTCCGCTGGGCACTGCAGCTGGTGAGCTGTTTAACTGCAAGCCAGCTTTCCGTGGCATAGAAGACACCTTTTTGGAAAGGTGAAACCCTGTTCTCTGGCACATCTGAAGCACCAGCAAGTTGTTGTCAAGCCAGAGCCCTTCGCAAGAACCTCAGACATGGAGAAGTTTTCCCCAGAGCTGGTGACAACCTTAATCCTTGAAATACAGCTCCTCCAGCTCCTGTGCTCAGCCCCTGTCCCCCTGCATGGAGGGCACAGCTCAGCTGGCTTTCAACCTGTGGAATCAGGTGGCTTCAAGTGACCATAGTCCCTTGTGAGCCACATCCTGAATTTTCAGGCCGGGTCGCATGGAGACAGGCTACGAGAGAGAGCTTCCTGCCACGTCTTTTACATCTATTCAGCTTTCCCCCCTCTCTCTGTGCCCACAAAGCAACAGCGACCTGCAAGTTCACAGTCCCCAACCCACGGGGCTTGAGCTACTCTTGTATTCCTGTAAATTGTTTGTACAGCTTTTTTGGCCTGAGCTAGGCACTGTGTAAGATTTTCCTCTCTCAGAAATAAGCAGTTCAGCAAACAGGCAGTATTCGGAGTGCTTTAATGAAATTTGGATGGGCTGGGGTTTGAACAGCCAGGCCCCCCTGTGAATATGATGGTTCTCAGTCCAGCTGTGCTCGAGCAGCTTCTTTCATGCCTCTACCTCTTTCTTCCTCTGCAGTTTGTTAGGAAAACAGTGTTTAAAAATAAAAGGAATAGTAGCAGTGCTAGGACGAATGAAATCCACTGTATTTAGGAGACTTAGAAAATAACAATGATCATTTTTAAAGACCAACACCTTGTTATATGAGAATTTCTGAGTGTCCTACAAAAATAAGTTTGTCACCCCATCCCGATGTAAATGTGAAGGCTGAAGGACAGAGGATGTATTCAGGGCTGCACAGCAAGTTGATGGGAGGCCACGGGTGGAACAAGCTGGGAATGTGTAGCATGTTCAGAAGAGGGCAGAGCAGAAGGCAGCTTATGTTTTGGCAGCCAATGTATTTTCAAAGGGGATTGTTGTTACTTTTCCCCTTTATCGTGAGGTTTGTCTATATATATATCATATATATATTAAACTTAAAACACTGTTTAGCAGGCAGAAGACATGCAGAAAGCATTGGCCGGCAGCCGTGGGGAGCCATGCCCCCTCCCTCAGCCTAGGGACAGTTTTCTCCACCACTACAGGCAAGGCATCACCTGCCCTTCTCAAGTGGCATCAGTGGCCAGGCTATCCTGTGAACAGCAGCACTGCAGCATGAAGCGCGTGGGGGGAGTTCCTCAGGGGTCGGTGCTGGGACCGGTGCTGTTTAATATTTTCATCAATGACCTGGATGAGGGAACTGAGTGCACCCTCAGCAAGTTTGCTGATGACACAAAACTGGGAGGAGTGGCTGACACACCAGAGGACTGTGCTGCCATTCAGCGAGACCTGGACAGGCTGGAGAGTTGGGCGATTCTGTGATTCTGTGATTCTGTGAAGCTACACGCTGTTGGGCTCCAATCTTCAGTTATTTACCATCCTGCCTTCATCTTGAGCTGCTGGTCCCTACTTGGACACCTCTGTAGCTTCACTGCTATTATTGCTCCTCTGGAGCCTTTTATTTGCTTCGCTCATATTCTTGGGGAAGTTGCTAAACTAAAATAGATTCTGTAAATTCCATGGATAATATAGAGCTCCCCTGGCACGGCCTGAAGCTTTTATTGGCAATTGTTATCTCTACCTACGGATTCTTTTTTGTACGTGAGTCCTTCCCACTAGCTTGGTTATGGAGAGGTTATTGCTGAGGCAATAATTTTCTCATATGTGTTTGTGATACTGTTCCTAAAGCCCCTAGGAGAAGGAAAGTCACTGCCTGAGAAGGGCGCTCAGGTGCCCAGCTTGAAAGTGGGCTGCAATTTTGGTACAGGGAAGGTGTGAAGCAGGAGCTGCTGGATGAAATTCCCCAGTTTGTGCTGTGCAGAATTTGTGGTCTGAGGGATTGCCCCTGGTGTCACCTTTAAGCAGTGGCATTTTTTCACCCCACTGCTTTCTGCATTACTTGGACAGATGTTTGGTGTTTGATCATGACTGCAAATAGTGACTACGAGATGAAGTCCTGCTCTTTGCTCGTGCTGAAGGGGCATGAAGAAGTCCCTGATTCCTGCTTCCATGGAGAGTTGCTTCATGTGTCTGGTGGCACTGGGGGCTCTGCCAATGGTAGGCAAGAAAAACATATTGTCAGTTCAAGGTACTGCTTTTTAATATGCTTCCCAGTTCTTACATAGCACAATGACGTAAAAAATGCCTTTACCTGTAGACCTACATTCCCAAGCACATTTGCAAGCATCACTGGATGGTTTGGGTTGGAAGGGACCTTAAAGATCACCTGGTTCCAACCCCCACGCCATGAGCATGGACATCTTCCACTAGATCATGTTGCTCCAAGCCCCGTCCAGACTGGCCCTGAACACTGCCAGGGATGGGGCAGCTACAGCGTCCCTGGGCAACCTGTGGCAGTGTCAGTGTAATCCTGTTCCAGGATGGTCAGGCCAGAGCTGTGCTCCCTAGGACTGGGATCACACCTGCCAGCACAAGCCTCTGCTCTAACTCTCCATCTAACTCTCCTTTACTGGCTCAAATGTCTTCCAGAAACTTTGCCAGGGTGGTTCTGAGGTGCCAGAAGTTATAACCAATTGTGCCAAAGCCACCAGTGCCTTTGCTGCGCCCAGTCACCAGGTCCACCTTGCACCTCCTTGGTGGACCCGCTGATCTTAAGAGTCTTTTCCAACCTAAATGGTTCTGTGATTCCTCTTCACTTTGCTCCTCAGCTTGCTGAGCCCTGGCATTTTGCCAGCTTCACAACCCTGAGCACTGAGCACCCACGTTTGCTTTGGGCACTCAGTGCAGGCGCTCTCCCTAGGTGAAGGGAGAGCAGGTTCTGGTGGCTGGGTTGCAGGCTCATTCACATGTGTGTGTATGTGTGCAGGCGCCAGCCCCACAAGGACACAGCCTTGAGCCTTGTCAGCAGAACGGCCTCTGATCTGCCTGGGCCAAGGTGCCACAGCCAGACACTCTGTTCCTGCAGACACCCTGGCCACCACACCACCCTTCCCTCGCTTCAGCGGATGCCAGCAATTTCGGGATCAGCTGAAGAAGGGCTTCCTGTCGGAAGGGTTTAAGGGCATTGTGCACCCTTGCCTCCCAAGCAAAGAAAGGGCTAAGGGCAGGAGGGAAATGAAGTCCTCTAGGATGGTACATCAGATGCTTTTACTGGAAATGCAAATTATAATATTGTGTAACACTGATTAATGTTCCAGGTACAACAAAATAAATTACCTAATCTATTCATCTATTCTCTCATGAAAACCTACTGGTTTGGGCTGGCCTCATTTTCTCTTTGTCTGCAGTGGTCTGATCGCATCCTGTTTAATTTCCTTTTCTATCGAGAAACCGCATTTCTAAATGCGATCATTGTTAGTGTGCTCTGCCTAATTGGTTATAATCATCCTCATTGACGGAGGCTGAATTCAAAGAAATCCAGTAAAAACCGATACATTGTTTTTCCCCGTTAGCCTTGTCTGTGGGGCTGGTTTTTGTTGTTACACTGCCACCGCAGCTGGTAGAATTTCCACAGCTCTAAGGCACTGTTAAGGGCAACCAACATGGAAAGCATTCGGCAGTGTGTGAAGAAAGATGAAGGCAGGAACAGGTCCTGTCCTCCAAACAGAGGCTGCCAGCAGAGACCTTAGACTGAGGCTTACTTCATGGTGTCCTCCTTCCAGGGGGGATGTCACAGCATTTATTTACAACTCCTCAAGGGCTGCACTGTCTACCTGCTGGGAAGTCACACTGACAAGAGGTCTGGGGACAAAGCAGTGCCCTGTTTTGCCCTGCAGCAGGAGAGCTGCTGCCGGTACCCTGTTATGGTGGCACAGTCTGCTCCTCATGCTTAGCTGGCCTGCGGGCTCTGCCCGGGCTGGGTGTTTTTACAACTGTTACCTTCGTGTTGGATTTATTTGCTCTCATATTTTCCTTACTCGGTTTCTCAATTGTTGCCCTTCCTGCGAATACTTTTTGCAGAGGCTTACTCCCTTGGCTTGATGGAGCGTTTTCCATGCGTACACAACCACTCCGCCCCAGCAGGGCTACCAGACTGGCACAGAGGGGCTGACCTCACAGGCAGACCCCCCATGGATTTGTCCCCTCGAATCCCACTGGGCAACCAGGCCAGTGGCCAGGCGTCCTCCTGAAAGCTGCTTTCTTGCAGGAACAGCACGTTGCCTGATACGTAACTGCACCCCTCGGCTTTCCATGTCCTGTGTGTAACTATGGCCTGGGCTGGATCCCGCAGGTGATCCAGCTCTGAGTGGATCCAGCTCTGCTCTTCAGGAAGGCACGTTGAAGCCAGAGCCCCCTGCTTCTGAGTCTTTGGGCTCTTGAGAAACTTACAGGGCAAGGCAGCCGCGGCTCTGCTGGCTGTGCAAGGCAATGACTCTCACGCAAGCTGCAGGTCATGTTATAAGGGCTTTTGCTAGGATTCAAGAAAGCTTTATAAATGAGCCATAGAGAAAAAAGGCTGTAATTTTTCAGAGCTCACTGTATATAAAGATGGCATTTACCCAGAGAAGCGCTGTTTCCACAGCATACAGAGATCTGGAATATGCTGTTAGATTGATTCCTTGTAGCTGAAAATTACCATTACTGTTCAATTGCATACAGACATCTTAAATTATTAATGGGATTCCTGCCTGGGGGTAAACATTGTAGATTCGCATTCTGAGATTTTTAAGAGCTCTTTGATTGCTCACAACTAGGGCTGTTAAATACAGTTATTTGCTTTATACCTCTTAAATAGATCAATATCAACCAAAGAAGTATCAGGGGATAGAGAGTACGCATAAAGAAGTAAGAGCAAAGCTACTACAGCATCTCTCAGGTCTTAAGAGATTCTAAATCTGTCCAAGATTTTGTTCCTTAACTTCCTGCACAGCAGTTTGGGAACAGGACCCAAACCCCCCCCCCCACCATCTCCCTTACAGTCATGGATGTCCTATGGGCTGTTTTCTGGAGTACCAAAAGTCTGCAGCTTATGAGCTAGGAAGGAGATGACCACACATCCATACATGGCCCTTGCATCAGGGATGCAGTCCTGGGCAGTCCCACAGGCTCTTGGTCACCCAGAGGATTTGCCTTTGTGCTTCCCTCTCTGTATGGGAAGCTGTATTTCACTCATGGATCCAAATGGCTTCTTTTTGAAAAGATGCACAAACAGAGGTGGCACATAGGGCTTCAATCTGCCTCTTTGTCTTCGTGCTACACCTTGATAAGGCACCTGTGTCCATTAATGTTGTTCTTTCTACTCTCCTCCTCTCACCGGTTTCTTGAAGCTGACCATCCCATAGGAAAAGTCAGGCTGAGGTGGAAGAAGCTGCTTTGCCTTCTCCTTCCCATGTTCCTGTTTGTGCCATTCCTCCTGTTGCAGCTGTCCTGGGGGTAAGGTTTCATAAGATGATGTGAGCCAGAGTAACAGCTCATTGCTGCCAAAAGGGGATGGTTCCCACCCCAACCCCTGGCCACAGTTCCTACCACCACCTCTGGTAGGTATGCGAAGCACTGGCCTCCTCTTTGAGCAAAAGCAGTGGTCAGGTTTCACCATTTCAGTAGGTAAATGGGCACAGGAGAGCGTCTCTGCTGGCTCAGGTGGCCATAAAGCTTCAGCCACAGATCACAGCTCCCCTTTGTGCACGTGCTTCTCAGGTGCCACCTCTCTCCACGCAGGAAGGCCGAGCCCTCAGGGTGTCAGACACTTCCACACACCTTGTGCTGTGTGTGGGTGCCAGGCGCCCGTGCTCACAGGAGAAATTCAGGGGAGAAGTTTGAGCCTTCCCTTTTGGCACAGAGGTGATGATATTTGCTACTGCAAACCCAGGCATGCAAAGAGAAAAGCTCTTCTTTAAACAAAAAGCTCGCATAAACAGAGTTGTGCAGCTTTGAAAAGTACTTATCTTATGGCCAGACTCTAAAGTATGGTTAATTTTAATTCTTGTAAGTAAAAAAACTTTCTTTTATGGAGAAGAGAGACCAACCCAGTTATTTCATTTTTAATCCAGGCTAAACCTATGCAGGCACTGGCAAATCCTTTCTTATACAGAGTCATTCCCAATGAATTAACTCATACCATTGCTGTCTATCCTATTCAATCTACCCATTTCTTTATGCAGCCCTGCTGCCCTCTGACTTCACAACAATGTCAGATAACTTCAACACTGAAGTAATGAAGACGGTGATTTAGTATGCCCTATAGGAAAAAGAGAAAAGATCAGCCTTCTAGCACTGTGGAGAGAAGTGCTGTTATATTTGATGCCTCATTTGCCACAAACAGTGTCTTAATACAAGGATGTTTCACAATATGTTAATCTTATATCAAGTATGCAATTATTAAGACTGATGTAACACACCTAGAATCACAGCACAGTAATTAGCCTTCCTAGTGCCACTAGCTCAGAGCATTTAAAAATGAATGGTGGAGTTCAGAGATCTGATACAGTGTGCTCACAATTCCCAAACAGCGAATCAGAGAACTCCATCCGCCCCAATGTCGCCATAGATGTGGCCTGATATAATAGGCCCAAATGTGTTTAGAATTTGAAAATGAGAATGAGCTAATAAGATTTTTGAGTCTGAATAGGTTGGAGTGAGTTTCAAAGTCAGTGTTTGAACCAGATATTAAGTGGATTCTGTGGTACTTTGCAGTGTGGTCCATACACAGTGAGCAACTACAGCATAAGGTTCAAAGGTAATCAAATAAAAAATTAAAACCACCACCACCAAGTTGCTTTTGATGAAATTACCTCTTCATAAACTTTTAGCAGGTAAAATATCACACTGACAAAGTATGACCGTTCCGTTTCCCCCAGGGAACATAAACGTAAGGGATGTTGATACTACAGCATGAAGACCGAAGACTCAAATCTGATCCCTAGAGACATATTTAGCTAGACTTGACATTCAGGCCCAGAAGGCTATGCCAAGTCGTTTAAAAGTCCAGGACTTCATTTTTAGCCAGACGTTCCTACATTACAAATGCACAAATGCCATTCGAAGCTGACCTAGAAAGAATTAAGTGACACTAACATCGTAACATGAATCCATCTTCAGGAGGTGTTACACAGTTCTGATTTTGTCTAATACATCACACTTGTAAAGCTGAGGTTCAGAAGTGATGGTATAGTAATTTGTTAGCACTAGAGTGCAAAAGCTGTCTGACATGGGGCAGGATAATCCAAAGACGGGATATTTGAGCCATCTAGTGGGGTTTCAAAAATAGCCACCAAAAACCCCTCAAACCAAAGGAAAGCGTTTGAGCACTTTGAATACATCCCATTCCATAGTTTGGATAGCAAGGTCAGCAAGGTCAGGCTATTACCTATCAACAAATCAGAGGTACTACAAACACTCTTCAGACATGTCCATGGTATAAATCAACCTGATTAGAGTCAAGGAGGTAATAAATGAACTCTTTAATCACAAAACCCTCCCTGGTAAGTTACTCTCCATCAGAGACATTTGCAAGGGTCATGGGCTGGATGCCAGGAATTTTTTGCTAGGCAAAGCCTGAGCGGAGGGTGAGCAGGTCTTGTGGGTGAGGGCAGGTTCAAGCAGTGAAGTCTTCCAAGTGTATTAGGACTCCCATTTCATGTGCCCTTTACTTCTTTATTATTTCATTGAGCATTGAACATGGTCTTCTCGGCTGTGTCAAAGCAGCAGATTTTTCCAAAAAGGCTGTTAGAGGAAATATTTCTCCCTTGGCTATCACACAGCACTGTGCATGGTGTCCTCCAACACACGTGCTGACCCCTGTGCCCTTCTAGTTTGTCCCAGGCCATCCTATTTAGCAGTTTGCTGTTTCTGTAAGGAACATCACCATCTCCTGGATCACTGTGAGATCTCTTTACCAGTAGACAAACTCAAAATGGACATAAACCAGGTTTATTTGATCAAAGTAAAATATTAAGCAAGTGTGAAGTGTTAACCTGCTTACAAAAGACTGTACCTGCCACCCATCCTCTGTTTTAGCTGTTCTCTTCTTTAGCTGTTCTCCCTGCCTGCCACTGCTTTACTTCAAACAACAGCTTTTTAGACAGGAAACCTGTTATCACCTTTTTTATTCCTGTTTACACATGGACATTTTATGGTTGCTCTTGAAGTGCTAAAGCATGCTGCTCCACAAATGCAGAGCACCTCTGTATTGTGCTGATGCTTAGCCATTCACCACACCACTTTTTTTGGACTATGTGAGAATACTAACGAAGTATTTCTTCAGTGTGAGCTGTTCGAGTAGAGAGTCCTTGATCTGCTGGTTTTAACTCATCTGTTTACCTGTTCTCTCAAGAGCCAAGCAATTTGCAACCATCAGCTGACTTCCTAGCATTTTACAAATCACACATAGAGAAGGAACCTTCTGGGACAGCACTTTTTGGTTCAGCTTCCCAGAGACAATAGGAACCTTTTTGTGAGCTGCATGAGAATTTGCTACTTACACACTCTAAAATGTCTGCCTTTTGACAACATGTCTATTTGCACAGTCCTTGTGATGCCCTCTGTATCTGCAGAGGCCGCACATGCCTGTGACAGCACGGATGTCAGACCTGACAGGCCAAGTGCAGGGGATTGTCTTGCAGAGCATCCGTGTTTAAGTTGAATGGGAGAAGCAAGCTTTAGGAGGAATTGGGAAACTAATAAAGTCAAAATCACAAGAAGCCTTATTGTTTCATTTCAACTATTCCGTCACCAGCCCAGTCTTCATCTCCCTAGACAATTTATTTTAGATTTCTCCTTCTGAGATTGGTGCAATCATAGGTAAAGTGGTGATGAGTTGTGCTACTCTAGCCTTGACCTTTAAAATTCAATGCTAACATAATTTGAGGATAGTAAACAAAAAAAGTAACCCTCTTTTATTTAAAGGGATTTTTGTTCCTTTTGCACAGTAATCATTCCTGGTAAAGTGATAAAAACTGAAGGAGCTGCAAATCTGTCTCTGTCTCATATTGAGTAGCGAGCTCAAAGTCAAGTTTTGCAGCCCTTAGATTAGCAAAAGGCAAAACAAAGGAAGGAGAGGATGAGTTGGTCTCTCTGTGCTGTGAAAGGCACAGGGCTAACAGCAGTTTCCTTACTCTCTGTGGAGAGTAGCTCAAGAAACCCCTCCTTCTTCAGGTGTTCCCCCTGACACTGGGCATGAGTGTGAAACCATCACATCAGTAAGGAAACACAAGGCAAGACTTCTCTGAGCAGTGTGGTCACAAAAAGTGCATTTTAGAGCACCTCATTACAATAACGTGAAAGTGATAAAGGCTGTTGAAAGGCTGTGAACAGGTACAGCCAAAAGTACCAAATGAGACTCAGATGCCTTATGGACATTGCATCAGAGAATGAAAGGAAAAATGGATTTTAAAGTACTCTGAAAGGAATCCAAAAAAGCCACTCTTCCACGTTTTTAAACAGTAAAGAGCACTACCAGAAGTTAACTAAATAAACAAACTCCTTCAGAAAATGGAAGGCATCTCCCAGTGAGGGTGGTGCAAAAAAGGACAAGCTCTGGCAAACTAAATAGAAAACCACAGCATAGAAGGCCAAAAAGATTTCCTTTAAATTAGAGGGCAAAAATCCTACCAAGGCCCTTGGGGCAGTTCAAACCCTTTCTTTGCCTATGAATCTGTCTCAGATTAAGGTGCCAGTAGAAGAAAGTCTAGACCAAACTGATATCTGGGGCTCTGGCAGGGAAAGCCAAGGACTCCAGAGGTGGGTGAGCCAAATCCCTGCAGCGTGTTACCTGCGGGCAAGCTCTCCTTGTGCGGGACGGAGTTGGCTGATGCAGCAACTCTTTTTAAAATGGCCAGTTCAGAGGTCACGGGGGTGAGCTGACTTTCTGGAAGGCAGTCTGGTTGTCAGGCCAATGAGAGACCGCAGCAGGAGACACATGGATGAACAGGACATACAGGAAAGAATCCATCTGGACTTTGTAGGTGGAGGAATCCTATTTCATCAGGTGCATTTCCAGACAATTCTTTCAAAGCATCTTCTTAAGGCCCTTAATCTTTGAAGAAACAAGGATACAGAAAAGTTTTAAGAGCAGTTTCAAAAGTAGAGAGTAAAAGTAGGGATAAGTAAGCTAGAAAGAGAATATGTGTGAAGCCTGAGAGAAATTTATGTTGTGAGCGACCTTATTTGAAATACTCGTAAGTGCTGTAGGGAGAAAAACATCCATCATGAGGTGAGAGGGTTTGTTGGCAATACAAAATTATCCAGTTATCTGAACTGAAGCCTGCTGCAGAGAGCTGCAGGAGGATCTCACGGTATGGATTAACTAGAAAAAAGTCAGAGGTGAAAATGGGTGTTATTATGTTCACGGTAATTCATGTAGGGAAATCAGTCTTAATTACCTACATACACATAAGGATGGGCTCTCCATTTCCTCTAACCACATAAGAATGATCTGGCAGTGCTTTGAGAATATCAGTTCAGTGTTAAGTAGTAAAAGACTCTTGGTAATTACTAGGGAAAGAAGGGAGTGCAAAACAGGGTGCATCATTACACTGCAGATTTATGATGCATCCTCTTTTCATATACTGTCATCTCATCTCAAAAGGTTATAGTCGAAATGAAAAAGAGGTACAGAGAATAACTAGAATTTGCTGTATAGATCCGCTTCATAAAAAGTACTGCACAGAATATGATTCCTCTGCTTGGAAAACAGGTGATTGAGGAGAAATATGATGTAACTCTATAAAATTGTGTGCCGCAAAAGAAAATTTATTCACTGTTTCTTGCAGACCAGGGGTCACCAAATGAAACAGTCAGAGGCAGCAAATAAAGAGGAGTACTTTTGCACACCGTGTATATTGAATTTGTGGAGCTCATTGGCAAAGGATGTTGTAGAAGTCAAAATTAGAAGCAGGTTCAAAAATAATGAAACAGACTAATGGCGGGAGGCAGTTGAGGACTATGGAAAACCAGGGCAGAGAAGCCAGTGCTCTGGCTGGGGCAGCAAGCTGGGTAAGAGCCACAGTGATCCCTGACAGCAGTGATGACCAACAGGATCTGGAGCTGCATCAGCAGGAGCACAGCCAGGAGCTTCATCCGGGGGTGTCCTCTGTGCCCAGCACTCGTTGTTAGTCCACATCTGAGCACTGTGCCCAGTTTGGTGCCCCCCAGTGCAGAAAGACACCGACAATGTGGAGTCAGTTCACCCCTATGACGCTAAGGAGCATTGCCCATGAGCAGAAGCTGGGGCAGCCTAGGGCACAGACAGCTTTGGAGGCACCTCACAGCCAACTCACAATGCCTATGGGGAGGGGATGGAGTGAGGGCAGCCATGCGCGGCAGGGCAACAAGGTACAACAATATGAGCTGAACTGAGAGGGGTTCAGGCTGGGTACGGAAACCTTTCCCCCACAAGGACAGGCAGGGCAGCAGGCAGGCAGAGGGACAGGCTGCCCAGAGAGGTTGGGCAGGCTCCATCCTTGGGAGGGTTCCAAGACTGGCTGGGCCAAGCCCTGAGCAACCTGGCCTGATCCCACTGCTACTTGGAGTGGAGGTGCATGAGGGACCTCCTGAGGTCCTTTCCAGCCTTAATTACCCAGTGATCCCAACCCCTAATCCTCTGATCTTAGTTCATTTAGGTAGAAATTGTCAGAGGTCATACAGCTGTATGGGGAAAACATAATACTGGATAAGGCTGTCCCTGAGTCAGACACACTCCATCCGTTTATTTTTTAATGTGTTCTTAGAAATAAATAAATGTTGACTGAAAAAAAAAAAGGTAAATTTAATGAAAAACGGGATTCTGGAGCACAATTCCATGAGAAGAAGCCTGGAAGCCTGATAGTGACCTAAGCCTTATGACAAAATGAAACAGTAACTGCACTTGACTCATGGCTACTCTACAGAGGTATTGCGAGAAAGAGAAAGTAGTGTAAGGCATTCATCTCATCTTGTGCATCCTCAGCTCGTTCCTTTTGCAAGTTCCTATTACCTGGCAAATCAATCACACCTGCTCACTGACTGCAGAGGTGTCAATGAAAGCCCTCAGCACCCTGCACACTCCTGAATGCAGTCGGTGATGTGTGAGGTAGAAAGAAAACAAGCTCAGACCTGTGCTCCTAGGCAAACCCTGCTAACTGAGGAGACCTAGCACAGATGTTTTCCGGAGTGACCAGAGCCACTGGGTCTGTAGCACAGAAAGCACAGATCTGGCAAGGCCATTTTTCACCTGCTTTCAGCCTAGAACCAGGTTTTGGTACTGAATGGACTTCAGAAAGAGGCTGCAAGTGGCGACTACAATGAAAGAGCTGGTGATCATTTTGAAGTCCCACGGTGACGTTCCGTAAAGGTCCAAAGTGCCAGGGTGGGTTTGTGGCTTGCAGCCCTGGGGCAGGCTGCTGCATGCCTTCTGGTGCAGAGCACTCACTACGTGGATTGCATGTTGGGAAGCGCGTGAACAACATTCCCAACTCTTGAGGATTCTAGAATTCCAACTCAAGTTGAGGCTTCAGTCCCAACTCTTCAGACTTCCAGAGAAGTCTCTATGCTACTCAGTGATATCCGTCTCTTTATCTTCTTCTGGTATAAGAAGAACAAACCAACTTCTCTATTGAGTACTTAGCCAGATGCTGTTGTTTCCCTCATATAATAGGGCTCTCTGAGATAGTTCTGTTTTCATAAGCCATTTCAGGATGATAAATATTCAGTTTCAACCACCCCAACAGATTTTAGGTGCAAATGGGCTTTTCACAATCAGAGAAGAAATCTTTGGTGACATTGCACCTGAAATCTAGACCTGCATCTTGGTCAGTGCCTTGTTCTACTTTTTGTAAAAGCAGAGGAACAAGCTTAAAGTATCATACTTTTCTACCCCTGCACATTGATGCCTGACTCCCTAGGACAAAACAGTACGCTTTCAAGTTAATTGGTATAGATGTTTCCAAAGTTTGGTACTACAAATCAAGCAAGAAATTCGTTTCCGAGCGCAGGAGCCCCGTATTTTCTCTCCCTCTCAAGTCGATTCCAAATGCTCCGCTCTACGAGTTTCTCTTCTTTTCAATTACAGTTCTCCCATGGTAGTAAATAAATTTGTTTCAAGCTCACACGTTTCTCTTCTTTTCAATTACAGTACCCTCTCAAGTAATTTAATTTCTTTTGAGTCTTAAATTCACAGCCAACTCACCCTCCAACAAATGCATACATCAGGTAGCAGAAATACATCCCAGACTCTATCCTTATATTGGGGTCTTCAATGGTGGTTTTGTCTCCATTACCTCCGAATTGACTAAAATCTCTTTCAAGCAAGAGGTTCGGCATGAGGTACACGGACCATATAACACGAGAGCTGCAGAAGCAGGCTTTCATTTGGGCCATCTCCTTTGGTTCCAGCAGCTGCCCTAATTCAGCTGTAGGAGTGAAAGGAGTGCCAAGTGTGAGAAATCCATCTTTATTTTATAGGAATATATTAATTTTAATTTTCAGCAATAGCTGATGGGATAGTGAAACCCTATGAAGGCCTCATCATCAGCCGTCGCAGGCTGATACTGATCTTCCTCTCATCTTCACAGATTATTAGATGTGCAGAAGGGTAGGGCTTTAGATACATGTGAGGAATGGACAGAGGGCTGATGGAACTGGAGATCAAGGGGCACAGCTTCTGATCTAGGACCCACCAGAGTGTATCATGAAAGACTGGAGGACAAAGCAATCTATCTGCCAGTAGGTGTACTCTATCGCTCCTGAGAACAAACATGGGACTGAGGTGACCATTTGGATACCTTCCATATATGCAATACTAAATATTCAAAAAGTGAAACATGGAGAAAAATGCACATAAATTCATTACAATAGGGGCTCCCTTAAACTGCCCACATAACAATAAGGGGTTCAGGCAGCGAGGCAACGCATAGTCCTCACTTAGCATAGCAAAGAGATATGTGATTGGACTCTGGCATACGTGTGAATTCAGGCAGCTGATTTAGTAGCTTGCTGAACAGGAAAATATTTCTCTGATGCTTTACTACAGCCACCTGTCAGAGTATGGGTAGAGCAGTCAGTAATCTACAGAGATCCCTACGGAGCTTTCTTCTGTCTTTGTTCATTTAATCACAGCAGCGAGGAAAGGTGATTCAACATTTCACAAGAACCTCATAAGGGTAATGAAAGTGGGAGACAGATGTCTTCTGCCAGCCATCCCAATCTGGTATGATCTGTCCTCTCTGGCTTGAACCTGGGGACTGGGTTGCTGTGGTGTCTTTGATGCTCCTGCCCGGCCCAAGATCACTGAGGGTCTGGGCTCTCGCCTCTTGCCCAGTGCTAGGCAGAGTGACTTCAGCGCCAGTGATGGAGAGCCACTACCAGTTCCTGATGGCCTTGGGAAACAGATGTTCACACTTGCTCTCACTGTGGACATTAAAATAGGAAGCACATTTCTATCTTAAGTCTTCTCAGCTAATTGTGGCTCATTTATCTCTGGATTTTGGCTTTTATGTGCACTCCAGCTGACACCCACTGTTTTTTATTTATTGGGTCTTCATTGATGAGATTTTACTTCTTTTTTTCTTCTCCTCATTTCACTGTAGCTGCAGTTCATTCAGTAGCTCCCTGATTTGGTATCTCTGTCTCAGGCTCCGGCACAGTACTTGGTCTGTTTCTTTGCCAATACAATACTATTTTTTCCCTTACAAAGACTTGTTTTTGCAACATCCAGTTGTGCAGAGAGGCCCATATGTTGCCTTAGTCCAAGTGCTCTAAAGCATAGAAAATTACTATTCAGAAAAAAGCACTCCATAGACCCCTGTGCAAGCCAAAATGCACTCCTTGGCATGATGCCATTCCCATCTACGGTACAAAGTAGTCTTGGGAAGAGATTCTCAACAGGGCACCAGAGCTGATATGCACAGTGGAAATGCAGGAGCAACCAGAGACCAACTCAACTAGCACACTCCATAGGCAGTATGCTGCAAGACAAAAGTCTCCCACATTATAAATGCTACACAGAGCACATGCTGAGCAACCCTTCCTGTAATGTGCAATGATTAAAATCCTTCAGAGATTCCCAAGTACACCAAAACCCACCTCTAACCATTTGGAGCAGGCGAGGCATTGTGTGGGAGTGCACAGACCCCTATGCTCAAAGTGCTTGCTGTGGGGAAAAGCCTTCCCCCCTCTGCTTTTGTCCTTTCCCATTTTTCCTCTATGTCAAGCATCCGTTCTCACAGCCCTCTCCCAATTTACCCTCCTCACCATTAGACAAGGCACTTTAACTTCGAGGAGCTGTACCGGTACAGCTCCTTGAAAGCCTCAGTAGTGGAAATTATGGGAGTGACTGGAGCTTGCTTCTGACAAAAATCCCACCTACTCTCTCGTGGCAGTCCCTGGCTTGAGCGGAGCAGGGGAACTGCAGCTTGTCAGCATGTCAGCAGCCCGAGGAAAGGCTGGGGAGCATCTCCTGTGTGCCATGGGCAAATGTAAAGGGCTGCATCTTTGTAGGAGGAGCCAGATGGCACTGCTGACCTTTGGGATCAGACACTGCAAAGGGACAAAGGGACAAAACAGCTGAAAGGGTTCTTTTGACGTCTTAGCTGGTTGTCCTCTATTTCAGTCCTGTTTGATCCAGTTAACCCTTTTTGGGTGAGAAGTTGGATGTGGAGCCTGCTTCTTGCTCCAGAACCTTCCTGCAGAGGTTAGGCTCCCATGAAGAAGGGAACATCCAGCCCCTACTGTGATTGAGACCTCCTTCCCATCAGCTGGCCTCCTGTAATCCCTGCACCAGCCATGCAATTTGGGGTTTATTTCCAAAAGGTTGGTTTTCCTTGTTTGTTTTGGGGTACTGTTTGATCTCTTTCTCTCAACATATTTGGAATAATCGGATTTGGTTTCTCTCTCTCTTTGCCAGTGCCTCTTCACCTCCAGTTGTAGCATACTGCCCATGCTCTGTGCATCCTCACAGAGTGGCAGCATAAGGAATCTGGAGGAGAGTGAGAGCAGAGATGGACTCCTGCCTGCAGACAGGAAATAATGTAATGATGGATGGGGAACCCTACACATTTGTGTTGGTTGGGAAGTCAGAAGGGGGTCTGAAAATGAGACCTGGGATAAGGTAAAGAAAGGAGGTTTTTCAACATGACATACTACAGGAGCAGGATGTGGAAGTCTGTTCTTACATGTACAATACAACAATCTTTTCTTGCAAATAATCACAATGGGACCCACAACATTCATGTTAATTGGTATTTTCAAATAAGTTTCTATGGAGAGCATGTAGAAGAGGAAGAGAAATGACTACATCTCAGTGTTACTGCCACCAGATGTTGAAGCTGCTGCAGCGTGCCATGGCTTTTGGTCCCATTGTACCATAGCGTACATAAGTCCTGGGTTAAATTCTTATTAGTGTTGTTGCTGCTGTTGTCATTATTACTATAACTTCTGGAAGCCCTACCACTAGACTAGAATTTCACTGTACTAGATACCATCTAAACACAAAACTAGAAGGAATCTGTCTTTGTCTCAAAGTATGCATAAACTGCATCGAGGACAAGAGATGGCTGGTAGATACAGGCAGGCAGTACAAGAAATCAGAGGGGCAGTCGCCTTCAGGCTTCAGACAAGCATGCAAATATCTTTCTAAGGATACATTCTGCCCTAAATTACTCTGGGAATAGGTTTTGTGGACTTGTCAGTGTTAGTTTTATGGTTGGACTCAATGACCTTAAAGGTCTTTTCAAACCTAAATGATCCTATGATTCTATGATAGGTTTTAGCATCAACTCATCGGTAGCCCCCAAAATAGGGGAAGGTGGGTTTTTTAGTTTTAAAGGCATGTTTTCAAGGGAACGTATGAAGGAGCACAGTGAAGTTGCTTTGTATACATGAAAGGGGAGTTTCTGCAAGCATGAAAGCTGGCACACGAAAAGCATATTTGCTTAGAAGTTCAGTAATGGGGAGAAGGAGCTGGCAGAATGGCCCTTGCAGGGTCAGCAGGTTCAGGCCATGATGAGTGGTGGGTGGCAGGGGCTGGCAATAAACAAAAGGCCTTGAAAGTGATAGGAAATTGCATACATTTATAGAATCATAGAATAGTTAGGGTTGGAAAGGACCTTAAGATCATCAAGTTCCAACACCCCTGCCATGGGCAGGGACACCTCACACTAAACCATCCCACCCAAGGCTTCATCCAACCTGGCCTTGAACACCGCCAGGGATGGAGCACTCACAACCTCCCTGGGCAACCCATTCCAGTGCCTCACCACCCTAACAGGAAAGAACTTCCTCTTTATATCCAATTTAAACTTCCCCTGTTTAAGTTTTAACCCGTTACCCCTTGTCCTGTCACTACAGTCCCTAATGAAGAGTCCCTCCCCAGCATCCCTATAGGCCCCCTTCAGGTACTGGAAGGCTGCTATGAGGTCTCCACGCAGCCTTCTCTTCTCCAGGCTGAACAGCCCCAACTTCCTCAGCCTGTCTTCATACGGGAGGTGCTCCAGTCCCCTGATCATCCTCGTGGCCCTCCTCTGGACTTGTTCCAGCAGTTCCGTGTCCTTTTTATGTTGAGGACACCAGAACTGCACACAATACTCCAGGTGAGGTCTCACAAGAGCAGAGTAGAGGGGCAGGATCACCTCCTTCGACCTGCTGGTCACGCTCCTTTTGATGCAGCCCAGGATACGGTTGGCTTTCTGGGCTGCGAGCGCACACTGCTGGCTCATGTTCATTTTCTCATTGACCAGCACCCCCAAGTCCTTCTCTGCAGGGCTGCTCTGAATCTCTTCTCTGCCCAACCTGTAGCTGTGCCTGGGATTGCTCCGACCCAGGTGTAGGACCCTGCAGTGTCAAGGTCCTTCTGGGTGGCATCCCTTCCCTCCAGCATATCAACCGAAGCACACAGCTTGGTGTCATCGGCAAACTTGCTGAGGGCGCACTCAATCCCACTGTCCATGTCAGCGACGAAGATGTTAAACAAGACCGGTCCCAACACTGATCCCTGAGGGACACCACTCATTACCGGTCTCCAGCTGGACATCGAGCCATTGACCACAACTCTTTGTGTGCGGTCATCCAGCCAGTTCTTTATCCACTGAGTGGTCCATCTATCAAATTGATGTCTCTCCAATTTAGAGAGAAGGATGTCATGTGGGACAGTGTCAAACGCTTTGCACAAGTCCAGGTAGATGACATCAACTGCTCTACCCCTGTCCATCAGTTCCGTAGCCCCATCATAGAAGGCCACCAGATTGGTCAGGCAGGATTTCCCCTTAGTGAAGCCATGCTGGCTGTCACCAAGCACCTTGTTGTTTTTCATGTGCCTTAGCATGCCATCCAGGAGAATCTGCTCCAAGATTTTACCAGGCACAGAGGTGAGACTGACTGGTCTGTAATTCCCCGGGTCTTCCATTTTCCCCTTCTTGAAAATGGGGGTTATATTTCCCTTTTTCCAGTCATCGGGACCTTCACCTGACTGCCATGATTTTTCAAATACGATGGCCAGTGGCTTAGCAACTTCATTTGCCAGCTCCTTCAGGACCTGCCTGATTTCATCAGGTCCCACGGACCTGTGCGCGTTCAGATTTTTAAGATGTTCTCGAACCAGATCCTCTCCTACAGTGGGCCCAAGGTCTTCATTCTCACAGTCCCTGCATCTACCTTCTAAGAACTGGGTGGTGCAGTCAGAGCCTTTGCCAGTGAAGACTGAGGCAACGAAGTCATTCAGAACTGCAGCCTTCTCCAAATCCTGTGTAGCCAGTTCTCCCGACAGCTTCCAGCGGGGGCCTATGTTGTCCCTACTCTGTTTTTTATTCGCTACCTACCTATAGAATCCCTTCCTGTTATCCTTAACACCCCTGTCCAAGTTTAATTCCAACTGGGCCTTAGCTTTCCTAGCCTGGTCCCTAGCTTCCCTGACAACATCCCTGTACTCTACCCAGGCTGCCTGTCCTTACTTCCACCTTTTATAAGCCTCTTTTCAACTTTGAATTTTCCTCAGCAGCTCCTTATCCATCCAAGGAGGTCTCCTGGCCCTCCTGCTGCACTTCCTTCTAGTTGGGATCCAGTGAAGGAGCCCAAGGAGGACATAAGGAAAAGGGTGATACAATCAAACTGCTGGGGTAGGAAATGGTCTTTCAGCAGCAATTCATATGGAGCCCAGGTAGGTTCGGTTTCATTTATCACCATCACAGATATCAAAGCTGGTGAAAAAAAGCCTGAATTACAAGCAGATGAGAGAAGCCTTTTAGTTGTGGATTGGCAGGAGAGAGCAGAGGTGCTCCCACAGGAGTGTCAGCAGGACCAATGCACAGTGTGGGTGGGAGAGGCCAAGGAGAGAGGAATGCTGAAGAGCCAGCAGGCTGTGTGGGGATGACCAAGAGGCATACAGCACATGTAAACGGGTTTTGCTGGGCTGACCTGTGAGGAGGAGCTGGGCAGCTCTCACCCGTACGGGAGGATGCCCTCAGTGTTGTACCAATGGTGAGTGTCAGAAGATGCTGCAATGCTGGAAGGCAATGCCTGGAAACCTCAGAGAGCAGCAAATATCCAACAACACATTGAGCATCCTCCTCACGCTGCTGGCAGGGGGCATGCGGAGCAGGATGTGCATGTGAATGACAAGGTGGGGACCACAGGAGGGCCACCTAGGTGAAGCCCAGCTTACCCTGATGCCCCTGAGCAGTGCAGGGCACCCCCCAGTACAAAGACCAGAAGAGGCGATGAGGATTCCAGCTCCCCATTACCCTTTCCAGGTGACATTTCCCCAGGTCCTGAGGGCACTGAGGACCTTCCTGTCTTGATCTCCTGACCTCCTCACAAAATCAGACTTACTGCATACACAGTAATTTGTGTATCTTCCAGGCACTTCAGTGGTGCACCAGATGTGGTGGCAGATCACCTGGAGGTTTGGAGACCTTCTGTTACCCGTCAGGCACCCATAGACCCCTGCTCCTCGCCATCAGGAACCAGCATTTGCAGTTCTTCAAGCCCACGTTGTGCTTAGATTGGGCAAATTTATTTGTGGCTTAAGCAAAAGGGAAACCAAGCACCTGTTTCAGGTAAAATGGACAGCAATTTACCTGTCGTTTGCACCAGGTGCGGACTTTGGCCTTTTGAAAGCAAATGCCTGTGAAACACGTAACGCTGCTCTAATTCCGTGAAGGCTGTACCTTGCTGGTCACAGCAGACTTTGGTCTTTGCATCTGCCTTTTCCTTTTTTTACCCCATTGCTACTATTCCTGCAGCTCCCATAAGTAATACAGCTAAGGATACAGGCTTGAGGGGATGTGCAGAAAATGGTGTCAAGCATTGTCCTGGAATGCCATTATATTCAATGCCATTTCTGAGAACATTTATCTTCATTCATAAACATAGAATCATAGAATCATAGAATAGTTAGGGTTGGAAAGGACCTCAAGATCATCTAGTTCCAACCCCCCTGCCATGGGCAGGGACACCTCACACTAAAAATAATCTACATAAATATGCTTTATGCATATTTCAGCCTTTGTTATCAGGCTGATGTATTTTCGTCACCTCATTTTGCTCTTGGCCTCTTTGGTTCCTGAAATAGCTGGGTTTCTCATCCCTGGTTTTATGGATGTCTCTTTCTGCACTGGAAAAGCTCTGGCATGTCCTTGGGAATCTCTGTCTCAGAGAGCCTCCTGTACTGAGGGTACCACCTTTCTGCTCCTGTTGCCTTACTGGTAGCTATTCTGTTGGTGGCTTTCTGAACTTATTCCAGGGTGAGGCAATCAGGTCTGTATTTGCTCTCTTTAGCCTCACCTCCCAGCTGTCCTGTGCAGGAAGTCATGTGCATATCTCAGTCCTTTTGCTCTGCAAATTGAATTTGAGGGATGATCTTACTCTCCTGTCTTTGGGTTCAGCAGGATTATTCCACCAGCTGTTCTGTCTTCTACTATTGAGGTCATGGCAGGCTTAACCTCAGGCAGAGTACCGAAGACCTAATAAATAGGGCTTATTATTTTGGGCTTGGTGCCACGCTAACCTGGTTACAGAGCTTCCAGCTAGTACTTGTCTGGCTGGGGGCTGTGCAGGGCTGATCTGAGCAGCGTATCAGCACTGTGAGGAATACTGCCTGTGGCTGCCCCATCCCTGGCAGTGTTTGAGGCCAGGCTGGACGGGGCTTCGAGCAACCTGGTCTGGTGGAAGGTGCCCCTGCCCATGGCAGAAAGGTTGGAACTGGATGAGCTTTAAGGTCCCTTCCAACCCAGACCACTCTGTGATTATATGATTCCATGATCCCCTCCTCCCTGTAACAATAATTTCTTTACACTGTTGCTGTACTTGGTTACTGTAAGCAATGCAAACCTGCATCTACAGGATAATGCCCCAAGATGAAGAGTGAAAATCCATCTGGCAAATGGTGACAGTTTCTAGTATGACAGTGTCCAACCTATCAGCTAATGGAAGACACATCCATGATTTATCAATACTGGAATTTCAGCTGCAAATGCAGATTTGAAACATTAATTACACATATAGTCCAATAAATAAATCTCTGGGCAATTTTATCAGTTACATTATATACAAAAAATCATGTGGGTTTTATACTTCCTGGAATTTACAGAAATTCCTGGTTGGACATTGTATTGCTGGGAGCGTTGCTTGATCCCAGGAACTACCATTCAAGTAAGTGCTTCTCTGCATCATGCATGTACCTTTTGTTTAGTTCTTCTTGCACTGTATACCTACCTGATTTTTATAATTTGGTACTGATTTTTATAAAATATGCTGCATTATACAGTGTATCAAATATAAAATAGGAAAAGCTGAGATTCTAGCTGTGTGCCTAATGTTATTTAGACTTGATCTAACTCTCAAGACCTTCTAGAAACAGCAACCATAAAATAAAAGCAAACAAACCCCAACTGCTGCTCTCCCAGACAAAACTCAGCAAACCCCACAGACACTATTAGGTTTGTGGTTGTCACAGGAAAGCACATGTGTTGTTGGTGGGATTGAGCTGTCATCTAGCACCAACAAACAATGCTTGACCTTTCGGTAACATCAAGAGAAGTTCTATTAATAGGTAGTATTTCCTCTGTAGTAAGAGTACATCCTGCCTTTGCAGGAACAGAAACTCAGCCTGACTTAATTTTTCTTCTTTAACTTACAGTTCTAGCCAGCAAGAAGAAATAGAATTCGTGCTATGCAGCTTGGTATTGCATTCAGCTTTAGGTGTTCGGTTATTTTCCCTGTGGAATGTTGCTCAGATCAGTGATCAAGCCAGGGAACTTCGCTGTCAAGCACGCGTCTCCCCTGCTTGCACTTCAGCCTGTTGAGACTAATTCCTGCTGATTTGGGAACAGTTACAAGTCCTGTGCGTGCAGCTGAGTCACACAGAAGCAAAGAGAAATTGCTCAGTAAAGGTTGTGCTTTCTGGAGGGAGAGAGGATGCCTCACTTTAAGTCTCATACCACAGGTAACATTCAGCATGCTTTTTGGAGGTGTATGGCTCAAGTGTTGCAAAAGCTTTTAATTCGGATACAGACACCAAGCACATGGTGCTGTTATGAACTATTGCAGTGTTTGGGTTTTTTTTTAACGTTACAGCCTGATATGCTTTTAAAATAAACCATCTGCTTTAAACCAGGGTTCTTTTGATCTTTGCCTGTGAACAGCCAGTCACCACTTTGAGACAGGAAACTTCAGGAACGGAAGGAGAGGTGTGAAATATCTGGGAGTCATTAAGCAGTGCAGCAGAAGTGTAGTTACCAGTTGCCAGGAATAGTAAAGGCACAGCTTATACAAGACTTCGGTTTTCCTTCCTTGTTTTGTCTGGGTGTCAAAGATTTCCTTCCCTGCGGATCTGCGTCCCCCAGGCCAGCAGCAGCAGTGAATTGCGATGATTCCAGGGTGCATCCTCCGCCCCCTCTCCAGCTCCAGCAGGATTGCTGCAGCTCTCAGCGCTGCCCAGCATGGGAAGCTTCCCCTGCCCTTCCTCTCTTCTTATCCCTGTATGAAATCCACAACAGTGCTCCATCCCCAGCTCACCTGCCCCCAAACCACAGCACCCAGGAATTCCTCCCCGAAGCATCAAGAAATTCATTTTAGCTGTTCATAAAGCCATACTTGAGAGTTAGATGCAAATAAGAAAATATGGTTACTAGAATGCAAGAGAAGGTGGTGGAGGTATTTTTGTCACAAAGACCCCTAGAAAGCACAACTAAACCAAATTCCACAAGGACAGTAACCACCCTGAAGAAAATCCATCAGGATTTGATGGTGCCAGTGGGAAGCTGCAACATGTGTCACATCTGTTGGCACCAGCAAGGGAAGAACGGTCCAGCTGCCTTACCCTCTGCTGCTAACGCCCCACGGGCCCAGGAGATGAAGGGATGTAAGGGACATCCTGCCGTGGCTATGCCAGCATGGAATGGTAAGGTGGGCAGTTCTGCACTGGTGAAGGAGTGTTTTGGGGTTTTGTTTGGGGTAGTGTCTTTCACTGGAAGAATCTGGTTCGATGCAAAGTAAGCAAAGAAGTGTGCAAAGCTGTGCTTCAGACAGTGTGAGTTACTGATAAAAGCTTGTATTGTAGGTTGGCTTTAGCATATGTGACAGCAAGGATTCCTTTTTCATTGTAAGTTTGTGTTCAGGACTTCCTTTGATGTTTTGTGAGGCAGCATGTATCTTGCATGTATTACATTTGTAATACCGTTGGAATGGCAAAGCTTCTTAGTGATTTATAACTTGGCTGTAAATATTAAGCCGGGGCTCAATCTGCAGAATCACAGAATCACAGAATCACAGAATCCCAAGGGTTGGAAGGGACCTCAAAAGATCATCTAGTCCAACCCCCCTGCAAGAGCAGGGTAGCCTACAGTACATCACACAGGAACTTGTCCAGGCGGGCCTTGAATATCTCCAGTGTAGGAGACTCCACAACCCCCCTGGGCAACCTGTTCCAGTGCTCTGTCACTCTTACAGTAAAGAAGTTCTTCCTGATGTTAACGTGGAACTTCCTATGTTCCAGTTTACACCCATTGCCCCTTGTCCTATCACTGGATATCACTGAAAAAAGCCTAGCTCCATCATCCTGACACCTACCCTTCACATATTTGTAAACATTGATGAGGTCACCCCTCAGTCTCCTCTTCTCCAAGCTAAAGAGACCCAGCTCCCTCAGCCTCTCCTCATAAGGGAGATGTTCCACTCCCTTAATCATCTTTGTGGCTCTGCGCTGGACTCCTTCAAGCAATTCCCTGTCCTTCTTGAACAGAGGGGCCCAGAACTGGACGCAATATTCCAGATGCGGCCTCACCAAGGCTGAGTAGAGGGGGAGGAGAACCTCTCTTGACCTACTAACCACTCCCTTTCTAATGCACCCTAAGATGCCATTTGCCTTCTTGGCCACAAGAGCACATTGCTGGCTCATGGTCATCCTCCTATCCACCAGGACCCCCAGGTCCCTTTCCCCTTCACTACTTTCCAGCAGGTCAACCCCCAACCTGTACTGGTACATGGGGTTGTTCTTCCCCAGATGCAAGACTCTACACTTGCCCTTGTTAAATTTCATCAAGTTTCTCCCCGCCCAACTCTCCAGCCTGTCCAGGTCTCGCTGAATGGCAGCACAGTCCTCTGGTGTGTCAGCCACTCCTCCCAGTTTTGTGTCATCAGCAAACTTGCTGAGGGTGCACTCAGTTCCCTCATCCAGGTCATTGATGAAAATATTAAACAGCACCGGTCCCAGCACCGACCCCTGAGGAACTCCACTAGTCACAGACCTCCAGCTAGATTCTGCGCCATTGACCACAACTCTCTGCCTTCTTCCTTTCAACCAGTTCTCGATCCACCTCACTACTTGATCGTCAAGCCCACACTTCCTTAGCTTATCTATGAGGATGCTGTGGGAGACAGTATCAAATGCCTTACTGAAATCAAGAAAAACCACATCTACCGCTCTACCATCATCCCTCCACCTAGTCACTTCCTCATAGAAGGCTATAAGGTTGGTCATACATGACTTCCCCCTCATAAAACCATGTTGGCTGTTCTTAATGACCCCCTCATCCTTGATATGCCTAGTGATGGAGTCAAGAATAAGTTGTTCCATCATCTTTCCAGGGATGGAGGTAAGGCTGACCGGTCTATAATTACCCGGGTCCTCCTTCTTGCCCTTCTTATAGATTGGTGTGACCTTTGCCATCCGCCAATCCTCAGGCACCTCGCCCGTTTCCCACGACTTACCAAAGATGATGGAAAGTGGCCTAGCAATGACCTCCGCCAGCTCCCTCAGCACCCGTGGGTGCATTCCATCCGGACCCATCGATTTACAGATGTCCAGTTTGCATAGCTGATCCCTAACCCAATCCTCATCTACCAAAGCAAACTCCTCCTTTGTCCTGACTCCTTCTGGGGCTATAGAAATCCGGGGCCCTCGGGGAGAGTCTGCAGGAGTAAAGACAGAGGCAAAGAAGGCATTCAGCACCTCTGCCTTCTTTATATCCTCTGTCTCCAGGGTACCCACTTCGTTCAGCAGTGGGCCTATATTGCCTCTTGTTTTAGTTTTATTTGCTATGTATTTGAAGAAGCCCTTTCTATTGTCTTTAACCCGACTAGCAAGATTGAGTTCCAAGGAGGCCTTAGCTGTCCTAATTGCCTCCCTACATCCTCTAACAACTGTCCTATATTCCTCCCAAGCGGCCAGCCCCTCCTTCCATAATCCATAGATTCTCCTTTTCCACTTGAGTTTGCCCAGCAGCTCCTTGTTTAACCACGCCGGTCTCCTAGATCCCTTACTTGACTTCCTACTCATTGGGAAGGATGATAGTTTGGTAAAGAAATTGAGTGAAATAGACATAGAAACTTTTGCTCACTTATGGAATGTGAATCTGAACAAGGATCAGGATTCAATCACAGTAAGGTGCAAGAGCAATGATCGGAAAAGTTCAGAGTCTGAAAGCATTTGCAACGGCTCTTGAAGCCAAGCAGCATCTCATCTTAAGCTAATATATATCTCGAAAGATAGCCTTCCTTCACAGCTGTTAGAAATTGTTCTGGGTTCAGCTGTAACAGTTAATTTTCTCCTTCTTAGTAGCTGGTGCAGTGCTGTGGTTTGGCTTCAGTCTGAGAACAGTGCTGGTAAGACACCGATGTTTTTAGTTCTTGCTAAGTAATGTTTACTCTGATCAAGGACCTTTCAGTCTCATGCTCTGCCAGTGACAAGGGGCACGGGAAGCCAAGAGGAAGCAGAGACAGGACACCTGACCCGAACTAGCCAAAGGGGTATTCCATACCGCAGCCCAGTACAGAAACTGTGGGGGAGTTACCCGGCAGGTCCAGATCGCTGCTCGGGTTGGGCTGGGTATCGCTCCGCACATGGTGAGCATTGTGCATCACTTGTGTTTATTGTTGCTTTTTTTCCCTTCCCTTTTTAGTTTCATATTCTCCTCCCTTGTTATTTCCCTTGTCATTATTATTACTGGTGGTAGCAGTAGTGGTCTGTGTCATGCCTTAGTTACTAAACTGCTCTTATCTCAACCCGTGGGAGTTACATTCATTCTATTCTCCCCATCCCTCCAGGAGCAGGAGGAGGGAAGCAGGGAGGATATGAGCGAGCAGCTGCGTGGTTCTGAGTTACCGGCTGGGCTTAAACCCTGACAGACATTTAGACTAATATTTTATCTGGAGTCAGGGGATGAAGTGTTAAGAACACTAAAGACTGTAACACGTATGAAGTTGTGTAATGCTCCCCCTTTCCCTTTTCCAACATTGCCAAACTTCAACTACTTGGTCAGAAATATTCCATATCAAAACACTGCCTGAATCTGTACTTATTTATGTTTCTGCAAAAACTTTGCAATGGTTTTCAAAAACGAAATAGGAAAGGAGCTACATTTGGGGGTAATTAGGGCAAAACCATCTACGGAAGCCAGAAATAAATCAACTGAAATTGAAACAAAATTGAGTCTCAGCCAAAGAGTTAACCAGGAGGATGATGAGAATAACTGGTTGGTGTACTCCACATGAAAATTCATGGCGGTGCTACTGAATTAAAACCAGGCAGATGGAAAGCAAACTTCAGTTTTGGAAAGCCATTCCCAGAACCAATATAATGGTAAGACAAAGCATCACCTAAAGCGACATTCTGTTGATAAAACCTTGAAAATTCTGGGCTTGGACAAAAGGCCTGAGTATGAACAAAACTGCTGCCCTTGCTTGACAAAAAGCTTGTGAGAATTTAAACCCAGGTGCTTAGAACTCAGCAATCTTGTCAGGAAGTGCAGAGCACAGCATAATAAAATGGCTCAGCACTGCTGTCTGTTAGCAGAATCTGGAACTCATCACTCTGGCCTGAAGAGGGTTTGTGAACCCTACCAGGCTGCTTTACCTACGTCAGCTGGTCTAACACAGCAAAACCAGGACAGCCCTCTGTATTTTAACAGCACGGTATTCAAACACACGGCTTCTGTGTCACCAGTAGTTGCATATGGAAGGACACAGCTACACCTGGCAGAACTCATTACACGCTTCACAAGTTCTTCACCTGCTAATGCAGCACCTTCCCTACCAGGAGTGCACCTGGATCTGTTATTACTTTTATAGTTTTATGGCTACGTGTATCTGAAATGAGACAAACTGAAAACCAGGAAATTCCAGTTAGATTTTTTTTTCTTGTGAAAACAAACCTGTATGGGTTTGTAACAGTACCATCCATTTGGGTATGTATCCACCAACCGCCACCATGCTGTGATTCTGTGGCTCCCCATTTCATGTTCTATCAAAGATTTATGAAATAATCTAAACCAAAGACCTTGGATGGCCTTTGCTGTAAATATGTATTGTCTCAAAGAGCACCTGTAAAAAGGCAGTTTCAGAATTCCTATGAAACAATTGTTTGATGCTTTAAGAATTATACATCTCGGCTTCTGGCTGACCCATGTTCTGTCAGACTGCCATCTTCTGCCACATAAGCCATAAGCTACCCAGCAACACCCCCCCCCCCCCCCCCCCCCCCCAGTGTGTCTACATCATATGGCCTTCACTGGGCTTCTACATTTAGTTAGAATTTAATACTTAGCTTCCACGGAGTCTGGCAACAGACGCAGACCTTGAAATCTGTCTCTCTGTTATCATGCGGCTGAACACACAGGCACAGAAGTGCTTTTCAAAATAAAGCAGTAGCTCTCTCTTTGAACCTGGAACAGCGTCCTCCAAGTTATTTTTAGGTGAAAAGGCACGAAAAGCAAGTGAATGAAACCCAGATGTACACAGATTTTAAAAACCTTGTGATGAACACAGTATAAATCTTGTCATGCTCAAATTACGTACCTAAAATTTTACCATCGGAACAGACACATGCAAACATCGTTACTACCCTAAGAAAATCCTTTAGGAATCAAGTCTATAGCCGTGTACGTAAGATGGCAATGCTTATTATAACTGCGCGTTGCTTTATTTGAAGAAGTACAAGAAAGCATATGCAGCGAGCTCAGCAAATGCTAAACAGATCCCCAAACCAAAAGCTACAAGGAATTTAAGTTAATCTCTCACGTTAGTATGATGGCAACAGTACACGTGCCTCTGGGCACTACATCAGCAAATTAAATTGCCTGAGGGCCTGGATGCCATTGTTTGAGCACAAGCAAGTGGTCATATGCATGCCAGAAACAGCTTGTCCCAGGTGAGATTCAGCTTTCTTTAATGGTTGTCTTGGTCTCTGGAAGGCACTGAGGAATTCTGCTGGCCTGGCTAGCGATTTGCAAAAGGACCAGTCAATTTTGCTGTCAGTGTTGGTCTCAATTTGAGTACACTGTGAATATCTTGTATGTAGACAGTGAACCACATAGAGTCTATTTAAACCACTGACTTCTCTGTAGTCCATCGCATTTTGCCTAAAGATGTTGAAAGGAGACTGTAATTTTCATGAAAGCCAGCCAGCATTTTAACCTATTTTTGGATTTCAAGGCTGATACAACCATCATACACAGAATATCCAGCATGCGTTTCTCTTATTCAAAGACAGCTTAAGGGCTGTTCCTACTTGCTTCCACATACTGACAAAATCAAGAAATTCCACAGTTGCACTGCGAAGGATTATGGAGAAATGTGACTGAAAAGCTGCCTCAAATTGCCAACAAAATAAAAATGTCTAAACAGAATATTCAGATACAATGTAATAGGTTTATTTTTTAAATCCAATTTGTAAAGGTCCCTTTTTAAACAAAACAAGAACAAAAAAATCAACACAATTCAGAGGGCTTATCTCATTTACCATATTCTTCCCCACTCTTCACTTATCATAACACAAAGCAGCAACTTATATTACTAGTGCTCATATAGTGCACTTATATGAATTTTGATTTGTGTATTAAGCTTTAAATACAATGTATTTTTCAGTGAGCATTGCCCAAAGAGTACACAACATTACACTTCCGAAGCATATGTTAAAAGAAAGGACAAGAAATGTATATCCAAGACAGTCAAACTCAAATATTTTTGACTTGGCAAATTCTATAACAAGTAACAGCAATTTTAAACTGCGTACAAAGCAGAACAGTGCCAACATGCCTCCGGTCTGTGAGCTATGGTAAAATATCAAGCGTACGTATAAAGGAGAGAAGCCGAAGGGAACTGCCACAAATTCAGAGCTAACCTGAGCACACCCAACTGCGACCGAACAAAGGCAGCCCTCTTTCCCACTCTATAATGCAAAGAGCCCAACAACAACGAAAAGCACTTCTACACTACACAGGAAGTGAAACTATTAACTTCTTCCAAGTTTGTCTCTGCGTTTTCCAACAACTCGTCCAGAAAAGGTGAACATCTAATTATACCAAACAAATGTACAAACTATAAAGTCAGAGAAGCTCCAGAAGATTGCCACTTTCAACCTTGCATAGTGATAGCTGGCATTGATATTGCTACCATAGCTTCAGCAGAAGATATGGAAAAGTAAGATCTTCGCTTCTAAGTGATGCACATACGTAACATTTTCCTCACAAAATTCCGTTAAACATTGTTTTAATAAAACAGCTCTAAAAAGGGAAAGATAGTGTTCACAAGCTTAGAAATAAAAAAATACAAAACCAGAACATTCCGTAATAATAATAAAAAATAATAAACATTCATCATAACATCACCTATTTTATCACTAAGTAAGCCCCATACATGCAACAAACTACAACTATTGTATAAGGCTGTCAAATTAAAAGTTTACTTTTCATATAAACAAAGTGTAAAAATAGCAATAAACTGCGATCTTCAAATTTAATGCTATGCGAGGATTTTGTCCCCTCTGTTTCATTTGGTAGCAATTTCAATATGCGCTCGATACAAAGGTCATCACCTAAGAACCGTGATACAAATACATTGTGCCTAGGACAGTATTGTCGTATCTCTGTTCAACCTTGACAGAATTGGAATGCTCAACAACACTACTGAGCTCGGGGATGCTTTCAGCAGTATCCCCAAACCCATGATAGTGTCCATAGTGCAAAGTATCTCCAGGGTCTTCCACCCATGAGGGCCGGTTAGAAACACAGCTACTAGGGCTTCCATTCAGATGGAGAGATCCACACATTTCGGTGGAGTTATTCATGGCTTTTTCTGGCTCGTCGGTGCCGTTACTGGTATGAATTCGATGCCTACTGGGAGAAGTTATTCCAGGAATTATTCCATTAGGTGTTAAACACTCCTCACGCCTGGCATCCATCCCACTGAGCTGTTGTGCGGTGGTGAAATCCAAATGTCCATTGATGGCACATCCATTTGTCAGTGCATTCAATATGGAGCTACTGCTATTCATATCTGCATTAAGAAATACACCTGTCACCAACAATTAAGAATAAATCGAAATACATCCACATGTCTCCACTATACTTCACTGATTTAAAAAATGTTTCCATACACAGCTTTGAAAATAATCTACTCTTTCTTTATTTATAACAGTATAGGTAGTTCAAAGTAAGGAGAGTTGACCAGTAACCTTGTAGTACGGATGCTTATGTTGTAAATACAACTATCTATCTACATTCAATGTGTAAATATGCCTATATTAATCTTGGCAAAGACAACACAAACTTCCCAGAATCTTTTTCATTTAACTGTATAAAATAAGTAGCAGACAACATTCTGGGCAGTGTTTTGAAAGGCAGAATAAAAGATATCTTTCCACCTTTACTGTAATGCACTCTTGGGCTGAAAGAATATGTACATACAAGAACTGAGTTATCTGTGAGAGGGTGAAGGTTTTCTTCTACCGTTTTTCAGCTGTAATTTATCTGTGGCTCTTTTAGTGGTAACTCACAGTACAACAGATGCTGAAATAGGTCAAATAAAGAAATGTTATGTTGGGGTGCTCACATAAAATATTTCGAAGTTCCTTTATTCTGAAAGCTCTTCCATTTATCTAGCTAGAATCTGTACAATCCACATGCAAAATGCCATACAACAGCAGCAGCAGAGTGCACAGAAGACTAAAAAAGATTAGAGTAGGAAACAAAATTCTAAAATGTGCATGCAATCCCCCACGGACAACTGTTTTGAAGCAATTTCTCCTCTGAATTTAGTAGTTAGTACAATGGTCTTTTATTTCCATAAACAGTTTTCATCAGTTTGTCTGAAATATATGGTTTTGCAGTGGTACTCAAAGTACTAGCACAAAAAAATGGGTGATACATTCTGCCTTAAAAATGCCTACCAGTAAAACACATCTAAAATGTACATCTATATTGGTAAAGACGAGCAAGGCAAATGTGGAAACTACAGATATATATGATGACATTTTAAGATTTTACTTTCTGCTATTATTCTTGGATACATGCACATATGTTTATATACATATGAATGCATAAACCTATGTGCAAAATAGGATTGCATTTACTGCGTATTTCCAGTTCAAGCCAGTTAAGTCCGCTGGTAACTTCTCACATTTGCAGAACATTGGGTTCCTGTATATAATGAGTACCACTGTTTGACAAGAAGCAATCTGAAGTTTTGGTTCTTTATTATTTTTTTTGCAAGGCTATTATATGAAATATGGATTAGGATACTGATACTTCACATACAGCAATACATAATGCCAAGAAATGTGTTTGATTTGTAACTCACTGGATGTACTCACTGCAGTTTCCTGTTTAGTCCCTACACGAGTTAAAATAACCACATCAGCTGAACTCAGAAACCATAAACTCTCATTGAATAGTGGAAATTAAAAAGAAACCCAAAATCCAAACCCATCAAGGCATCAAAGCTAATATTTCAGTGATGAAAATGCACAGGAGGAAATTTCATATAATGTTTATTAGCTGAAAAGTGCAAAATTTTAACTGTTTAAAAATAAATTCTCATAGGCTGGCTTTGCCAAATCAAATTTAATAAAAATGGCACTACTGTTAGTTAATATGCAAAAGTAGGTAATGAATAGTCTAGTGATAATTATAGACTGTTATCATATGTTAAAAATTAGCACCTATAGTAATAAGAGCATATTTATGAAAGACAATCATTTTTCCATAAATAAGAACACTTAGTAATTATCACTGGAAAATATCATAGTCTACTTCTTAAGTATTGATTATATATATATATATATGTATATATTTATTCCTAATATATTAAAATATCTATTATCATTCCTTTTGGTGAATCTGATCTATGGTACAAAGCATAAACATGTTTATCGCAGAACAAATTAAAGAAATTCATTTCTGAATGTAGTAATGCACTATCATAGTAACTCCATGCCTTTACCTACAAAGTGCATGGAAAAAGCTGACCCAAGACACTGAAACTTTATACACATCCTGGGGTTACCAAAAGCATCTTGATTAAGCAGCCCTTAAAAAAAATTAGAGCATTAATATTCACTAATACTAGTAACACTTGGACTGTTTCATGACGATCAGTACGAAACACAGAAACTGTTTTCCAAGTTACATTAGTTCCAAATACTAGTTACAGTATTTGTGTCCAGTCTTGTATTTACATTAAAAAACCCCACAGCAGAATCCTGCACTTCGGTTATCGTGTCTAAGCAAATTCTGAAAACACGGTATATGTCTCAACTATTCTTTATATTTGTTGAATATTTTGAATACAGTTTTGTGGTAACATATGTTATTTTCAAAGCTATATAAGCACTAGGATATATTTCCTTATGAAGCCTTCTTGGCAATTAAACCTATTTAACGGAAATTAAAAGAATAATTTACATTATTTTTGATTCCTACCAAAAATTCTAGCAACTAAAAGCAAGGCACAATGTAATACAAGCCTCCAGTTAAAAGTGAGACAGCCACTGTGGATTCCTGTTTATCTGAAATAATAATGAACTACTAATAAACCTTCTCTGTAACCATTACAATATTTTGTGTGAACAGCTAATTTCCGATGCCTACTAAACCCCCAGTGTAAAGGGTGTTACAGCAATACAACAGTTTTCAAGACTCTAGACAGCAATGTGCAAAAATAAAAGACTAAGTTTTATACTTAAATTAAAAATAAAATGCATATTGATTCTTGCAACGACAAGGAGTTTGCATTGCAGAAACAGTGTATATTTCAATTTCTTTTGGTCCAACAGAAGCACTCTCCTGTTGTTTGGTGTCTTCAACCATTTGAATGTTGTTGCAGTTAACAGGTAACTGTCCACTCCCACCTGATACAACAGCAAACTCTCTATCAACGTGCATATTGTCAGCATCGTCCTCAACTCCGCCATTCGTCATTGGTATTAAGCCATCAAAGCTGTAAGCTGATAAAATGAAGTCACATTTAGTCACTGGTGCAACTTGAAAACTCAGCCAACAAGTACTTCAATTATTAAAGAAAAAACCTTTTATAAAGAAATGTGAACTGTTCACATCTGAAAACTTCTGACATGTTTGGAATTACAAATACAGAATAAGTAAATGCTAAGTACTTGCACACTCACTTTAATTCCTCAGAATGGAAAACTACCAGTGTATCTATCAGATTCAGCAATTACATATCAAACAATTATTAGTCTAATATACTAATAGATTGAATAAAGAGTCATTTAAGTTACTCATATTCAGGCTTTACAGCTAGTGTGCCTGACAGTCACACACAGTCTCCACCTCACATTTGTGTCCTGTCAGTCTGGACTGCTCCCTCTTTCAGCGCCAAGGGCCATTTCCCAGTAACCCACCCCCTGGTCATACCAGACTGCTCCAGGGATCCCTTCAAGAGCTGAACAAACATCTGTTTTCCAAGAAAAGCTGGCAAGTGGGTAGACTGCCATGGGAAATGCTTTCATAAACAAGATGCGCTTGCCTCACTACCTCATATACCTACCACCCAAAGCCTTGCTCCAGTACTACCCCATCAGACCCTGCACTGTTCTCACACTGACATTAACACATCTTTCTATACACACTGTACACACTCCTAGTTATGCTATAAACAGCTGCTTTAGTAGACTGCAAGTCAGCCGTCATTACCTTGGGCACAACAGATGTTTTTGTAAACTGCTTGTTTGTAAAGAACCTTAAGCAATAGCTGAAGTGTTTCAGGGCCAAAGAGATCACACAGGGCTTAAAGGAAACACAGGCCCTTGGATCAGTGAGCTTCAACTCTCCCTGAGCCAGGAAGAAAAAGGCATTTTTTCTAGTTACCTAGACGGGTATCAAAGTGCAGTTTCATGCTGGCCAGTTCAAGGGTACACCTGGCAATACTCTCCATCCCTACCTCATAAAGAACACAAAAGCAGCCATGCTGGGACTTGTGACACTGTGATACAGTTAAGTCACTGGTTGTATACAGCAGGTCAGCACTGCACGTAGCACGTACAGCACAAAGCAAAAGCCAAGCTGCCAAGGGCCATCAGCCACTAGGGCTGGGATTAGGACTGCCGCAAACACAGCCATGTGACCAGCAGGCCCAGCGCACACCGTCATCATCCTCATCATGATCATCATCATCTTTGACCATGTGCACCACCCAACCAGCCCAGCGATCAGGGTGAAATTTCTGGAACCGGTTTCAGAAAAATTGATACAAAATCCAGCACATTTCTAAGCCAAAATTAAAAACTGTTTGTGCATATCCTGAAAGCAGCCACTACTTAAGTTCAGCTTCAGCCCTTGGAAGTAATTTTTGCATTACAGTTGAATGTAATCAGTTTCTGTCACAGTGTATCATGTACCAATGTTGGTTAGTTTTGAGGCTGAAGGATTTTTGAATACTATGCACCCAATAGGAGATATATATGTGTGCATGTAAACAAAATTACACAAGTAACACCCATGAACTTCTTAGTTCAGCTATTCCAGGACAAAGGGCGAAGCACAGCTGAAGTATTTCTCTTCTTCCAACTCTACTGCCTACAGGTTCATGTAAGGGGCACATGCTATGTGCCTGGTCACAAAAAGCAGGTTTTCAAAAGCAGTGACTGCTCCAGTTTGGCGTATGGCCACCAAAATCTGACTCTTTCCTGCGAAGAGGTTGCCTGCATTCTGAGCACATGAAATCTCCTGTGCAAATAGTTTTTAAAGGACAACAGAATAGTGTGATTGTGGTAAAGGCAAAATTACCTTAAGCACAAAGATGGCCTCTCATTACTCAGCCTTGTTGTTTACCGAGTGCCTCAAGAACAGTGATTCATTCTCACTCCAATAGACTTTTTACACTGATTTGATAGGTATTACTAATGCTCATGTTTTTGAGGGCGGATGCATCAGATTAGAAACTTCAGCTTTGCAGCTGGGATGAATCTCTTAATTGCTTTAAAAAACCTTCAAGCAATGCAGCAAAGCTTTTGGCTTTGTTTGCAAAGGTCTTTAAAAAGTCATACCAGTAAAAATTTCAAGTATTACCTATTCTGCTTTTCTAACATCTCTGCAACTGCTTAGGAGATCTTGTTAACTTAAATATGTTGTCTATTTGTTTGCTCAATGCAACCTATCCACCGTTTATGCTGAAAGGTAACAAAGATACTGCTATTAAATGACAACATAGAGAAGAAAAACAGCTAGCCCATGTCACTCACAGATTGTGGGGAAATGTTTCCAATTGACTAGATTGGAGCAGTTTTCTGAATCTAGAAGAGACTGCTGGTTATGAACATTTGTAAGGAATAGCTCTTCAAAACGAAAGGTACATATCTTTGACTACAAGCAGCAAGTCCCAGGAACAGAACATGAATGCACTGATGAAGTCTTTTTGCAGCTGTTACAGGCATCTGCATACTTGTGCATGTTCGCTCATTTTATGTAGCTATTTAAGGAGGTTATTCCTGAAAAGCAGTCCTGCATTTAACTGTATAGGTGTTCTTATCTATCATGAAATTACTTACAGTGTAGACCAATTACATCCTGTATTTCCCAAATTGAAGTAATGCATCCCATTTATGACTGGCTATGGCCTGTTAACGCCTCAGATCCTGGTATAGTTGAAATGGTGGCTGGATAGCAAGGACTAAAGCAATTACTAGAGTGTCAATATTGATGTAATTTGTGTTGTCCATGTCATACTTAGAAGCATTGTTTTAGTCTCAATACCTCTCTTGTTATCTGGAATTAAGCCCATTTTATTTGGCTTACTAACAGTCACATCTGTTAGAACAATATAAACTTTAGCTGAAGGAAGTGTCCCTAATGCTAGACACAGAAAAAGAAATGAGGTTTGCATGCAGACTGGTGCATTCTTTTTAATAATCTGATGGGATGACCAACAGAAATAAAGCAGAGTTTCCATTAGTCAAGGCGCTCAAAAATGTAAAAAATGATTCCTTCATATAGCCACCAAGAAAAAAGGATAGAATCATAGGAGTATGAGGTTGGAAGGCACCTCAAGGATCATCTGGTCCAACCTCTCTTGTCAAAAGCAGTAGACAAGATGTCCCAGCACCCCGTCCAACTGAATCTTGAAGTGTCCAATGTTGGGGCATCCACCATTTGCCTAGGGAAATTATTACAATGCTGATTGTTCTAATTGTGAAAAACTTTCCTCTTGTGCCCAACCAGAATCTCCCCAGGAATAATCTGTACTCGTATCTTTGAGGTTGTACTATGATATTATTGCTGGCAGAGGAAGAAGCACAATCCTCAATGCACAAGGCTGAATAGGAATCCTTAAGGCTCATCCTAGTCTTGCATCCTCCTGTAAGGGATCAGTTCCCCTTGGAACATGATCCTGGAAACTTCAGTTACATTAATGCCACAGATACAACCCTCTCTGTTTGAGAAACCTTTTTCCATTAAATTTCTTTCATCCATCTTATCTAGCAGCCAGGTTTTGAATTGTGAATCAATCCCAAAGGGAAAATTGAGTAGAAGCTAATTTCAGCTACTACTCCTCCACATACTATTCTTGGCATCACGTAACTTTAGCACTCTCTGTAAACAGAAATTCCTGAACACACCGAGATGATGACAGGGAGAGCTGGGATCCTGTGGCACATAATAACGGTATTCATCTGCTTCTTGTATTGATATGTAACTTAGGTATGTACATGAGTTTGTCAAGAATACTCAACATCCATTCTCAAAGGCTTTAAAAATGTTTATTTTCCTTTCTCAGCAACAGTCTCACCCCCATCCCTTTTACCTCCGGGCTCTCACCTTCAGTTCTAGCCTTCTTTACTCCAGCAGACTCTGAATCTTCAAAGGATCTCTTTCGACTTGTCCCACCACTGAATGGATTGGGACCTGCATTCTGATGAACCCCATTTAAGGTGCCATTGCTATAGAAACGATTCAGGTGACAGTTCTGGAGGTTCAAGAGAAACTGGGCACATTCTTGGAAGCCCTGGGTATGTGCAAGGTCTGCTGCTGTCAGGCCACTGGCATTTCTCAAGCTGTACAATACAAAGGAACTGAATTACACTCATTCATCAAGCCAGCATGCTGCTGCTGCTGCCCTTACTGACTATCTATCTGTTGGTGAGAGAAAACATACACTTAGCAAATTTCCATTAAGAAATTAGTTAACAATCTTAGTTTTATAACTAACTTACTTTTCCCACATATATCTGGCTTCTACACAAATTTGGGAGACAATGCACTTTTAAATAAAATCAATATACTATGTGACTTAAAAAAAACATCTTCCTATTTAAAGTTCTCAAAATGCTTTACTCTAAAATAGTCTGAAGTATCTAGTCTTTACGTAAACTTCAGACTACTTTAAGCCTTGAATTTTATCATCTTCTGCAATCTATTGCTTTAACTTGAGCAAAAGATCAAAAACCCAAAACAAACTTAACATGACTTGGCAATTGTCCATGGCATTCTGGTTTCTAAGGTAACAACATCATCACTATTCTTCCTAACAACAAAATATATACATATATAGGAAAAGATAGAGAGATAAAGATGCTATATTTAGTTATGCTTTGCTTATTTTATTTTTTTCTGATTTGTTTCTCATTTCAAAGTGTGTGACATCATAAGTGCTGGGACTTGCTTTGTTATTTGAACAGGAATATCCTAATGCATCAAGGAGATTATAAATGAAACCAGGTAGGACAGATAGGGACGTAGAGGTTTAATCTGAGAAAGTACTGTATCATATGCATTTACACAAACATACAGTATGTCTGTGCTTAGAAAATACAGGCTTAGAAATACAGGCTAACTTCATAAGGATTTGCATGAAAGCGGAGACAAGAGGGCCAGAAGTGACAAAACTAGATTGTTAAGTGAAAGATACCAATGAACATTTCTGAAGTTTTTTTACACCTTTCCGGACAGATCCAACTAGTCAGAAAACCGAATTTTTGTTTCTTGGCTTCAGCAGTTTACAAAAGTCTATCAAGTCTATTACTTAAATATCCAGAAACAGACCAGCCAACAGTGTAAGAATTCAGAAGATTAATAGCCCTAATTCTGTTGAAACTCGTATGAAGCAGAAAATTCACTCCAGCTCACAGAAAATAAAGAACAAAGCCCAGATTTGCTTCCTGTATCACTGCAACTTATTTGCTATGAGACTAAAAAAATCTTCAGAAACTGTTACTGCAAGACCAATTCCATAAATGGATACTGCTAGATCACATAATATTTGGAAGATTGAGTCAAAATACTACAGAATCAGAAAAAACATTAGGCTAGATCAGGGGTAATGTCATATTTTAAGTCATCATTTACTTGGACCACTAGTGAAAATCCAGAGAAAAGCGGCCAAGAGAGCTCTAGAAAGTAAGACATTGGAGAACCAAAAAAAATATTAGTTAGACATGAACTCTCAAGGCATAGGTATTTGTTCTACATACCTAAAAGATATGCGCAAAGAGAATAATTTGTTCTGTACATCTAGTGCAGGCACTACATGAATGGGATTAACACGAACAAAGGATATTTCAGTTTAGGCATTAGGAGAAAGCTTTAAAGTATAAAGTTTGCTGAATCTCCAGAGGGCTCTCTTCTCCCTCCTCATTTTAAGAACAGATTATCATTTCGGAAATCCTGCAAAATAGTTGATCCTTTCCCACACTTCAACTACATGGCCTGCTAAAGTCCCTGCTAACAACATTTAATGCATTTTCAGTAGTTCAAATTTACTTGTGTAGCAGAAGGACACAACATGATGCAACTACAATTTAAGAAACAGAAATGTCAGTATAGCTGTTTTGGTCAAATAGAATAGCTCAGTTCTTGGAAATTTAAGTTCAGAGCCTCAAGAGGACAGTAAAGGAAATATAAACAGGAGCAAATTTAAAGTTACACAAAGATAAAAATGGCCAAAACAAGACGGTGTTGACCGACCACCTTATTTAATTAAACTTCAAGGAGTAAATAATTCTATTACTTAGTAAATGTTATTGGACAATAACTCTGCTCTGAAAAATGGACTGCAAGACAGACAACAGTTAGGTCACCATTTCCCAAAGGAATGTCAATATAAGTTGCCAGAAGCACTTGGAGATGTACAAGCTAAGATGCAAGTGTGTAAGGCTACATAAGTGAACTCCAGGAAAGAAAGGTTTCCCAGAAACAAAATAAATGAACTTGGTGTTTGCCAGATTTTAAAATGTAATGACCCTTCATATTTTTAGATGCTTGACATTTTTAGATCTGTCCCCACTTCTTCCTGAACCGCTTACCCTTAATGGGTAGACAAAGATATACTTGTTCTACGGGATTATTCTGGAAGCACCACATAGGTTTTCAAGGGACTGAAACACACTGGATATAACATTCTTGCTTCTGAGAGTTTAGAAATGTCTCTCTTAAAAACCTGAGTCTGAATTTAGCCTGTCAATATCAAGAGAATTTCCTGTGTTCAGAAGTTAGTAATGAAAACAAAAGAGAGGGGAAAAAAAGTCCAATCAAATGTAAGGAGATTACAGGACCTAGAAGACTAGTAACTGATTGGCAGACTGCTGTGAAAGAGGACACGACTATGTTAAACTGGCTTGCATTCCAATATTAAAGAAAAGGAGAAGATGGCAAAATGGTAGAACCTCTTTGAGTTCTGACTTTCTCAAAAACAGGCTACAAAGATCTACTCCTTTAGCTGGTTTGTCTAGCCTTCTCTAGGAGGAAAAATCTGTCAGTGGGAACACAAAAGGCAACAAGAGCTAACTAACCATGCTATACCAGCTCATCATAATGAAATGAATGTAATCCAAGAAAAAAAGGCTAAATGAAAAAAAATGCTTTTAAAACATATCACAGAGTTCTACCAGACTGGAATAATTTTATGCATTTCCAAAATATGTAGAAATACTGCCACCACTGTGAGGATCCTGAGCGCATAACAGAAAAATACAGTCCTTCTAGTAAACCCTGGCATACCTGAATGAACGTAAGACACCTACTAGACAAGTCTTTAAAAGTGTTACTCTGGACTTGAGTAGAACTATCCTGTTATAGATAAGCAGTAGTTACGAAGAGCTGGGAACATCTATTACTAGATCTGCAGTATATGGTCTACCTCAAATGCTGTCAGTGCCTGAAAATGAAGCAGTTACCTCAGCTTACTCCATGCATTAAGAATATAAAAGCCATTACTGTAAACACACCCCATTATAAGAACAAAAATAGAAATGGTTCACTGCCCCAGCTACACATAAAACTAAAAGGAGTTCACTCTCTTATGTGCAATTCCTGTGCCAGCCCTTGATAAATGTAAACTCTCAAGTGGAAAGGAGGAAAGAGTAACTGAAGATTCATTTGGCTGTTACGTAGAATATACCTGACATGGACTGCATGATTAAAAGAAATAAAAATAAACCAACAGCCAGGAAACTCAAAGAGGTAACCACTATATTTAAGTAAATTTTCAACTACTTCAATTATTAGAGCTATTCCTTGAAAGATACTTCACTTCTTATAGCTGCCTACATTTATGCAAATTATGCATTTATTTATGCAAATAAAAAGTATTTGACTAGGCAAAGGATGTTGTAACTGAACATAACTTCAAGACCTGGACTGTGAAAGGCAACCAGAGGAAAAAAAGAAAAATCATTGGACAACATGGACATAAATACCTCAAAATTTAATCTCTCTTGGAAAAGAAGAATTAAAACCTTCTTTTCTACCCATCCTTCGTTTTTTTTAGTAAGTTAAAAATCCCTCCGGTACTAGCTTTGATTGATCTTTTATCCTAAACACCTTGAAGTAGTGGATGCTCCAAAGAAGCTCAGAACACACTGTTTGATTTAAATCTTCAGGCAACCTGTCCTTTTGTTACTGCTAATCATACTGTGAATATGACAGTTCTATTTCTGTAACTGCATTACTCAGAATTTTAGCATAAGTAAGGCAATTTCCTTCTCTTTTGGGTTTTTTTTTTTTTTTTGGGGTGGAGGGGTGGCATTTTTCCCCCCACAAAGATGCCAAACTTGAGGACAAGCTCGTTTCTTTTCAGGGTTTTTCTCTAAGTGAGGCTATCTAACTGACTGAAGACTAGGCAAATAGAAAGCTATAGACTGTATTTTCCAAAGATGATCTTATGAAGGAAGCAGCTACCAGTAAGAAAGGTGTGGAAGGATGCAAGAAAGTCTTATTACAGAAAATAAGACTAAGCCTTGAAAAGTTCCATGGATTTTATGATTAGTCAGTCTTTTATTGAATAGCATTCATCAACTTGGTGCAGTATTTTCTAAAGGCTGTCCTAGTTACTGTGAAAACAGACAGCTGTGCTCCAAAAACTTAACTCCCTCTCTCTCCAGGGAAAAAAAAATAAAAATCCAAAACCTGAAGACATCTCTGAAAGTCAGTCCAGCTACATGAACAGGTGTAAAAACTGAAGGAAGGACAGTGAAAACTTAAGCTCTGAAAATGCTATTCCCATTTTAGCACCTACTCTGGAAAGGAACATAGATGAAAGCTTGAACTGACAAGCAGGAGTAAAATTCGTTACTTAACCTTGCCCAGGAAAAATGAGTTTTGGTAAGCGGTCAGAAAGTCAGTTCACTCTATGCTTAGAAAACACATACCTTGCATCATTTCCAAAGGAATTAAAGAATCTGAAAAACGAATGAGTCCTGTTAAGATTCTTTTACTTGCCAGTATTTTTTTGTTCTGTAGTTTATTCACCATTTCCACAAAGTAGAATCATGAAGTGTATCATTTACCCTCAGCCTTGGTGTAGGCTAAAATCCAGGAGCTGAGAATCAGACACACTGTTTTCTTCAGAGTACAGAAGATGCTAACTCCGAAGCAAAAGACAGACAAATGTAATCAGAAAGATACATTTCCTTACTATAAAGTTATGCTAAATAGAAAAAAATCCACGAGGAAAGTTGAGGGAAGTCTGAATATGGATGAGTATATGTAGGTGATCTTGAAGTTCCTTGACAGATGACATTTAACACTTGCATTGATCTGTACTGACAGGTGTTTTATAAATAAACTCAAAACATGCACTGTTATATTAAGGTTTAAAGCTTTGATTTTTTTATATACATTTATTCACGCACCTACAGTGCTTAAAACAACATTCTTAGAACACATTTTCGTTCTTCCGCCAAGTGATGTCCACAAGCAGTCTTCAAAACTGACTAATCTTGGCATGAAGATGACTTTTTTCTGAAACCTCTTTTTCTCCCTCAGGTTGACATCATCGAACTCCCATTGTGAAGCCCCAGTTCATCTACGAGTCTTGGTATCAAATTAAAGCAGCTATAAAGAGGACACTGATGAAGCATATGTTCAGATACTTTCTTCTTCTGAAAAGTTCTTTAAGATGTTGGCTGTCAGTGTAATCAAAATGTTTTTCAGAAGCAAAAGAGGTATGTTATCTGACCAAACAGGACTGGGGTACAGAAACATGATGTTAACTTTCAGTTTAGGAAGATGTTCTTGTTATTTCTATCTAACCACAATTTGTTGTTTTGGAAAGTTTACTAAAGGAAGGAAAAAATATCTGAAGCAAGCTCTCAAAAAATATGCAACACACTTCCACTATGATTAAGTTACAGAAAGCTAAAAAAAACCCAACCCAAACAAATACAAAACTTAGTTGTTTAAATATAGCTACCTTTATGTAAGAAAGATTTATTTCAAGATAACTTACAAAATTTACTCAGAAAGATTTGTAGAAAGGAAAAAGACTTGTGCTTCTTGCATTGAATTATAAATCATATTGAATTTACTTAGAAAAAACTTGATTCTAAGTTGTTCCAATTATTGGTATTTTTCATACTTATTGGAGGGAAAAAATCATGTGTTTAACATCAAACTACATTTGAAATACACTATCTTCCACTTATAATGTCACATACCTTGAAAACCAAAACAAATGTTTGCTACAAAAAGTCAACAGTAAATCTTTTTGGAAAAAAAACAAAACCAAAACCCCAAAACATTCATATATGTAAAAAAAAATCCCCTAAATGTTTAATTTTAAATAGTGATTACATTGCCTACAGCTTACTGTGTTTTTGTTAATGCCATGCGACAATCTAAGAAAATAAACCACAGTTTTCGTATATCAATGTCATATCTGTTAAAAAATACTGATCTCAACTTATCTATTGTTAGTTTACAAATAAAAATGTAGATAATTGTAAATTAGGGTAAGCAAAGCATGCAAATCTATAGATTCTATATCTGAATTCCTAGATTAGCATTAAAACCAATCACCGCAACAAATACCTCAACAGTATGCCTTGTGTGCAGAAAGGAAGCGATACTGAACATTCAATGCCACAACTGTAAGGTTTTCGGAGAAGCACCTGTGGCAGTTTCAGCAGTTTCTATATGGAATGCTCCCCCTTTCTAGGATTACTTGAAAAAATCAAGTCAATTCGAATTACGTAGCTGTAAAACATTGACATGTGTAGTTTTTACAGTTTCAGAATCTTCTGTTTGATTTAAACGGGCAATGGTGCATAAACAGGAAACTTATATCATAAGGGATCACATATTTGCAGGCAACATTAAGACTAAAAGTTACATTAACATACATAAAGTGCTGTAGCACATTATTCAATATGTAAGCCATTATCATGTGACCACCTTAACAACAAGATACTAAGCCTTTTATGCCTTTAAAGCATTATTACTTTCATCCTGAAACCAATTTGTCAGCTCTTCACTGAAATTTATATAGAATGGATTAAAATTACCGGTCAACTCATGGCTTCAATTACTTTAAATTTAGTAGGCTGTATCTCAAAAGAATTAGTAACTATTCCTATACAAAAAAATTAGCAAATACAAGGATTAAAACAAAACAAAAGAAGAAAGAGAAAAAAAGATCAGAACACTAAAACGCCCACAGTGAGAAAAAAAACGTTTCCTATATAAACATCAGTATACTAGTCTAAAATTTCTAAAAGCAAAATGATTTTAAAATACTAAAGTGTTTTAACCCTTTGGTGTCCAAATACAATAGTTGTAAGATAATTTCGAACTTTTTCTTATTTTTTTTTTCAGATACCAAGAGAAAAATACTCTAAACAGATGTGTGTCACTGCTGGGAAGAGCTATAAAAATTCATGCTCGGATTACATACTGGGCATCTACAAAAGCACAAGTTGGTGCCAAGTTTTTATTTCACAACCAAACATGTGGCAGCTGAATTTATTTTAGACTTTTAAAAACAATGGTAGAGTTACGACAAACTTCTTCCAAAATGTTAACAAGGTGTCTATACTGGGAAGTATGAAGCTCTCCTTTATGAAGCCACCTTTTTTTCATATGAAAAAACAGGTACACTACAAATTATGCAGCTCTAATTAGCTCCTAGATGCTTCAACTCAGGACTGAGGAAATGCTGGCAGAAGAAGAATTCATTAACCATGGCAGGCAACACTGGAATTACTACAAGCATCACCATCAGGTGGTGATTTATTGCTGTATCTGTATTCCAATTTATATGCTTTAAGAAAGACTTCAAACAGAATATTTCACTTTGAAGTATCTCTTGTAAAATTGATCCACAGTTTCAAGTAAAATTTTGCCTGAACAGTATAGGCCTATCTGACTTGGCCTGGCATCAACAATCAACAGCATTTTTAAATTCATATCTAATTATGTAACAAGTGATTCCTAAGCACAACTCACAAAAGAAAGATATCAAAGATTATGGAAACTCTTAAAACAACAGTCTGATTGCAATACGGCATAACAGAAAAGACCTCCCCTATTACAATGAAAATAACTACTCACTAGATCAGTAGCAAAAATGAATTCCAAATAAGCACCATTTTAGTACTGCAGCCACTTTAATTCCAAAGAGAATGTAAGAGTTACTTAGCTAGCCAACCTTATGAAAATGAGAACTATCATTGCTGCTGCTATCATGTTTCTAGAAACAGACCACGAATTGCAGATAAAGCTGCTTACAATGAGGAAAGCATTATGGAATACTATTAAGGGAAGGTTCAGTGCAAACTCTGACTTGGAAAGATAAACAACCTTGCAATTCATATTCTGCCAAGATGCTCCTAGTAGCAAATAAAATTACGCTATATCTCTTCAGCATACCAAATGAAAACCAGTTATAGCCTAGAATTAGAAAAAGAAAGCAATCTTCTCTCAAATGTGCAAAACATGGAAGAAAGTTCAAGAGCATGGACAGTAAGAGCTTGAGAATGAAATTAATTTTAAAGCATTTCTGTGTCAAAAGGGAAAAAAAAAATCAAGAATTACAGGACTAAATGTATTAGATGGATTCGTTATTTTCCTGTAATAGGTATGGAGAGGGAGACTGTCAAACTATAAAAAATTCAATTCTGTGACAGAACTAACTTGATGTTCTTATTCAATAAGACAGATGATCTTTTGGATTAAGAAACTACTAAAGTGCATAAAACCACTTCAATTTTGCAAGAGTTTTTTCAACTTAGATTTTTCCTCCATTTTAAAGAAAATTTATCTACCATGTTTAAGCAACAAGCAAAATTGGAAGAAGGAAACAGAAGCTGAAACAGAAGAGCAACATTTCCCCTAATTTATAGCTGCCAAAGCTCTTCCAGGGTTTGTTAAGCCTCCATGCAATGACATACACCTTGTAATCTGCAGCACGTAGAATCATAGAACAGTTACGGCTGGAAAGGACCTCAACATCATCTAGTTCCAACCCCCCTGCCATGGGCAGGGACACCTCACACTAAACCATGTCACCCAAGGCTCTGTCCAACCTGGCCTTGAACACTGCCAGGGATGGAGCATTCAGAGCTTCCTTGGGCAACCCATTCCAGTGCCTATGGATATTGCCACAGTATTGCATGACACATTAGAATATTTTTCTGACTCACTTGAAAATGTTCTGGGCCATGCCACAACTACCTACTGGTCTTTGTCCAGGTTCAAAAGTAGTAGTTGAACTATGATCAACCCTACTGAAAAGACACAAACTAGAACAGCAATCAAAATCCCAATCAATACAGCAGAAGTTAGCACTCGTGCTGCAATTAACAATTCTCCCATCACATATCCAACCCAAAAGTACCAGCAAATCAAGCACAGAACCTGTGTGCAGATCACCACCATTGACGACTGGAGTAACAAGCAGAACTAATCAGACCATTTTATTTGGGAATATACTGCACCCTTGTTTCTTCCACTGTATCTAACTTGTGCTCTGCCCAAGTTCCTCTTTGTAACACTCTGTTTTTCCACCTGACTTAACCACACGCAGGTTTTCTGAAGTCAGTAATAGCTTATCTTGCAGAAAAAAATAATCTATCTGAAGGGAAGCTGTACAGAGGACATGAGCACAGTATCACATGTGAAGGGAGACCACTCCCAACAAAAAAATCCAAACATTCTTGTCAGAAATCTCAGCTTTCCTCACATAGAAGTCTTAGTAACACTTCAATGTTCGTTATCCCAGCTCTTTTGGGCTGAAAAAAGCTGAGAAACCAATGCTAAAAATCACAAAAGCTCGGCACTCATGAATAAGCTCCCCTATCAAGCTGATCCATACCCTGTGAACTTCCTTTATGCTCCAGAAAGGTCATAAAATATCACTGCTTTAATGAAGGATTTAACTTTATTAATAAAAAACCACAACCTCTCATGTTCCTCTATTTCTGAACTGATGTCAATAACTACTGTTGTTACTCCACACCCACTAAGAATAATTGACTCTCAAACTGATTAGGAACTTGGTGGTAGGAGCTTGCCTCTGCTTCCTGCAATTATTTAGAACAGCTGTAACTGTGAAAACTACCTATTTCCATCCAGGTCAACTGTAAGATTGAGCCCTTCTCTTCCACTCTTTCTATTTATCAGATATGCATGCATCTATGTTCTGCTTCAGTATTTCCAAATCCTTCTTTGAGACTAAACCCAAATCACTGCCTTACTTCACAATCACAACCTCCTACACTTTAAATTCTTCTACAGTGAAGACAATCAAGTGTGAAACCAAACAGGGAAGAAATCAGCAAGCTTTACTTGTAATTATTTTGCAGAAGAATTAAAGAGTTTCACCACAGAAACGTACAAACCACTTTGACTTTTCCTTTCCAGAAGAGTTTATGTAAGGCAGGAAAAGAAGAATGAATTCCAATACGTATAGCCTCCATACTGCAGAATTGTCACTAGAAGAATACTACAGTGACAGCCCTTAAAATGCTTGTTACATACAGTTAAACAGGAAAAGCTGCATTTTCCCTCAACTATACTGCACTGTTTAATAATGCAACAACAGTAATTAATCCAGCAGTTTAACTACTATCTGGAGAACAAGCAATCAGCTTTGCAGAAATAATCATGCATGAAATGGCAGAGTTGGAAAAGTACCATGTTATCAGTATTAAAATACTAATTAACAGATAAAAAGCACTGTTGAAAAAGCACCTAAATCCTATTCCTAGACAAACGACGAGTAAGAACCTGAACTCTAAAGATGAGGCTAATAACCCTAAGATGAGGCTAATCACCCTAAGAAAGTAAGATGTTGGTTTTTCTACACTTTTATCAATGTAGCAGCAGTACAGCTTCTAAAGGAAAAGGATGACATTGTAATAGCACTTCCCAAGAATGCGAACATCAGAAATGGACTGCAGATCAATATTTAAGGGTGAAGAAAACCACACAGATGTTAAAAACCTGCAAGTATCTGCTAAGATTTTAAGAAATTGGGAAGAAATCTAGAAACTAACAGGAGAGATCTCTCAATGCTGAGACCCTTCAAGAAAACAGGCCATGGAAGTTTCCCCTCCAAACTGAAAAAGAGTTCACATCACAAAGGAATGGCCAATTTCTGCGTTGTCCTCATGGAATCTACACATCACTCTTCTTCTGTCTCTTCATTAAAGGTGACTGGATTTGAGAAAGTCAAGAAGTGTTAAGAGTACAAATGAGAAGAACAAAAGTTGAGATATCACAGGAGGGGTCATAATTAGAATATGAAACAGACTTCACTTCAAACAGAAGCACAGTGCAAGTATTTCACAAAGGGCTAATCCAGCAGCACTAAAGAATTTACACTGAACAGATTTCTGTTATAGAGGATGGAGGCAGTTGTGAAGAAAAAAAAAGCATGTTTTTCTTTCTTTTTTTTTTTTAATAACATGGTGCAGATCATGACACATGACTTTGCAAAGAAGAATTATTAAAATTAAGCCACTGTCAGGGAACAGAATGCAATTTTTGCTGAAAAATTGAATACCAGAGATAGGACATTTCTGGCATCACAGAAGAGTTAATTTACACATTCAAATGAATGCAAGACAGCTTTAATGAGGAAGTGTGTGTGCCTAAACTAGATCAACATCACGATACGAATCTGTCATCTGGTAGAAACAGATGTACTGATACATTTATTCCTGCATGTCAGACCTGGAGACCAGAGTGTAAGAAACTAGCAAGGAAAGTATCTCTATGATGTCTCGTAGCACCCCATCACATTATACAAACCAAATTTCCCCCAGTCCTTATGATTTCTGGCAGGAAAATCAAAAGCCTTCCTATGCTACTATTCAAGCACCTTGATCAACTGAATTCTGAAGCAAGCAAGTACTTGTGTTCAATTGGATGGGTGCACATCCTGTCCCACAAGTTACACCTCTATCCCAGGATAATACAGTGTTTGAAACTTCTCTCCTAGCTCTAAATCAAGTCACTAAGGAACACACAACTGTTCAAATGACAGCTGCAGAAGAATTTTTACTCAGAAATAAGTGTACACAATGCACAAGGGAACTGCATACAAATGGACATAAAACAGAAGAGGTTCAAATCAGTGTAACAGCTTTTATTCATGTTCTGTGTTTATAGCTTTTATATTTATATATATGCTGTGATGCAAACTATGTAATTATATTAAGAGCCAGCATTTTAAAAAACGGTGTAAAAGAGCAAAACAAAACATGGCACCAAGAAGGCTTTTCCTCCACAAAGAACTGTGGACACTTGTTTCTCACCATGATAAATAAGACACAATTAAACACACATAAATTGCATAATTATGCTTTTTAGTGAAAATCCAGCAGTTACTATGGATACTTTAAAAGGTACTATCCACATTAAAAAGTCAGTTACACAGCAAACCTTTTCACTCATATGAGGACATTGTGACCACCTGCTTCCCCCTCTTCAAGGGTCCATGAATACCATAGTTAGTGGAGCAACCATTTTTATGGCTGTAGGACATACTGTGCACAGAATATGCTTCAGCTAAAATGAGAAGGTAAATACCACAAAAAAATCAAAATATTTTCACTAGGGTACAATTATTATTTTTAATATTATTAAAAATTTACACAGGAATAGAGACCCAAATTCTCTCTCATCAATTAGGAAAACAATGCAACATCTTAATGAAATTTAGAGACTGCAACATACTCTGTAAAAGCAATATACTAACAAGCCTGAAATAAAGTAAACTGGAACAGCAAGTGAAGCAATTTTATTCAAACTAAAATTCTTACTTTTATTCTTACTGGACTATTGTTCTTTGGCTTTCAATATAACCAAAGGAGAGAATAAAGTAAAAATACGGTAAACACTGATACCAAAAATTACACTACTCCAAGTTACTTCATATTAAAAGCAGTATTTCAGTAATCACTCATTAGCAAAAAATACATTTCTTGCAGTATTACACTACTGATTCCTAGTGCTCATGTAATAATGAAATCATAACATCCCTGTTTTACTTTCTATAAAAAACTAGGGATGGTGCAATACTTGATGCATACTATAAATATCAGGAATAAGCAGTATATTTGACTATTTGCAGTCACAAGGGATATTCTCCATATCTTCACATAACTAGATTTTGGTACCGTAACTGTATGAAGAAATAAAGAAAAAATTGGGTAAGATCTAATCCCCACCAAAAAAAGGCCATATTCACCATCAGTACACATCAGCACTTCAGTTCTAGTTACTGCTTAGTTCCACATTTAATAAAATTGTCGCCTCAGTCCTAGAGAGCCAATTGTAACTTTGGTTAATATATATACAAATTAGAACTCCAACAGATGGATAAAATCCCTCTCCTTTTCCTCTAACTGAAGCCATAAAATAAAGGAGTCAAAAGTTTCAGAGCACATATATTTTCAGCAACATAATCATTAGAGATATGGGGCCAGTTTCCAAACCCAAAGAACCCCAAATTACTCAGTATCAAAATCATATACATGGGCTTGGCCTAATTTGACATATTAAGCCTGGAAACTAGATTCTAAGGAAAAAATTCCTCACCCCAGTTAGTCAATGGCTAGCTCACTCAGGTGAGAAGGTCAAGTCCTCATCCTCTAATTGACTAAATGTGGGTTGCTCCACCAGCCTACTGCATTTGCATTCCTAATTTTAACATTTCCTGGACAGGATCTGGTATTTAATTACCTATGGAATTTGTGACAAGTCTACCTTACTGGAACACAGATGGAATTCAAAGTTAGAACACTGAGAATTCAAATTATTTCCTGCTCACTAAAACTGCTATGAACCTACGCTACTTCTGCTGCAAATAGTTTTGGTCAAAGGCAGATACCACTCTCCAAGTCTTACAGAAATGTTTTGCTTATGGTTTGCAAATAGGATATCTAAAAAGTGAAACTTTAGTTCAGGAAGTTAAAGTTGCAGCCACATCTCCAACCTCAGTTACTCAGCTACTCATTTTGAAAGTCCTTGGGATGTAACACATCCATTTCTTTACATCAGACTCTTAACTTACTCATTTCACATTGTTTATGCAGTTCCGCAATTTCTCTTTTGATTGGTTACTTTGTAAAAATCACAAGATTACATACTAATTGATGATGATAATTAAGGTTTGCTCAATTCCACAGTAAATTTAAATCCGAGTTTATCCTAAGATATCTGAAAGTGAATGCAAAATCACAATTCATAAATTTGAGACTGATTCCATGAGCTTGTCAATAACTTGAGACAGCTGCAGTTATTTTAGTGTCACCTTTCTACAAAGCAATCTCTTTATATAAAGCAATCTGTTCATTACTATTAACTTAAAAGATACTATATTCCCTCAATACTCTATGATACTGTTGAAAAGAGTTAAATTTTATGATAGATTTATCAGGGCAGCATTACAAAAACAGTAAGATGGAAACCAAAGGGTAAAACAAGAATTTGACTACATGATTCTTATTTCACTTACAACTTAAAAGTTTCATATTCCAGATTAAAATACAATAACTAGTTACCATTTAAGATAATAAGACTAGTTCTAATTAAAACAAACTGCTAAAGTATTTACATTATTATAAGCCATAGAGCTTATACTCAACATTTCTAGGTGAAAACTGCATCCATTTTGTCCATGCTGTAAGTTTCAAAAGTTTGTGAGATTTTCTGAATGTTTTTGCAGTACATAAACCTTCAAAGAAAAAAGTTAACACGGCAAATACACAATACACTAACAAACAGTATTAAACTAACTGCAAAGAGTGTGTGAGATGCTATTTTGCAGACAATGCTGCTTTTGCATTGTTTTCTATATTTATTCACCAGTGCAAGGTGTAAATTTGTCATAAAAAATAACTACATGCTACATGAGGTGTACAATTTGGGGACATCTGACAGAAGCATGATAAGTATTTTAAGATATCAGATATAAATGCAATACTAATATAGCACACTGGTATCACTTAGGTAAATTAAACTTTATCACTAGACATGCAAACCATCTTGGGCTTCATTACAGTTGAACATGTCTAGTTGTCTTTTAATCAGGTGTTGGCTATTTTGACTTTTCCATCCGACATTAGTATATATGTTTACTGGTCTAAGTTAGTTAGCTAAACACACAACAATCAACAACAAGAAAAAATACCTCACTTACTCTATTTGCGCACCATGAGCCACAAGGGCACTTATGGAATCCATACTACCAGACCGTGCTGCTTTATGAATAGGAGTTTCACCAACATAATCCTGTAAAGACAAACTACATTTTGTCAAGCATAATCTTTCCAAAAATCAAAATCTTATTTTTACAATACTCACTTTAATTAAGAAAGCAGATATACAAATGCAACATTTATTAGCTAGCAAATGCATCAGGTACTTTATTATTATTTTAAAGGTTGCAGTATGCTGTCACGTACATTAGATATTTAGCAAGAAATAATGCTAAGGGCATCTAACTCACAAGATAAGCCTTATCCAGTAACTAGGCAATCAGCAGAGTCGTAATTCAGCAAAAGGTGTTAAAAAACCCCACAACATATACCACGGTAACAAATTATTCTAACACCTTTATGGCCCAGCCCTTGTGCTTCCCAATATGTAGGGTTGAGGAAACCACCTTGAATTTAGAAGCAGCATGGCCAAGTTTGTGGGTCTATACTGCTTTCAGATCTCACTGACACATGCAGCACCGTATTGCACCATAAATACTCACCAGGTGAGGAGTACATGTCTAACTCTACTGTAATAGAAATAAGCCCAGAGTTCACAGGACAGGCCAGATGTCTCCCGAGACATACATAGTCAGAAAAGTATATAGGACATGAGTCAATATGTCCTATATACTTTTCTGACTATCTTTATTCATTTACATTCCATTGTTAACTGGCAAATACAATCACTTCATCTGTTCATATTATGTGCAAATATACTCAAGTATTGTATTACTTTTCAGGCAAGTCATCTCTACAAGCTATCTTCACAGGTAACTGGGATAATCTACAGCAATTTTGTAAACAGAACTAGAAAGCAGCAGGACAGTTCCATGCATCATCATCTACAGGCTGCAGACAAAATTCAGTACTTGCAATTAATCACAGAATCATAGAATAGTTAGGTTTGGAAAGGATCTTAAGATCATCAAGTTCCAACCCCCCTGCCATGGGCAGGGACACTTCACACTAAACCATCCCACCCAAGGCTCTGTCCAGCCTGGCATTCACAACTTCCCTGGACAACCCATTCCAGTGCCTCACCACAAGAACTTCCCCCTTATATCCAATCTAAACTTCCCGTTTTAAGTTTTAACCCGTTACCCCTTGTCCTATCACTACAGTCCCTAATGAAGAGTCCCTCCCCAGCATCCTTACAGACCCCCTTCAGATACAGAAGGCTGCTTGCTATGAGGTCATCAGCTATTAAGAATCTGTAATGAAATACAGCCTTGAAGTAGCAAGTAAATGTTCACTTACTGATTTGTTAGGTAATTATCACAGTCCTCAACACTTGTAATAGATAGCAAGGTGCTTTCTTTTTCCCCCTTCCTTCCTTCCTCATCCTTTCTCTGATTTTTGACAGACTTCGCTCGTCTGCTCCACTAATATTAAACATGTTACAACTGTCATGTACCTTGTTCTTGCTTCCCTGTTCCTTTTATTAAAATATCGACACTAGCTATTGAAGTAACACAACACCCTTACTGACTCACCAGTCTTCATACACGACAGTGCTCGCCATCTAACACTACAGTGCTGGTTACACTTTAGCTCAATTTGAAATGTGAATATATTTAAAATATGGTAATACTAGCATTTTGATATAGAAGGTAACAACTGTTTTAAAACTGTCTGCCAAGCTTCTGAGAAATTAGATCACATCTTTTAGACCATGCAAATATAACTTGAAAATGAATTTTGGATTATGTGTTACATACTCTCCATTTTCTATGTGCCAATTTTATTCCATGGCAAAATATTTTTGTAGCAAGTTACAGGTTCACTGATGGTGAAGCCAGTGTAACAGTGCTTAAGACATATATTCAGCCAAAAAGTGAACCACCTAGCACCCCCAGAAAGGAACAGCAGTGGTACCAGACAAAAGTTTACCTGCTTATAAACTAAGGAAAATTGCTGAGGCTGACAAGGAAGTCTGGAGACAGAGCAGAAAACTCCGTGGAGTCCTTAGTGATTAGAAAAGAGCCATACAGCCCCTCTCCCAAAATGGCTTTCTGTAGCTGATGAATAGAAGACTTGTTTTCCAATGACATTTATGTAATTTTTTCTACTTGTAACTTCTTCTGAAGTTACAGGAAGACAGAGACTTTTAACAGAGAACATATTATTAACTATCACATACAAAAATTAATTTGGCACCAATTTATCCAGGAAAATTTTCTTCATATTCTCCCATAATGGAAGTTGTCTTCGATTCATCATTTTACTACGGTTCCACACCTTTTGTTAAGAGGTAAAAGCATAGAAAAGAAGTGATTTGCCTCTTTTGTTCAGCATTAGCATTTACAACCCCAACCCTAACTTAAGAGGTAATCAATCAAGCAATACAATGCTCAGGGAAATAGGGAAAGTTAGCTCAACTAGCCATGCATATGACAAAGATGATAGAAATCTCTCTTGACTAGCCCCATAAACCTAGCCTGTTGCTTACAATAAGATCTAGAGAGCTGAATTATGAAGCATTGCTGTGAGGAAACACCGGAAGGGTGAGAAAAGACCTTTGCATTACAAGAATACATTAAGCTTGTAGCAGCTAACAATCCTGTCACCAACAACCAGGAAAAGTTAGTATGTCAGAAGAGAACATGTCTTCAGAAAGGCTTCTTTCAATCAGTGGCCCAGAAAACCATGTTTCTCCTCTAAAGCTAAGGAATTGAGAAAACACTCTGAGAATGTCAAATATTCAGATTTCTATAGCTTTGGTTTTAATTACAGCACCTAAATTTCAGTCATCAGTTAATCTTCTCTTGAACTTCTCCTGCAGGACCTATTCTATCCACACTGAAACAGTTTATGAAGTAGTCTCCTAGCTCTATAAGGAAGACATCCTCTTTGAGCTATGAGCTAGACTGAAAGGAAAAAAAAAAAAGTCTTCCCCTGAAAAGTGGCTTTGAAGTTTACTTATTTTTCAATACATTCAAAATTCTGCATACAGGGAAAAATAAAGTACTCTATGAGCCTCAGAACAATTCTGGTTTGATTCAACAACTGGAACTGATGGCACAGAAAAAGCAATTTAAAGCGCTTTTCCAAGAAGCTTCTGAGCGCTGTTCAGGGTCTAGATTGCTAGCACATTTTCATGCATAAGACACCTCTTCCCTATCCCTTCTTTGGCTATGTGGAAAAAAACAAGTCACTTTATTTTGAAGGGCTCTAAACAAATTCCTAATTAGCCTTTACATACCTCGTAATTCTTGTAATTGTCCACAGTTCCATATGTGATTCAGTTTGATATAATCCCTTCTGTAGTAACATTCCAGGAAGGCAAATATCAATAACTTGTACTGGCCTTTCACATCTAGAGCAGAACTTTTCAAGATCCCATTCACCCTTCTGATTTAACACTGCACCAATATCCCAAACTTGTCTTTTAATCCAAAAGTCACGTTGCAAAGAAATGAGCAGAAAGGCCAATGAAGTTTTATTAGTTTATCATTCAAGGTAACCCAAGTTTGCTTCTGTGCAGACTAAGCATTTTGTACAGGGCACTCCTGAAGATACGACAAGAGTCATGAGGCATCACAGGCACATTTATTTTTTGAAACTGCCACTGCCAAACACCTTACTCCTTGCCCTTAGAGGAGCGTAACTATCTTTTTGCAAAGACAAAGGTAGTCTTCTCTCACTCAGGGTCATGACTAGATCACCTTTCACTGTTATTTCATTTTACTGAGTTACCTTCCTTATTCTATTTTCATTTATGTGCCTGAAGAGTCTTTTTGCTTTTTTGGATAAATCAGTAACTCCATGTGATTGATTAATCAGCTCGCATTTCCTCACTATGCTGCTTAACTTCAAAGGCCATTCACTCTACTGATCGAGTATTTTTCCTCAAACTCTTATTCCCAGACCTCTTTTGGATATGGTTGTATCTTAGGTCAGGAAAGCCATTTTTTTTTACTCCATTTTCCCCTTTTCTGTATTTTTGGAATCCACATCTCTGTTGACATTAGATCTTCCAGTTGAACTTGGTGCATATTTTCCATTTTGTCTTTAAAATTCCAAATCACTAGATATGATGCAGTTTTCACTGATATCTTTACACCCTTTTCATATATATGTTACTTACCCATAAATGTTTCTTTTTAAAACAAAAAGCCCCACGCACATTTACACTAAAACCTTTCAAGTATGTGTACTGGTTTTTGGCTGAGACAGTTAATTTTCTTCATAGTAGCTGGCATGGTGCTATGTTTTGGATTCATAACCAAAATAATGCTGGTAACAAACCAATTTCTAGCTAGGAATGGGCTGGGAAGTGACACAGCTGCATCTCCTGACCCAAACTGACTAGAAGAATACCCCATATAGTACATCACAATGCTCATTAAGAACAGCTGGGGCATCTTTCCAGGGCCATCATTGCTCAGGGACTGACCAGGCATCAGTCAGCTAGTGATGAGCAATTGTAGGATTGTTTGGTTATGGTGCAGGGGCTTTAGTCTTTTGGGGTTTTTTTTTTTTTTTTTTTTTTTTTAATAACAACTTAATTTTCTTAGTTTTGTTTCCTTTTTAACCTATTAACATATCTTCATCTCAACCCAGGTTTTTCTCACTTTTCCCTTCTGATTCTCCCCCTCAACCCACTGTGGGGAGGTGAAATGAGCAAGTGCCTGTGTGGTGCTTAGGTGCCTACTGCTGTTAAGCCACAACACTATGCAGGCACTTCAAAATACTTCTAGCACAGATATCTGAAACACAGAAGTACTATTTTAACTGACAAGAAATATAAATTTCTTTTTAATAGAATTTCTTAGAAATTCTATTCCTTATCTCAATCAACTGAATTTAAAGTCGTATCAGCAGATCACATTTCCAAAAACTGTTCAGATTTATTAGATCCCAGCACCCACCCTTTCTGAAGCCAATGCATGCAGAGTATTTTCCTTATTCTTTGCTATAAATGAATGCTTTGAATTCAACATGCTTTCTCCTTCTGAATTTTGAGTACAGATGAGAACTGATGGAACATTTTTATCTGGATTTAGTCCAAACTTTTTTTAAAATACAGAACTGTAACATACCAAAGAATGAGTGTCTTCTTCCTCCTCACCAAGGATACCAGTATGGTTACAGCTCTTGCTAGCATAGGTAATCTAACCCTCCTAAATCTATCTGCCCTCACTGGCACATGAAGGTAACTGGCTGGATGAAAAGTATATTAGCATCACTTGTAAGGATGCAGTATTTCTTATCCCATCTTTAAGTCAAGCCACACAAAACAGGGTGGGGGGGGGAAGGGGCAAATCAACACAAGCAACATACAATAGAAATGTTTTAATAGGCTAAGGCTAGAGGGAAAATATATTTAAATGAAGTAACAGGCTTTTTAACCAAAAAGTACTCATGAGTATTTGCTGTTAATATGCACAACAGCACAAAAATCAATCTGTGACAAAGATAAAACATCAAAAAAAAAAAAAAATCTCATGGAAAGAAGTAGCAGTATAATTGCTTTGCACTGTTACAGTGAACTAGAGCAGGCAGATAGCCAAATGCAGGTCTTAAGTCAGAAGCTATTAGCAGGCATTGTCCACTGAATTAAAAAAAAATAAATATAATAGTAGGACTTTCTTTTTTTCCACTGCTGGGTAGAACAGGCAGATCGCTGCTTGGCACTTCAGCTTTCTCCTTTGCATTTTTATAGTGATCCTGGAGGTGAGAGAACTGCCCAACTGGTCATAAAGAGATAGATGGGTTCTAGCCAGCACATAAAGTAATATAAGAGGGCTGGACATCACAGATATAATCACAGAACTTATTTGGGAAGAAAAGTACAGGCGGGATAAGGAGCTTTCAGCCTAAGCCCTTCATGGCCGCTGCCTGAGAAATGTCCCAGGCAGCTTTCACCAGCACTGAGATACGCATTTTCACGTTTTCCTAAACTTCAGGGCAGGCAGCATGTGCTACAATACAGTACCTCAGGGCACATATGAGAAAGGGTGCATGCAAATTCTACTGAGTACCGGAGGTTTACATAAAGACTGAGAGACTTGAGCGGATTCCTTTTCAGAAGCTATCCTTCTCTTTTCCCAGATGTGATGGGTTAGTCTGTAGCCAATGAACAGGAGTCAGTGTGGAAGGAAAGTTTTACTACTTTAATTATCAAGTATTCCCAGATTTCTCAGCATGTGTTTTGTATCCAGTGTCCATGGAACACTTGTCCTCACACAAGCATTAGCCAGTGACTATGTCTGTCTGAAGTACAGCATCAGTCAGCGAGCTGGAAGGAACAAACAAAATACACATCAGGAAATAGTGCTCTGGAAGCTCAAAAGTGTGGGTGGAAGCCCTAGATTATCACCTGACAGTACTTGGAAGTTAAATAAGGAAAACCAAGATCATTTATTAAAGACTTCAAATGAAACAAGAATGGAAGAATTTGACTGCAATTCAATAAACAGCTGGAAGGAACCAGGGAAAGCAAAGCATGCACTACGCTTCACACAGCCATGTAAGAAATACTCCAGATGTATCTAAGTTTGCCTGGCTTTCAGTGCTTATTCATGTGAAACCAGTATGACTGACCAGTTGCATCCTAACTAAGAACTTAACAGACTTTTTTGTTTCTACTACTATTTTAATTAACCAGAGCTATCTTCAAACTAAATCTAGAATACCTCTTCTTCTATGTTCAATTAATATTCTGTGCAGGCAAAATAAGCTATTATAGTCAAGTGAAACTTGAGCCTACTGTTAACAACATACAACGCTTCCACACAGTCAGCTTGCAGTACCATCTATATTAGTGTCCCTTGCCTGTCAATACCTAAATCTGCCCTTAGAAGTCTACAGGATACCATCACCATTATCTTTTGAAAATTTGAGAACCTTAGTACTCTTCCTCCTGTGGAGGACCACAGACCTATTAACTGGATTTGGTCTGGTGACAGGCCATCAATTTATAGATTCCTGAGTCACTGACTAGTCTTGGTGGCTTCTTGGAACTGGAACCAGTCTCCAGCCTATTTTTAATTGCATTATTATACTGCCTTCTGCTTTCCTTTACAGTCATCTGCATGGTGCCCTCAGGCCATGGAGAAATCTCTCTGCACTCTTCTCTTCTTTGGGGGCTAGTTGCTACTTTCTTCTTTGCTATAACCTCACTCACTAGATGTGATTCTTTTCCCCCAACATGTTCCAGGACAGCCAGCTTGTTCTTCAACTCCATTTCAACCTCACTGGTCAGTTCTTCTCTTTATCCTCATAGTTGGAAACTTTCATTCTTCTCATTCATTCATTTTCATTCATTCTTCTCTTCTCATTTAGCAGATATTTGTATACCTTTATTCTGTGCATGCCATGTTTCCTCTCTAATGACCATTTCTTTACATTCTTACCTGGTCTCCAGATGCATTTACAGTTCTTCTATTTTCTCTTCTGAAGATTCTACCACTATGCAGCAATAACTTATTGCATAAGTTACTTTTGTCAGGTATCAAGGAGAAGATGCGATCTATAGCCTCTGCATCCAGTCACTTCATTGTTTCTACAATTCTCCTGGTGTCTCACAGCTGTTCTCAATGCACCAGCCTTCTTTTCTGAAAACTCAACACAAACTTCCCCATTTCTTATTTTTGCATAGCTTAAAAAAACAAAAAGAACCAAACTCTAGAAATGCAAATGTTCAAGTCCTTCAGCAGACTTAGCTTAACTCTACTGCATATAAAACACAGTCTGGCCATTAGATATTAAAAAAAGTATGATGCGAGATTTAACAGACCAGGCATTTTACAGATGCTGTGCTATACTATACTACAGCTTTTAGTAAATGCATACGCTGTAGCATTAATTACTCTCACAAAATACTATAAGTAATTTTGCATACTGTTAGAAAGGCACACATTATGCATGCCCAGCATACATAGATTTATTCAGTGCTGCAAAATTTACCTCCAAAAGCATAATAGCTTCAAGCACTCGATTCTGTTACTACACTAGAGTACAGTTCTTTACAGGAATTCTGCTATATTAATACACTGTCCTCCACCAAATACATCATTATGCATACTTAACTGTAAAACTAATAGAATAGAAAAAAAAATAAATCCCCAATTCATTCTTTGTTAGTAAAGTACATGTCTCTGACCTATCTGCACAAAGTTACTAGACAAGCTTTGGAAAGAATCTAAAAAGGAAAACAGTTTGAAACCAGATGCACCTTAAAATAAACCATGGCATATCTTACTAGTTAGATGTATGACTGTATCATGAAGCCCCACAAAGGTCTCATGGCTCTGCAGGTAATGGTGAATTTTTCAATTCTTAGCATATTTAATAATATGCTCCTCACTAGACTTTTTTTCTTTCCCCTAAAGAGGCATTATCAGAGTATTTACTAATGCTGCCAACACCAGAGCAGCATACCATTTTGTTCAAGCAGCAGCATGATTTCAGCTCCTAAACCAAATGTTCTCCAAACCTTCAGTGGCTTAAAGGACATTCATTAGTCCTATCTCTACTGAAATTATAAAGGTCTGCAAATGATAATTAAGTCATCTGACTTCAGCTGATATTAAAAATATTGTATCTGTATGCGAATGTAAGGATCATACATACAGGAAAAAGGGACTGAGACACTCCTTCCAAAAGTATATGCACACATGAAATAAACGTGAATCCATACCTGTTTGTTTATGTTGGCCCCCACTTGAATCAACCAATTCAGACACTGTGGATGTCCTCCAAAAGCAGCAATGTGGGCTGGTGTTTGAGCAAAACGTGTTGTACTGGCATTTACAGAAGCTCCAGCTCTTACTAACTGCATTAGGCACTCCAGCTTTAAAGACACGAGGGAATAAAACCAAAAATGTTACACAGATGTGCTATGACAATAAGCATGTGATAAATAAATATGTAAACCCTAGAAAAGATAAGTAGACTATTGAGACTACAGGGAGGCAAAACAAGAGAATATAAGCATTAGAATTTTCCCCTTCCTCCTTTTTATTCCTCCCTACTCTGGCCATAGGCCATACCAAAGATGCACGTAATTTTCACTATCAAAACTGAATACCAACATTTATTTTCAGGATAGGGGGAAAGAGGGCATAAATACCTCAGATCTGACTACAGAGCTATTTGGTTCACTACTGTTAAGGAAGTGGGGTGGGGGTGGGGGGGTGGAAACAACCAAAAACCCAAACAAAGCACAGAACTCAAGAAATTTGATCCAGCAAACTTGCAGACACGATACTAACCAGACATTATTAATGTTTGACAAAACAAGAGTGTTGTTAGGAGAGACAAAGATATACTCTCAGAAGAGTTTAGATGAAGGTAAATCAGAAAAATGCAAGAAATTTTATATTTCTTTAATCTTTCCCTAAACTGACAGAAGCAGATTACTAAAGGAAACTAAAACTGTTAACATTATAATAACTGACAACACTATAAAAGGTCTAAATTCTTTCCATCAATTTCTTGTTATTATGGTTGAATTGCTGTTATAAATAAATATATCAATAGGCTGCATGTCTGTGGCAATATCAGAAAAACTTTATTTTAAAAAGCTGCAGTATTTTGTCAGACCGTATTCTTTCATTTTCTTGTCACACTAACCAGAAGTGTCAGATATACACCTTCTATTTTTAGATGTTTATAGCACCACATCTGTAGAAGCCAAGCAAACCACACTCATGATGACCTCAACTTCCAAAAAAAAAAAAACCAAAAACCCACCACCACCACACGCACACAAAAAGCTCCTTTCCTGTCACACAGTAACATTGTCTTTTTGTTGATAGGAAAAGGAATGCACTATGCTAAAATAAACAGTTTAGTCTAGGCTTCCATTTATTGTGGTTAGATAACAAACACCACCACACACACGCAACAGCAAAACAAAAAACCTTTACACCAACTTGAGGCGCTGGTTCACATAAAAATCTAAGGGTCAGTCTCTCACAGATAAAGAAAATGTTTGTTAGCCACACCACAGTCTGTTCATACAGAAGGGAAAAAAAAAGGCACCAGAAGTCATCTGGCAATCTGGAAGTTTGGTTCAGAGACAAACATAAACATCAAGATCCCAATGTTCTTCTCTACTGCTGTATGTCAGTCTCTTTTTTAAACCTGTAAATTCCTGATCTTCATGAATTGCATACACAAAACTATCAACCGCTGTAGTGAAATATTTTGTATTAGTTTTGCAAACATCTTGTGAACTTCAACTGCTTTCTCCCCCCATATAAGTCAAACAAACACAGATGAACCCTATCCTTTAGGATGCACAAAAGTACTTTTCTGGACTGCAATGGACTAGACACAGATGTACTACTAACGCCCTAATTACATGAAGTAAACATGTAAGGGTGAGGGTAACTGAAATATTGCAGTATTGATGAATCTAGCTCCATAAACCTCAGCATTACCAATGACTAAGTACCTTCTCAAAAGCACTTATACTTAAGAAAAAAATTAATTTTTTTTTTTACATCAAAAGTCGTGTAAGCAATTTGTAATTCTAATGCTAGACTAGCCAAATACATTTTGTGTTTGCTAATCTTAGACTTTCCTCAGTGTTCACATGCTAGCACCCCCTAACATGGCTGCTAACCCTTAATAATTGTAACACTGTAATTATTAATAAGCAATGTGATGGAAAAATAATTCCAGCTACACCAAGAGGTTCCTCTAGTATAACTGCAAACAAAAATAAATTTCAGCCAGCTTTAAAACAATGGACTTCTAACAGAATTAATCGGAAAACACTTTTAGACAAGCATTACAACTTCAGCAAATATTATTTCCTGCATAGAAACCAGGCTGAAAGAATCTTCATAATCAGACAGGCATTACAGCCCACCAATTGAGACGGGAAAGACAGTGGTACTGGTTCACCAGTGGCATCTTGTGACAAAAATGCTTAAATCTGCTTTGTAACATGGTTATGCATCATAATTATCTACACAACTTCATGTTTAAATTGTTTCCTCTTGTATGCTTTATTTATGTTTTCATTATCTCTTGCAGGTTTTTAACACAGAATATAATGTTTCATACCATTAAAAGCTTAAGTATGGGTCTTCTGTATCACAGCTGTCATAGAAACCTGCTTCTTCCAACATTGTGGAAGAACAAGGTAAATTGCTGCAGATGAGAAAAGTCAACATAAAAACCAATACTGCACATGATTGATTATGCTCGAGATCATGACACAGAAGTCTGCTTTCATTAGCCTTTTAGCAGATGTTTTCCAGTGTTTTGTTATATCTCAAGCAGAGGTTAAACTTAAGAATGACAGGCCTCCACACAGGCCACAATGCTGGCAAAACACAAAGGAAGAGACAGGCACTTTTATCTGTACTACTTTTGTTCCAAAAGAAACAGAATATACTTGCTCCTATTTTGTTTCCTACAATGTAAACAGTCAAACGGCAAAAATAAAAGGTAGGAGAAGAGTACGACAAATAGATGCAGTCTGAGAAAATTAAAATACACATTCAAGTGGTTACAATGAGGTTAAATTAATGCAAGACACAGTGAATTAACAGCAACCTTGCTTTTTATACAAGCCCTTCATTTCCTATATCTGTGGCAGATTTTTAGATTGCTAACAATTTTACATTCTAACCCATGTTCTCAGAAATGTACAGGATGCCAGGGTAATTTAGGGCACTATATAATTAACTCTAATTGGAATATGGTAACTCTAATGAGAATTAATTGACATCTCAAGATATGAGCACTTCTCTGCAGTCAGGGAATGTCCTGAAAATGCAAACACTGCCACAGATACTCAACACATGTTAATATGGACTTGCTACTTACGTCTAAAAGGAAGTCCATGCTGTCATTAAAACTCCAGATAAACATCCAGAAATAACTGGCTGTAGTATCTATTACTTTTAACTGACTCTGCTGGTATTTTATTTATTAGTTGCAAGCTGCAAAACTATGTTCAGTAGCTGCCACTGAACATTTTCAAAACCAATGTTTTAAAACTCTAATACTTTGGGAAGCAGAACTCTCCAACTGAAGTTTTGATAAACCTGAAATGGGGGAGGGGGCGGGAAGAGGTGAAAAGGAACAAAAGACATACAAATGTCTTATGCAAATGTCCACTAAGCGCAGCTATTGTTTCAGTGCTGGCAACCCTCTATTAACTGGTGAGAGGCAAAAAGTACAGCTGTGCCACAAAAAGTCAGTCGAATTTGGGGTCCAGTTACACTGCTCGAACTCTTTCAATTGCCTTGTATAGTCTCTGGCTCAGAGGAATGCGCACTACCTAACAAGACTATAAAACCTGCAGATAACTTCTGTAGACTGTAATTGCCCAGACCCTGTCACAAGGCTTTTGGGATAAAGTACATGTATACAAAGTACATGCATACAAGGCTTTTGGGATAAAGTACATGTACAAAAACCATGTACAGCCTATGTCATCTTTGCAAGTCTCATTTCATTTGCCATATTTTTCCCCCTTATATACAACAAAAACAGGCATCAAATTTTGCCCATACCCAAGGATGGCTGTGGCAAACAAACACACTGCCTTGCAGACTGACTTGTTACCTTTGTCATCTGTTTCTTCAAGAGTCTCTTGAATGGAAACTAGAACATACACAGAAACCTCACACAATCTACGATGGTTACCAGAAAGCTGAAGATGCTTAAAGGAAAAACAGAAAACAAAACACATCACACACACCTCCAACACAAAAGCACAACTGCTATAAGCTCATACTGAAGAGATTCTTGTGAGATGGAAAAAATGAAGCAGAAGACTGGTAACACCAAATCAGTACCTTCATATTTTCTATGAATGTACTTCACAATAAAACTTAAAGCACTGTTTTTTTTTTTTTTCCCCCTAAGTGTATATTAGCTTCTTTCTGAACAGGTAATAGGTTGTTTTAGGTCTTGGCTTTTGGGGGTTTGGGGATTTTTGTCTGTTTTGTGGTGTGTTTTGGTGGCTTTTTTGTGGCTTTTTTTTTTGAGGGGTTTATTTTTTTGGTTTTTTTTTTTTTTGAAGACTTAAGGGCTAGTTAGCTACGCCTCCAAAATGTTTCTCAAACAAGCACTGCAGATAAGATCATGTAACATATGGAAACCATGTCTTAATGTACTTTAATAAACCGTAACGACTGCCTGAATACGTTCATTTTCTTCCTCCGGCACACAAACAATAAATAAGTACAAATACATTGGAAATGGGAAGGAGAACAAGAACAAAAGCCCCTCGAAATCCAAAGCTGGACAAATTGATTAGGAAGAAAACCAAATCCCAGCCCTCTATGGTGAAATTCTGCCTAGGCGGTAACACTCACCACATTAGAAACATGAAGGGCCTACGTAAAACCAGGGAATTAAGATACCACTTATCTTAAGAACTGCAAGATAATGTAGCTACTTCTTATATTTTGATCTTTTCTGCACCGCAACCATGCCAATTAATGCAGTCAATCCCGTACTCGCATCTGCGCGCGTATCAACCACCGTTTATTTTTCACGCTGAAGGCAACAGAGCAGCGCTTGACAAGCACACCCATCTTCTGCACGAACTGCCAGCGAGCCGGTAGTCATAACACAGGCACCACAACAAAGCAGTCTCCAGGTGCGGAGCCCGAGGACCATTAAGGGCAGCGGCTGTGCTCTGCGGACAAAGCACGCTGGGGGGGGGGGGCGCGGGGAGCGCGGCCGGCCGCTGCTGGCCGGGGCTAGAGGGGAGCCCCCGGCCGCTGCTCCTCCCCTTTGGCGGCCGCCGCTCGGCCGCCCGGCTGCGAGACCCAGAGGCGCCTCCATCGGCCAGCCTGACAGGAGGGCAGCGAAAAACGGGCCCGCTCCAGCCGGCGACACGGAGAGGACGAATGATCGGGGGGCGGCAGGGGCCACCGGCCCTACCCCCGCCTCGCTGACCGCTGGTAAGCCGGGACAGAAGCCCAGCGCCGCCGCTGTTCCCACCCGATCCCCGGAGCGACAACGGGCAGCCATGGCGGAGGGCGACGGGACGGCGGCAGCCGCCTCCCGGCAGAGCGCGCGCAAGGGACAAAGATGGCGCCGCTTTGCGCGCGAGCGGGACCCGCGCCCTCCTTCCCCTTCAACACCTTCCCCCCCCCACCTCCCCCCCCCCCCCCCACCTCCCCCCCCCCCCCCCCCGCGCGCTCCCGGTCCTCGCTCCGCCGGCCGGGCCGGGCCGGGCCGGGCCCCACCTTGCCGAAGTGCGCGGCCCAGTGGATGGGCGTCCAGCCGTAGAAGGAATCCTCCGCCGCCAGGTCGGAGCGGGGCGAGCTCTGGAGCAGCGCGCACAGGGCTGGCAGGTCCCCATCGCGGCAAGCGCGGTGAAGGGGGAAGCGCAGGGTCAGCAGCTCCTCGCTAGAGAAGCCCGCCTCGGGGCCGGCTCCCAGCGACATGGCGGGCAGGGGGGGGCAGCAGCGGCGGTGGCAGGGGTGAGGAGAGGGGAAATAGGAAGGAAGGGATGGGGGGAAGGAGGAAAGAGAGAGAGGGCACGGGCAGGCGCGCTCTGCCCGCCCTGCAAGCGGCGGCGAATGCGGCGGCCGCGAGCTGCCCGAGCACAAAGGAAGCGGGGCGGGGCCGCTGACGCCGCTCCGCCCAGCGCGGGCGGTGCCGGGCGCCCCGCGGGGAGCCGGGCTGGGCCTCGGGGGGGGCGCGGCCGTGGGGAGGTTTTGGCTGCCCGAGGCGGCAGAGCGGCAGCCGCCGCCGCTGCCTGGGGGTGCGAGTTTGGCGGCAGCCCCGGGGCAGGGCGGGAGCGGCCTGGCGCAGTCGGGCGGGCTGGTGGGGAGGGCCGAGGCGCCGGCGGGGAGGCGGCGGGTTTCTGCTCTCCCTGCCCGGGTGGAAACCGGTGGCGGGAGCCTTCCCGAGCTCTCAGCGGAGGAGTCGGCCTCCCAGCCGGGCTGTGCTCCCTGCCAAGCGCCCGCGCGGTTGCAGCAGCAGTTAAGGAGGCAGGACGGTGGTCTGTGTGAAAGCACTCACGGGAGCAGAGTTCATGGAAACAAAGAGAACCTCGTCAAACCCCCTTCCAGGCGTCACGCAGCCTTCACCTGAGCAGACTCCCCTCTGCTCTAAGGGGCTGCTGGTGTGTGCAATGCGTTTCCTTGCCGGGGACCCTGACCCGCTCGCTGTCTGGATGGTCAGTTGTGGTGATTCTGTAACTGTAAGTGCTTTCAGGCCAAATTCAGGATTCCAAGGTCACTGTTGTTTCACTGTCTAATGGACTACAAACCAAAGGATAACCTTGTTAGTGACTGATTAAAATGACAATGACAAATTTGCAGTTGCAACTAAAAGCCACTCATAGAATGCTTTGGGTTGGAAGGGACTTTATAGTTCCAGTCCCCCTGCCCCAGGCAGGGAAACCTTGCACTAGATCGGGTTGCTCAAAGCCCCATCCGACCTGGCCTAGGGATGGAGCATCCATGATTTCTCTGGGCCATCTGTATCAGTGTCTCATCACCCTCACAGTAAAGAAATTGTTCCTAATATCTAATTTAAATCTCCCCTCTTTCAGTTTAAAGCCATTCCCCCTAGTCCTGTCACTACATGTCCCTGTAAAACGTCCCTCTCCAGATTTCATGTAGGTCCCTTTAGGTACTGGAAGGCTCCTCTAAGGCCTTTCAGAAACCTTTTCTAGGCTGAACAACCCCAGCTCTCTCAGCCTGTGTCCATAGCAGAGATGTTTCAGCCCTCTGGTCATCTTCATGGCCTCTTCTGTACTCACTCCAACAGGTCCATGTCCCTCTTGTGTTGGGGGCCCCAGACCTGGACACACTATTGCAGGTGGGGTCTCATGAGAGCAGTCCTTGAGTAAGGACTCCACAAAAACTTTAGGAATCTTTTGCTGATTGCCCCTAATTGTTTTCTGTCCAAAGTATTTGTGAACTACTTACTGTAGCAAAATTAAATTGATGGTAGTGGGTTGGTTTAAGCCTAAATACATTCATCTGCCCCTGAAAATCAAGGAATGTTCCTTTTTCAGTATATACTCTTAAGCAATGTAAACTGGGAATTATGTTTAGGAGCACAGAAGGTACAAAGTAATTTCTGTTAAAAGTACCAGGAGACCTAGACAGTTTAAAAGCTTTTCTTTAACATCAGGTTGAATTGATCATTAAGGTATTGTGTAATATCTTTTGCTTATAACAGGAATTCTGCCTTCTCAGAAGGTATGTTGATTTTCTCTCTTATGGAAGCAAAACCCAGAAATTAGGAAAACTAAACCAGTCATAAATGTTTTTGGATTACAGTTTGTGCATGAGAAATGTGAATTTTGTATTGTGATGGGTGGAAACCAGTCTCTGAAATTATTTGGCTTAAGTGGATTTTTAAATTACTTTTCTGATTGAACTAGTAGTGGAATGTATGAAGATTGTAGTTATTTTTGTTTGGGGTTTTATTTAAATAGCTTTTTTAAGTTCCATATACTATTTGAGGGGGAACTCTGTTGGGCTCACATGTGACTGTTAGTTTCCAGTTTTTGCTGAAACTGTCCCTGATCATGGTTTTGTATACTCTCAGCAAGTATGTATTGTGGTTCCATAGGAGTTCCTCGTTTATTTAGCTTCATTGTATTTTGGCATAGCTGAACTGTGTATGTATGATATCCTATCCTCAGAAATAAGATTCCAACACAAAGAAAAACACCTACCTTCAAGCAGAAAAAACTGCACCTTGGAATACAGCCATCATAAAACACCCTCTTGACATATGCCTCCCATAGCAAAGAGTCTTTTTGTACATATGTAAAATCTTAGAAAAGAAATTAGATGTACAGCATATGGGGTAAATTTTTAGTTGTCAAAGAGGTGATAAGGACGTTCATTCACTGTGGAAAGGGCTGATTCTGAGTGGGTGCTTTCCAAAATGCTGTTGCAGCAGCTAACAGGAGATTTGGCTGAAGATTTTCCTTAAAATATCACAGTGATTGCCTGAGCTAGAAACAAGGGGTTTAGACTGTGAAAACTATAGCAAAATGAAACACCTTACTTGTGTTCTCAGGTTTGTTTTGATCTGGACAGTCAGTAATAACATATGTCTCTACTTCGGGCAAGCAGCACAAGTCTGGTATCAAGAACTATGATATTTAACTATAAATTCATAAAAATTATTAAATTTGTATGTGGTTGTATTTTTATAGCACTATCAAGACAGAGAATACAAAGATAGAAAGTTGGCTTTTGAAACCTTTGATTTTACCTTAGCCGTGTTCTTCATTGTGGCATTATTTAAACTGTAGAGGCTTATTTCATTAGGTTTTCTATCTGCAAAATAAGAATAATAAAATCATGTCCTGAGTGGCTGTAAGAAGCTCCATTAATCAAAGTGCTTTGAGGTAAAAATATAACACTACAATAGGAATATACAGATGAGGAATTCCAGCACTTGAAGTTGGTGCAGCTAATATTTGCATCTCCTAGATATTATTCCGTCTTCACCAAAACAAAATAATACTTAGATTTCTACAAGGCTGCTAAGTTACAGATCTCAGAATGATGTGTAAAGGAGGGTGAATTAGAAATAAGCTCTTTTATAGATGGCAACACTGCAGCACGGGAAAGGTAAACGCTTTGGCCAGGGGAGGGAGTACTTTCAGCTACCGCAACTTTCAGTTTAGTACCTTATCCTTTGCGTTACAAACACGTTCATCTTCTGTTGGATCTGGCCTTTGTTTTCACATGCTCTACGAGTTTATTATTCTGCATGCATTTCTGGTTTTGGGTTATGTAGATTCACCACCACTACCCCCAATATGTAGCTAGGCAGATGCTAACAATTTACATCAGTATGCCTTGTTCTGGGATTAAATAAGAAAGGCCCCACGAGATAGAGCAGTTGAAAGAAAAAAAAGGGAGGAAAAAACCCCAAACCAACCCAATCCCCAGAACCATAACTTATGTTATAAAAATAGTCATTACCAAAATACCTGCTATTAAAGAATACAGTTTCTTAGGTTGAAAACAGGCAAACTGTTTCTTATGGTGTTGTATAAGCATTGACAAAGTTGTTCACGTACTGTTTATAATAAAAAGCAATAAATATATAAAAAAGTGGGTTATAGTGAAGATGAACAAGAATTAAATATTCCTGAATTTGAGAAGATAGATTAAAGATTTGCATGTATTTTTTTCTCTGTTACTGGGATATAGGAACCGCCATACTGAATAAATGCAGTGGTCTACCTTGTTTCCTTATAGACACTGTCTTTATTTACCTCCTAGCACTCCATGTAAGACAGACAGACAGACAATTGCTGTTCTATTCATTCTAGAAAGGGGGAAGCAGAATGCAGAGAAGGGAGGAAGCTTCAACAATGCCACATAGGAATTCTGCATCTTTCGTAACTGAATTCCTCATTGTGAGGTCAACCTTTTTTATTTCCTGCTGGTCATCTACACCAGCAGTTCCAAAATAGACAAGCACACTGCTCTCCATATTATACTGATTCCATAATCAGTCTGTAGTTGGCATATGACTTGGGGAGTCACATTTGTCTCTCTCTGATTTAAATTGTGAATCATTATCCAGATAAACGTAAAATTTAGTCTGTTTTCATATTCTGCTTTTCCATTTACTTCCTTAATATGTTTTGGCAATGGGCTTTATAAGCTAACTGATTTTAATAGAAATTAAGTTTTAATTAAAAATGCTTTCTTTAGCTGCAGTCATATGTTGTGAAACTGGAGACATGGGAATTCTGGTTTTAATTTTTTTAATATTTCATGACAATTACATTATAATTCATTCTTTTGTGCTTCTCTGTCATTATCACGGTTAGCTTCTATAAGGAACAATGACAAATCTGGAAGATATTTTCAACAGTCTTTCTGTCCGAAAGATCAGATATGTAAAGTATAAATCTGCTATGTGATTCTTTCTGGAAAATAGATTTGGTTTCCCTGACAGGTATAGCTGCTATTGTGGTCTGTTTGCACATAGCGTAATTCGGGAAATTGACAGTCATGGGTTAAACTGTAATTTACAACCTTTTATGAAAAAGGGGAAACAATAATACATAATATCTCAGGTTCTTTTTATTTCCTGGTTTGTATGAAGACAGATTTTAGTATTTAATATGTCTTATAAACTGAAATTCTTTAATGGAATGCAATAAATAGTATGCTTACAGTATTGCTTACACAAAAAAATACATTCCTGATTATTTTATGACTCAGAAGAGTTCACCTACTAAATTTAGCAGCCCACAGTTTTGTATATTTGAAAAAAAAAATGTTATTTGCAGGCCTATTTGCATTAATTTTGCCTTCAGTTCTATTCCTGGTCTTTTAAGGGAAGTGAGAGGTTTTGTTTCTGTTTCTGTCAGATCAAGGAGGTAGACTTCATGTTTTGTTGGGGCGTTTAACGGAACTGAATTTCCCCATGGAAAGAAACAGAAAAAGACATGGAGGAGTTTATAGGCAAAGCGGGGTGGAAGAAGAGACTTGTTTTATTTTAACTAAGTTTGCTTTTGCATTTTCTTCTGGTTAAAGGCTGAGAAAGCAAGTGGTCTGTAAATGAGGACTTCTTGAATATTCAAGAGAGTCTAACAAGACTAATTTAGAAAGTACGTTATTTTTAAACTGTTTTGTGAAAAAGGGTTTGCTGGCTTACATAACTGTAATGTACTCAGCTTCTCTGTGCCATTCTGATACAAATAAATTATATTTGCCCATTTTTCCTTTCAGACAGGGTGAATGTAAGTATTTGATAATAATTTGTACAGAACAAAGGTTGAGGTAGGGTTTTTTTTTGTTGTTAAAAAATACTGTGGAATTTCATCGAATATGTAATTCATTCAAATCCTCCCATTCTTGCTGTAGGATGCTTGCATTGGTTATCACTTAGGGTTTTATTTACTCGCCCACACATACATGTCTAGTGCCTCTTGAGATGGCCAAGAATGTTCTTCCGTGGTGCCAGCTGCTGCTGCAAAAAGGAGTCAGTTCACCGAGGTGCTGTGCCATGCCTGTGCAGAACTAATAGACCCTTTGGGAGTCCAAAGGCTTTGTAGGCTGCATTGGGCGTCTAAGTTCTGAAACCGGAGTCCTCCGTCAATGTCATTTGCATTGATGTGCCCAGTCACATAAGGAGTTCCTCACATTTTGCCTGGTCCTCAATCCCACAAAACTTTCTGTCTTCGAAGGAGGTTGTCAGAGAGAGTTGCTTGCTCCCTCCTGTGTTATTGCATGAATCCTGTTCTGTGGGGCATTATACTATCTCCTTGTGTTTCATTTTGTTTTCCTATCTAAAATGTTGAGGGGGATTTTACAAAAGGACAAACTTCTTCAAACATTATTGACAAGCTGAGAGAGCTGGGCTTGTTCAGCCTGGAGAAGAGAAGGCTCAGGAGAGACCTCAGAGCAGCCTTCCAGTACCTAAAGAGAGCCTACAAGAAATATGGAAAGGGACTTCTCACAAGGCATGCAGTGACAGGACAAGGGGGAATAGCTTTAAACTGAAAGAAGGTGCATTGAGGTTAGTCATTAGGAAGAAACTCTTTACTGAGATAGTGGTGAGATACTGGCACAGATTGCCCAGGGATGCTGTGGCTGCCCAATGCCTGGCATTGTTCAAGGCCAAGTTGGATGGGGCTTTGAGCAATCTGCTCTAGTGAAAGGTGTCCCTGCCATGGCAGGGGGGTTGGAACTAGAAGGTCCCTTCCAAGCCAAACCATTCTATGATTCTGTGATTATTCATCATTACCATCTTTTTTTTTTTTTTTAACTCTTTGTGAACTGTGATGAAGATAAAACATTTCATCAGATGCCATGAATTTATTTTAGCAATGGTGGGAATTTTCCATCATTTTTCTAGTGTAAAATAGAGGCTGACTCATAATTTTCAAGGGCTAGTTCAAAGATTCGTATTGCTTCCCATTTTTTATTGAATTAAACCACAGCTGAGCGGTGTACCCCCTGAAGTACGATGTTCTTATCTGGAATTTTTGTTCTCTTCACCTTCCTTCAGTGAAGACCAAGTGTTCTGTTGTGATCACTCCTAAAACAGAATAGGAAATAAACATTATTGTTTCCGATGGAAGTTACTGGGAGAAACAGCTGAAACATTTTGTAAGAATTAATTTAATAAACTTAAAAACGTCAGTGCTCAAGTGCTAAAACTAAGTTTGCATAGTATGTGAGGCCTTTGAAGGCATAAAGATCAGAAAATTAATAGCAGCAGTAGCTGCTAACATGGAAAAAAAAAGCCATGGGTGGAAAACCAGTAAACTGAAAGTCCTTTATCCTCCCTTCCAGCCCTCAGTTCTCAGAGTTTTGTCTGGCAAGGAAAGCAGAGAATCTGTCTGACTTTCAAATAATTACTGATGTATTACTCCATTGCAGGCTAGTAGCAAAGAGCAGCTGTGCCTGGTAGCCAGAGCCAACTTCTGCCTTTCCCATCCCCCGTTTCTGACTGCCTTCCCTGGAGAAAGCTATCTCACTATTAAATAAACTCGGGCTGGGTTGCAAGACAAACCAAGATTTCAAAGGAAAAATATTTACCCATGCATAAAGAAGCCCTTTTTTAAAACCTCGCTATTTAGGAAGCGATGTGATTCTGTGGGTTACAAATAAAACCAGGTTTGTTACACTACAGTTGTAAAGCTGCCATCTTTTATGAGCCTGGGAAGAGTGACCTTATTCATCATGAGGCTTTGTCAATTTTGCCTCCATGCAACTGTTCTCTTCTTGATACATGTGAGTCATCAGGGCCATGCTTCACCGAGAGGTTGGGTGCCTAAAAAGTACAGGAGATAATTATAGTTGTCGGCTTTTTGTCAAACTACCTTTCTTTTTTCCACATTCCTCACCAGTTTTAGTGGAAAATTAACATTTCTTGAGAGGCAGGATACCAGCATTGTGGTAAGAAACAGTTCTGTAAGAAATCAATACCAAACCATTTCCATTTTCCACCTATATTGGGCCTGAGCCACAGTAATAAAAAGGTCCTTCAATGTCCTCATCCTCAAATTGTGTTCTGATTGTAAAAATAGAAAAAGAAAACACAAGTAGGAGTTCTCGGCAGAGTTGCAGGACTGCCAAAAGTTCGTGATATCTCCACTTAGCTTTACATTTAAGGTGAATGTAAAACTGACTGCCTGACTGCTTGTGTTCAGTAAATAACTTTTATCTGAAAAAGCACACGAATGTGTGGAGGAGTCTTGCTCAAGTGCCTGTGTAAATAATTCACATGCTGACTCCTTAAATTCCTTCTGGTATTTCATTAGCAATGCTGTCTTCCTCCACTGTCATGCTGTGGTAAGTAGTTGCCATGTTGTAGCCAGCTGTTCAGCAACATGTTCATGTCATTTTTGTTGTACTCTGAGGTGTTTTGAGATGCAAAGAATGCAGAGGATGCCCTCACACCCTGAGGAAGGCTACCACAGGCCACTGCACATTGCAACTCCTAGAATTCATGGCTGCTGGTACAGAATCTATGTAACAGAGCATAACAAACCTTTCACACCAAACCAGACTTTCTTATATTAAGAATCATATTACCCATAAGTATTCTATCTAATATTTTGTTTGGCACTTGGATGGAAGCTTGAAGTCGTACATTTATATAATATTTATTGAGATGTTAAGTGGAACAATAACCAAATCTGTAGCTTGATTGCATCTACATGGATGTGGAATTAATAAATCGTGGTAATTTTACAGTTCACTAATCCAGATGTCTTTCCATGGAAAAATATTTAATAAAGGGAAAAATGCCATATCCTCTTACAAGGAGGACAAACAAAAATCTTGAGAAAGGTGAAGAGTGTGAAATGTCTGTGCTTGAGCCTGGCAAGTGTTCTTGGAACCTGCACGCTGTTCAGTGAGATTAGGTGCTTGTATTTGAGGGGTTTAGTCCTTATTCAGTGAAGAAAGAGCATCTCCTCCCCAGACTGATTTATGAAAGCAATTGTAGTACCATCTTTTTGTCAAAGAGGATGGTGCCTGGTGTTTCATTTGTTTGTGAAAGAGTGCAGACTAAGCAGCCTATATTCTCAGTACAGGTTTCTGTTTTAGCTAACATCATATGAAAGGAGCCATCTTGTGGTTGTCTCTTTTTCAAATGTTGTTGTAATATTGCCTTGAAAAGCTGAAGCGAAAGACGCCTCTATGCTTCTGTGATAATTTTTCTTCTAGTTGTTTAGAATAGATGTCAGCAAACTTACTTTAGATAGATTAGCTCATTTATCAATGAGCTTGTATCAATTTAATTAAGTATATTAGAAGAAACAAGCCTTAGTTAACCTAAAAGCTATGTATAAACACAAGCCTCTGTCATCAGTTTTAAAGTTCTGTTTCCTTAATAACACTGAGTAAGGGTCTGTATAATTCATCTTAGATATCCATCTATCTTTGCAGCTGTTGGTGACTAAATGTAACGTCAAGGCCAAGGATCACGGTCATTTGATAAAAGCATAGAAAAATGTTACAAAATGGACTTGGTTGCTATTTGTCTAGAATATTGTTTGAAGGCAAAAATGTACAAAATCCATAGCTTCTGGTAAATTTGCTCACATACTCTAACTAACAGATAAGCAAAGCCTTACTTTAGAATGTGCTGTTTGAGGCTTATTGTATTCCTTGGATAGGAAGAAAAGACTGTTCTAGGAAAATGCAAATGTGGAATTGGGGATTGAAGTGAGACTAGTAGTTACTCGTGCTGGAATTGGAGGTAGACTTTGAGAAAAAGAGAGACAGAATTAGTAACAGTTTTTACTACAGCTGGTTAGGGAAGACAGTGTAAAGATTTATTTTGGGAAATTATTTGAGCATTTGGATTAAAATTAGACCTGATAGAATTTTCAGTTAGAGGATGCCAATTAACTGGGGTGAAATCCAGCTTTTTACTGAAAATGTGTGCATAAGTTCTTTCAGAATATGTCTTCTTTGTTTTAAAACTAAAAGTGTAACCTTTTTTTAATCAAAATTTAATTTCTTTAAAATTATTTAAATAGTTCAGAACATCAAATTCAAAATTAAATGTTTTTAAATTGTTATATAAGATGCTGAAGTTGCTTTTAGCTTTTTAAGCTTTTACTGATATTTTTAACTTCTCTGCAATTAAAGATGAGACTTTGAAGAATTACATTTTTCTTGAGATGTAAAAATTAGAATAATAGAATCATAGAATGGTTTGGGTTGGAAGGGACCTTAAAGCTCGTCCAGTTCCAACCCCCTTGCTATGGGCAGAGACAGCTTCCACTAGACCAGGTTGCTCCAAGCCGCATCCAACCTGGCCTTGAACACTGCCAGGGATGGGACAGCCACAATTTCTCTGTGCAACCTGTGCCAGTGCCTCACCACCCTCACAGTGTATCAGTAAATAAACTCAAAACATCAGATGGCATCTCACTATCTGAGAAAATTACTTCATTGAACGAAACACAATAGTTGTCAATAACGTAAGTAGGAAAATGAAAGGTATTGTACTGTGTATGATTTCTCTATCTTGCATTTAGTAAGGGAGACATGTTGCCTATAATGAAAGAAACAGCAGAGGATTCTTGCTTAGGAAATCAGTTAAATGTGAATTAAAATATCTTCCCTCCAAAAGTGATGCTAGTATGACAGTACTCTGAGCACTGCAATAAGAGAGGCAAAATACATATGGGATTATTTTTGACACAAATAATCCACTGTGATGTAGGAAAGTCTTTGGATGTACAGGATTCTGAAAGATAATTGTTTAAATATAAAAATTAAAATCATCACAGTTGCATAGTTCACTTGCCTCATTTCCCTACCTGTTAGTATGCAAAAAGTCTCCTTTAAAAAATTGAGTTCTCTGTGCATCTCTGAAGACAGCCACCCCAGTTATCAAGAAGCACAGCCTGACCTCTGGATCTACGTTTCTGAGTGGGACTTGAATCAAAAGCTTATTTTTTGTATGTTTCTCTAAAAACATGGATTTCCTTTGGTGAAACTGAAATCAGAGATGGAAACTAAAATCAAACATAGGAAATGAAATCAGATCCCAGACTGATGTAATTGTGCAATTTTTTAATGTTAAGATTGTAAAAGTCAAGAATTTTGGCATTTTAATGTATTCTGAGGAGAATAAATATGCATTCTAAAAAATGTGGAATATAATGAATGAGGTTAAAAGAGGATCAAATGTTAGAATGGAGTGCTTGGAAGGGAGTACATTTTAAAAGCATTACAATCCTTGTAATGTCTGAACTGTACAAAAACTGTTGAAAAGTATCAGAGTATCCGCACTTAACTGAACTGGACTGAGTTTATTAGAATTACATGGATTCAACTTCTAAAAACTCATGGTTGGTAAGTGAATTTGTAGTCATATATGCTTTTTCTACCTAGGTCAGCATTTCCAAATTAATAAACAAGAAGGAGGGTAAGATTTTCCCTAGGTATAAATCATTGCCACCCACTGTTTATGGAAGCTTATAGCAGATCAGCCTTAAAGGTTCCTTTGTACTTCGTATAGATTGTTTTTTTCTTGTTAAGTAGGATTACACTGAGTTTGCAGTCAGAAATTGTTTTATTCAAAACAGTAAGGAAAGCATTTTTAAACTGTATTGTGAAATAGTGAAATGGCAGAGTCTGGAAGAAAATCTTGTCATGCCATTATCTGGAAATTCATCCAAAAAAGAAAGTATTTGTCTCCCTGTTTCTTTTTTCACTTTGGCATATTGAATGAATGTCTAATTTACTTAATTACCTTCTGGTTCAATAGTAAACTACTGATCTGCTGAAAATCCTTTTTTTCAAAGAGACTTTTCATATCTCTATGCAGGAATATGAGCTCTATCTGTATCCCAGAAAGCTTTCAGATGTCATGTGCATGGTATTGGATACATGGTGTGAGAGCCTGGTATAAGTTAATCAGCAAAATGTCTCGTTGATTCACCTCCAGGTGAGTGTTGTCTCTTTTTATCATTTACTGTGGTATTTTAACAAGTGAATATTTGTTCCTTTTTCTTCTTATAAATCCTTAAATTGATTCTTGAGAAGCATAGCATATTTTTTACCGTTTCCAGTAGATGCTTGACATCATCTAAACCACTGCTAAAAGCCTGTTGAACAGCCTTGGTTCTTGCAGATACCAGTCTGTCCTTCACTGGTGCTGTATCTTCTGCAATATCTAACTCCAGGTTCTGATCTAATTGGAATGAGTTGAATTTTCACTGAACTCACCAAAATAACAGAACAGCTTTAAACTAAAATACTAAGTTAATTAGACTGGTAATTTTACTAGATAAATCTGTGCCAGCGATAACTAGTCGGCTGGACTGAAGAAATCATAGAATCACAGAATGGTTTGGGTTGGAAGGGACCTTAAAGACTATTTAGTTCCAGCCCTGCCGCCATGGGCAGGGACACCTTCTACTAGACCAGGTTGCTCCAAACACCATCCAACCTGGCCTTGAACACTTGAAGACTTTGCCTTATGTGCCACTTCAGTACATTTTCCTCTATCTGCTAGGCATATTAGAATACCTTCTGAAACAACACAGTTCTGAGCAGGAAGTACCAAGTGTAAATGCTGGCCTGAAAGCAAAAGCTTTAGGTAGTACAAACCAGCACGTTAACTTGAAAGCATTTCTATGTAGCAGTTTTTATTCTACAGATGCTCCCACTCCTGCTGTTGCAGTGACATTCTTGTATCAAAATCTAGTATCCTAACATGCAGATATTATTTTTATTGACCATACTTTCTCTGACAGATATACAGACATTTCAGGGAGAAAAGAACATGTGTTTTATTTAGTTCTGGTACTGCTGTTCTGAAGAAGTTTGTGAAATTAAACCTAGGAAGCTTGATGGAGCATCTTACAAGGAAGCTTAAGCCACAGCCATTGGTTATATCAACATAAAGGAATTGAGTAACCTCAAAGGAATGGCAATGTGTTATTTTAAGAGTCAGACTGGACATGAGAGACTGTCTGATATCACATGTTGGCATGCAAGTTGATGCTGAAATCTTCAGCCATGCCAGGTTTTAAAATGATGGATAGTACCGTGTCTAAAACATGTTATCTTTTTTGAAACACACATAATTTTCTGCCTACATAAGGAATAATTGTCTGCTTATCACATTAACAAAACAGATGACCAAACTTGCAAATCAGCCTTGACTTTCAAGCGTTTGAGAAGCTGAGGAGTATCCCAGCAGTTAGCATACCAGCCTGCATTATGATAGAGCAGGTTTGGTTTGTCCACTATTATGGATTTCTTAAGTTATCCTGGGTCCATATGGGTCCAGATCCACAAAGGCTTCTTGCTCATATTGGTAGCAGCTGAAACCCGCTTCGAATAGCACTTACTTTCTTAAAAACTTCCATGGGTCTGTGCCTAGGTCCTTATTCATTGGGAAAACGAAGTCTAGGAGAACTGCTGGGACTCCCATCATTCCCCAAGGTTTGTGAGGCGAAGTGTAATTTGTGTGCAGTGCTCAGCTACTACAAAAGCCAAGGGCACATAAATCCATAAACAAAAGCTTACAAGTTTTTCTAATACATCAACCATGAAAAATCTTTCATACTAAAGATCTAATATATTCATACTATAAGGAATATTACCACTGAAAAAAAAAAAACACAAAACAAAACAAAAGAATGAATCAAAAGTACAAGCTATAAATCTGTTGTACGTTTGGGAATTGCTTCAGTTTTTTTCTCAATGAAATGCTAGGAAAATAAAGCCCTGTGTGTGGATAAGAGCCATTTGGCTTAAATAATCCGTAAATTTGATGCTATAAGCAAATTTGTATTGAAAGAATTCCAGGCAGTTGTGATATATATAGTTACACAAAACAATAGTTCTCTGCTTTCTACAAGTGTAACACTATGTGAAATTCTGGCATGCCACTGCTGCTGTTTTTAAAGATTGTAGACTAAATGTGTTGAGGTGCGTGACCTCAGCAGTTAAAGTTACACATGTACTACATGTATAGGGAACCTTTGCTGGGAGTCTGCGTGCTTTCCAAAGTGGGCTTGGGATGAAAAGAGAATATATTTCAACTTTTCAGTTTGGGGAAAAAGCTTAACTAACCCAGGAATATTAATTCACTGAGGAATTGTAAGGATAATCAGGGATCAGGTCTATAGTGAATTTAGGAGCAGAGCTTCTGAAGGGAGTTGTAGCTAGCAGACAGCTTGGGAATAGATACAGTGCTAGGGTCTCAAATAAGTGGGATATTTCCTGGAAAGGAGAATCAGGAAGAAAAATGCTAATGATACTTTGAGCCTAACATCGTGTTTCTCACCTCTAGCCACTTACTTGGACTATTCTGACCAAATGCTCAAGAGCTTTGCCAGGGCAGGTCTTGTGTAATAAGTTCCATTATTTGAGTTTAATTCAGTGGTCTAGATTTGGGATATATTTAGCTATTTGCTATAAATGTTTGCTCAGTTTTATTCAGGATTTCCATGGTTTTACTGCCAGGCAGCTTAACTGAGAGTAACTCAGTGTTCCCCTGTGTCTTATATTATGGGAAAGAACCCATAACTGTCAAGAGTTTGTATGATGCTTCATGATTTTATTATTTTTTTTTTCAAAACTGATGTAATTCTTACACAATATGTATGTTATAGTGTTACTTAGACCTTACGGTTACTATTATACAGATGATATACTACTGGAAATGGAAGTGGGAAACCCTATCGCTCAGAACTACGTATTTATAAGAACAGTGTGTCAAGAATAGGAGCAGTGAGGGTGCTGACTCACAAGTTGTCATGCTCACCTAGTGATGGATGTGACACTTTCAGATCCCAGCTGTCCTTTCCATCCCATGACATGCAGTTTTCCACCCTCAGTGCAGAGATGGTTCAGCTGTTTATGTGGCAGCTGCTGAATTTCTATAATTTTAAGCTAAGCGTGTTGAGCCCAAATAATTTTTGGCTTACCTTAAACATTGTCCAACCAACTGTAGTACTTAAGCACCAGTTCTCCAAATGAGACATAGTTGCCACAGAACCAAAAATCTCAGGGGAAAGAGAGATGGAACTTTTATCAGTATCCCCCAAGTTAGTCAAGAAGTTAGAGGGGAAAAAAGTTATATTGTATTCTGTGCTGAAAAGCTCAGAAGCATTTCCAGGCTCTTTAGTGTAAGAACTTGCCCTAGCCTTAACCCAGATACAGGTCTGGATGAAACATGCATCCCGGGCAAGTTACCTCTGATTATGAATCAGGTATCTCAGAGTGGGAGTCAGCTCCAGATTCAGAGCTAAGTTTAGGTGTCTACTATGTAGATTTCTACATCTAAGGTATGTGCTTAACACACAGAAGATTCAGACAATACAGTCAATGCTGCTTTGAGACCAATTTTGTATCTTGCTGGATTATATCCCCTTCTTTCATTGACTGTTCCAGGAATAACAGTCAATCAATGTTACTCCTCTCTTTATTTCCATAAATACTAATGACTTCTCAATGATCTCTTCCTTTGTTGCTGTTTCTCTTTCCTATTTCTTGTTACTTCTCAAGTCTGTTTGGGACACAGCTGTCAGAAACTTTGAGTTCTCTTGCAGGAATCTTGTCAATGTTAGTGGATTGAATAATTTTTGCTCTGTGTTATGGACTCCACTTCTAGATGTGCCAGTTTGGCTCAACTTGGTAAGGCTACAACCAGAAGATGGGCAACCTGTGTCATTTGATGTCTCTCCTTCCACACACAAACTGTCAAGTGTCTGACTTTATCAATCAGATTTTTTTAAGATTACATAATGGCTTACTCCCTTTTTCTGTCTTTCATCCATGTGAAAAGGCATTATCTTATTAGTCAGTCAGTTGTCCTTTTTTCTCCAGTGTTCTCTTTAAGACCCCAGCTGCTGTCCTGGGCTAAGTTATAGTGAGTCCTTTGTGGTTCATTTAGCCTTTGGTGACTTTATCTGCCAAGAGACTGCCTACACAGCTAGGGCTCCTACAGTTTTCTTCCAATATTCCCATCATTTTAATACTGAAAGAATTCTCCATAGGTCTGTGAAATGTGTCCCTATGCTAGGCATCATTATGTTTCCCTTCCAATACTTTCCAGGGTTTTTCATTAGTTTGTCTTTTAAATTATATTCTTAACAACCGTGGCTGAGATTAAACAGAAACATTGTTCAGAGAGAAAAGGGCTTCTGGTGAAACAGATGTCACTTGCAGGACTATATATCCCCTTCTTTTAGCAACTGACACAGATTCTGGCTAACTTACTTATCAGTGGGCATCCCGCCCTCCCAACAGATGGTCACAAGTGCAGAGAGCCAAAAGCCCATCCATAGATGCAGAATATGTTGAAAACTGTATGTCTAGACGCAAATGTTGAACGAGCTTTTTAGGCTGAACTTCTGTGCCTGCAGTCAATCTAGGGGAAAGGATGGCTTTTTAATAAAGGAACATTCTGTGTCAACATATGGCTGCTTTGGTGTTTAGAGCAGCTGATAGTTATGGGAGGGTTGGGGAGATGGAGATCATGAAGTAATCAGCGTATTAGAAGAGTCACTCCAGTTTTGGTTTCTTTCTATTGGTAGTATCTAGTAAGAGAATAAAATACAGTAGTTCTGGTTCAGCTGAATTTCACAAAATTAGTTCAGGAAGTTGGAGAAATCTGCAGCACAGTTGCTCAGATAAACTTATGTAGCCTTAGAACAGAATTTCACGTGTTTTTTAATAGAAAATTGAACTTGTTTTCTTATGGCTTTGTCATATTTGGCAACATCTGTAAGAATCAGAGACATTTTTATTGTCACAAAGCCGTCTCACAAAATACAGGGGTTATCATCCCATGGATGAGAGAGAACAGTTTATGTGGCTTCTTACAGTCATGCTTAGGAACCTGACTAGCTCTTAGTAGGTTTTTTAGGGAAAAGGCAGTGACCTATGCTGCTGTAGCTGGGCAAGGAAATATGTATCGGAACAAGGGTGTATTATATATAGAATTAGATCAAGACTTTTGCCCTACATTTTCCTAGAGGTAGAAATGCTTGCTGTTATAGCCTGTACTCTACACATGATCTGGCTTTGCTTGCATCTGTTGAACTCTTACCATCTGAACTTAAAAATCAAGCAGGTTTAAATCAGTTGCCTGCTGTATTAGACAAAGGCATAGCAAACTGTGATGACCGCTTTTAAGAAATTTACTGGATAATATTAAGAAATTGATGGGGTTTGCATGAGAGTAAGGGAGGAGTTGACTTTAGCTTTGAAGGAAAACAGAGGCAAGAATTAACAAACTCACATGAGAGATGAGAAACTGAAGGAACTAGCTTGTTGGCTGCTGTGCCTAGAGAAGAATGTTACAAGTGCTTGCATACCCTGGAGCAGAAGCCAGTACAAAAGAGAGGCAAAAGTCAGTCTTCACTTCGCATCATCAATGCCTTCAGCCAGCTTCTGAAGATCACCTTTTTTGTGTTCATCTTAGGTAGTTCATGCTCTGGCAGAAACATTACCAAATGCAACAAGAATTTGGTAGTGTATGCATCTTCCCATGCAGGCTTGGCTAGAGACTGTTGGGATGATTCACTTCCAAGTTGTGATAAACAGCTATCAGGTAATAATCATTTTCACTCACTACCAAGACTGTTTTGGTGACCAAAGGATGAAAAGTCATCTATTGCATTGTCATTCACCTATACTTTTTGGTTCCAATTCTGTCCTGCTTTCACATTGATTTCCCCTTCCACTTTTCACTATAATTCCTGAGTATTTTAAATTCTGACATTTTTTAGAATTACCAAAATCATATGCTCTGCTTTTTTGCTGTGTATTTTTTTAAACTTGATTCTCTCTGGATTCATTATTTGACTGCATACATGTGTTTCTATAGTTGATGATTATAAGGTTAATTACTGAGTGAGCTCACTAGCTGTGTGCATTCAGCAACATTCCTCATTAGCTGGTTCATAAAATAGTTTTTTTCAGTTCTTTGTATGTTGTACCGGTGTGAAGTGCCCTATGAACTCAATACCAGCCTGTTTTCTATTCTCTTTTAGCTCAGCTAAAAATTACTGTGACTAAATACTAGCTGATGTACAGTCTCACAAGCAACGTGAGATTTGCTTATTAATAGTTTTTTATTTAAATAATGAAATTCACAATGGTGTTGAATTATGGTGCTTGCTTCAGAAAGGTTTTCAAGCTTTCCTTGGCTTTTTCATACTTAAAGCACATGCTGCGGGTGTAAGGAAGGGGAGGACATAGGCTAACGCGCTGGGTAGGAAAGTATGTCTTTGTGTTAGCTCTGTGAAAAAGGCCTAATCAGGGACCTAATCAAGAGACTGCAGAAGCTAAAGGCTCTCTGAGATCGACAAGCCTGGTATGGGACCATTGTGTACTGGTTTAGAGCTGAGGCATTGTGTTTGCTATTCTGATGGAGCCCTGCAAGGGGTATGAATGGGAAAATGGAAGCCAGTGCCAGTTCCTGTTAATTTTTTTTCTGTACGAGAGTCTGTTAGTGATTTGCCACACACTGAAGTCCTGCTGTCACATGGGCTTGTTTCCTGACCATGGCTCTGCCACAGTATTTTCACCATGCTTTGTTCATTATTCTCTCCTAGCCCCTTCTGTTGCACCTTGTGCACTTTTGAACTGCTTTATGCAGCTGGAACAATTCATCAGACTCTGGGCAATAATTTTTCTCCCTCAGGAAATCCATGTTTCCAAACTGTCTAAAGAAATCTGACTGCTTGAAAGCATGGCTTTGCGCTGTAAAGTGTGTGCACTCAAATACCAAAGTGTGTGCTTAAGTAAATCTCCAGAACAAATCTATGGGAATGTTACCTGGGTGAAGGCTGGGTGACTTAAATATTGTGATCAGGAAGTCATATTTCACAATTCAACAATTACCTGCTACCAGATCTGAATCTATCTAGTTTTTAAGGGGTTGTTGAGTTTTTATTTTTTCAAGAAGGTTTCTTTTCTTTCATGAGGAGGTTTCATCCTCATTTATTGACCTAAGTTAAATACTACCTTCATTAGTAGAGAGATTAATAAGTTTAAGTTATAGAAAAGTTAATCTGATGGCCATACATACTATTGCCAGGACATTAGACCTCTCTAGTGTAGGAATCTCACTAGATTAATTTTATGTAGTTACAGCACACACATTACAAGCTGCACATGCAGGTGCACACTGAGAAGTCTATACTGCCTATAGGAGTGTTTTAGCCACTGGGCTATAGGCCCAGTTGAGGGCTAAAATATTTTCTGTTCTTGTTGAAGCTTAGCCACTGTGTGACAGTTGAAGCTGGAGGAGAATCTGAAATGCTGTACCTTTAGCTTAGGGACAGTAGGGAAAAGGGCCATTTTTTTAATGTGGAGGTTCAGATTTACATGAATTCTACATGGACAATAAACTGTCCATCTTTGAGTTTGAATATGTAAGAGCAGCGCTCACAGGACCTTGCCAGTTTTCCCCACTTAGAAGCTTCTAGCTTATCAAATTATCATAAAGTCATTCAGTTAGCAAGTGTCGTGTCAGTGAACAAATATTAATTGAGTAGACTTATGCATGTTACCATGGTTAATTCCACATGCTTATTACAGAATTGCTGGGAAAATAAGGAGATTATTGGCATGGTTAATTCATATTCCACACCTAATACATAATGCAGAGTATTATTTTCTTACTTGTAAACAGAACAGTTGAACTCAGGGTGGAATGAAGAAAACCAGCATGCACTGCTGTCTTTTCGTGTGGATTTGGTCTCTAATGCTCAGGTTAGAAGATGCAGGGTTGCTAACATTCATGATTCTATTTCAGCGTTTGGCCTTTCCATCAGCCTCTTGTTTTACTTCAGCAAAGCATTCAACACAGTTTCAATCAGCCTTCTCATGCACAAAGTGGCAAGATACGGAATGGATGGGTGCTCTGCAAGATGGATAGGAAATTGACTAACTGGTTGCAGTCAGAGGGTGGTGGTGATCAATGTTTTTTCACTCAGGCTAGAAGCCTGTCACAAGTGGGGTCCCCCAGGGATCGATACTGGGCCCCACACTGGTCAACATCTTCATAAAAGTTCTGGATGATGGGATTGAAAGCACCCATACTGAGTTTGCTGATGACACCAAACTGGGTGGTGAGCTGGACACATCAGAAGGGAGAGCCATCTTACACAGGGACCTGGACAGTCTGGAAGAGTGGGCAAGCAAGAACAGTATGAAGTTTAACAAAATGTGGCTGGGGACCAGCCTTGCTGAAAGGGAGCTGGGGGTGCTGGTGGACAACAAGCTCAATGTGAGGCAGTAGTGTGCTCCTACAGCAACCAAGGCAAATCATATCCTGGGCTGTATCTGCAGGGGCATTACTAGCAGAGGCAGAGATGTGATCATCTCGCTCTACTCACTGCTTGTCCAGACACACCTGGAGCACTGTGTCTGGTTCTGGTCCCCACAGTTCCAGACAAATGCAGACAGACTGGAGAAGGTCTAAAGGAGGATCACAAGGATGATCAATGGGCTGGAGAACCTGCCTGGTGAGGACAGACTGAAGCAGTTAGGTCTCTTCTCCCTGTAGAAGACAAGGCTCAGGGGGAACCTCATCACAGCATTCCAGCTGCCACTTGAAGGGCGGCTACAAAGAGGACAGAGGCTCTCTCTTCACAAGGAGCCATGTGGAGAAGAGAAGGGGCAATCAACACAAGCTGCACTAGGGAGAGTTTTCATCTTGATATAAGAAAGAAATTTTTTACAGTGAGAACAATATTCAACAGAACAACCTCCCCAGGGATGTGGTAGTCCCCATCACTGGAGGTTTTCAAGATGAGATTGCACTGGGTACCAAGACCATCGAGGCTCCCTTTCCCCATCAAAGGTCTGGCAGATGTTATTTTGAGGTAATTTCTAGTGTGGGTTGTTCTGTGTTTCTATGATTGTTTAAAAAACTGTTTTCTTTTAAATAAAAGTAAGGGTTTTAGCCCGAGATATTGGAGGCAAGTGCCTGGAAATATTAAATATAACGTGGGAAGAGCCTTGGAGGGCAAATAAAAGGAGCTGAGAATGAATTATTGGAAAGTGAATCTGAAACATTTTGCAAGCCAGCTCTCTTTATGTTTGAGGAATCAGTTCAGAACTTGACATAGAGTGTTCAATATCATAAAAAGTCTTTCTTTGTCTGGGCATGTTGGTTGTTAATAATACTTAACTGACAGGATAAGTGAACTGATACACCAAGGGGCCTGCTAAAGTGTTCCCAAAATTTCGGAATATGTATTCCTTGGCACCACAAGAAATTTTTCTGAATCTTTTCAGAAATGCTTATGCGTTTCCAGGCCTTTTGCTGTCAGTTTGGTCACTTTCTCCTCTATTACATTTCTAATATTCTCCTGTATTGCTAATAATATAAATTTAGGACATTTTTAAAACTTCATGTTTCTCTGGTGGCCTAAACTTCTAAATTTTTACTTTTGTGAATGCATCTCAGCGTTCATGGGAAATAAAGTGTCTACAGATTTCAGTTTCTAAGGAAACGCTTGAAAATATGACTGGAGCACACTCTAGAGGCTCACAATTTCAATGGCAGATAAATGATTCCAAAATTATTCATATTTCAAATCACATGTTTTTAAAGCCAATCTCTTTCCCCCCTCCCCCCCCCTTTTTAAGTTTGTTTCATTTCTGGTGAAGATTTGAACCAAGATTTGTGAATCCTGTGGATTTCCTTATCTTATTCCTCCAGAGAACTATCTTTTATTACTCTTAATCAGCTGATAGGTAGCTGGGTTTCGTATGTTCTGTTAAGTCTTACACCTAGGTCAAAGATGGATGAAACTCTGCCAGTTCATAGAGATGCTGATGTTATTTCTGGAGTGTTTTGCAATCTAGGAAAATTTATCTTGGTAGGTTTCATTAAAGGACTGTGTCCTGAAAACGACAAATGCAGCACTTCATAAGTTTATTTGGAGGACCAAGACGTAAGTATACGTGAACTAAAAAGTTCTAAAGAGGTCCGCAGGTGTCAGAAGGTTCTATAAGATTTATTACCCCACTTAAAAAGGGTCACTATCCTATACGGGGGCTACATGTTCTCTGCTACTTTAAGTCATGTCCCATGACTGGGAAACTTGCATGAAGATGAGGAAGGGAAAGCTTGGTAAAATTCCCGATCTGTATGTTGCTTCCAGTCCTCTGAGTTTGACCATGTGTCTATCCATCTCCACTCTGCAGATACTTTTTATCTGTATGTTACCAATCAAATGTGAAGGTCTCCAAGTGTAGCAAAAGGAGCAGAGCATTTTTTGACTGCTGACTTTTTAGGATCATGTTTAATAATGGGTTCACGTTACTCACTTGAAGGATGGTGCAGATCAGGCTAGATGTACACTTGAGTGACCTAGACAGCTGAATGTTGTCACTGTATCTGAGCAGCAGTTTGTAAAATCATTCATGCTTCTTCTAAGCTGCCAAATAGGTGGCTATCAACACTGTCAAATTTTTGTTATTATTTTCAGCTATTTATTAAACGTTCATGTTGCCTGCTTGGGCTGTGTTGATCATGTATTATTTTATGCTGACACTCTAGCACCTCAAATATGAATCAAATGCAGACACCCCTCCCTGGGTGTGAAGCACACATCCAGCAGTCACAAGACCTTTCTTTTTTTAAACGGCAGTTGCTGTCTCTGTTCCCACTTCTCTGGCTGGCCATCGCTCCATTACACTGAAAACCTGCCCTCCAGTCCTCTTTCCCACATTGGCTATGCCGTCTGTTTGAAGATTTGGAGGCAGAATGAGACATAGCGTGTAGCAGCAGCTCTTCCTGGTACAGGGTCTGGAATCTGCAGAGGAGCTGGCCTGGCTCAAAGCCCTTGGCACACTCTTGGTATCAGGACCCTGGCTGTGCTCAAGACCTGGCGATGTGGCCAAGGCATCTGAAGGATGTGCTGATCCAGTGTGTCTGTGCTGGAGCACGGATTTCCAACCTGTGAGCTAACATTTATGCTTGGGAACAGGTGGGGTTTTCTTTCTTCTTTAGCTGGTAGAGAGCCTTTACATTTCAGAAGTTGTTTGAATGACTCTTTAGGCCTGCAAACTGCTATGTTTGGAAACCACACAGCTGGAAGTCAGGGATTAAAGGACAGGAAAAATTCAAGGATGAAAAATACCAAACTGGAGCAAAACCGGAAGCATTTACTCTCCTTGCATGAAGTACAGCTGATGAGTGCCTGAGCCACTACATCAAATTAAATCTCTGATAATACTAAGGGAAAGGAAGGCCATGGCAACAAAAAACATTGGGAACAAAATGCCCTTCTTTTCAAAGAAATGTTCTACATATCTCTAGGGTAAGCTGGACAATGCATCTGAGCAGATTTGTTTTCTCTAAAAGGTATGGACCACTAAATATAAGTAAGACTTTTGACTGAAAAGTGCCCCTGGATTCTAGCTTGAAAGTTGAGAAAGTCAAAGTATTTTCATTTAAGAAATCAAGGAAAATTTTAAAAACTTTTAATATTTTTTGTGGAAAAGGAGATTTCAAGGAAATTTATACTTGGTTGATGTCACACTTTCCTATCAGAATATAGTTTTGCCAATCCTGCTGGTTAGTTTTCAAGAGCAGGCCAAATCCCAGGTTTTTCTCCCAACCAAAACATCTAATTTCTAGTAAACATCTTTTTCAAAAGCAGCCAATCAAATTGGCATTTGATTGTTGCCAGCATTCTGTATCCCTTGGAGTCCTGAGCTTGGCCACACTCTGTTTGCAGAAATGGTTTTGGCAGTACTAACTACTGATTTCTATGTGCTTGTAATGAAATCCCTCTGGGAAGAAGAACTTACGTTTTAATGGTAACTACCAGTAATGACAAAAGAAAGAGAGGAAAAACCGGACAAGGGGGAAGTAAAGTACATATGAAAGAGGGAGAGAGCATCAAGCCAGAAAGAAGGAAATAACATGCCATGTGACTGGAGTCAGAGAAGGAAATATCATACCTGGGTTTGATCCAGAGCCGCCTTTTCATTCACTGGTATTGGTGCCTAGCACTGATGCTGAGTAAGACACTTAAGATAGTTTATATGTATCACATTACCTTCCAACTAAATAAAAGTAACAGCTCTGCATAAGACAAGATGTTCTTAGGGAGGACATTGGTATTTGCTTCTTTGAGTGAGTTTGCTACAACTCTATGGCTTTTATGTTTTCAAAAATTGTTCCTGATTGTGCAAATGCAAATAAAAGCATGGAGTAATTTTTGCTTGCACTAATGCCTTTGTGTGTGCAAACAATACTGCCATATATATAGCTAGAGGATAGGGAAAAGTCAATGCGAAGCGGGCTAGTTTCTTACCTGGGATTTTAGAAATAGTATTTGTTCAAATACCACTGACTTGAGTGTCAATTCTTGAGAAAGATTATTCTTTTTATTAACCTTATTTAAATGATTACAAAATTAACAGGTTTATTTAATTGTTAGTTATGTTGGGTGAGGCACTGGCACAGGTTGCCCAGAGACCCCCTGGCTGCCCCTCCCTGGCAGTGCTCAAGGTCAGGGTGGACAGGGCTTTGAACAACCTGATCTAGAGGAAGGTGTCCCTGCCTATGACAGGGGGCTGGACCTATGTGGTCTTTAGGGTCCTTTCCAACCCAAACCATTCTGTGATTCCGTGATATTTTTTAAGATCTTTATTTAAACTTTTTTGTATTTTGTACTATTTATTTACTCTAGGTTAGCCTTCAAATGCCGTTAATTTTAACTGCTTGCACAGATGCCTTTGTCCGTCGCTAAAATTCAGAAAGACAATTACACTACAGCAGAACTAAGAAAATCATGTGGCGGCTGTATTATTTTGAGCTACTGTTACACACATGTATGTGTAAAATCAGTCTGTGTGGACTGATAGAAATCGTACTGCCTGAATAAAATTTGTATGTACACAGCAGTCTGGACTTTGTAGTTAAAGCTGAGGAGAGCCTTTCATCGCTGGGAAGATGACAGGAGGGGAAGCTGCTTCTGGCAAAGACACATAATGAAGTTAACTCCGATTCATCGAGCTCATCTTACTGGTAAGGGGAGGCACTGTAAAAGTAATTATTAAGAGACAGAGCTAAGAACATCAGTGAGCTCAGCTAGTATGCTTTTCAGCCTTTGTGATTTTATTAGATATATGGATGAGGTCACCTCTTGAAATAGCAGAGAGGAAGAGAAAGAAGAAAAGATGCTCATTGCCTAACATCATGCTGCTGAAGAAATCACAGAGCCTTTTGCTAACACCCAGAGATTAATTTTGGACTGCTGTTCTCTGTATCTTAGGGATGTGTTAACAATAATAATCCTGGTTTATGCCTGCATTTTAAGTCCAGAAGTGAGTGATGATTATTTAGTCTGATGTTCTTCATAACACAGGTCACATTTTAAGTCATAATCATGGAGGCTGCATTTCATAATTGGCTGCTGTCTTAGTACTTCAGTACTGAGAAATAAAATGCCTCAAGCTTATTCATATATATATATATATTTAATGTCAAGGTGATTACTATGTATTTCCATTAGCAAATACCATCACAAGGAAAGATTAGCCGGTTTTCTCCAAAACTCATTGATCATTAATCTTTCATTTATAATTCTGTAATTCTAGTTCAGACTGTATTTTAGACTGTAATTTAGATTTAGTGGTATTTTTTTATTCCTGTCTTTGATATATAGAAGCTTCCATATGAAGTCATTGGGCTTGAAAGGACATCAAAGTCCATCTAGTGCATCTTCCTGCTGCTAGGCAGGAACAGGTAGATATATCACTTCTGACAGATACTTATCTCATGTTTTCTTAGGGGTTGCTAGCAATGCTAAGGTTATAGCACCTCCCACAAAAGCTGTTAAAGACATTTCTGTGTCCAATCTGAATTTTCCTTGCTGCTGTTTAAACCTGTTCTTTCTCATTTTGTGCACCATAGTCATGGAAAACACATTATTTCCATACAGTTTGCAATTGCCTTTCTGTGTATTTCAAGATTTGCTCCATCCTTTCGCATAGATCATATTTTCTGTACTATGCTGTTGTTCCTGCCTTGCATTCTCACTTTCATTTGCTTCATATCTTGCGTGGTAGCTTCATTAGCACATGTGTCTGTTATAATTCTTCCATTTTTGTCTCAAATGCTTAGCATATTCACAGCGAATAACTTTGTGATATTGAATCATCAAAACTTGCTTTTATATTTTAGCTGAATTATTTTATTTATACTTGTGAAGACACAAGATTTCTAAAGTCAATACATCAAGAATTTTTCCTAAGTCACTGGAATTTATATACTTTATTCCAGTATTTTTTTAAAAGCTGATTTCTGTTTTCAGCTCTCCCGTATAAAAATGCTCTCCAGCTGGAAAATAGGTAGGTATTCCTCACACTTGCCTGTGGTTTTGGAATATCAGAGTGGCTGATTTTATGCAGATACTATTCCTTCCAGGAAATAGCTTTGGGCAGCAGGGCTACATATCTTGTCCCTCGGAAAGATTTAGCTTTGGATTAGCTAGACTGCCAGTGCTAACCGCTGGCAGAGAGTTTGCTAATCTGCCCTTAGAAGGTACCTCTTGTCATGCAGTGGTACTCTCATTCCATGCCCAACTTCCAATGGTGAAATCTCTGCCATCCCTACAACACTGACCTAGATCATTTCACCTCACATAATCCCAGAGAAGAATCATGGAATAACTGGGGTCAGAAGGGACCTCTGGAGGTCTGTAGTCCAGCCTCTAGCTTAAAGCAAAGCTTATGAAGGTCTTTCTCTAGCTGGGTTTTGAGTAACTGCAAGCATCTGTTTTCCTCTACATGAGATATGTAGAGCCAGCTCTTTCCCAGGCTGAGCAAGCCCACATTTCTCAGCCTCTCCTTTTCAGTGGTGTGCTCATATTCATGGCCCCTGCGCTTGACTGGCTCCAGATTGTCAGCAAGTATCCAGTACTGGGGTGTGCAGGACAGGATGAAGTCCTCCAGATGTAGCCCCTCAAATGGGAGCAACAAGAAAGAAGGAAAAGAAAGAAAGAAAATCACTTACAAGAAAGAATCTCTCATACAAGAAAGAGAGAAAATCACTTCCCTTGGCTGTCTGACTACACTCTTAACAGTGCTGGAGGGAGCAGGATGTTAATGTAGCTGAGATAGTTTCTGTATGGATTTAAAAGTTTAATTCTTTCCTTCCCTTTTCCTTCAGGCTGTTTATATGAGTTTTCTTCAGAACAAGAAACATTTTTGCTTAGTCCCTGTTCATGTATCTTTTATTTAGAGTCCAGCATCAATTTGAATGTCTCCCTCAAACAGTCCTTTTCACTCCTTTGTGCTGTCAGTGCCACAGGCTTCCTATGTCTTTAAACAGATCATGGTAGCTAATGAACATGCTGGACATCAATTCATTTGTAGGCTTGCATCATCTAAACCCCTTTAAAGAAATACCTTTCTGCAGATCTCATTTTCTTCCAGAATTAGTTCCAATATTATTAACTGAATATTCAGATTACTAGCAGCATTCCTGCTGTCAGTGTATTAATACCTCCCTGCTTGAGTAGAAAGCTGAGGCTCAATTTTGCTGTGGTCAGCAAACTCATCTATATTTTGGGAGCTCAACTGGCAGTTACAGAGGGGCAGTTTCCGTTTCATCTGAGTACATCCTGTGCTAGTGAAATACCTCAATCATGAACAGATGTTACAGGAAATACAGTTGTAGCACAGAGGGGTTTTTTAATTTATTCTTAGACTTACGACTAAAGGGCAGTGTTGAAATGCATGGTCTAAAAGTGAGTATTTCTTCACAGTCATCTTATTTTTAGGTCCTTTAACTTGAAACAATATTTTTCTTGGCTTGAAATGGTGATCAAAATATATACAGCTGTAACTTGCAGTAAACAATTAAATGCCTTTGTTGAAGCTAAATTTGCTTATGTGACATTCTAGTGCTTACTAACCTGGTGAAAGAACAATATTTGACATCAAAAAGTGGAATTCTTTCAAAGTTTGTTTGCTTAGTTTTTCTGAGTTTTCCTTTTGTGAGAGGAAGCCAAATTATACACAGCTTTGCAGTCCTGCAGGCACGATGTGCCATCATTTTTTTCTCATTTGTTTAGGCTATTTTGTTATGTGTATCTCAGATAGACCTCTACTATTTAATAAATACACCCCTATAAAGTACTTTAAAATGAAGCAAACAATCTGTCTTGTGCTTTGCAAATTAAAAGGTACACAGTCTTTAAAAAAAATGTCCTTATTGCATGGAATAGTATCTGCTCCTCAAATAGTCCTGCTGTGTCTTTTTCAAGAGTACAGTCCTTTCCCATGTGAATAAGACTAACCAGCTTTTCACCCGACATTTAATTATGTTTCATTTCTACTACAGAAGATCTGCTCTTACAGTTGTTTAAGAAAATATCTCAGTGTATTTATCAGGAACTGAATAAAAATTATGGGGTCACTCTGAAGTGGCTATTGTTTAAGTCAAATGCATCACGGGCTGTTGTCATGTAATGCTTAAATATATATCATAGTGTCGAAGTACTTGATTCATAATTCTCACCAATTGGAGACTTCAAGGGCTTCAGGCCTTGATGAAACTCAGTTTCTAGCTGAAAGAGCATAGATAAAGACCACAGGTAATTGTAGAATCTATTACTTTGTTATTTTAACTTCTTACTTTCTATGTACGCAAAGCTTTCAGCTCTGGTCCAAACACAATGTTGCATTTATTAAATTAATAACTTATTTCAACTTCTGTATAAAGACAAAACTTTATTTGTATCAATATTCAAAATATAGAGAGATTCAGAACAATTTTCCCTGGACACAAAATAATTCTTCATGCATTAAAATAAGCAGGAGAGAGTGAGGAAGGAAAAATGAAACTTGGTATTAAACACAATGAGGTAAGGAGCCTGGAAGCCATACAGTCTTCCTGTGTCAGTGTTTCATCATTTTGCACTTCCAGGGCAGGACAGTGGAATAGTGTATGGTGGTATATGATCAGTCTTTAGCAACAGAGAAGCATTCTTCCTGGAATGAATGCTAAGCGCAGATTTGGAGGGGTACTCCCTTGGTGGAGCCAGTAAACGGTCCAGTTCCACTTTTAAGGAAATAACAGAAGTGGATGGTGTCTCTGAGTTTTTATTTTCCATTTCAGAACATTATGAATGACAGGAGACAGCAGTGCTTGCCTTTTCTCTTGAAATATTTCATGTCTCTATGGAAGATGTGTTCAAAAGACTTACTTTATGTTGGCATGAGCAAAAGGGGAGCAGCCATACAGGCATAACAGTAGGAAATTGCATTTTTCTCTTAGCTGGCTTGGAAAACAATCAAAGCTTGAAGTTAACTTCTGAACAGTTTTAATGTCAAGAACAAGAAGTTGAAACTGGCACATGGGAGCCCATTTGTGAAAGATCTGCTTTCTGGTGGCTCGACCTCATCTGTGGCATACTGGTTGTCTGAGCTTGAAATTGAAGATGGAGTAGTCCTGGTGAAAGTCTGTTCCCTGCATGTTTGCTTATTCTGCACAGGTTTCTGTCATCAACTCCTCAGCCTGGGAAATGGCACCCAGGAAAGTCGGGTGTTACTTTTTAAATATTACTCAGCTACAAGTTTGATCGGAGGGTTTATACTTGTCCATAGAAATTGCCACAGATGAAATTCGCGTGATGCTATGATGTCTTTTGGATAAAAGATAATATGGTATTTCATACTTTATGATTAAAACAGCACTTTTCCTTTCTTTTGTACTGAAATTTAGGATAGAAAAAGAACCAGAAGTGGGCTCTGAATTTTTTCATCACTTTTTTCTCATGTAAAACTCCTAAATGCTTTGTGACAATTTGCTTAAGCATGGACTTTGATGTTTTGACTTCTATATGAACTAATTAAATAAGCCTATTTTCAGGAAGTTTGACCAGTAGGCACACATGCGTATACTGGAATGTAATGATATTAAACTAATCATTACTGGTCCGGACAGTCCTGTGAGTTTGGATGGGACAATATGATGTGAAAACAATGCGGGTTTGAATCGCAAGGACCACAGTCCATTTCAGGCTTTTTTTTTTTTTTACCATCACCCCACCATTTCTTTTTCAGTCTTTGTCTCATTTCCTAGTATATATTTGCAAGGGTAAATAGCTAGATCAAGTTATTTTGGTGGTGCTGTTTCTTCCCAGTGGCATTAAGCCGTGACATTCAATCCCCAGCAGCACAGCCAAGCAGCATTTGAGCATCTCTGTGTGCATTAGTTATGTCAGACATCAAAGCAGGAAGCTCACAGTGAGGTCCGACCTCACCCATATTATTAAATTTAAAGATTATGTGAGTTATGCATCAAATATAAATTGGTTACAAAACATTTCTGAATGTTAAACTACCTCAGATTGCCTCAATTGGTACAATTAGATGGTGAATGTAATTTACATGTTGAGCAGTGGAAAAATTCTTACTTGTACTAGCAAGGATACATTAAACAATGTCTCCAGCCAATTTCCTTCCCTTAACATGCTTTGCTTCTTAAGTTATTGTTTAATACACTTCCTAATCTTAAATTAGTGCAGGTAGTACTGGTTTAGTGCAGTTTGGCACTGATGTAGCGATTGCACGTTTTCTTCTGACTGATGTACATGATAAGAAGCTTTTCATTTCTGAACTGAACAATTACAGACTCGTTTTGCTGTTGAACTGAATATGCAAATAATTATGAGGAAAACAGGCAATGCTCCCAGGAGAGCCTCTGGTTTCCAAGTCTAGTCCAATTAGTAAAGAAGGAAGCTTTCTTACACAGCTTTTACCATGGTCTGTTTTACCGATCAGATAGAGATTATAAATATAGATGGGACTGAACACTCTTCAGATTGAAAAGTAACTAGGTATAGAGTCAATCCATTAGATCAATAACTGGTTAATGTAATACAGGCTTATAAATACCATCACATCAAGTCATCACATGTAACATGCTGAAAATATACAGAGGTCTGCAGTGCTTTGGAGGTGCCCTAGAAAATCCAAGGTAAACACAGAAAACCTTATTTTTCGTCATTTAAAAAAAGAGTTTATCTTACCTATGTAATGTTTTTCCTTTTTGTAGCTATTTGTGATAAGCAGCTGGAATGCGCCTTCTGGAAACTGGCTGAAAGATGCGGCAGCAATGGCTGCAGAACTGCCATCAAAATATGTTTTACATGAATACAGAAACTCTCCACTGAGAGCACAGCAAACACGGACAAAGGAGACAAAAATCTCAGCCTTCAGCCTGGAGCTTTATAGTCCAGTTCCTGTGTTTAAAAGCAGAAATATCCTATTACTTTGTTGGAAACATGAGGTTAAACACAAGGCCACAGAGTAATGAAAGCCTGATGCTCTCCTTCTAAGGGGCATTTTTATATGGGATAATTAAAAATTTCAGTGGGGTTCCATCTGAAATATGCCAGAAGAATATGGCATAGAAGGACATGGCTTATGAGGGCAGACCGTATAGATTACTGTTTGCTAAATGATGTCACCTAAGCTTGAGAACTCCAGGAAATCCAGTGTGTCAGTGATTCTCCTCCTTCCTGATCAGCTCTGGTGTGACACTGTGTGTGTGCACCTTGGCTTTTATAAAGTTGTAGATCTTCAGGATTGAAGGCCTCTGGAATAACCATGTTTGGTAAGCTGCTTGTCAAGTGACTACTAATTTATCAGAGCATACTTTTTTAATTTTATTTGGCTGAAATTAAGAGCAGTGAAAATTATTATTGCTGCAAACAGGACTAGAAAAGCCAAAGAAAAGCCAAGGGAAAACACACAAGACTGGGGTTCTCAAAAGGGCAGAGGGCTGAGCCAAGTAACTACCACCATAATCTGTCTCTATTGAGTGGCTGCAGTTTTGACCAGCAAAAAATGAGAGCAGCCAGAGGTACCTGGAGATCCTGGGACAAAATACAAGTTTTCAGGTGTTGCCACCTGTGTGTCTTTTCTGATGGGGCAGGGAGAAGCTTCCCCAGTTGACCCTGCGCCTCCTCTTGCTACTCAGTAACAGCACCCATGCAAACCCTTTAGCCTGAGAAGGCAAAGCTCGAAAGAGCAAGGTAAGCCTACAGCAAGGGCTCGTGCTGAGGGAGTTTTTTTAGTGTTTGGTGTCTTTCAGAAGGAGCACTGGGAGAGCATCTTACTGCTGACTGAGAGTGTTAGAAGTAAATCTGAAGTGAGTTAGTGATGATACAAAGGCCTATAACCTAAATGGATATAATATAAACATGGGCTGGAAGGGTGCAGATGCTAACTGTAACGCAGATGGTGACATTTATTGACTGTGACATTTATTGACACTATTATCATTAGAAATCTTTTAGCACCTTGACACTTCAGTACCTACATGGGAAACAGGCAGACCCAACAAATCATACCGTAGGACTAAAAATAAAAGTTCCACCAACTCACGTGGTGTGGTGCAAAAATAGTCCAGAGAGCACTTGAAAGCCTGGTCGAGCTGATAGGTTACGCTGAGCCAAGGCTGGGGCTCTGGGCGGGTGCCAAAGGGAACAAGTTGCTGAAACCCTCCCCTGAGCATGCCCTGAGGATTAGTGAGTGCAACCCCCACACCCAAAAAATAGCAAGGATGACCCAACAGATGGTAACACTTGCTGTGTGCTGCAGAGAGACAGAGATTTTGCTTGTGAATGGGGACTGTTCCAGTTTTATAGTCTTATCAAATGTCCCCAGCGTGTTGACTGCTTGTATAACTGTGAGTAAGAATCCTCTTGTGAACCTTACCAACTAACCAATCCCATCAGTCAGTCCTCTTCCTTTTTACCTGAGTAAAGTGTGGAAATGTTATCTTGAATACGCTGATGGGAGAGTTGTACATTTTGTTGCTCCAGCTCAATGTGTTGGCCAAGAGCCTCCAGCATCTCTGTGCTCTCCTCCGCTCTCTCATCCTGTGTGCTGCCCTTCCATCCTCCATATTTAGAATCATCTTGAAAACTGCTTTCTACTGCCAAGGACTTTGGAATAAAGAGGAGGAAAGGCTATTCACACCAGTAGCAGGATGCTACTTCACTTTGTTAATGGCTGCATGTTTAAAAATAAAAGAGGCATAGATCTGTAGCAAACTTTGATAGGATTGGAAAAAATGAATAGGAAAAGACTCTACAGAATATGTCCAAGGGTCACTATGTGTAGCTTCCAACCCAATGGGCCTGTATCCCAGAGAAGAGGATTTTCTTCCATTAACCTACTTTACTGATTGAGTTTTCCATGCAGCAATGGATGAGTGTCATTAGCATTCACTCAGAGTGAGAGAATGGCTTTGACTGTCGTTCTGCTTATTTGACTTCTCACACTAAACTTTATCCATCATGATGAATGCTTGGCCCACTTTGATTCTTGTAGGCATAACGCAAAGCCTGCTGAGGAGCAGAGCCTGGGTGAAGTCCAGTCCCTGCTACTGCAGTCAAGTCTTAAAATCACTTTAACCCACTCATTACACTCCCCTCCAAAAACAACTGGGTTATTTGCCCACTATTTCTTATCAGCACTGAAGATTTTTATGGCTAGAAGAATCAAATATCTTTTTTTGATTTCCAGCATAAATGTATTTTGGACTTGTTTATATCCATTTGTTCTTGCGCTGGCATTGTCCTTAAGCTTAAATAGCTTCTTGCCTATCTGTGATATTTACCCACTGATGTATTTACAGACAGCTCTCCTGCACACTTTCTCAGGCTTTGTTTCACCAGGGCAAACATGGTAAGCTCCGATAAGATCACTGTCAGTCTTCTAATGACTCTGTTTCAGTGCGATGTAATTTTTCTGGAACATGAGTGTTCAAGTCTCTGTGTTATACTCCAAATGAGGTTTTCCTAATGACTCTTTTAACACCCTTTCTTACCTTTACCCCAGATTTTTCATCAGGTACAGCCTATAATCTAATTTGCCCTTTTTAGGGATGGTCATGTCGGCTGCTTGTAACCAGAGCTCTTTGCAGAAGTTTTAGAAAGAGCTCACTGTTTAGGAGATGTGACAGATTCATCAGCTTCCTTCCAGGGAGCCGTGACAACTTGGACCAGCTGGGGATCTGCATCTGAGCTCTCAGCTTGCAGGACACAGCTTTCCCTGCGGCTGGCCCAGAACAGTGGAGCTCACTGCCAACTCCCCTCCCCCAAACCTTCCCCAGGGGAGCCACTGATTTGCTTCCGCCTGGCCGGCAGTGTTAAAACAGCACTTACTCCATCTCATGCTAACAAAATACAGAGCAAAAATTGGCAAATACTCTTCATTCAGTATGTACATGTTAAATCTGAACTTCTCAGTTCCTTTTTTTGTTGGTGTTTAAATTCAAAGTGTTTTCAATCATTTTAGCCGTTTCGATTTCTAGGGAATTTTTCTTAATCTCTTTCTTAATCCTCATTAAGTGTGAATAAAACTTTCAAAATGGCAATTAAAATAGATTTCTTTCCATGGAGGGAGCCCATGTGTGACCGCACTGCTGCCTATTGTCCTTCTTCATTTCTTCCTTTCTCAGGTCTGTTCTTCATGTTCTGTCAGCTGTGATTTAGACTAAGCCCTTCGTGGCAAGGACTTTTCGTTTCATATTCATCTTTGCCTAAAGCAGAGACATTTATTATTGCTTTCTGAAAGTATAAAGAATGTTACGGATCAATGCCGTTATCCTGAACTGCACTTAGAAGACAAAAGCAGCGTAGCTGTTGAATTGATGCTCCCGGGAGCATGGAAGCAGAGCTACATTTTGGTCAATCTCAGATTTGCCAGAGCACTCTGTGGCTATTTCCATCTAAAGATCATAGCCAGGGTAAAAGCTACAAAAGCACCGATGACTGTGATGAAGTTTCTAACACACAGAATTGTCTTAGTTGCCCTGTCAAACGATGGCAACAAAAAGTTTGACCGTAAAGACAGCAACAGCTAAGAATCTGGCATCAGCCTGGACACTGAGCACAATCAGAGCATGGTGTCAATAGGCTTCATTGGTTTAAAACAAAGACGTGGTGACAGTATTTCTGCTTCTGAATAGACCCTAAGGGCATTTGCCCAGGAAGCAGAGGATAGAGAAAGTGGGCTAGAGACTTGAGAGATTTGAAATCCATGTCCAGGGAAAATAAATTGGGGAGTTGAGCTCTGGGGCATCTCTCTCCCAGCTAAAAGCATTGTCCATGCTCAGCATCCCTGTTTTCCCTCAGACCCTGCAGCCCCCATGAAAGAGGTTTCTGAGCACCTTTTCCTTTGCTTTCTTCTTTTGGGGACTGGCTTGGACATTTCTGCATGGAGAACACTGCAGACCCTGTTTGAGAGGTCCAGGTCACCCATCACACTGCCTCAGAGCATCATGCTGCTGTCGCTCTTTGACAAGCGTCTGCTGTCATGGTCCCACATCTGTAATTCTGCATCGGCACTTTAGCTGCGCTCTGCATGGTACTCATTTATCTATGCATGATTGACAGGCTTCTCGGGACTAGAAATTCTGCATCTGCCTATGAAAGTACTTTGCAACTTGGAAGATAATGAAATAATTGGTTCTGAGTTGGTTTTTCTCCATTGTCACCCACGTCAGTACCCTGCAGCTCATAGATCTGTCTTCCCGAGTTCACCACCACCATCTTTGGCAAGTAGATTTTAACTGACACCTTCAGATGACAAGATGACAGGTAGTCAATCATCAGCAAAGAGAGCGGGTGATACTGAACTTGTGATAGCTGGTTTCAGTAACTGCAAAAGACTATCTCCACTACAAGCCTCCGGATACTTTTGAAAAGCAGGTTTAACCAGACATGGAAACGTATCTGAGTTTAGTACAGAAGCATTGCTTTGTTGGGGTGAGGTTTTTACTTCAAAGGGGTGTCAACATCCCTAGAATGAAACTACAGAGGTAAGTCCGTGTAGCCCAGGAATCCCAGCACAGCGATTGATCCAGTGTGACCCCTACATAGCTAATTACAGACGGTCAAGGCAATTTCTCTTCAAGCTGGACTGATATTTAGTCTCCTCCCCATTGAAATCCTGACCTTGGTTTGGCACAGGGAAAACAGAGAGTTGCATATCTGGCCAAAGCATCCCGTTGCTGCTCCAGGGGCAGGCAGAGGAGGCATAAACAGCTGGAGATGAAAAATGGCAAATGAGAGCTCAAAATGAAGCAGCAGCTCTCTCCACCTGCTATTTTCTACCTCTCCTGCTCTCCCTCCTCTAAAACCTGTTGCTCAGGCTAAAAGACTAAATAAACCCTGCAGAAGTACAATTGCCTTTTGGAGACTTTCAGTTAATCTGTAGTGCAGATCAGAGAAAGTAGCTCTACCAGTAACTTTCTGGTCAAATCGAAAACTGGCAAATTATTCCTGCTGCTTTGTCTTTCAACCACTTGCTAATCTGTGGCAGGAATTTTTCTTCTACCCCTCATGCTTACCTGGTTTCCTTAGTAACTTCTCACAGGAATATGACAAAAGCTGGGAAAAGGCCCAATAAATTGTCAACTGCTTAATCTTCATTTACGGAAAATGATGCACTGTTAAATCTCCACCAAGGGTGGCTGATGTATTTCATTGACTATTTCTTTCTGTCTTGCTCAAGAAAGGGCCCAGATATTGTTAAACTGAAAGAAAATTGCAAAATAAGAAAACCTCTTTGCTTGTGTAAAGAGAGTTAAGACCTGGAAGTTACCTGAACCTACATACATGCTCTGCATCTGTCCTTTATTTATATAGAGGCTCAGTTCTAAGTTCTTTTTCAGTTTTGTATGTATTTAAAATGTTTTGCAGAGAAAGGTGCTTCAAATCATGCCTTTTGAAGCCTTCAGAAAGAGCTTAGATTGTTTCAACACTATCAAAATGGGTGATTTAGTTAAAGTATCATTGGTTTATGATTTAGAAGAAAAGTGAGACCAAAGTCAGGACAGAAGAGAATCAGAACAACTTTAATTATGAAATAAAGGAGAAGAAAGAGGGCAGACTTGCAGTAGTTACGTTTCATTGTTTGCGTGACTCCAAAACTCCCACCACAACTTAGGCTCCATTTTCTGGACAGTGTGTATGCAAAATACCTGTTTGTCCTACTAACTTCTGGTATAAACCCATCTGTGGCAGTGGTCAAGGCCAGGTTGGACAGCGCTTTGTGCAACCTGGTCTAATGGAAGGTGTCCTTGCCTGTGGCAGGGGAGTTGGAACTAGATGGTCCTTAGGGTCTCTTCCAACCCAAACCATGCTGTGATTCCATGCCCGACACTGGGCACAAGAGAGAAAAGGATAAATCAAGGGAGTGGTGCAGAGTTCATGTGGTTTGCACTAAACATCTTGCAGGGGAAAGTCTGAAAAGGAAGGAAGCCAGGAAGGGATTGATTGGCATGCTCCTGAATCTTCTGGGAGCTTTCACTCTTTTCCTCTAAAGATTTCCAAAGTTCCTCCACCTGTGGCAAGCTTCTTTCAGAGGTCTCCAGGCAGGCCGTCCACATGGCTTTCTGATGGAAAATCCAGCCGTGTTTGTGTTCTTCACAGCTAACCAGCAGTCAGGTAGGAAGCTGCTGCTCCAAATATATCTGGAAGCAGCAAAAGGCAAAGTTTCAAATGGGTAATGCTAGCAAATTTTGAAAGAGTTGTCATACCTCAGGTGTCAGAGTTGAAGAAAACTGCTTCCATTATGGATTAGAAAGAGGTTGAACATTGGGGTTGGATTATCTGAAATCCAAATGCACCTCAAGTCTTTCCGTGGAGTGTGTGGGCCAGCCTGTGGTTCGGGAGGTTACTCTGGACCAGGAGAACCCTGCTCAGGGGCTGCAGTGGCTGTGGTGGCCGTGGTGAGTCAGCCTGGAAGCAGAACCACAGAGGAAATGATGAGTTGAGGGTGTGCAACAGTCCCTTTAATGTTGCCTTGAAAAGTAGGTTTGCCCCTCGAGGGGTTCCGCTGGGGTGTGAAGGTAAGGGGGAGAGCAAGGGCCATGGTGACACTGCCTTTCCAGCACCGGGGAGGCTGGTGGCAACAGTGTGGCCCTGGGGAGCCCACACAGGCCTTAATAAAAAGCCACTGGCTGCATTCAGGGTGCCATCCCTGCAGAGCATTCAGGAACACGTTTTTCCAGAATAAAAACCCCAGGAGTGCTTTCGCTGCTGTTTCAGGTCAGCCTTCCCAGGCCTTCACACCAGCTCCCCAGCCAGTGCCATAGCCCGTGCAGCGAGCCCTGGGGAGGCACAGCTGGGCTGTGGGCATGGTGACAGGGATGCAGTGTGCTGCGGCCAGCCAGTGATCAGCTGCTGGGCCCAGGCTGCCTAAAGGGCTTCCCCACACACAGAACCATGCACAGTGGCCTGGGCTGGGTTGATGGGACCAGTCAGGCCAAGAGCTCGTGGTCAGTGCCTCCCAACTTCCCCCGCCCCCAGCTTCCAGTCGCCCCAGGAGGACCACGGCTGCCAGTAACTGGCTGCTCCTTAGAACAGAATCACAGAATCAGTTAGGCTGGAAAAGACCTTTAAGATCATCAGGTCCAACTGTTAACCCAGCACTGCCAAGGCCACCACTAAACCATGTCACTGAGGACCTATCTGCATGGGTTTTGAACACTTCCAGGGGTGGTGATTCCTCCACTTCCCTGGGCAGCCTGATCCAATGCCTGAGCACCCTCTGCCTGAAGAAATTGTTCCTAATATCCAGCCTAAACCTCCCCTGGCGCAGCTGGAGGCTGTTACCTCTTGTCCTGTCGCTTGTTACTTGGCAGAAGAGACCAACTCCACCTCACCCCATCCTCCTTTCGGACAGTTGCAGGGAGCGGTAAGGTCCCCCCTGAGCCTCCTTCTCTCCAGCCTGAACACCCCGGCTCCCCCGGCCGCTCCCCACAGGACTTGTACCTATCCCGCTGCGCGCCCGCGGAGGCGCCGTCCCGCCGCTAGGGGGCAGCCGCCGCCCGCCCCACGGAGGGGGGCGCAGGTCTTTGCGGGTGAGGGTGCGGAGTGGCGCGCGGCTGCCCGCGGGCGCGCTGCCCCCGCGCGGAGGGGCCGGCTGCCGCCGCTGCCAGTGATGTCATGGGGCGGCGGCGGCGGCGGCGGCGGCGGCCGCGGCGGCGGGAGGGGGGGGCGGGGAGGAGGCGGCACTGCTGCAGCTGCATGTGTCTGTGGCGGCGGCGGGGCCGGGGCGTCGTCATCTGCATTCACATGGGGGCGGCGCCGGCCGCCGCCTAAAGCCCCCGCCCGGGGACACACAAAACCCACGCGAGGGGAGGCGCGGGGGGCCGCGACCCCCGCCCCGCCGCCGTCGCCATGAATTCGGCGGAGCAGACCGTTACGTGGCTGATCGCCCTGGGCGTGCTGGAGTCGCCCAAAAAGACCATCTCCGACCCCGAGGGCTTCCTCCAGTCCTCCCTGAAGGACGGCGTGGTGCTCTGCCGCCTGCTCGACCGTCTCCTCCCGGGCACCATAGACAAAGTAAGTGCGCGGTTCCCCCCCGCCCCGCCGCCCTTTGTGCAGCCGGGCCCGCCGCACCCGCCGCCGGGCCCCCCGCGCCGCCTCAGCCCGCTCGGGGGGGGCGGAGAAGGGCGCGATGAGGCGGGATGGGGCTGGGGGGGGGTAAGCCCCGGTATCGCCCCGGGAGTGGTGGGATGAGGAGGGCTTCCCCTTGAGGGCCACGGGTTCGCGAGCGTTTCACACAGAATGGTCCGCTCTCCAGAGCCGAGTGCTGGATGTGCATGGGGGAAGCGTTCTCGGTTTTGGGGGGTTACGGATCTTTTCTGGCGCGTCACGCACCGGCTGCAAACTTATCCCTGGAACTGCTGGCATAGCTGGCGCCTCACCTCGCTCGTGGGGTGATTCAGCTCATCCCTTCCAGCCTCTGAAGGACATCTTAACGTTTGACGCTTGGTTTTCTCGAAGGCTGCTTTAGCATTCTTTGGGTCTTTTGCCGCTTGGTAGCCTGTGGGAAGGAAAACAAATCTCGTCCTTTCCGGGCTGAAAAAGCGCGTTACAGCTCCGTTCTGCGTGGTGTTTGAGGGAAATACACTGTGTCAGGTAACTTTTGTGTGCGCCGTGTGTGCACGTAATAAGGGCAAGGTGGTGGTGTGCCTCAAGACTTGGGATAGCACTCTTGTCTCACCTGGTGCTCAACAACACAGTACATGTAGTGACCCACGTAGTGGAAAACTTTCCTTGTAAGCCAGGATGAGGCGAGGAAGAGAAGGGTGGTGAAGGTCATCTGCCATGCTGACAGGAAAACTCCTCGCTTGAAAATAACACCATACCTTTCACCTTTTGCGGCTGGCAGACACTCCGGGCGCTGGAGCCTGCTGACAATGGGCTTTTGTTACCTTCTGTGGCTCTTTTTCAAGCAGCCCGCTGACCCACAAAGTTGAAAGCCGGTGCCTTGAACTCAGTGGGTGCTGGACTAGGCTGTCTCTGTTCTTCAGTCTACCACCGACTGGGGTTGTTGCTTGTGTCGTACTGTAGCGTGGAGGTCCTGGCTCTGGACTGGAGTCCTCTGTGGATGCATTAGGTCAGTCCTGCTCCCCTAAATTCACAAATAAATCAGGAGGTAGCATGGGGATATGGAAACCCTGCAGGAGCCCATGGTGCTGTTGATGGGTGGTGGAAGTGATGAGAGTGGGGACAGTGTGTTGACAGTGGTGTGAGTGTGGGTAACTCGGGGGTCATCATGGTGGCCAGTGGAGCTAGCTGGGACAGCTGAAGCTGCTGTCGCTGACACCAGCTTTCCTCACTGCCATCTTCCCCAGAGTGGCTGTTTGGGCAATAGAGCCAAAGAGGATGTGTCCACTCCTGAGGTGCTGTGGCTTTGTGGCCATGGTATGAGAGGTGCAAACTTCTGTCCACTGTGCTGCTCCAGGCATCCTCTCTGAGCACCTCTCCAAAATGTTGGGCTCTGGGTCCTGAGCTTCTGGGCATAAAAGGTCTTTCCCCTTGTGCAGATGTCAAGCCTAGTCAGATGGGGTCCTGAACTCAATTTGTGAAACAGGCTCTACTGAGCAACAAAAGTAAATACAAGAAGTGAGTGTTAGAGCAGCATTTCCCGACTTAACATGCTTTTCTGTGTGTAGTACAACTAGGAACAGCTCAGTTAGCGTGAACAAGAGGCTCTCTTTTCACATCAGAGGTGTGAATCCCTCTGATGTTTGGGCAGGAGGTTCCCCTCATGGTACCCACACCCAGAGGGAGGTTTAGCAGAGGGGCTGAGCTCACGGAGCTCCCAGCAGCAACCAGCCTCACCACCAGCCTGGCATGCCGGGAGCTGTCAGGGGGGTTTATCGTGGACCCTGTAGTGTGAGGTGCGGGGTTTACAGTTAGTCGTGTGCGGCTGGGACGGCAGCCAGGGCAGGAGGAATGCTGGCACTTCACAGTCTCCACCTCCCCAAGCACAGTGCTGGATGAGCAGCTGACGGAGGTCCCTCTGACTCTGGCTTGGTGAAAGTTTGGGGAGAAATAACTATTTATTTATTTATTTATTTATTTTTAGAAGCACTTTACTTTTGTGAGGAGAGCTGTACTTATTTTTGTGTGTCTTTCACATTGCACTTTCTAATTCATAGACACACCAGGGAGACTCATGAACTCATCTTCCCATCCAACTTTGTGAAAATTCTTTTTCTATAGACTCAAGAGTATATACTAGATACTTATTGCATGCTCTCAGCCACTGTTATAAGTCTGAGCTATTTCCATGATATTTTTTCTTTTGTTTGCTAATAAATACATACGAAATTTACATTTTTCCCTGTATTTTATTTTTTTCAAAGTCCTTTCTCCTACTGCTATTAATTATGTCATTTTTTATTTATTTCTTTTAATACTGAGTGCATTTTAAATGTGAGCCTTTTCATTCCTGAATGGATTTCCTGAAAGCCACAAGTTCAAACTGGACATATTTGAAGCCTAAAGATACAAGGTTTGTCCCACAGATTCAGCTCTTAAAATAATTTGAAATCATAACTTTCTAAAAATATCTGACATCAGCAGACACTTTGGAGACTTAGAGAGCTCATTTTCTCTGTAAATACAATATAGTAACTAAAACCAAAGACAGCATAAAGATACAAGTTATAAATAAGAGTGAGTGTTTATCAGTTTGGTTCTTGTTAAGATATGTTCTAAAAAATGCTATAAATGCATTTCTTCCTTTCAAAAATTCTTTAGGAAGAGGATTCAATATGTGCAGCAATGCAATAATACATCTTTTTTTGGCGTTTTTGTGCTTTTTAAAGCTTCTGGGTACCCTGAGAGTACTTAGCAGAAGAGTCTTAATAAATAAATGTTGTGTGGTCATAAAAGGAATCGAGCACTTGAAGGTCAAACAACAGATTTTCTTTACGTCAATACAACAAATTAGTGGGTTCTGAGGCTGGTTGGTATGTTCTTCCATTAGATTGCTGTGTGTATACCATCCTTGTACACAATAATGTACAGAGCTTCTTGATTGTAATGCCCAAAACTTCCTGACATCTATCCTGAACAACAGCAAAGGACAGATACTAAATTCAGCAGATTCCTAGTACTTGAAATGAAAATACTTTGGAAAGTGATGTTACTACAGGCTGTTTCTCTCATTTCTGGGCTCCCATTTAATGTCATGATTCCTTTGCATGCTGTGAGAGACCATGATGGGATAAAACAGAATAGTTGGGTTAGGCAGAGTGATGCAGCTTGATAACCTTATCCTGGACATGGCAAAGGAACAAAAGGGAGGGCAGTTATTTAAGACAAAAATAATACAAAACCAGAAAACTAACAAACTCCCCAACAGCTTCCCCCAACACTGACCAAATCCAGCCGTGTCTTAATTGGTTTCAAGTGCGGAGATCTGTATTGGAGGACTCTTGTCGACTTACCTGCTCTAAAAGACATGGAACTGCTGAATTCAGGTCATTTGAATGAAAAGCTGTGGTTTCGAGTTACAAGATTTCCACCCTGAGCTGTAAAATTGTGTTACTTTGATGGCAGGGGGAAGGATCCCCGTGGAAGCATTGCAGTGCAGTTGTCTACCACTTAGATGCTTTTTCCTCCCTGAGATAATTTTCCAAACAGATTCCTCCATTGCAGACCAATTTGACCCACTTTTGACGTTGTAAACAGAGATGAGAACTGGAGCGGGAATTTTCCTTGTCATATGAGGCTTCGCGCTCCATTAAATTTTGTGTGTACTTTCAGTTTTGGTCAGCTGTTCGACAGAAAGCATCACTTTGAGGGCAGCTTTGTTCCGTTCAGGGAGAATGGGGAAGACACAAGGGGGAATGTGATGCAGCAGCCATTTGGCACCCCCGCTACTCCCATTAGAGGCTCCTGGAGGGGATGAGAGCAGCTGGTTCAGTGCTTTGAAGCTAGGGGATGGAGAAGTATGCTGGGTCGTGCACACCCTGGCCCCCCTCTGTCGAACAGACCATCCCCAGCCCCCGTTGCACCAAGTGTAGGACTGGACAACCCCAAAGCTGCTCTGCTAGGCATGTGAGGCTGATCCAAAATAAAGCTGCTTCCTCTTGCTCAACTGCATTACCAAGGCATGAGAAGAGTGGCATGGGGCTGACCCCGGCAACATAAATACACCACTCTTGTTCATGGCTGAAAGGAAAATTCATTCTCCCTGTGGTGGATTGGGCACCAGTGTTACATTAATTTGGTTATTAATTGGGATAGGATCAGGACTGATGGCAGCAAGGATTAGGATCTTTTTATAAATACAGAATGATTAGGGGTTGGAAGTGACCTCTGGAGAACATCTAGTCCAGCCCCCTGCCAAGGCAGGACCACCTAGAGCAGGTTACACAGGAACGTGTCTACGTGCGTTTTGAATGTCTCCAGAGAGGGAGACTCCACATCTTCCCTGAGTAGCCTGTTCCAGTGCTCTGCCACCCTCAAGGTAAAGAAGTTATTCCTCATGTTGAGGTGAAACTTCTTGTGTTTTAAGTTAATGGCCATTCTTCCTCGTCCTCTTGCTGGGCATCACTGAAGAGTCTGGCACCATCCTCCTGGCACTTGCTTTTGAGATCTTTATATTCATTAATGACATCCCCTCTCAGTCTTCTCTGGACCAAACCTCCAATATTAGTATGAGTCGCTCTTTAATGATAGAGGTCTCTGGCTAAGTGAGCTGTTCTGAATTGTAGTTTAGGAAGAAATTAACTCTTCACAACTCACAAGGCAAATGTATTATTGTGTATTGAGTGCAAGCACTGGAGGAGAGGCAGAGTCCCCAAAAGAAGGGTTCAGGTTGCCACTTTTGGCAGCCGTCTCACCATCCTTGTCCTCACAGTGTGTGCCTGCAGCTACAGCTCTGGCAAAGTGAGAGTCACGTTCAGTTGCTTCTGATTTCACACAGATGTATCAGGGCTAACTGCTTCTGTCCTGTTGTGACAAGGTGTGACCTGAATGTGGTATTTCAAGTGTTGCAAAGGAAGAACAAAGGGAAGGTGTTTGGGAGCCAGGGTTATTAACAAGTAATGATTTTTATAGCCCAGTACTTTTGCAGAAGGCACCACGTGGGCTGTGAACTGACTGTGGAGCCCAGGCAGAGCACAGGAACTGTGGTGAGCATCCCACCAGCAGTGCAGAGGTTACTCCTAAGGTAGCAGTTGCCAGGTGCTGGTTGCCCCTGAGCAATCTCAATTTGGGAAATACTTCTGGCAGGATAGCTCTGCCCTTGCAGCCCCGGTGAGGCTGTCGGGGTCTGCCTGGCTGAACCAAAGGACTGTCCTGCCGTCACTCACTGAAGTCTGCTGGGAAGGTATTGCAGAAGCTGAGATTGCAGAGGCAGCAGCAGGTCATTGTAGGACTAGACCTGGGAGGCAGGAAGCAAAACCTGCATTTTAATGTGCATATGGTCTGTCCCCCCAGCAACAGTCCTTACGTAGAGCCTCCCAAGGAGATTATTATGCTTCTGGCAGGAATAATCCATGCTGGGCAGCTGTGCCTGCTGTGACTGCATGCTTGGGGAGTGCTGGCATGTGTGCGGATGCTGTTGCTCCAGGGTGGAAGCACTGCAAGGGTGAGCCAAGCACCAGGGGAAAGTTACCCCAAGCAACGAGTGCCCTTTTCCTGAATACATGCTGTTCTCATAAGCATTACTGTGAGCTTCTTATGGGGCCATTCAGTCCTGTTACGGAGTTGTCATTGGCCACATTGTCATTTTCCATGTTACTCCTATTGCCTTGTGAGAGCAGGGGTGCATGGATGCTCTGAAGGAGGATGCCTGTGCTCTTCCCATCTATGCACTGGCTCTGTAATTCGGGTGACTGGGGTGCTAGCCAGAGAAACACAGTCTGCCTGTGTGTGCTGGGGAAGCAGAGGACTTGTGTTTGCTTTTTCCTTGAAAATCAGATGCTGTTAATGTGTAAGGGTCTAGACTGAATTAAGTAAGGGCATGCCAAACCCTGAGAAAAGGGGGCAATTAAGGAAACTGTTGGTGATTAAATTGTTTTTGTAAGAAAATACATAAAGATAATGTAATTTTGATGGTCTTACTCTCATTAATGTCCTTTTCACAATTTCTAGATAAATTCTTTCTATGTCTGTACATAATATGGACAACAGAAAGCACAATTCCTTAGCCCTCAAGTGCTCTACTGCTACCTAGACCATCCACTGAACGCTGTGCATCTGTGGGACAAGGAAAAACAGTGGGAATGCCACCAGCACGCTCCCTCTGGTTACTACTGTGTGTTAGCAGCTGAGGGCACCACATTGTCCAGGTGAAAATGTTCAAGTTTTCAGTTCAAGCCTTAGAAAAACTGGAAGTCTGGCTTTAAAACTGAAGTTTACAAATTATGTATGTTTATGGGAGTATTTGTACATGTATATATACACATATACATAAATAAAATCTGGCTTTGAAACACTGAGGGGAATCCAGTATACATCTTTCTTGAATAACGGTCTTAATTGTTCGCTGCACACTTGCTGTGATTTGAAGAGCTGAACCTTAAAACATTTCAAGCATGACAGGGCTTGCAGAAATACTGTGAGCTGGCAGCATGGCAGCAGCGTCAGTCTTGCACCTTGGCTGGCTGAGATTCACTCCCTGATACTCAGCCAGTGTGACACTCCTGTGCTCACCCGAACTTCACCCTCTTTCCGTGTCTCTCCGTATTATGTGGTTGCTGCCATCACCTGGCACTGGCACTGCAGGCTTGAGAGGGGTGGCCAGCCTCATCTGCAAGAAGTTCCTGTTGTGCCCCTCCTCACCACAGGCTTCTGGCACCTGGTGAGCAGGGTCCCCTCAAACTGCAAAATGCTGCTTGGGTCTAAGAGCATTTTGTTCAGGTCTCCATTTTCCTGCTCTGCAGCAAGTGCTGTTGGATGATGTTGGCAGATTGCCCACTGTAGGACCTTCGTAGTTTGGAATATTTTCACCCAGAGACAGGGGGGAAGAGCAGTAAAAATCATACATCCCCTCTCCACCAGTGCAGCTGTGCTGACAGAGGCGTGCTTTTGTTGGCTTCGTTAATGTCACTGGGGGAAGTGGTACTGTTAGACTGGCAGAGGAATTCCCTCTCTGGCATATGTTACATCCACACTGAGGAGCGATGCCAGCATATCTAGCAGCAGAGCTCTCCCAGTGTAAACAAACCCTGAGTGATTGAACTCCTGAAGCTTGTGCTGCATCAAAACAGTGATGCTGCGTGGGAAATGCTGCAGGGTTTATGTGAGAAGAGCTGCACAATCCCTACCCACCAGTTCCTCTCTGCAGGGGAACCTTTTTAGACAGGTTCTTGCCAAGCCCTGTCTGAACGCTGCCCACACCTGGGGCAACACTTCATCTGGCTTTTTCCCCTCGCTGGCTTCAGGGAAATACTTGTCTTCATGTGGGCACCTAATGCTGGCACCCTTGGAGCTCCGCAGCGTGAGGCTGATGGTACTGCATGGGGATGGTGACAATTGCACACTCACTGATTTCCTTCTTTTCTTTGAAATAACATGAAAACAAGCAAAGCCACAGGAATTAGGAGTTCTCAGCATTTAGGAAAGACTGGAAAGATGATTACTCCTGCAGCTGCAACTACACCCTCTTATGTGCATATGTAAAATTGTTCAGGCACACTCACTTACATGTGCTCTGGTAGGACTCCTGCCTAGTTCAATTCAAAAGGTGGGTCTGCAAGTAGATTGTAATTGCAGTTGCAAAGGCAGCTGTCAGTCGTGTATTTACTAAGTTTTATGTGCTTGGCATTCTCAGTTTCTTAATGCTGACTTAATGTAGTTTTTACGTGAAATATAAGAGCATAACAGAAACTTGAGAAAGCAAAATTACAGTCTGGAATGTCCTAGTGCCCTTAACTCGTTTCTATCTTAGGGCTTGGTTGAATACCCACCTCCTGGGAGTCAGTTTATAGACTTTGATGGGAATTTGATAGGGGTCCAAAGGAAGTGACAAAAGTAGAGCTCTTCTGTTGCAGAGAATGTACTGTTTTCCTCAACATTGTTTAATAAAGGTGCAAATCTGACAGGATGAGCTCAAACAGCTGTATCAGGTTTGCAGTATCATTTCCACAGGACAAGTTAAAGTAAAAAAGGGGCTCTAGCTGTTGTGTAAGATTCAGATAACCAGTTTATCAAGGCTGCCACAGATCCAGCTGGCATTTTAACCTAACTGTAAATTTTCTTTGCAAAGTAAGCTGAACTGAGTTTTTGAGGGCTATTTCTGATACAGGGCTGAAGCAGCTAAAGCAGAACGTCAGTGTGTTTGAATGTAGGTCACTGTTAATGAAGCCTGGTCAAGCAGAAGACCATTTCTGAATGTGTGCAGGGTAAGAAAGAGTTGGAGGGGTCTTCAGTCAACCAAAGTGCTCCTGGTTCCTGGTGCCATATTCATATATTGAATTATATTATTGAAGTTCCTTCTACTTGACACTCTCAGAGGACAAACACAAGCTTGGAGTACAGGATAAATGCTACATGCATAAAAACCTCCCAACACAGCATATAGTTTCAGTAAACATAATTATTTGCTAAAAGATGAGTGAGAAGGGATGAAGTAGCAAAACTCAGTTCTCAGAGCAAAATGATTCCTGAGGAAGATTAGTATATTCTGATGGCATTTAAAAGAGTTTCATTTGTTAAAATACCGCAGAAGTGACTTCTAGTCGTAGAATATGACTAGAAGTGTGGAAATACAGAAGGGTGGAAATTGAGGAAGCATGGAGCTGTGGCTCATGAGTTGGTCTGGCCCATTGGACAGTAAAAGAAGGGTGGTGGGATAAGTTTGTGTGGTAGGGCTAAATGTGGGACTGGAATTGCCGTCGTGGCTGTCATTAACAGTGGTGTCCAAGGGCAAGAGGTCTGTGCTAAATTACTTCAAAAAAGTGGGCAGCTGTCACTCTCAGTGAGGATGCACTTTGAGTTCTTCCAAAGGACTCTTGTAAGTCCAGGAGATGACTGGAGTTTGGAACACTAGGCACATGAAGACTCACTGTGTTCCAAGGCCCACAGGGGGTCAAGAACATAGGTGAGCTCTTGCTTTTGCCTTTTGCTGTGGCTAGGCTCTTGGCTAACTTGAAAGGCCAGGTATACTTCTCAGCATGTAAGAACTGTAGAGCATATATTAAGGCACCTGCCTTTCCCTTTGTGCTGCGTGCAGCAGATGAAGTCTTGTGTGAACCCTAGAAATTTAAAATTTGGGCACCTTAGTGCATGGTGTGTAGGAACTTAAGTGTTTTACAGAATCTAGCTCTTTTTAACCATGCTGCCTGCCTGCCTGCCTGCTGTGTTTTCAGAGCATGCGTTTCCTCATGCCAAAATCCAGACCTAGGCATGGTAACTGCTGTGTGGCTTATTGTTGACAAGTTTGTGGGCAGCAGGTTTTATGGCTGGGAAAAGTCAGTACTAAAGAAAGAGATACAGTACTGCAGAAACAGTGTTGTGTTGAGATCTGGTGCTCCACCAAGACACCTGATTCTAAACCAAAACTGCATCTTGCTGAGAATCCTGATCTGTGCTGTTAGTTTAATTATAGCATCCTGCTAATGTCACCTAATGCCACCAGCAAGATGAGCCATCCATGAAGTGGTTGGGCTTAACTGCAGCATGCTCCTTACTCAGAGATGTGGAAGATGCGAGCCTTCAAAGTGCACCTATGACTCCAGCTGTCCTGGGAGGAGCATTGGGCTCCATCCACAGTCATCTGAGCCCTGCTCTGTTCACTGGCTATGGAGACAGCACTGCACCCGCCATCAGTCCCTAGCAATGGATGCCTCTTCAAGAAGCAGACGATGTCCTCCTGTGCAGCTATGGAGGATGTCACCGTGATACCACTCTTCCTTTTCCATCCCTGCTGGGTGCAGTTTGTGAGGGCGGGTGCTCTGGGACAGAGGATGGAGCAGGAAACCTGAATGCCTCAAGGAAAGGGCCCTGCAGGGAGCAGGAGCTGGCTGGAGGTGACAGAGCTGGGAGCCATAGGGAGGCAAGGAACCTGCAGGAGCTGCTGGACAGTGGATCAATCACCTTCAGCTTCACAGCCCAGGTTAGTGAGAATGGCCTGTGATTTTTTTTTTTTTCTTAAATCTCATTTTTATCTCTGAACATAAAGCCTGCTGACAAACCTCAGCCTGCAGTGCTTCTCCAGGAGGTGTTTGCCTCTGGGCCACCGTGCTCCACCAGGGGTCTGGAAGCTGGGCTCCTGTCCCAGGGTCTGGAAGCAAAACATAGCTGCCGTGGGACCGAATGTGATCAAAAGGACTCTTCCATTAGTTTTGCTGTAGTGTTCATCTGTAGTGTTTTTACTGATAAGATTGCAGTGGTGCTCTGTGTATACAAGCTGTTCTGAAACCTGGAGAGAAAACTACTGGTGCAAGGCAGATCCTGTGTAAAAGGCTCCAGGCAGGATGAACAGGGTGCAGGGAAAAATGTTTGGGCATGTTGTGAGAGGACAGTACCCTCATCCACCCTGTCCCTACAGCACCTCCCTTTGGGATTGCATTCTTCTGCGATGTTCCTTATAGTGCAGGGTTCCCTCTTTATGGGATTCTTCCCCTAGTATCCTTACTTGAAGGCCAAGTCTTTGAACTTCAGACTCAGGTCAGCTGTACTCCCAAACAGAACGCTGTTAAGTGTCTCCTGGACATGCCTAGTAGTTTGCAGCTATTGTCATGTTCTCTATTAGTTTCTGCTTTCTAGTAACTGGGATAGTCTTCTTACTTAGTAAACCATGTTGTATGCACTGTATGTCATGCTAGATAAATGACTGTTTTTTAACTTATAGATAATAGCCTTGCTGTCATTCAATCTCTTTCTATTTTCTTCCTGGTAGATTTTAATTTGTATTTAGAGACCTTATACATCTCTCTTTGACCCATTTTTTTCAACTTATTCAGGAGACAGTTACAAGTAAAGAGTTAGTTTCCCATACATACAGGTGAAGATGTCTTTTACTTTTTATTAATTTCTTGTGTTCATGCATTGCAATCAAAGGACTGTGGTGTTTTTGGGGGGCTGTGTGTGTATTGTTTTTTTCTTTTAAATTTATTACTTTACACATTCCGTGCTTATTTTCTTCATATACTTTCCCTGTCCAAATGAACTAATGGTAGCCTTTTTCATTTGTTTTCTGAGACCACCCCTGTCATACCTTTTTTTGATACAGCCTGTCTCTGCATTGCCCTTTTTTATGCATGCTGCTGTTGATTGAAATCATAGATATAAACTGATCAAACTACTTAACTAGGTACCATCTGTTTGTATCACACGTTGTTCTCCATGTTTCCTGGCTGGCGGAAAATGTACTCTGTTCCTTGATAGCTGCAGTGCATCGCATAAGTGTCCTCACTGAACTAGCCATGTTTTCCAGAGCTACTCCCCAAGAGATTAAATCCTAATCAGAACCTGTCCCTGAACCACAAAGATCTGGTTTAAACTGTTCCTCTTCTGTGTATTACCTTCTGCTTCTGTCTTTAAATTCTGCTGTGGAGCTCCGATCCCTAATTAAGAATCTGTCAGGTCCCCCTGGAATCCTTGTCTTTTCTAATTACTATTAACCTTTTTTTATTTGTATTACTAGAGCACTCAGAGGTTCCAGTTGGACACTGAGGCCTCTTTGTACTAGGAGTCATACAGACATATGAGAAGAAGAGCTCCTATTAATGAACTGTTGGTCTGTGAAATCAAGAGGATGAAGCAAATACTGGAGACGAAAATATGTAACCTCTTTATTCTGCTGGCTTTATGTACATTCAGTCTACTTTTTATTTTGCCAAGTAATTTTGGAGTATGACCCTACTTTAATTTCATTTTATTTATCCTTTCTCTCTGAATGTATTTGCCATCTTGCAGGCAGATTAGGATTGACCTGCTTGTGGTCTGCTTGTGTTATCTTCTATTACATTCTGAATAGTCTGTGAGGCTGTAACTGTGGTCTAAGAGAGAGGTCATGCGCCTGAGCTTCCTATAACTATATGTAAAGAATGTAATATACCTTAAGTGTGATTTTAACACAGGCTTGGCCTGTATAATGGCACTTCGAGATGCTTTCAAGGGAGCTGATTTTGTTACTCATGTCCCTCACTGTGTTCCTCAGCCATCTGTAGGAGAAGGTTGCCAGAATCACAGTAAGATTTCCCAGGTAAATAACTTAATGGGTTGGCTTCTTTTTATGGGATCATTAACACTTTAAATTTCTAGCAGGGTGCAAATGCTAAGATATTTTTACATTCTTTACCAGTATGCTTCTGTCTCCTATTGGGTAAAAATGCCACTGTAGCCACAGAGCTGAGAAAACGTAGCCTGCTTCTCGTATTGCCTCTGAAGTCTTTCTCCTTGTTTTGTGAGAGAAGAAATGGCATTTTGAAAGATTTACTGTAGCTTATGTTATTCTTTTGAGGGAAGATGATTTTTAACTGGAAACATGCATTAGAGTGCTGGCAGGGCTGAGGTCTCACAGAGGTGTATTTTAGTGTATATGTAATTTAAAATTCCAGACCTGACAGAGGACAATTTGCAGGGCTTGGGTTTTCTTTGCTTGTTGTTTTTTTAATCTTTAATTGGAAGTTTTTGCCCTCCTCTAAGATGTCCCTCTTTTCCCCCCTCCCCCTCCTTTTTTTCCCCCCTTGGCATAATTCCAGATTGTGCACTCTTGCATGAATTACGTGCAGTTTCTTAGGAGGTGGTAGTACATATATCTGGGTTTCTTACTCTTATTGAGTTCTATGTGTAAGGTATTGGGGACTTTGGGAATGAAGTGTAATGAGGCAAGACATTTGTTTCTTTTAAGAGAAATACAGATTTACTGTGATTTCTTGTTAGAGGATATTCTTGTTTGGAGAGTGGAAGTAATTTTATGAAAAGAATGAAAAGTGACCTTCACAAATGAAGTAGAAGCAACCAAGAAAGTGGTGGGTGCAAAAAAAGGAGGTGAGGAAGTATGGACCTATAAAGGGACATAAACCCCAGTTGTTATGCAAGTAGTTTAAGAAAAAAAAGTTATAATTGCAACTGTATAATTATTATATAAATATTAGGAATGTGGAGGAGGGAGCATACTGGAAGCATTAACATGGAACTGCTAATAGGATTCTGAGGAACCTATTCTAAGAAGGGATGTTGGCATGATTGACTAAGCTTGAGATTTCTAACTAGAGCTAAGAAATAAATTGACTAATTCAAAAGCATAACAAGCAAGAGGGATGAAGCTCATGATGTTTCCAGGAGGGTTCTCTCACTGTCTTTATCCTTTCCAAACTTACTGAATTTATCTTTTGAGCTGCTGTACTCAGATCGGACTTCTTTGTCATTCCCTTTACATTTTAGTATAGTAAAAGCATTGTTCTTTACCCACAGTGGTTTATCATAATGCCAGACAATTTGAGTTTGTGCATGTGTGTGTGTGTGTGCATGTGCACACTTCCTTGAGGAAATTAAAATTCTTAAAAGTCCTATCACTACCAAATTCCTTGTATTACTAAATAGTGGCTTTTATTTAAAACTCATTGGAATATTGTGTTTAGAAAATTATGGTGACTTGTGTTTTAAATTTCTTTGTACCAGGTTCTCCCTGTCATGCTGTTGTATTTGTAATTTTTATGGTATCACAGGGCCAGAGATATCTTTGATATTATATAAATCTATGTAAAGGTGCCACCTTGGTTTCAGATTGATGCAGTGTTTGCTGTCAACCTTATGTGAAGTTTGCAGTGCTATAGAGGTGCATTATGATTGTGAGTTTATGTAGCTTTGACATACATGTGCATCTAAGGACACTTCCAAGTGTAATGCATAATCAAAGGACATGACACCATGCATTGACACCTTAGCTTCCCATGACTTTCAGTAGATTCCTGTGCTAGGCTTTCCCCTTCCAACGGAATGAGGTGACACGGGCTGCAGGTCTGGTTATCTCCCAGTTTGAGCAATGCTCTGTTTGCCGAACTGCTTCATAGAAATCAGTGAATTTGTTGTGAAATATTGCTTATGTACACACAGAATCACAGAATTTGCGTTAAACTGTAATAAGTTATGCTATGGCCCTGAAGCCCATGGAGCTGGCTGCTTTTCTGTGGGAAGTCTACACTGTCAGGGTAGGGGCTAAACTGGAGGCAGGTTGAACTGAAGGCAGCATGAATATGGCTTCAGTAGCAGCTGTGTTGGCAAAAGCTCTTTTAAGTTCAGTCAAGGTTTTCCTCTTTGTGAAGCTGCTTTTCTTCTGGGGTAGGAAGGGACTGCTGTTTCATAAACTGTTGATAAACAAAGCTCATTAACATCAGACCCCGGAGTTGGTAGATTAACAACTGTAGGTACTGGCATTTTTCCATCGAGATCTTTGAGACATTTCTGATGGATTTCCTTGTTATGAAACTGACGCTTAAAGGTGAACCCAAGTCAAAACCAGGGTGGCCCTAGCAGGCCCACAGACCCGGGGCCACCCGCTTCGTGGGTGTTTCACCCTGCGCACAGTCGTTCCTTACTGCAGCCGCGGGGCGGGGACGCCATCCCTGGGAGGGGCTGCCCCTGGCCACCGCTCAGCCCCGGGACCGAGGGACCGCCTCTCCTCGCCGTGCAGACCAAACCGTTAATGACACTGCGGCGTGTGGATTATCATTAGTAGTATTAATTACAAATACTAAGAGTAGGGGTCCGGGCGCGCTCTCGCGGACGTCCCACGCGTTGCCTCCACCGGCCGGGCCTGGGCCTCCGCCTGCAGCCGGGGCGGGGCGGGCCGGGCCGCGCCCCCCTCCCTCCCCTTCCCTCCCCTCCCCTCCCCTCCGCTCAGCTCGGCTCAGTACAGCTCAGCTCGGCTCGCCTCCCCTCGCTTGGGCAGAGTCGCTCGGGGCCGCGCCTGGCCGGGGCACCCCAGCCCTCACTCCTGCCCGCCGCCCCCTGCCCTCACACGCCATTTCCTGTGCTCCGTGTTTACTTCCCGGTTCAACCCCTTCAGTGGAAGCGATCGGCGCTGCCGCCTGCGGAGGGAGCGGGAGGTGAGGTGAGGAGAGCGGAGCCGAGCCGAGCAGAGCCGCTCCGCGCCGGCCCTCGCGCTGAGCCGTCCGCCTCTTCTCTTGCAGGTGTACCCGGAGCCGCGGACGGAGGGCGAGTGCCTGAGCAACATCCGCGAGTTCCTGCGGGGCTGCGGTGCCTCCCTCCGCCTGGAGGTGAGTTTGAGCGGGGGGTGCTCGGTTCGATCCCCGGGCCTTGGGGTTTCCCTGCTCCTCTCTGCCAGCCCGGTGCTGCGGAAGCCGGCGCTGCCCTCCCTTTGTGCCCGGGGATGCGGGGCCGGCCGGTGGCGGGCGTCTGACAAGATGGTGGCTGCCGCCCCTCCCCTGGCTGCGGGCCCGGGGGGCGGCGGGGGCTTCGCGATGTGTCTGGGTGGCGGCTGTGCCCCGTCCCGGCCTACATCGCGGCGGGTGGCTTGGCTTTCTGGCGGCGTGAGTGCGGGATGTGCGCTACCGCGTGGAGGGGGCATGGAGGGGCCTCCTGACCCCTTCTCACCCAGCGCTGAGTGGGGTGCACCCCCTCTCTCTGCCAAGGCAACGCGGGGCTCCCTCTGTGTGTGTGTGATACTGGTCTGATTCTGGGGCTGGTAAACCCTTTGCGTTTCTGTTCAAGTGGATTCTTGGTAATAAACGTTTAAATTATACCCGTTTTATTTCTGAAACTGACTGAAGCACTGGAGATGGCTTATAGAAATCAAGTTGCTAACAGCCAAATGAAATACTAATTGAAAGAAAACGGGAGGCACTGTTCTTTCTGTTAAAATTTATGTTACATAAAAGCTCAGCAAACTGCCATATTTTTCAGAACATGCATTCACAGGGTTGCAAATTAGGTAGTCGTATGTTACCAGTATATTTAGCTATAGCAAGTACATACTGCTGTCGAGTTTACTTGATGCTTCTGTGTGGGAAGGAACCGATGCGATTAAAATCAGGTTCCAGCTTCTGTGCGTTGGAAAGTGAGAGGTATTATCATTTCAGTTCTCAGAGGCAATTTTTTTTTGGTGGAAAAAATGGTTGCTAGCGCTTCTGAGCTCGAATTAGTGAAGTGTTGCCTTAATTAGTTCTCAGGTTCTTACAGTAGCTCTGGTTCTGCCTGTGATTTTGCTAGGCAGTAACAGAATATCATTAAAAAGATTTTGATTGCTTTCCTGAGGCCTCTGAATACTCAAATACCATTAATTTCACTAATGATACTTGCAGAACTTGCAATTAATCTTGGGTCTGTCATGGGGAAAGATGGAAATCAAGACAGCTTTTAGCACTGTTTCTTACGAAAGATGACCTTACGTTCTTACCTGCTTTTCTTCTGCCTCCAAATAAGCAGAATCTTCTAGGATTTGTGGGGAGTAAAAACAAATTCAGAAATACTCAGAAACTAGATTATGGGGCGAACTGTCTATTAAGCCAGTCATTCCTTTTTGCCTTAAAGCAGCTGTCTCTTCATTTGTCTTTTCTGGGGCCGCATTAAACTTTTCAGTTTTGAACATCCACGTGTAAGAGCTGATCTAACATTCAAGTAGTAGACAAGCACGAGCTAGAGGAACTGGGGAGGGAGGCACTTCAAATCTCAATTCAGAAATAAACTGAGTATTGCAAATGTTAAAGCAAAAGCGTGGAAAATGTACCATTAGTATCCCTTCTCCCCCTTTACTCATTCCCTACACCAAGTCTCTCAGCTTGAAGTTTTGCCATTGTCACTGGGAATAGTCATGGAATTGCAGTTCAGTCTCTCTTTTGTAGTTGCAGAAAGCTTTTCTCAGCTCTTTTCCTCAGAGTGACAAGAAAATGAAGAAAAATGATTAAAAGAGATGATAATTTTGGTCTTACACTCAGAGCCTAAATATTTTTGGGCACAGTCAGATTGGTTAACCTGGCCTCAGGGGCTTCTCAGCAAGACTGCCGGAAACTCCTTTCTTACGTGGAGTTAACTGGCTGCAGTAGCTTCCAGCTCAGCATGTTGGAACAGGAATTACTCCCAAGCTACCAGAAGGATTCAGAGTCTGGCAGGAAGGGGCACAAATGCTTGGGCTTATGGAGCCTCCTGCATGTGTATTTACAGCTTGTACGTTGGCTGTTCCCTGTTGTTTTCTCATTAATTTTTCCAACCCCCTAGCTGCGGTCAAAGATGAGAGGAATGGCAACCTGAATTCAACCAGTGAGTAGCTGGCAGGGGCCTCCTGGCCATCCGCTAATCCTGCGCTCTTTCTCCTGTCTCCTTTAACAAGGTGTGAGTCAGCCCTTGTGGATCTCTGCCTTTCTCCTTGTGAGAACTGGGGAGATACCATAGCTCCTTTGTGCAGCACCGACGTAATGCTTCCTTAGTCGCAGTCAGTTTTAGAGATTGCATTGAGCAAAGAGTGTGAAGAGTGTCTCTGGAAGCAGTGAAGGGGGGAGGGGGGATATTTTCAGAGAGGGCAGATGAGCTAATGAAGAGTTAATGGTGAGTATAAATATTTGACAGAGTGGTGGGTATGTATGTGATAACCTTAAATAGTAGAAACATTTGGATGATACAGGCATCAGAGAAAGCTCTAGAGTGGGGTGGGGAGATACGACCTTGTTCCGTGCACTGATCTGGTACTTTTCCTAGCAGATATTCCACAATGTGGAGTTCTGCATGGCTTTACAAGGAATGCACTTGAGCCTGTAGTTAGATCAGGTGGTTTGTGCGTAATTTTGGGAGTAGGATAGAAACACAGTACTGGTTTGGTTAGCCTGGCTTCAGCATTGCACAGGCACTACTTCTGGATCTGAACTCATCTTGAAAGTAGTAGAATTGTATTTTTATGAAGCTGTGTTTGAGCACCTTGCTTTGCTGGAGCTCTGTTGCAGTTGCAGCTTTGGAGATTTTGTTGTGGCATGTTTGGGACCTTGGTAGACTGCCATGGTTAATGGAAAATGGGACCGCAAGAGATGGCTTCCTTGAGATGCCTTAAGATGTGTCCTTTTTTTACAGGACATGTTCACTGTTGTCTACCTCCCCTAAAAATAACAGGTGGAGGTGAGAAGCTTTGGTTTAGAAATACTGGTGTCTGAAAGGTGTTCTTCTTCCTCTTACTTCCCAGTAAGTTTGGGCTGTTAGAAAGATAATAGGATATTCAGAAAGGATATTTCAGATTGTAATGAGAAGGTTTGCTATAGCTCAGAGGAAACGAGTGGCTACCTTCCCACAGCCCCCAGTATTTTCAGATGTTCAAGTGTTCAGAGAAGAAAAAAGAGCACTTAATCTGGAGCTTGCAACAGTCCTTTGTAAGATGAAATCTGAAAGCAGAGCAAGTTTCAAGAAATAACCAGAAGAATGTTATGGTGGTGGTTTTTTTGGTTGTGTTTTTTTTTTTTTTTTTTTTTTTTTAATACGGGTTTTGTGTATGCAGATGCAAATAGCTGGGATCTATTAATGAAAAAATGATCCTAAGATCTCAGGCAGAGACTGAATTTGTAACAGCATACTGTTTTTCCTTTCTGGAAACTGTTAGCTCTTGCTTAGAATAATTGTAGTGTTTAGTAGTTTATTCTGCTCTGAAGCTTCACTGAATGTCTGCATAGAAGGAAGGGACTGTAGAATAGCTGCCTATATTGTCAGTTCACAACTTTCAGCTTTTTCTGTAGGGAGAAAACATTTGCTATATGCTGCTCTTGCCATTTTTGCTTTAAAAGCTGTTCCCACCCCATCCCCGAGAAGAATGACCTGCTTTTGAAAACAGGGCCCTAGACTGTTGTGGTACATGATGAATTTTGTTCTAGAAGAATATTACTGGGTCTGTGTAGTTGAGGTGGAGCTCACTGCAGGTATACAGTATCTTCCACACAAGTCTAGCAATAGAGAGAGAAAGGAAAAGTGATGGTGACAGAGCATTTGTTCTTACCTGAGCTGTAAAAAGTTTTGCTCTAACGATTATCTTGCACCTGTGTTACATTACTCCAGTTTTTTTTCCCTTTAAAAGGAGTTTCAGTTTCCTGAATATAATGTACTAGGGGCAGAATGCTTGATACATCCTGTGAAGATTACCAACCTCTATCTGATCAAATTCTATGAGTAGAGTCTTGCAGCATTTTTCTACTGGCTTTTGTCAAATAAAGATGAATACCAGCTTATCTGCAAGTATCCAATGTTAGCAGATTTCTTGAGCTCAAAAATATTTCGTATTTCTGACTCTTAGACTGATTGGAAAGGTGGCAGCTGGCTAATAGAAAAAGGTAGACAAGGCACAGATCTGAGAATCTTTTCTGTACTTGCCAAGAGATCTCCTTGCCTCTGGGATTCGCGCTTGTCATTTTATTACTGAGACACCAATGCCAAAGCCAGGATTTTATTTTTGCAGTAAACTAACTAGAAAAGAAATAAAGCAAACCTGGCAGTCTAAGAAGATCCTGTGTGTATGTTTATTATTAAATCTCTTGTACAAGAACGATTTGCCCGTAAGGTTCAGAACATTGCATACAAATTTGAGAAATACAGTTCATAGCTCTTGAGATTTAATCAAGATATACTAATGCCTATAAGTGTCTATAACACAGTGCTAGCCTTGAGAAAAAAGTTTGTAAGGGGTGCCAATGTCATTCTATTAGACCAACTAATCTTTTGGGAGCAGACTTGAGTGTCTTCTTCTCTGATAGCCACCCCTGCCATAGCAGTTCATCTATTCGGTGGTGCACCTTTTCTCTGAGCTTCACGTACTTCTTTAGATTGTTATGGCTACAGTTCTACCACCACTGTGGCCTTGGAAAGGTATTCTGCAAGTTGGCTTTCAAAGACCTATTTGTGTCAGGAGGCTGTAGAGCTCTGTTGTGAGCGTGGATGGACTTAGCTGACATCTGAATTAGGAATGATAAGGATTTTGAAGAGCTTTAGGACCATCTTATGATGATACAGAAATTCAATCACCTACCCACTCCTTTCAGCCCTTGTTCAGACTATCATCTTTATTTTGTCATGAACAATATTTTCTTTAGATTTCCTCTAGGTTTTATTTCCAACAGAAAGCCTTTCTAATCCAGAATGTGTGCTGCTGAATGCCTTCACGATGCTTTGTCGTAAACATTTTCTGAAATGTTGATGTTATAAAGTCACCATTCTTTGCTTACATACCACACACTGAAAAGTTTTATTTGGAGGCTGAAATCTTGCTGGTAGATTTTTTTCAAATGGGAAAAATTGTACAAGTTACATCTTTAATAAAAGATATATCTACTGTATTACTTCCCTCCCCCCATTTCTTCTTTTTTGCAGAACTAACCTGAACAGATAATATTTACAGCAAAGTGCCCTGTGTCACTGCGACTCATCTTATAATACTGACTTCCAAGACATGACTGCCCCTTGCCTCAGTTTCTGTCCTTTTTCTCACATGTTAATATGATGATTCTGAAAACCTTTGTTACACACAAGTCGCTCTCAGGTCTTTTCTATTTGGTTTGTTTTGCCCATCACATGCAATGGAGAAGTACAGCCTGATTTGTATGATTGGAAGGCCATGTTAGCACAACTTGGAACCTTGCTAAGACAGGAATATGCTTTTACTTGACTATTTATGTTACTTTCTTATGATGTGAAGGATTCTTAGGATGCACAAAGTAGTAGTCTAGGTCTGTGACTGTGTTTCACGTGTTAACCAGTTCTTTGTATTCCCACTGAGAAGTCTTTGAATACTGCTTTAAGGGTATCTTACAAATAAAATGCTAGAAAAATAGTATCTTTTTAAGGTCAAACCAGTTCATAATCTCGTATATTGCTTGTACATAGCGTTGTGGTAGCTAAGGAGGTGACAGAGAGGCAAGAACATATGGTATTGGACAGGGTGGAATGGTAGTATCAGAAGCTGTTAAGGTTTTATTCAGTAAAAGTCTAAAACACAAATGTGTTTGGTAGCATTTCAGATCCTCGTACTGTTCTCTGTTCACTTAAACCTCCCTTCTCTTCCCTTGAGAATTAATGATGTGGTTCTGCCAAGCTTGTTGCATTCCCAGTAGCGTGGTATTCTACTATTGCTTCTTAACTGAAGTGACTCCAGTGGCTTTTATTAAACAGGAAGAATGTGTCTCCTTACTGGGGTATGTTTTCAGGTGTACCTGATATTGAATATTAAAAGACTTTTTTTTAAAAAGCTAGCAAATAAGTGGGTTACAAATGTGTGCCTTTGTACAGAGTACTGTAACAAAGCGGGGTTGGAGAAAGTGCTAGTATTCTTTTGGCTACTTAAGGGCTAGATTGCGTTCTCAAAGTAAAAAATAATTCAGTAGTTTTGAATTGAGTCATAAATACTTTACTTCCTGACAGTTTTTGTATTGCCTGCTAATGTGATATTTTTAACACAAAAATATAAGTGAGTGTGCACATACATGGTCTGTCTGGAGTGATGGGTCTGCCATGGATGCAGATGTGTTTGTCTTTGCTGTGTGGGTCATGTGTGAGGGTGAGTCTGGCATGTCAGAATACATCCAGAATGCTTTTGTCATGAAGGTCAGTATGTACAAGGCAAGTTGCAGCGGCATGCTGTATTTTGCTGTAAAGGTTATCTAGCGTCCTGGTTTTAGCTGGGATGTGGGGTAGAGTTTATTTATTTTTTTTCTCAGTAGCTGGTACAGTTTTTGGATTTAAGATGAGAATAATGTTGATAAAACACTGATGTTTCAGTTGTTGCTGAGCAGTGCTTGCCCTAAGCAAGGACTTTTCAGCTTCTCATAACTACCTTGCCAGCAAGCAGGCTGAGGGTGCACAAGAGGTTGGGACTGCTGACCCCAGTTTACCAGAGGGATATCCCAGACCATATGGTGTCATGTTGAACAATAAAGCTGGGGGGAATTGGGCAGGCAGGGGTGGCCTGCTGCTTGGTGACTGGATGAAGATCAGTCAGCAGGTGGTGAGCAATTGCATTGTGTATTCTTTTATTTTTTTACTTATTATTTTCCCTTTCTGTCCTGTTAAACTGTCTTTCTCAACCCGTGAGTTTTACCTTTTTGGTTTTTTTCCAATTCTCTCCTCCATCCCACTAGGGGGTAGTGAGCGGGTGAGTGTGTGGTTAAACCACAACACTAGTATAGAACTGTTCAGAGCAGTTTTGTAAATGAGTTGCTCTGTGGTTTGGGAGAGGCTTCTGTGTAACTGCTTCATTTGTGGCATTTGTTTGGATCTTGGGAGTAAAATGAATCTTCATCCAGCAATTCAAATGTTAATCCACTATTAATCCAGAATGCACAGAAGATTTCAGCATTGTATTTTTATGCTCAAATATAGCAAACTGTTTCCACAAAAGGGTTTCAATGGGTCTTTGATAGCAGAGGAGTTAATCGTGTGAGGGAAAGCATGGAAAATAGGAAAACTGGGAGAAAAGGGTAGGGGGTCTGGAGGGGAGGAGACTTTTGGTTAGAGCTTCTGAGTCCCTGAGGGAGACAGAGGGAGAAGAAAGAGGCTGCTTGCTGACTTAACACTGTTCTCCTGACTTGTCAGAGGAGTTTTCTGCTTCTTGCTTTCTAATTTCTTTAGCCGCCTCCTGTCCTCCAGCTCTTTGGTGTGTAGTGCAGTGAGGAAGGGCTCATCTGCTGGATGAGAGCTGTGGGAGAAGAGACTTCTGATTAGCCCTGAGCAAGGAGCAAGCTGTGCTGGGGATGCCAGGTGTGAAGGCAGCTCCTGGGAGGAAAGCAGGTGAGCAGCTCCATCCTTCCCAGCGAGTGAGCAGCAGCAGGTACAGTAGGTTCGCTGGTGAGAAAGAGGAAAGAAGAAGGGCAGTGTTGCACCTGCTGAGAGGTGAGTGCTGAGCAGTGAAGTGTGTTTCAGAAGCCTGTCTGTGTGCATGGCTGGGCATGCCTGCCTTTTTCTTTCACAGAGGATGGCTGTAAGTCTCATTAGTTGCTGTTGTAGCTCTTAAGAGTGGCTTGTGAAGTTGGACTTTGGAAGTCTCGGGCTCTACACACACACTTCTCTTGAATAGTTCTGAAGACCTGTAGGAGATTTTTTTGGCTGTCAAACATACTGAAAATAGAAATGTGAATAAAGCTTGCATTCTACAACTACACTTGTGTATACTGAACACAGTTACGTTATTAGGTGTAGCTAGATTTACCAAGCTTGTGTGTGACAGCAGAACAAAAAAATCAGCCTTTATACAGAGTGTGTTATAGGTGGGTGATATTCTGTGTGAAGAAAACTAGAAATAAACCTGCAGATACAATGACATAGGATTGTATGTTTTCAGCATGATTTTGGGCTAATAAGGTCCTCCTAGCTGAGATGCATCCTGCAGTATAGGAGATACCAATGCTTGGTTTCTACAGGAACTTGGAAAACCTCCTCTTGTGGAAATGACCATGTTGCACGTCTCTAGCAAAGGGAAGAATTCTAGCAGAATGTTTGCTTTGGAGATTACCTGAGGGGAGGGACCACACAGAAGAGAGTCCAGCTCTGCAAAATGGGCTGCTGCTTTTATTTACTGTAGTCTCAGCAGAATCTTATTTTGATTTTACTTGGGATTTAAGAGTCAATGTAAATCACCTCAGTTATATGAAAATGGTGCAATATCAAATCTAGGTCTTCTGTGACTTCCTCTGGTTTCCTAAATTATTCCAGCTTTGCAACTGTTCCTGACTTCTGCTTGCATGTAAATATCTTGGCATGTGTGGGAAAGGTGATATGCAGTCTGCTGTGGAGAGGAGGTTTCACAGGCTTGATTTTGCAAGATTGTGTTGATGAGAGAAGTGCCTTGCTCACTTCTTCTAATTGAAAGGAAAAGGAATATTAGCATATGGTGATTTTTCCTTAAGGGAAGTAAATCTTATCTCACTGTGTTCAGCTGAATACCCAGATATTGCTAGCTCCCACATGTTCCAGCTTGAACCCTCTATTTTGCTGTAGTTAACTGAGTTCAGATGTTTCATCAGAAGCTGGGTTGGTCCTGTCAGTGTTACTGAGAGCTGGAGTCTGCCTGTGTGGGAATCACTATGTTTTTGTGACACTGCCAGCAGCTTTTTCCAGGTCTTTAAGGAAATACTGAAAAAATTCAGGTAATAGAGAACATCGTAGTGCTGAAAACTTCAAACTGTTACTGAAAATAAGCTGTCTTCAGGCGTGTTCCTTCAGTCCATTGCCTACCTGTCTGATGAAGCCAGAAGGATCTAGCTGTTTGGGTAACTTGAGGGCAGGTGAGGAGCGAGATAGCTCTGTGGAAGATGATAGGATGTTTCAGTAGGTGGCAGTCCTTCTCTGAATCAGTTCAGGGCCAGTTGTGAGCCCGGTGTCAGAAGGAGACAGGGAGGGGGGGTGGGAGGGGGTGGGAAAGAGGAGCAAAGACTTTCTGGCAGTGCCATCTTGTGGGCCAAGCACAAATTCACGAGCCTGAGCACTGCTAGGTTAGAAAGCAAAGGGGTATCTCTTCTGGTGCAGAACAGTCTGCTTGCGGTGTGTCCTTACGTGGCTCTGCCCCCGTCAGCCTTTGCTGGGGGAGTGGGGAGTCCGTGTTCACCTTTGGGTCCAGGGGGGAAGGGATGAGGTGATCTCTGAGTACCCTGTGCTTCCTGAATGGGCTGGGACCAGAGCTCATATTTAGCATATGAAAACCCGATTGCTCCTTCTCCCCACTAAACTTCATCTGAATTAAAAGCCGCCTTCTAGTTGTTGACTGTTGCATATTTTGCACAGCGTCAAGTGTTTTTCTGTTTCATCATCCAGTTGGCTGCACTTCTTTGAATGAAGTATTTAGGAGCTATTAAATAGTAGTTGCTTTTGAGTCCAGTTTAGAAACATAATATTAAAACCTGAGCAAAGTCCCTGCTCCAGTACAGATCCTCAGTGCTTCTTGCTTCACCAGCCCTATGAAAGGTAGAGTGCAACTGCCTTATGAAGACAGACTGAGAGTGCTGGGGTTGTTCAGTGTGGCAAAGAGAAGGCTCCAGGGAGACCATAGAGCAGCTTCCAGTACCTAAAGGGGTCTACAAGAAATCTGGAGAGCGACTTTTTACAAGGATGTATAGTGACACGACAAGGGGGAATGGATTTAAACTGGAAGAGGGTAGATTTAGATTAAATATTATGGAAAAATTATTTACTGTGAGGGTGGTGAGGCACTGGCACAGGTTGCCCAGAGAAGCTGTGGCTGCCCCATCCCTGGCAGTGTTCAGGGCCAGGTTGGATGCGGCTTAGAGCAACGTGATCTAGTGGAAGGTGTCCCTGCCCGTGGCCGGGGGTTGGAACTATGTGAGCTTTAAGGGCTCTTCCAACCCAAACCATTCTGTGGTTCTGTGAAAAAATAAGGGGGGTGGGGGGGGGGACAAACAACAGATATGTGCCATTACTAGCTGGTGTACTTCCTGTTCATGAAGGACATCTTCACAGATCCTCTCTTGCTAGTGCTGAGTTTTATATATATATATAGGCTATATATATATATAGGCTATATATATATATATATATATATATATATATATATATGGGCTGCGGCAGCACACTGGTTTAGTTTAGTGTAAGCTGCAACGGAAACACCCCTAGCCAGGCATCCACCAGTTCTGTGTTTGACTTTCTGTCATGGTTTAAACCCAACCACAAACCTCGTTCACTCACTTCTCCCCCTTCTTGCCCTCCCCCTGCTCCTGGAGGGACGGAGAGGAGAATTGAAAAGAATGCAACTCCCACAGGTTGAGATAAGAACAGTTTACTAACTAAGGTATAACACAGATCACTACTGCTACCACCAATAATAATAATGCTAAAGCAAATAACAAGGGAAGAGAATACAACACCTCAGCACCAGCCAACAGATAACTCGCCCCACTCCCCCCAGCTGAGTACCGACCAATACCTCGTCCAACCCTGCAGTCCCCCAGCCCTTCCGGGGTAACTCTCGGTTGCATCCTGGGCATGACGTGCTGTGGTATGGAATACCTCTCTGGCTAGTTTGGGTCAGGTGTCATGTCTCTGCTTCCTCCCGGCCTCCCCTCCTCCCTGGCAGAGCATGAGGCTCAGAAAGTCCTTGGCCAGACCAAACATTCGAGCAGCAACTGAAAACATCGGCGTTATCAGCACTGTTCCCAGGCCAAAAGATCAAAGCACAGCACTGTACTAGCTCCTAAGAAGGAGAAAAATGACTGCTACTGCTGAACCCAGGACACTTTCCTTATAACTCTGGCACTAAGTATGTACTGCCCCAGTATTACCTTTATTTCATCTAGATGAGTTTATGTGTTTCATGTTAGTTTCTAATGAAATATGAACAGAAACATCCCTTGCTTTGCTTTCAGATGAGCTGCCATGTTTCCAGTTAACTGTTCATTGCTTCCCTTCCAGTTTCTGGTGGGTTAGATTTCTTTAATTCCAGCGTAACTGACCCCCTGAACCAGATCAGAGTGGATCTGTTGAGTGATTGTAGCACAAAGGGCATAGCGCAGAAGGGAGGGAACTAGACCCTCCTCTTTTGGCAGTGGCAACCCAACCTAAAATAAATAGACTTTTACTTACTGTTCATCTGGATCAGTCTATTCTTCAAATGCTTTGAGCTCATTCAGTCAGTACAAAACAAAGAGACTGAGAGAGGGGGTGGAATTTATCACACCCCACAAACCCCCACTTGTTCACTTCATTAATGAATAAAAATGAGGTTAAGAAAAAGACAGTTCCTGATTCTAAAATCTGTTAGCAGAAGTTGCTTGGAAGCAGTTAGTTTTAAATCAGCAGGCACAAATACTTCTTCCTATTTGTAAAAATTAACAAGGTTTCTGTGCAAAACATGTTCAGACACTTTCTTGCATGTTCTTTATGTTTATTAGTAAAATAGAGTGCCTTAAAAATGTACACATAAACTGATTACTGTGCTTTGTCTGAAGGCAGCCTCAGTACAGAAATAATGATGTAGTTCATTATTTTTTTATCACTTGATCAAATTATTTGTTGTTATGTATGTTAAAGCATTTAAATGTGTGGAGATAGGATAATTGCATGATTTTTATTCCTAAAGATTGATACCCAGTACTTAGGAAACTGCTCAACTACAAATGTGGAACAGGATGTTAATCTATACTCATCTAATGTTTATTCAAGTAGGCCATTTAAATCCATCCACCCCACAGGCTTGTGAGCAGTATAAAGTAAATTACAAGAAAATGCATTTTCACACCCTTTGCCTGAGGCTAGTTCTTCATCCTGGTGTCACATGAACATTTTGCAAAAGATAGCTTTCATGGATAAATACAGCTTAAGTATTTTCTGTAGTTGGCAGTGAAATTGAAAGAGCAATTCTTTATTGTTAAGATACAGTTGTTGTAATTAGCTGACTTTGATATTGTAAACTGCTGATAGTTAAATTGACTGCATCTAGGTATTATTTATGGCCTCGGTTAATAATGAGCTGGCTTGGAGTGTGCTGCAGTTTTGGAGATATCTGTCAACTTGTTGATTTCTTTCCTGACTGTACTTGTTTATTGAAATTGCTTATCTCTTAATTCTTTGTTGATGCTGCTTGCTAGAAGTATTTCAGTCTGTATATCATACACAATTAAGTGAATGATTTTTATTTTATTTGTAGCTGTTGTCAGCAAATGCAGAAGAAAATGTAGATTGGTCTTTTAGAGCAATCCAAAAATCTCAGGTCTCAGGGAATTACTCTTTGATACAGAAATGAGAGAATATTGTGACTTAAAATGCTGCAGTCTGTTTTCCCTAATTGACACTCTCAAGAGCATATAATTTGGAATTATTTTGCATATACGTAAATAAATCAGGTTTTTTATTAGTTTAGTTTTAAAGTAGGTAAGTGGGTTACTTTTGTATTGTAACAGCATTTGGGGACCAGAAAAACTATAGGTTAACTTTTGCACACCATGCACCTCTAATCCATTTAGGCTTTGACCAAAGAATACTGTTATGCCAAAGCCAAAAAGGTTTTTTTGGATCCCCTCTGCATGCACATTTTAGGAGCCTTTCCTGGTTTCAGCTGGAAGGTTATTCAGTACTTTTCCTTTGCTCCTTGGGTGGTCTCAGGCTTTTCTTGGCTGTGATTTAAGTCTTATTTTGAGGCAGAATGAGTAGCTTCTGCATGGACATTCTGTGGTGCTTTCTACAATAGTGTCAGATATTTACAGACTGTTTTTGGCTAAAGTGTCTGTAGTTTGACGCAGCTCCTGTGGACCTCAGTTGCAGCTGTGAGCACTAAACATGCTGCAGAGCGGACTGAAGCCAGGTCCTAGGGTCGCTTAAGCCCATTGCAGCAGTGCAGCAGCAGCAGTGACTCCATGCTATTGCTTGCATATTCCATGCCCTTCCCTCTTCTAGCGCAGGGCCTTGGCAGACTCTGAGGTGAGGTGGTGCAAGGAGGTGAGTTTGGGTTGGTAGAAGTAACACTACTGACCTGCTTTCTCTCTCGCTAATTTGGCTCTCAGTGTGGGTCAGGAGGGAGCTGGGGCTGGCCCAAAGTGGCAGTGGCACATAGTTACAGTGCTGCCTCAAATTTGTTTAGCTCAAACACTTGGTTTCTGAGCAGCTTGAGGAGGCAGAAACAGATCAACTCAAATTAAATGAGGTGGGTTTTTTTGTGGTAGTGTAGCAGTGTTGTGGGAGATAGAAGGAATTTGCTGTGGCTGTAAGCTGGCTTCACTGTGAGACATGGTTTGCTGGCTGCTTACTAGCAATACTTACCTTCTGATATCTGCAGTATATGACCCAGGCACCTAAAGGAGTAGGTTTTGTGAGCTTCTGGCTCAGGGGCAGTACTGGTTTACCACTGAATCAGCAGCCTAGTTCTGCAAATTCAGTTCATTTTGGAGCTAAATTACAAACACAGATCCATTCTGAAGTTGCTTTTAATCCAGGTAAGTGAAGTGATCTGCTTGAGTATCTTGTAGAATGTGGGGGTACAGGATGTCTTGGGTGGGAGAGATTTGGGGCTTGAGAAAATGCCTTTACGGGCAAATCCTTTCTTAATGCTTCCTGACTGATCCTTTGACCAGCCTTGTCCTATGCACTGAGATGTTGAGGGAAATGGTGGTGGTTGATTATTGTACATTCAACATGTGGGTCATCTGTAGGTGACTCTAGATTCAAAAAAGGAGGGGGGAGAAGCTCCCTGTGGCAGTGTGCTAGTGAGTGGGAGCAGAACTGCTGCCTCACCTGCTCAGCCTCTGCACCTGAACTGCTGTCAGCTTATCTGTTAGTCATGGTGCTAAGCTCACATTTCTTCTTTGTGCTGAGCTGGGAAGAGGTGGGCATGTTCTCAACTGTTGCATTTTCTGAGTATTTGTTGATAGCAGAAGGATGATGTGACTTGGCTTCTACACCAAGCTTTTGACAGCTGTTTCTGTTTCTTCTCTCCCATTCGCCCTTTCTCATTGGCTTTGTTTTCCCACTTTGCTTTTGAGTCCTGATCTTCCTTTCTGCATATTGTCACAAGTGATTTGCCTCACTGTTTCCTCTCTTGCTGTCATTCCTAGCGTAGCCTCATCTGCCTAACTCTGATTTCTGGGGTCTCAGAGCCAAGCAAGTCAGTGTCATCTCTGCTCAAAGAGGAATGTTTTTCTGTTCTTGCTACTTCCAGTAGACCAGCTCTGGTGCTGGTCAGGCCCATGAAGCAGCAGAGAACTACCCCAGCAAAAACAACTGTTCTACTTTAGACTTCAGCTGATTCAGGTTCTTGCAGTCAAGGGAGCCATGGGCTCAAAAGCTGGTAGGAAAGGGAGGGTGCAACTTTGTAGCTGAGATTGTGGATGAGGAGGAGTGGGATTTCCAAAGGCTGCAGTTCTCTGTAACGCTATCCTTCTCCTTGGGTTCCTTGATTTCAGCTCTGTCTCCTGGACCACAGCTCAAGTTAGTTATGAAGGCTTCCTTTTACAGTAAACAACAGCAGCCTCTCCAGAGGATGACGTAGGATGAATGGGATTTGTGTTCCTCTAGGGGTATGAGAGGAGACAGCATGGACCCACATGTCTGAAAAAGTTTCCTAAAATTAAGTAAAACTTAGTCTTGGTAATGTCATTCTTCTACTCCCAGATCCTTAGTTCTGGATCTGACTCTTGTTTCATGGCATTTTAGTTGCTTTCTCTTGGAGGCTCCCTCTTTTGGCATTAGCATCCAAACTGCGTCGAGACCTCCAGACAGCATTCTGCTCTCTACTTTGCAAGCAGACTCCTCTGTGAACCTCTGACATGCTCAGGCTGTTCTAAGCATGTGAACAGGCTAGTTTAAAGAAGTGAACAAGGCAAAGCCAAAGGGTTTTAAGCTGATCAGAATGGAGTGGATATTTGTCATTTTGTTGTTGTTTTTTTTTTTTTTTCTAGGGGACAATTTCTGGTACATTTTGGAAAAAAACGTTTTGATAGAGAGGGCAGAGAACCTTTTAAAATTTGGCTCCAAAGCAAAAGGAGCTGAAATGTATCAGGGTTTGGATTTCCCAAAGTTGAATTCTGGTAGACGTTGGTTTTGGTTTTGGTGTGGTTTTTTTTTTGTTTGTTTGGTTTTTTTTGTGTTTTTTTTTGTTGGTTTTTTTTTTTTGGTGGCATTTGGAAGCATGAGGCACATGTGCTACATGAAAAATACTAGTTCAAATGTTTGACATTCTGGAAGGCTTAAGAGAAAATAAAAGATCTGTTAATGGAAGGTGCTGGCATTAACAAGACTAACAGGTTGTGGTCCCACAGACTGCTGATCTTCAATAAAGCCTGTTGGGTATCTACCTGTGTCTCGTAAAGAGACTTTAACTGTTGGGGTGATGTTGTACTGCAGTGCTCAGCACTTCAGATAGGGTCTTGGTGGTTTTGCTTTGCTACTGAAAGTCTTGAAGTGGATTGAATTTCACCTAATTGCTGCCTGTAATTGCTCTGAAGTTTGAGTCTGTTCTTGGTAGTAGTTAAGGCAAGTCTCATAATGGAGTGTCCTCATTGCCTACTGAATACTAGTAGTTCTACTAGAGAAACTACCCAAGTGAAATAATTATGTTTTCATGGCAGTGTCTAAGCTCAAGTAACTGTGGCAGTGCTTGAAGTAAGGTATGTTGAGGTTTGTTTGAAATGATCCTGATTTTAATACTAAGAAAACCTTTTAATCTTCGTAGATTTCTTTAGCTTCTATAGAATATAGAGGCTTCCTAGACTTGAAGAGGAGGCCTCAGGTGTCCTTCCTTCGAGTTAATGAAGGACATGAAATGACAACATGAAACTCTCTTTTCCTTTGTTTTCCTGCCTTCTAAACACTCTCTTAAGGGGACTTTATGCAAGCAGACATACCCTGCCTTTTGAGGCAGTAAGCTGTGGCTTTTGTGGCAGTTGGAGACCTTCTTGCTTGAGCAGCTTGCAGAGAGCAGAGCTGCTCACCTGCTCTCTTGGCTTGAAAGAGATTTGGACAGAATACCTTGGGCAATGATTGGGGTGGTAGAGTGGCCCTGGGGAGGAGATAGTCTTGTGTTGAAAGCCACGCTGGCTTTATGTAGGGCTATGCAGGTTAAATTGTTTGGAAATCACTAAGATCATGGACTTCCAGGCTGGTGAGTTGCCGTGAAGCAGAACTTGCATTGCTTTGGTAGGATGGAGACATTATGTTACAGCTTTTTTCAAAGCATGTTGTAGTAACTCCATTTTAATCGATAGCATGAAGTTAAAGATTACGACATGAATGTCTGTAAGGAACTGCTTTTACAGCTGGTGAAAGATACCGTGGCAGCTACCGCTGCGTGCTTTAACAGCAATCTTCATAGCTGTATTTCTTGTCCGGGTTCTCTAAAATTAACTTTGTTGCAGGACATTTAATACAAGGAGTATGTATTGTCCATGTATTTGTTTTATCAGGCACAATCTGTGAAGGGTTTATACATGCTCTGACTTTGGTTTGTTTGGGGACTTGTGCTGAATGCCAGTGTTACAGCTATTTGTGCCTTTACAGTGGTGTCTATGATGGATTGTGTTTCTGTGGATGCTGTAGCTTCTTGTGATTTGGTTGGTATCCTTTCTTCTTAAAGTGTTATATAAATGATGATTTCAGTTTTAAGTGCTTCCCTATAGGGGTTACAGTTACACTTGAAGCCTTATCTTTAACTCAGTGTACTTTGTGTCTGATAAAATCATGAGCCTCCCATGGAAGTCCTGTTAATATTAACTGACTCAACTTCACGGTATCAACTGGTCAGTATAATATCATTGGCTCAGTAACTTGTTCATCTAGACTGAGGCTGGTTTTTGTGGTATTTGAATAGCAAAGATCAAGTGTTTGTGTGGGAAAATCTGTGTATTAATATAACCACATGAGATTTTTATAACAAAATGTTACTGCTGTTCTATGCCTTAATTTTAACATATTGACATAGTGATATATGGAGCTGTTTATTCTTGCTAGTCTTCTTGCTGTCATTTAAACCTAGACATAATTACTGGCTGATTTTGAAGTTGTATGAAGTTCATGTCAGTGTTTTAAGTGGTGCATATGGTGGTATTAGCATAACAGTGTTTGCATCTCTTAATGGTGAATGCTGTTTGTTGTGCATCTGCTGCTGTAGCTGTTTGCTGCCCTTGTGAAGGGAAATCCCAATATTCCACAGTCCTGCTACTTCCCTGGCACCAGATCTACAGACTGAGCAGTTGCGGAGCAAGTTGCTTCTGTGAGCTGATCTTAGTGAAAACTAATGCTGAATAGAACTGACTCAGCCCTTGATTGCTCTGTGGGCAGATCCCACACCTGGGAGGCTTATGTCTCTGGGAAGTGCAGAGTCAGCAATGCCCCTCTGGGGAGTGGGGTGCAGTTACACTGACCTGGATTAAATGTTTTCTTAAATTTGTGGCAGGTGATTCCTGTTAATATTTTAGTTGTGCATCTTCCAATATGGCTATTTGATTACTTAGCTCAGCTTTTAAATCCTGCGTTAACTATAAAACTAAGTTTGATACACAGTTTTAAGATTTTAGGGAATAAAATCTGGTTATTGTTGCTCAAGCAGTGTTTTACAGAGGGTTTTTCTGTAGTGACTAAGTTAGCGTAACAAATTTTTTTGGCCTAACTTGGCTTTGGAGATAAAAAATGTAGGAAGAGTTTTACAGTCTTTAATGGTAACTGTGCAAGTACAGATGAAAGGTCTGCTTAGCTTGTTAATCCCTGAGTTAAGGGTCTGTAATAGATTCCTGGGAGAAAAAGGTGTTAAAAAATCGTGAAAATACAGCATGATACATTGTGCAGAGTCTTCCCAGCTTCTGGAAGTCTGTAGCTGAGGATCTTCTTGAAGAATTAGGAATGGTATCTTTTATATCACTGTGTATTTAACAACTTAGTGGAACTCCTGTTATGGTTTCTGGTTTTTAATAGTTTTTAAAGCTATTTTAAGCTTTTTTTTTTATTATTATTTTTACCTTCAGAGCATCGTTGTGGTAATAAGTTCCATAGTTAAATTACACTTTGTATAAAAACTTCCTTTTGTTTGTTCAGCTGCTGCAGTTGGTGGCAGTGGATGGATCTTCTCTGTGCTATATGTGACTTTGTGGCACCAGTATACTTCACTGCATCTCTTTCCAAGATGAACCCTTAGTTTATTTACTCATTTCTTGTATGAAAACCATCACGTTAATGTAGTTGGTTTAAACAGCATGCATCTCTGTACCCTTTCTTGTTTTATAATATCATGGTGAACCAGAGCTGTATTTTAAGTTGCAGAGATACTATGGAAATAATAAAAACCATCTGTCTGTTGCCTCTGTCTTTTCTGAATTTCCAGTATTGTTTCTCTTCAGCTTCATGACTTGGCTGATGCTTGATCTGATTGTTAGCTGGCTGCTGTATTTTACTTGTCAGTGGGAATAGCTAAGTTAGAACTCATCTTTGTGCACATGTAATGGTGAGGTTTGATGTGTTTTATGCCTGAGGGTAGGTTTTGCATTTGCTAGCACTGGATTTGACCTGCCACTTTAACATCTGGTTACTCAGAAGATCATATGGTGGCTGTTCGCTGTGAGTTCAAGCCACAATAATTTTGTATCTTCAGCAGAGTTCTCTCCATGCTTCTTGTGAAATTGCATTTACATTGTGTTGAGTAGTGTGGGTCCTAAGTCAGATCCCTATGGGATGCTTTTGATACTTCCTTCATAGTGAAAACCAATTGTTTGTATACAGCTGTTGTTTCTTACTTCTTGAGCACTTCTGAACCTTCAGAAGGAGTCTCCTAGCTTATATTGCCTTTGTTTAAAACAAAACCAATGCTTGATGAAGCATTTGTTCAAAGGATATTCACATGCATTAACTGGACTATGCTGTGTTCACAGTTACTTGCCTCAAGGACCATAGATGCATTTTAGAAAGGTTGCTTACTTCCTCCAAAGCAGTGTTAATTCTTTTTTATTTCTGTATTTATGCAAACCCCACTGTGTTCTTTATCATAGCTTTTATCAATGTGTGAGGCTCAGACATTTGCTTTACTGGTCTGTAGTCCCTGGATCTCTTCCCTTCTTTCCTTCCTTGATCTTTAAAAGCTTGGGCTGCATCTGCTGCCTTCCATTCCTCTGCTACTGAGTGTGTGCCAAGTACTATGTTGCACGCTACACTTAGAACTTCAGTTTAGTATCTGAGTTCTGTGAACTGACAGGTATCATGCAGTCCTAGCAAATCACAAACATACTGTGCTTGGTCACTCACTCTGACCGTTTTGTGAGTTGAAGCATCAAAATGAATAAGATTTATAGCAGTACTCCAGAGAAATGCTGCATTTAAGGGAAATGGAGTAGTCTGCCATTTCAAGACTTAAAGGCATTGTTACAGTAAAAGGAATGGAGCCCGTATGAGTTGCAGATAAATTTGACTCTTCTGTCAACAGAAAAGGTGAATATCTGGAGTTGACAGGTTCTTGGTGATGGGTGGCATGGAGAAGATGGGGAGATTGTTTTTTGTTTCTCCTTGCACAGGAGCTAAGGACTGCTCAGAAAAAACAAGCGATTGGCAAGGTCATACCAAATTAAAGGAAGTGATTCTTCACCCTGTAATTCAGCTGTGTAAATAATTTCTGTGGGGTTTTGTAGAAGTTGAAATTATATGAGTTACAGAACTGAGTAGAGGTCTCAAAAATCAATGTAAGACTTTTAAATGCAGCTAGTCCCTGAGAGAAGCTGTTGGAAGAACAGTTAGTTAAGAATTACTATGTAATACTTGCCTTCCTATATTCTTTCTTATTGGTAACTTTTAGATGCAGGTTATGCATAGGCTGTCAGTGATTTTTGAGTGATTGTCCTGATTCCACAGATGTCATCCCTAGATGCTGCTTGGAGGAGAGTATGCCTGGGCCTCTGCTGGAAAATCTTGTTGGCAAGAGGAGCCGCAGTTACCCTAGCAAAAGAGCTCACGCTGAAACGATGTTTGCCAGTCACTGAACTCTTGTAACTTGTAAAAGCACATGGTTGCATACTTGAGTCTTCATTAGAAGGTTGCAAGCTCTGGTGACTGTGGACAGGCACGTTACTGATTATACAGGGCATCACCTACCACAGGCATGGACTCCTTGGTTGTTAGCTGGTTGCATAGAGTTGATAGGAATAAGGTAACTCTGTATGGGTGTCATTCATCAGGTGATGGCCAAAGCTTGCTTTGTTCAGCATCTGCTGTGGAAACCCAAGGTCTGCCTTCTGGGTCAGAATGTCAGGTGAGGGCTTGGGCAGTACTAGTGAGGTACTATGTGTGGCAGGTGAGAGGCTGGACTCAGTTTTGTGAAGGCTGGAGTGTGAGCAGTTGTGTTTTGGAAAGGGCATTAAACTTAGGGCACCTGTAATGGGGAAGGTGATGGCATAAGGCTAGAAGAGTCCTGGACCATGGAGAGTATTTAGAAGAAAAAAAGGAATTGGCATATATTGTTGGGCCGGACTGCTTGTAATATCACCTCTGTCTGCCCTTGCCTACCCAAGCCCATCATATAGCTTAGCAGCTGATGAATCGGAACTGTAAAATTCTTGGAATAGCTAGTTTCTTGGAAAAGTTTTTATTTTTTTCAGATTGCTTACTATGACATTACTATGAATAAGGGGAATTGCTGTGGATTTCATTTTTGTTGTTCCTTGTAGCCTGCTAGAAGCCATCTTTTATTAATATTTGGAATGTGGAAATTTTTATAGATATCCCTATAAACTGTAAGTTTCTTACACATTCATTTTCTTACAGAAACTTATTACTGAACATCTGCATGGTGTGGGATGATTGGACTTAGGGTGGATTGTAGCCAAGTTGTGGTTTTTGTTTTTGTTTTGTTTTTTCTTTTTGTTTGTTTTTTGTTGGGTTTTTTGTTTTGTTTTGTTTTTTCTTGTATTTTTTGTATTTTTTATTTATTTGTTTTTTCTCTGCTGTCAGAAAATAATCTGAACAACTGTGTTGTATCCCAGCACCTCAAGTGAATCTTTTTCCCTTGACAGATGAGATGTTTCTCTTCCATGCATTGGCTCAGGTGTTAATCTTGTCTGATACAAAACTGGTTTACCTCATGCAACTTGCAGCAAACTTCCTGCTTCTTCCTGCTGGATTTATTTTCTGTCTATTCAGCTTCTGGAACTGGATCGCTGTGAGAGTTTAATGAGTCCCTGCATGAAAAGTATGAGGTGGTGTGGGAGAAGGGAGCATGGGAGATTTCCCTTCTGAAAGCTTGCCGTGAGCTGTTGGCTTGTGAATCCTGAGCAGGAACGATTTACCAGCAGCACCTTTGTAGGCTGCTGGCCTGGCAGCTACTGAGTGCCTCAAGTTACAGATTGTTGCATTAAATTGGCTGCAGTTTGCTGTCTTCCTTGACCAAAGATGCCCTCTGGCTGCCTCACTGCTGCTTAAGGTGCTCCACTAAGACTGAAACAGGATGGTCACTAGAGTAGCTGATGGTGGGGCTCATCCCTGCATTCTGGATAACATGCTATGCTTGCTCTTTTGAATGAGTGTTACAAGTGGTGGGGGACCCTGAATCACTTGTTGCAGGTTCCTGGGAGAGAGGCAGAGATCCAGCCCCAAGCTCCTTTTTTAAGGGTATTTGGACTACCTGAGATCAAAATGGTATGCTATGAGTTGAATTGGAAAGGGTTTGTTTGGGAGGAGCTGTAGCTCAGGGGGTGTGCATGCAGTTTTGTGCTCTTCAGTGAGTTTTTGAAATTGAAGTATTGACATGAATTCACTCCGATCTAATTGAAAATGTGAAATCTTGGTTCTTAGTTTTGAAGGCTTGTTAATTTCTGCTGACCCTTTTGGAGTTACTTTTTTGGGTTTTTTTTTTTTTTTTCCAGTTATTGGCTCTAAATGAAAGCTTCAACAGACCATATGGGAATTCAGTAAAGCTTTTATTCTTAATTTTTGGTGCTTTCCACAGTATATTCAGGAAGTAATTGAGATTTCTTATTAAATCCCTGATTACCAAGGGTGTAGCACTTCTCTCCCTCTCACCCCTGTTCTTTCTTGTGTTTCTGTGTTATCTTTTTCCCTGTCACGGTTATTTTCCACACATCTAATCATGCTTTTCCAAATTAGCCCCATGCCAGAAATCTGAAACTATCAATTCCCCTTCAGTGTTTCTTCTCCAGCTACTAATACGTACTTAATGCTACAAGAGTTTCTGTTTTTTCTGTTAATACGTTTATTTTAAAAAGTTTGTGTGCACACACGAAAATAAGGCTTAGAAGCATGCTGGTAAAAATTAAGTGAAATATTGTGTTTCAAGTCAGTGGGGCTGGTTCTGTGACTCATGCTTTGTCTGTGGTTCGTTCTCCATTGATGCTGAATCTGTGCATCATCTGATCACTTGGCTGTATGCATTTGTTCCAGATGAAACGTGAGCATGTGATAGCATTTAAGTTGTGGTTAGAGCACGTGGTAGCATAGTAAAACAGCCAGCAGGCTATTTTAAGAGGGCAGATGATAACCTCATGTAGTACGGAGTCTTTTGCAGTAAGAAGACTCCTTCCTCCTGCCCCCAGTTCTTGCTCTGACATGCTCAGGGTGTGTCTGTGTCTATGAGCACTGCTGTTTTAAAAGGAGTCTGTCTCAGCAGTCTTACCTATGTGTCTGTGATACTCGATGGTAGTGACTCAGACTGGTATTTAGCCACTGTTTCCCTATTCTGCAGAATGGAGACCAGGATTGCAGGTAACACAACCTATTTTGGACCCAGAGAAGTTGGTTTTCCTCTTTCTCTTTTTTCTTTCTCCAACTTTTCTATGATATAAAAGAGGATTTCTGCTTCATTATATATGCCCCCTCTCTTTCCGTACAGCATGCCTTCTGAAACTAAGCTGAGACTTCAGAAATTAGTTGACAAATATTGATAGAACATCTATCTAGACAGAAGACATCTGAAATCGGTTAAGGCAAGCCATCCTTCCTGTGTCTTTTAGCTAAGAGTATGGAGATGTTCAGAGTTTAGTTTATGTTTACTACTTTAATTTGAAAAAGAAATCTAAATTTCAGTTATTGCAAAAGGAGGCATCTCCCTTCCTAATGTTTAAAACCTAGTTGCAGGTTTCTTGAATATATCAGCTCCTTCCTTAGAAGCTGTTTTATTCGGAGCCTCAAAAAATTTTGTGTGTCACTGTAGAGTTCAGCCATTGGTGAACAGCAGTTTGTGAAACCTCACACAGGTATGACTCAGGTCTGAGTTATTATGTTCAGGATCTGTGTTCATTCTCAGTGATCTCTGTACTTGCTTTCAGTTAGCATGAAATATTGGTCCAGTGTTTGTCCAGAACTATTTTTTGCATTGTTTTTTTCCCCTTAAGGCTTTTTCTTAAGTAGTTTCTTCTTAAATTATTATCAGAGGGGAAGTTGGGAAGAAATTGTAGATGTATGAATATGATGGACCCATAATGTATGTTTCTGCCTTGGGATAGGAAACAGCTTGCAGATTCCATTGCAGTAACTGCTTGCAAGTATGATATTTATACGGAGGAGAAGGTGGCTGTTTACCGGTCAACTTTACGTAGTACTTCACAAGCTGTGATAGACATCCTGTAAGCTGAAACTCAAGAAAGCTTGTGTTTTCCATGCTGTTCCCTCGTGGTGGTGTTGGGAGGAGCTTGGTGGAAGGATGGGTGCCCAGCAGGATCTGAAGCAGCAGAAGCTGTGGAATGGAGGGATAACGTCCCAAAACCATCATCTATTACTGTGATTTTTATTTTTCTTTTTAAAAAGAGAAGAAATGTAACCACTCAAATGACCAGCCATTGCCGTAACTTGCAGTTCATATCTAATCACAGAATGGTTTGTGTTGGAAGGGACCTTAAAGACCATCTAGTTCCAACCCACCTGCCATGGGCAGGGACACCTTCCACTGCCAGGTTGGGGACTGTAGCCTTGCAAATCTGATCAATTGATACTTGTTGATAACTGTTACAGTTACTGTCAATTGAATTCAAACTGATTATCAGCATTTCTTGAAGAAAGGCCTAAAAACTGACTTCGCAGGCTTTTTCCTGCTAAACTGATTTTTAATGAACTGTTCATACAAGAAGCTGGTTTCGTTAAGTATAAGCTTCTACTGTCTGAATCAGAAGCACAATCCCGGAATAGCTGCTAGCATTGTTCTTGGGGAGATGTGTCTGTGTGTGAAGTGGGACCTAGAAGCTGCTTTCCTTCTCTGCAGCCTGTTTCATTTGGAGAAATCTCCCGTTAGTTCTGTGGGGTTTGCTGTTGTTTGCTTTCATTTCTAAAATTCGGGCTAGCCTTTCTGTTACCTGTGACACTGTATTCAATCCCCATGGCAGTTTTGGCTTTTAATCCACTCACACCCTTTAGCTCTGAATAGCTTGGTTTGTCTGTCATGTCCAAAAGAAACGCTATGAAAACAGGAGCCTTCTTTTTTAGTAAACGATTACTGGTGCATTGCAGTTTTTCTGTAGTGTCAGTGCTGATAAGCACTGTAGAAGTGTGTGTATCTCAATTACAGGGTCAGATGACACAATCACTTCCAGAAAGGAAAATACTTTGACACTTGGGAGACACTTCTTGCTGATTTCTTAAAAGTTATTTCTTTCACTGTGGAGACTTGAGCTTTGATCTCTGGAGCATTGCTATGGTCCGTGGCTGCCTTAGTAGAGTACAGAACATTAAGTAGAACCTGTAAACCAGCAAGTTTAGGAAATTAATCTAATTTGTAGTTTACTGAGCACCTAATCTTGGTCATCTAAATGTATCATTCTTACTCTGTGCAGCAGGCACGCATCTAAGCAGGTGGGCATTGCACTTCATTCTGAGTGAAGTGCTTGGGTCTAATTTTTACTCCTCATTCAAATATCTTTGGTTCTTTCATTCTTAGTAATTGGACTGCTGGGAGAAGGATAAGGTGGAGATTTCGGTTCTTATGTTTAGAAAGAAAAGTTAGTTATAATTCTTTAGGACATCCTTCAGCTTTCTCCTGTGTTTTTTCCCCAAAACATATGACTATTTATCCATGTCCTTGTTAGGCAAAAGCAGTGGCAGTCTGTGATGGCTTGTGCACTCATTAGCCAAGAATTAATTTTTACCATTTTAATCACAGAGTGATTAAACAGAGCTGTTTATATTCAGTTCCAAGCATGTACTTTGTGGGGTTTTTTGGTCCTGTGTGTTGTCTTATTTACACACAGCATTCCCCGTGCATTTTTACATGGGTTTCCACAGCTGTGTTCCTGATTTATTTTAGGAGAGTAGTTTACATAGTTCTTATCTGTGTATATCAGAGAGAGAGGTGAGTTTTACTAGGCTGAATCTTCCTTGGGGTATGTTTATGGCCAGATTTCCCTGTTGAGATGCCTCTCCATTGGCACTAGAAGATGCTTATGCCATTGCTTTGTTTCAGCTAAGCAAGTAGGTGTAACCTGTTGTGATGGGAAGTACCAAGGCATCTCAAATTCAGTGTCTCAATCAAATGTTATCTTTGGTAATTTCATTGCAGCACCTTTTGGTTTTGCCTGTAGATCTAGGAGTGTGAGCTTCCTTAAAGCTTTAGTACTCAAACATGTATTAATACTGTGTACCACTGAATGTCTCGCTCTCAGTGCCAGCTGAGATTATCACTGTGTGGTATCATCTATAAGATTCAAAACCTGCAAAGCAATTTGAAAGTGATTCAGGATGAAGATGTGATAGATGGAATTTTTGGTTTGCTGTGCAGGTCAAAATTTGAAACAGGCTTATGTGTTCTTACAGGCTTAGACAAACGTAGGCAGTGCTAACCTTTCTATTTCTTTGCTACTTTTTCGTGGTTTTTTTTTTTAATTCCATTTTAGTTTGCTACTACTAGAAGTTTATGGTTAAAAATACCAAATTCTATGACTTTCTTACTAAAGAATTAATTTGAGGATACTAACTTGCTGTGTTACAGTCTAAAACCAGATTTTTGAAAGCTTCTGAAATTGTACAGTTCATCTTCAGAAACTATTTCTTGGTGTAGATTTTATGCCATTTTTGCCGGGGTTGGTGAAAAATAGGTCGTATTTAGTGTTGGAAATGTTCAGATCTTTGAAGCAGTGGCCTCGGTAAAACGTTATGTAGTATTTGAAATTAATGCTCTTTAGAATCATTAGTGCTTTGATGCAGCTGGTTTGTTTGGGCAAAAAGGAGATCTTGGAGCTGGAAAGCTTTAATGTATCTTCAGGGACTCTGAAACAAGGCTTTTTTTTTTCTTTATTCCTCCTTTGTGTGTGTGTGCTCTTAGAATTTGTACAGTAAAGGTATATTTGGAAACATGCATGTGCAGAGATGTGCATGCAGATGAGACAAACTTCAGTTTTTACGTTTTTAGTGCTGGTTGTGCTGCTTTTGTAGATAACATGCTGCGTCTTAAAGGTATTCCTAGTTGTAGGAATCAAAGCTTTGTAGGTGATGTAGTGTTTTTAGAACAATTAAGATTTTACTTTCTAGGAACAGGTTATAGGAGCAGTAAAATTAATTCCAAATCTCCTTTTATATATTCTTTACCACTGAGTTTTAATTCCTCTTGTGAACTGTTAGCAAATCACACAGAAACCCTGCACTGCAGGTCTGTTCTCTCAGTTATTTTCAAACTTCTTTTCCTCTTGACTTATCCTTAATTTTTGAAACAGAACTCAATTTTTTTTTTTTCCTAAGCTCTCCCTTGTGCTGTGCATTACAGCATTTGGGCAACAGTATGCTTCATAGAGCTTTCCAGAACATTTGTAATCATCTCTTCTCCCCGCCTTCCCTTCCTCTCTCAGTTGTCATAGTTCCCTGCTTTTCTTATCTCCCTTTTTACTGCTGCAGCTTTCACATGATAATGTACTGCTCAGGAACAGCTGCTGCATAATGGCTCAATGGGACACAGCACTGCTCAGAGCTGACCTAATGTGAGATGAAATGAGGAAATTTGTGCTTAGCATGTAGGCTTACCTATGGGGTTTTTTTCCAGCTTGGGTGGATTAGGTGTCATTGTGGGAGGGCAGACCATGGATAGACTGTGGCTTCCTCTTGCCAGCTGCTCCAGGGGTAGAAATACACTGCAGGTGGTGGCACAATGGAGTGAGGTGTTGGAGATTCTTAGTGTCTTAAGAAGCTCACCCATTTCTAACCATGAGTTGCTTTATTCCCTGTGGCTTGGTTATTCATGCTCCCATGGCCAAAAATGTTTCAGACTGTTCACTAGGAACAGGTGGAGTGACATGTTGTCCGTGGTCTCGCTGAGCTTTGCCAAGTCACCTTGCTCATTTCCTTTCATTTCCTCTGGGTGAGTGAGCCAATGTTCTCATAATCTTTGGTGTTAGAGGCCTGAGGCCATCAAACTGAGCTGGAAAGTGTCCTGTTGGTTTAATGCGCACAGCCTATGGCTTACCGCTTATTTTGGGCTGGCTGGTGAGGTTAGCAGCAGCAGCTCTACCTGTGCTGCACAAATGTCTGGGCTGCTCGTAAGTCAGCTCCTCAGCTGCCTGCAGTTATGGTGCAGTGCTGTAAAGAAAGCTGTCATCTATTTTTGTCAGACAGATGCTTAAAATGTTACTATCTACTGCGAATGTGTACTGGAACATACCTGTGTATATTCAAGGCAGTAGTCTAGCAAGGAAATACTTATTAAGCAAAGCCTTTCTGTTTTACTCTTAAGCACTAAGTGAACTTTTCTTAAGATGACTGTTAGAGTCTTCCTGATGCTCTGTGGTTTAAGGATACATGCAAGGTAGGAGACATGAAGAAAAATGGTATGTCTGTAAGCTTGCCTGAACCACCCCCATTTTTTATTTATTTTTTTTCCGGTCTCCAGTTGTAGGCCTGGCCTTATGCAAAATTTAAAAGTACTCCCTCCATAACTGGCTTCTGACTTAATGGGCTGAAAGGGGGGCATGAAATAGTATAAAGGATACCTGAAGCCTTGAAACTGACTGTTTGGCTAAAGAATGCTGCTGCAGGCTTGCTGTGCATGCCTTAGTCTGCTCCCCAGTTACATTCTCAACCTTGTCTTCTAATTTTGTTTCACCAATTCTTTAGTTAATGTTTTTCCAATCTCAGTAGGTACTGGTTTTTGCAGGGCTTTAAGTGAAGAGCATTGTTATGTTAGTTTTATTTCCTTATGGCTATTAGAACATAAACGACACTTTGAACAGAAGTCTAAACCACTAACCCTCAGTGGATGATTATTATCATGGCCATTTTAAATGTGATGGAGTTTAAACAGATGCATGTGGAGGTCAGTTTTATTTTAAAATGAGAGGCTTTAATAGTTGAACCACCAATGCGTGCATGAAATGGCTCTCTAATGTGCTTCATTTGGTATTTAAGAGATGTCAGCGATGGAAAAGTCAATATGGCTCATGTGAAATGAAATTAAAAACAGGCTTATTAATAGGCTTAAATACAATTACAAATGTGGAATGGCCATCCAGCATACACCTTGCTATAGGGGATTTGCTGCCATTGATACTGTGTTAGTTAACATTTCATTAACGACCTGGAAGAGGTCAGTAATTTGTTAGCAATAAAGTTTGCAGCCAACTGAAATCCTAGGGGCAGAAACATGCAGGCATAGTTATGGAAAGTCAGGCTGGTATATTTGGAATTGGTGAGGGGTGTGGAAAGGGAAACCAGAACCTGCTGGTCAGGATGGGCAATCAGCAGGCTTTGGCAGTCACTGTCCTGTGATTGAAAGGCGTTTCATGCTCTTAGAGTATATGCATAATGTTGCAGATCACACAACACCCCTTGTTATTAGGTAGTTTGGTCTGGTCTGCTTCTAGAATACAACATCTGCCTGGGATATTGTCATGCTTTACCCTAGCTGACAGCTCAGCCCCACATGGCCACTTCTCACTCCCCCCTGGTGGAATAGGGAGAGAATCAGAAGAATAAAAGTGAGAAAGATACAGTTTAATAGGAAAAGCAAAAGCCATGCACACAAGCAAAGCAAAACAAGGAATTCATTCACCACTCCCCACTGGCAGGCAGGTTCAGCCATCTCCAGGATAGCAGGGCTTCATCACATGTGACCATGAATTGGGAAGACAAATGCCATCACTCTAAATGCTCCCTCCTTTCTCACTCTTCCCCCAGCTGTATATGCTGGCATGATGCCATGTGGCTGGGATATCCCTCTGGTTAGTTGTGGTCAGCTGTCCTGGCTATGTCCCCTCCCAGCATCTTGTGCACCCCCAGCCTGTTTCTGGTGGGGTGAGAGGCCGAAAAAGCCTTGACTGGGTAAGCACTTCTCAGCAGTAACTGAAACATCCCTCTGTTACCAACACTGTTTTCAGCACGGATCCAAAACATATGCCATACTAGCAGCTATAAAGAAAAATTAACTTTATGTCAGCCAAAACCAGTGCAGATACTTGATGCGTTAAATGTTGGGGTCCAGGAGAGAACAGAACAATGTGAGAAGGACATTAAAACCTGGTAAAACAGGTGAGTACTGAGAGGCATATGTGGATGAGCCTGCTTAGCTTGAATTTCATTGATTCCCAGCTATTTATAAATAGCAAAGTGCTTCCAGTGTAAGGTTCCTAATATGGTCCCTGTTTGTATTTAATAGGCGTGCTTCATGTTAATGCTTATATAAGGCATATCTGCATGTGGTCAATTCTATGGAATTCATAAAAACAAAAGCCTGTTATTTAAATAGTTTGTTCAAAAGATTTGGCGTGCTTGGGTCCTTATCTGATGTGATTTATGATGGTTTTGTACTTGCATCCTGATTAATGTTCTGTCTGAGTCTCTTGGTGGAAGATGAGGATTGGAGAACAGGAGAATAAGCTTATCACAGCTAGAATCTCTGCAGAGTTAAAAATGTTTGCTTGGAAAGCAAGGGCATACTTGGAAATATTTTTCCATAAAGTCTTGTTTTATATCTATAGATGTCTCTCACTTAATGCTTAACACAAATCTCAATATTTCCAAGGTAATATCTAAGTGTTCGCATTTTTAGATTTTAAGAGCTGTAAGCATGTGCAAGTTTGAATTCACATTGTGTTTCTGACATGATTTGAGAGGTGGGTTATGCCAGTATTCCAGAAGATTTAGCATTCAGACCTTGCTATCTGGTAATAGTTTGCAAGGTAAAAATAACTCTGCTTGATACTTGGATCTCAAAATTCAGCTTTGATTCTTGCAGTGGCAGAATTGGGGGTGTTGTATGAGGGAGACATTTGTCATCCAGTGGCACTGAATAGGGAAGTTACTGAATGACTCTTTCTCACTCAAAATATGATGTTTTAAAGAGTCGGTTCTCACAGCTGATCTGTCCATGAAAAATGGAATGAAGATCATAGACTACATGTAAGTTGGACTCCTCTTGAAAACCTGGAGCAGACTGTTTTCTTTGTCAGTCCCATGGAAGCTCCTTTTAAAGCATCTTGATGCTTTTACTTGTGTCAGAGTTTTCAAATACATTGTGAAATGAACAAGCCTCCACTAAGAAGAAGGATGTGGGTGTTTGGTGGGGTTTTTTGTTGTGTAGGTTTGTGGGGGTTCTGTTGTTTTTTTGTTTGGGGTTTTTTTTGCCTCAAGACTTCAGAGCAGCTAAGCTTTTTTCCTCACTTTTTATCTCTAGGTTAGTTTATTCTTAAACATCTGTTATGTTAGGAGAAAACCTCTCTGGAGGGTGTCATGTCCCCCTTCCTGTTATCAAACGCTACTAGTGAACATAATGGCCATGAGAGTGTTGAGGATGGCTTCCTGTCAGAGTTGCTTTACGTAAAATTGCAAGGAAGCGAATGTTTCTCGTATCCTTCCATTGTGTTGTTTCCTGTGAAGCGGCAGACTGGATGTGAGTCCTGGATACAGACTTTTTTATGGCACTATACATGTTGGGATGCTCCAATCAAATCCTCGTTGGTGTCCCTTATAGTCTCAGCATAGCAGGAAACGAGACTTCCTCGCATCCTGTTGTTCTCCAGTTAGCCTGACTTTGGAGAGCTCCTGGCTCTGTCACAATCCACAATGAAGGTGAGCTTGAAATGAAGTTAGGATTATATATATATATGTTTTTGTAAATTTAAGCTATAGTTTTATAACCTTTTTTTCCTGAAACATTTGTTTTTTTTAATAGTTCTCTCTCCCCCCCTGTAGTACCTTTCTGATACTGTTCTGGTGTCAACATAAGTGCCTTTCATGTATTTAATTTATTTAGGATTACATCTGTCGTTTCATGATTCTGTTCATACTTGTAGTTTGCTTGTTTAAAACTTACCACAATAAGCATGTAGCTAACAACGAAAATGTTACACTTCTGATGCTTTCTTATTCCGTTACAGCTTAAATATTTTCCGCGTTTTGAGCAGTGGTTAAGCTAGTCTGGTTTTGTGTTTAAGCCAGGTTTTGTGTGTTCTGCTGTCACCTTATTGGTATCCTTTTTTATATCTAAGTAGAAATTATGTTATTAATAAAACTTAACACAGCTTTTTTTTCTGTGAAATTATTGTATTTTTTTTTTTTGCTTAATGTCTTTTTTGCATACATAATATTTAAATACTTCCCTGTGTTTCAGGGAATTTCACAACTAGGCAATTCCCTAGTCCCTCTCCTTATTCCTTACAGCTTCAAATAAATAAGGGATGTCTTTGAATTATCTGTATCCCAGAGAAAACATGATGAAATAGTTATTTATGTGTGTGGTAACTGCTTGAAGTGTTTTAGTGTTCTCCTCTACTTGATTTTGTGTCTGTTTTGTGGCATTGCTCTTCTGAGCTGTATACACACTACCTGAGCTTGAGGAATGTCAGCACGTGCATGTACAGCTGAGGTAGAACTGCTGCTTGTTGGGACCAGAGATGATCCTCACTCTGAGGGGGAAACAAGTGTGCATGTTAACATATTCAAGTATCTCAAATACTGTGAATAGCTGCGGAGATTTCTTTGTCTTACTGAACACCACTGTCATTAAATGCTTCCTAAATCTGCTCTGCCTTTGCCAGTATATCACTTAACCAGCCATAACTGGTCTGGCAGCCCCTTTTCTGATTACTAAAGTAATCAGCTTTCATTAAAATTCTCGCTTAAGTTAAGCTAGCCTTCCTTTGTCCCTTTCTTTATTCTCCCCTGGGAATATGTTTTGTTTTTTCCTTTCCTGCCTATGGAGACTGCTTTCTGGGGTACAGACTTCCTGCTAGTGCCTGTGGGATGGGTCTGTTATCATGAAACCAAACCAGTTTTTGTTGACTTTTTAGATAAAAACTACTACACTGAGGAAAACTGAAGCTTGTTCTGTTTCTTGTATCAATTGGAACAACTGTAACAGCTATCTTTTATTGTCCTCTTTCTAGTCTTGCACAAGGGAATACTGAGACTCCTTTAAACCTGTGCAAAGTCTGTTGTGAGAGCTGTTTTCATGAGACTTTGGATGAGTGTTTCCATTACCTCAGGCAAATATTATGGGTGTCTCTCTTTCTTCTTTTTAAAAATATCTCCCCCCCCCCCCCCCCCAAAATCCAGATGTGTAATGTCATCACCCAGTGCTTGAAAGTTACTGGAGTGTTTTCTATAAGATAGTTTAAGGTTTGGATCTCTTTCCCACAGTTAAAAAAGAAAAATAAAATAACCCTCGTGTTTCATATCTCCCTTTCCCAAACCTTATTCTCCATCTGACCTATCCAGCAACTTTACTCTCTGTAAAATTCATTAATTTTTGACTGTGCAGCCTTCCTCTGTGTCTGTTAGAAGAAAGAGACAGTAGGTACATTGTGTAGTACTTTTTTAAAGTATTTGTAGTAATTTTTAAAGTACGTTCTGCGTAATCAGGTACTGTGCCTGTGAGCTGCTACAGAAAATGAAAAGTATGCCAACAGTAATGGTACCCAGTAACACTTCTGGCCAAAATGTCTGAGGAAAGCTTCTCTCTTCTGCTAATTACATTGTATTCAACTTTCCTATAATTTAAATAATACTTGATAGTTTTAGTGAATATGTTCTTCAGGTTTTGTCAAAGGCAGCTGTTTCTATATCCTCTATTTAAAAAAGGGGAGAAGGGTGTTTGTTTTTTAAAGGATGGGAAGACCACATTGTTTTACTGGTCCATAAGAGCCACTGAAAAGGTGATATCTTGATTGGTAACTTCTACAGTCATGGTTTGCATGATACCATAGAAATGCTTAGTTTAAAGGCTTGTTTTTATAACTTATTGCATTTTCTTTTGTTTTCAGACTTTTGATGCAAATGACCTGTATCAGGGACAAAATTTCAGTAAAGTTCTCAGCTCTCTTGTGGCTTTAAATAAGGTGACTGCGGGTAAGTAGACTCTGCTCTGCCTTGGTGCTCACAATTACCTTTAACTCACATCAGTGTGTATTTATACCTGTTTATACGTGCATGATAAAAGGAACAAGTGCAGCATTTTTTAAAGATGTTTTGTTCATCTTGTTAAGACTTTGACAGTGGCCCCTCTGAGTTCTCTAGTCTCTTCTTCTGCAAAAGGAAGCTTTGCAGTGGAGCTAAGGCTGACCTTTTTAGCTGGCAAGAATTCTTAGTGAAAGGGCTTGTTTTTCTTGTTTGTTTTTTATGTTTTCCCCCAGTTTGAAATACTGAAGTTAACTTTTGCTCCTCTGTCTTCCCGTATTTGAGCAATCTCATCAAGGTTTTGTTATTCTCTCCACTCGTCTTTTGCTGGTACAAACCTTTCTTGAAAGTAAAAAGGATAGCCAACATCTTTGATTTCTTAAGCCATGCATATTTCATTTAGATAGCAGATAGAAGTCATGAGCACCCACCTCAAGCTCTTTGGTGTGAAGGAGGGAGCTGTAGAACTAACACACAGGTGAGAACCGCCCATACTTCATTGTGGGGTGAAGCTGTGCTAAATCATGCTGTCTGGACTCATGGGCAATCAAGAAATGTTAACATCGGTGACCCTTTTTAGGCTTCTTGCTGCTCTATGGTAGGGCTTTACACTGTCAGCAGCAAGTTTCAGTAGTGGTCATCAGATTACAGTCTGGGGAGAGAGATAATTAAAAAATGGACCATAGTTGTCAATTTTTATGTGAGGAAGAAAAGGAAGCTGATGAAAGTCAGTGGTGTGGATTGGTGTTTTGTTGTTTAGTAGTATTATGATGAGTACCCTTGTTAGTTACTCCTCTGATTCATTGCAACAGAGGTTTTTTGTTTTGGTGACTTCCCTTCCCCTCCCTGCATGAGAACACTCTCAGGAGTGAGTTTTACAATCAGATTCTTAGTTCTAATGAGTGGGTATGGAGCAATACCATTAACTTCTTTGGAGCCATTTACAGCAGTTGTAGATGCTGCCTTTCATCTTAACTGCAAGTGCAAATGCAGACCATTTCAGCACATCTTTAAAGCTGCTGTACACTGACCGTAGCTGTCTTAAAAGGGGAGAAAAAGTGCGGCTGTTTGGTCCAGACATCAATAGATAAATACCCACATCAAAAAGCTGCAATTGCATCTGGCTTAGAAAGAACCCAGGCTAATCCCTTTCATTGGGGGGTGATGGTGGTATGGTAACCAAAATCAAAACCACATGCAAGCTGTGGTGTTACCTCATTCCTAAGAGGAAGCAGCACTGCATAAATCTCCCTGACCAAGAGCTGTTTGTTCTTCCAAACAGTTTTCTTTAATTGGGTGACTGTGTAGAAGGCATTTTAGACTCATATCTCCCTACTCTAGTATTGGAAGATGACTTTCAGATCCCCATCTGGATTCTCAAGAATTTCAAGTGGACACAGGTTCTTCTAAGATGGGCCTTTCTGCAATGGAAGGAGTGTGAGTAATGAGCACAAAGACTGATAAAAGGCTGCTATGGATACACACTCCATCAAATCCTTAACTTCAGAGGGGTAGGGTCAAGTTTTCAGTCACTATTTGTAGAAAGAGAACTGGTACAGGGAGATTGAGATCGCAATAGAGAAGAAGTGGTGTTACAAACCCTGGAAATCTTTGGATGGATGGAACAGTGAAGATTCCGAGAAAATCACCAAATTAATGTTTGTGAAATGTGCACATCCTATTGCCATTCAAGATTCATGAGTTGAAGTTTTTCTCACAATAATCCCATTGAGAAATTCATTGAACATGCTTTATTTAGTATTTTAATGGAAACTTTAATGGATACATGGGATCTGCAAGCCTTTTAAATCTTACAAAAAATCAAACTGGTTCGGAAGTATTCAGATGTTATTGGTAAAAATACTTGAAATTTGCATGTGGTTTGTGATAGTTTTCCTTCTTTTCATCTGAAACACATACATGCAATTTCTAATTCAGGCCTCAAAAGGTGCTCTTGTGTTGGTGTTTTTTAGCTCTGCTGTTGTGAAGTAGAAAATTTGGGAAATCAGACTGCACTTAAACGAATCCTAAGTGGTGTGTTTTAGGGTTGCCCAGGGGCTGGAATGCACTGCCATGGGTCAACCTGATCCTGGTTGCCTAAGTAATCTGTGTCAAAGTATGATGCTGGATTTGGTGGTGCGTCTGTTCTGCTTGGCTGCAGTCAGGAAACATGGCAAACTGGACATGGAGATGTTTCAGGTTACTTCTAATCCTTAAGTTCTATTAATTGATGATGGTTATGGCCACCTTAAAGTTTTTGGTAGTGTTAATGTTAGCCATAAATTTATGATTTACAAGTGAAGGCCATGATCTAATCTCATTTCTCTCCCAGCCATCTTTGAAAACACAGATATGTCCTTTCTGTAGAGGACTATAATTGCCAGGTTTTATGTTAATATAGTTGCCTTTAAGTGCCTTTGCGAAAGCAGGTTCACAAAGCGTGAGGTGTTTTATGACCAGTGTGTCATGATGCTGGGTGCTGGGACATCTAGTCCATGTCAGGCTTTGTCAAGAAAGGTTAGACCAGATGATCCTTGAGATTTCTTCCAACTTTGTATTCTATGATTCTATCCACACAAAATATGCAACTTGATAGTTTTAATATTGCACTATATGACTAGTGAACATATATTTACATGCTTTTTTTTGAAGGATAACAAAGACTCATTTAAAGAGGTGGACCAGAGGAAGGTGTTTTCTGCTCAGTTACTGTGGACTTGAAGGATCCTTTGTCAACACTTCTGTGCTTGTAGTCAATCTCAAACTCTTTTCCTCCTCCTTCATCTCAGCTGGTGTTGAATGCCATGCTGAAGTCAAGAAATGAAGTTAAGATTGAGTTGTCCCTTCAGTTGTCCCTTGACATGGAACATCAGATATGCTTTGTTCCTCAGTTTCCTCATGGAACTGAGCCTGTATGTGCCATTTACCTCAGACCAGAAAAAACTTGGATTTGCCTAATCATGGTCTGCTTTAGTCTGAAAGTAACTAATAGGTGACTTGTACCTCTGATATAGTGGTCAGGTGCTGGAAGCAAAGCAGCTACTAGGAAAAAGTAAGAGGCATAAAACCCACGAGAGCTTGTGTAATTGAGGTTTGAGATGGAAAATGCTGCACTGTTTTCAGGGCTCCTTGAAGCCCAGGTGCTCACTGAACGATTTACTTGTATGTGGGAAAACTTGAGAAAAAGGAATTGCTTGCCATACTCATGCAAAGGAGCAATGCTTGTCTGATATGTCGCCTGTGCAAGGACTCTGGGAGCGTCCCCCTCCTGGGGGTTTGGCTGTGAGGACTGGGAGAGCTGGTCCCAACATAGTTCCGTGGAGAGGCTCCCAGCAGTGCTGTGGGAGGCCAGCACTGGCCTTAAGAGCCACTTTCAGCCCTGTCCTGTGTCTGGCTGTGGCCTGCTAATGCCCACCCCATCTATGAGTGGGGCGACATCCTGTCCCAAGATACGTGCCTGATGTCCAGGGCTGGCACTGCTCCGGTGCCCAGCTGTCCTGCTCCTGGCTGGCACAGTGGGTTGAGCCCTGCTGCAGCCTTGGTGCCTCCCAGCCCACAGGGACCCCTGTAGTGCCCTGACAGCAGTTAACACCGCGCTTCAGAAGAGCACCTCAAATGGGGGTGCTTCTCAGAGTAGAGAGAGATGAAAGAGGGGAGAGGTTTCGGGAGGGTGATGTTTTTTTGAGAAAGCAGCTTTCTTTTTTCTACCCCTTCTATCCCTCCCCCTTCCTCCAAAGAAGAAATAGCTTAGTTGGCAAAAAAGGGATGAGACAAAGGAGCATAGGAAAAAAGACAGTGGAAGGAATGTTTTAATTGAGAAGGGGGGGGGGGGGGGTGGGAAAGCAAAGAAACAGATGTGGCTGGCTTTACTTCAAGCAAGTTTTATGCATTCAGAATTCTTGGCCATTAGCTAAAGTGATGCTGGTTAATTACCTTTAAATAGGCTGGTAGTGAGTAGGAATGGAGAAATACAACCCTAACCCTCCTTTTCTAAACAGCTCAAATGGTTTCCCTGTCTGTGTGGGGAAGAAACCAGTGTCTCAGGATTTTGGATTACTTGTTATTTTATTTTAAATCTTGAAATTCTGAGAAACTACAGATATATTGTATCTGCTCTAAGCACGTGAATTTTGGAGGTAAGCTGAAGTTACATGCACATTTCTCAGATTCTAATACCTACTTATTTTTTTTTTTTCTGTTGCAGACATAGGGCTAGGCAGTGACTCTGTGTGTGCACGTCCCTCATCTCATCGGATAAAATCTTTTGATTCTCTTGGATCCCAGTCTTTACACAGTAGAACTTCAAAACTCTTCCAGGGACAGTATCGGAGTTTGGTAAGTTGTAGAAGTGAAATATGCTGTGGTGTGGCTTTATTTATTTTTTTTATGGGATTTCTAAGTAAACTGTAGTGGAGCAGAGTAACTTGTTTCCTCTCACCTCTGTTTCAAGCCTGTGACATTCTATTCTTGTACCTTTTCTTATGATGTTCCAAAATCTGTGCAGCTGTGAACTTCTATTACTCTTTTTCTCACTTACCACTCTGTTCTCTGCATACACAGTATCTCCCTGGATTTATTTCTTTTCAGTATAAGGACTTGCTTTTCCAAATGCAATAATCTCATTTTCTTCATGTCTATGAGTTTAGGGACAATGATTGAAGGACAGTCAAGCCTCAGCAAAAGTGCTAGTTTTAATGTTGCAGTATAGGTAGTTATTCCTGTTTTCTGTTATGTTTCAAGGTGAATCCTTCAACTAGCCTTCAGGTACCGAGTGGTATAGGCAGCTGTTTTAAGTACAGCTGAAATCAGGATGGAGAACTGTATTGAAACTGTAGGGTTCTTTTGCTGACTAAAAGGTTTGCAAGGAGGGTTCAGAATTCCTAATATAAACTGCTTTTTTCCTTGCTTGAAGGAGGCTGTTTTGAGCTATGTGATGATTGCTGTGTGAAACTTGAAACACAGTTGTCTGCATAAGCTTTCTTAGGTGTGGTTTGATGTGTTTTATCTGGTAGTAGAGCCCATGCAAGTTCTTGCTGTAGGCCACTAATTCCAGTTCCCACTCTACTGTTCACAACCCACTCAGTTTTGGTGATGCAGCTGTTTGTGGGACTAGCTGTTAGCTGGATCACTGAAATAATCAGAGTTCTGAAGTATTTTTGTAACCTTGGTGATACGAGCAGCTCTTTAGAGTGTTGCATAGGGGTAGGGAAGCGCAGGAAAGAGGGCAAGAGAGCTAGTGGAAAAACTCCATAAATTCTTAGTTTGGTTTTGCTGCAGTAGATAATCAGATAGTTTGGAACAGTGCTTGCCAAATGTGCTGAGCTTTCTGCATGTTTTCAAAGTTGTTTTTGCCCTCATTCTCCTAAAGCTTCTCAGCTATTGAAAGTCTGTCTGTTAAATTGAGTTGTGATACAATGATGTGCTGTAGGTATGAATTAAGCTGACATGTTAGAAGATCCCAGTGATGATATGCAGTACATCTTTTAATCATCTCAGCTATCTAGACAACATGTAGGTGAAATTCTTCTGCTTGGATAGTAGCAGATTTTTTTACACAGTCATTTTCTCACTTAGGATTTTTTTTAGTTACAGAAGTATCAATCCTTACCTATGATGGAGACAGACATGATTTGTAATGCTGTCCTCCCAGTTCCAGTGCAGTGGATTGTATTTGGATTATTTGAAGATGTCCAGCTATTTAGCTTTTTGGCTTAAAAGTTTGCCCCGACTCTCATGAAATGTTTGAATGACGCAGATACTCAAAATTGACATCCAAGAAAAAAGTGTAGAATTTAAACATCAGTTATTTGAAAGACTTCTTAGAAGTAGCTGTTCTAATATCTGGGTGTTGTGACAGAGCGATAATCTGCCTTCACATCTGTAATAGGGGACGGGTGTATGAAGACAGGCTGAGAAAGCTGGGGCTGTTGAGCCTGGAGAAGAGAAGGCTGCGTGGAGACCTCATAGCAGCCTTCCAGTATCTGAAGGGGGCCTATAGGGATGCTGGGGAGGGACTCTTCATTAGGGACTGCAGTGACAGGACAAGGGGTAATGGGTTAAAACTTAAACAGGGGAAGTTTAGATTGGATATAAGGAGGAAATTCTTTCCTGTTAGGGTGGTGAGACACTGGAATGGGTTGCCCAGGGAGGTTGTGAATGCTCCATTCCTGGCGGTGTTCAAGGCCAGGTTGGACGAAGCCTTGTGTGGGATGGTTTAGTGTGAGGTGTCCCTGCCCATGGCAGGGGGGTTGGGACTAGATGATCTTGAGGTCCTTTCCAACGCTAACTATTCTATGATTATATATATATACGTTTGTATATATATGTGGACAGCTGCAAGTCTGATGTGCTGCAGGCTTACAGCTTTGCTAAGCTTGAAACAAATGATTTGTGAGTACTTATTCAAAGTAAATTGCCTGTTTTTCTAGGACAGAAGGCTGTCCTTCTCCATTGGTAGCCCATGGAGAATTGCACGTTTTCAGGTGTGGAACCTTTCAACCTGTTCAGTTACAGGGTGGTGGTGGTGGGGGGAAGAGAAATTTTAAGCTGCAAACTCTTTATTTATATCCAGAATCAAATTAAACTTAAGTAATTTCTGCCCTCCAAGCCCAGAAAGTTTTAGGAAAAAAACTCTCTAATGTAAAAATGTAAACCTGTTGTTTCTTTGTAGTTGCCAAAGGCAGTTTCCATTTATACTATGTATAGAAAATAAAATTTGATTTCTTGGGAGAATGAGAATTATTTTCATTTTAGTTTTGTTACCAACTTCTTACTTGAAGGGGCTGTATTAAGACAATATATTCTTGGGACTGATACAAATCCATATATTAAAAATGAGAGAAATACTGGAAATGGCAAATCCTTACACTGGCAGTTCCTTACAATACTTAGAGTAAAAATGTGTGGGGAGTGTTTTGTGTGGATTAGAGGCTGTTTCCATTTTATGGATACTTCGGATTTGTTCATGGAATAATTCTTTAAATCTCTAATGTGATCTTGTTCTCTGTATTCTCACTAGGACATGACAGATAACGGCAACCATCAGTTGGTGGTGAGAGCAAAATTTAATTTTCAACAGACAAATGAAGATGAACTTTCTTTTTCAAAAGGCGATATTATTCACGTTACAAGAGTGGAAGAAGGAGGCTGGTGGGAAGGAACTCTAAATGGCAAAACAGGCTGGTTTCCAAGTAACTACGTACGAGAAATAAAATCGAACGGTGAGTTCTGAAGGAGCACTTATTTGCTGCACGAATTCTTGCTTTGGGTAGACGTTAATAGTTGGTTGATTCGTTAAAAATTCAAATGCTTTTTGTTTAAGTTTGACTGTATGTACTGTATTATTCATTCACAGCAACCATTAATACTCAGGAACTCATACTCCCCCACCTCAGTTTGCTACATGAGTGCTCTAGGAGTTCTGAATTAACAATGCACGTGCAGAAAACTCTCCCATTCTGTTAGCTTGTCTGTCTCTGTCACAGTTGGGCTGCTCTGACTTCCTTGATCTGAATTCCCAGAATGCTGGATTTTGGCTCTTTCACTTAAATAGTGAAAGATGTCGTGCAAACGTCTATAAAAGCAACAGAGCCTAAACCAGCACCCCTCCCCCCATCTTTTCCCCCACCCCCACCACCCCTCCCCCCCAAAAAAAAAAAGAAACTTACACAAAAATATCTCTCAACATGACCCATTACTTAGAAGTAAACCACCGCAGGACAAATTCTCAGTTCTATCAAAAACTACTAGAAGCTGAGAAAGTTTTTGGAAGATAATGTATTTGTGGTTTTTATTTTACTTTGTTTGTGTGTCTTCAACTTTTCTTTATACAGGCTCTACTCTTTCACTGGAGTTTTATTTTGAACTCTGGGCACTTTACAGTGCCTTCTGTAAATGTTAGCTTTGTGGCTGAATATCGGAGCTAACATTGCTTCCTAATCCACTATGACTGTGGCATGGGTGACATATTCCCTTCTGCCCCTGCTTTGTGTGTCTTTCCCGTCTTGTCTTCCTTTTGGAGATTAGGAATAAACCTTATAGGGTAAAAGTACCCAGGGACTCTGAAAGGCTTTACCACTCTTATCCTTGTCACAGCTCCAATGAAAACACTCATCTTCTGGGCCATGCTAAAATCATTGGCATGACCTCTTTTTGTTTTAGGCAGCTATACAGATGTGTGATTAAAAAGTTATATTTTGATGGTAAAACTCCATTGTATATATATATATTTTATTTTTTTTCCCCTTACTCTTCTGCAGTTGCATCTTCTTACTTTTTTCCTTGACTTGCTATCTACAGACTAATTTTGCAGAATGCTAGTCTTAGATCTGTAACTTCATTGTCATTTTCAACTAGTTCCTCTTAGGCTTAGTCATTGTATAAGACCTAGCTTTAATGATCTTCAGAGGTCTCCTAAATGTGGCTTACCCTAAAAACCAGTTCCTGAAGCCTTTTTTTTTTTTTTTTTTTTTTTTTTTTGTCTTGTCTGTGGTGTTATAGCAATCTCTTTCAGCCATGATAACTTTCTTGTTCCATCGTTACTTATGTAAAATGTTACTGCAGAGTCTTGCTTGGAATTCATCACTTGGATCTCTTCTGACTCCTGAGTCTGGAACCTGGGTCAGCTCTGGAATGGAAGTAGCTTTTAACAGTGAAAATGGGACAAGAAGTGGTTCCCACCAACTGAAATGGAAGTTGTTCTTGTTTTTTTTTAATAATACTTCACCCAAATTAAGTACCTCTCCTAAACAGGAAAGTCAGCAAGCTGTGGGACTGAGGTTAGTACCAAGGGTCCCTTTAGGTGCTGGAAGGCTACTCTAGGGGCTTCCGTGCGCTCTCCAGGCTGAACAACCCCAATTCTCAGCCTGTCTTCGTAAGAGAGGTGCTCCAGCCCTCAGAGAATCTTCCTGTCAGTGTTTGTTTACTGATGGTATGACTTCACCTTTCTTCTCCCAAATGTGGCTGAAATTCTGCAACTAGTTACAAATTCTGTACAGGCAACACTGTTTGTTATAATTTTTGATGATGAGTTATTTGGAGAACTCTTGGGAAATGGTGCATTTGATTAAATAAATCTTTTTTAGTCTGTTGTAACCTGACTTTAGCAAAGTGTGTAGCAGAAGAAAGGAAAGAAATTCTTTCTGCATGCATGTTCTTGTTTTAATCCTCACAAAATTCATAGGCATTAGGTATTTAAATGAAAGGATTTTTGTTTCAATTAAAATCTTTTAATGTCAGATAACTGTGTATTTGTAATCTTAGCTTGTATTGTTGCCCTGAGATGTTGAAGGAAAGGAAGAAAGAGCTGCTTATTAGCAGGAACCACCTTTACCCACATTGCTTTCTTAAAGATTTTAGAAGAAAAGTAAACTATATTACTTATATTGCACAAGCAGAGCATGTTACATGATAATGTATCTAAATCAGAGTAGCTGAAACATCACAGAGCTGTGCCTGCGTAACTCATTTGCTTAGCTGGGGCAGAATGATTAGTGTTAGCACAGAATGCTGATACATGCATGAGGCAAGCTAGGAATGGTTGTAGGACAGGTACGAGACTATTGTGCAAAGCACAGCATTTAGTTTTCTTAGGGTGGCCCATGACTGCATTTTTGGGAAATAAATTAAGCTCTAATGGAAAATAGTTTTTAATTTGCCTTTGAACATGTGCTTATTCTTTCCTCTCCTACTTGGGGATGGACTATTCATTAGGGACAGTAGTGACAGGACAAGGGGTAACGGGTTAAAACTTAAACAGGGGAAGTTTAGATTAGATATAAGGAAGAAGTTCTTTACTGTTAGGGTGGTGAGGCACTGGAATGGGTTGCCCAGGGAGGCTGTGAATGCTTCATCCCTGGCAGTGTTCAAGGCCAGGTTGGACAAAGCCTTGGGTGGGATGGTTTAGTGTGAGGTGTCCTTGCCCATGGCAGGGGGGTGGAACTTGATGATCTTAAGGTCCTTTCCAACCCTAACTATTCTATGATTCTATGATTCCACTTCCCAATCCAAGGGGAAAAGGAAGATTTGGTTTAAATTGTGGTACAGTTACTGAACTTAGAAGAATAAAAAAAATGTAGTAGTTTCTTTTCAGGTATGTGCCCACACTCGAAGTATCAAGCAGATGGGTATTTCTCTCTTCCCCTCTGCCTGTGCGCATGTTTTCATTTCCCTTTTTAAACCCTGTAACATCTTGCCTTCTTTTTTTTAATGTTCTTTGATCACTAGACAGGAAGTACTTTGAAATGAGAAGACTTTTATTTCCATCCTGCCATAGTGTTACACATGACAGAGGCTTAAAAAATGATACTGTGTAAACTTGTTAGAGATTTGACAGTGTGGCCTTACTGAGTAGTTTGTTTTTCCTTATATAAAGCAGATCAGGAAAGGGTGAAGGTGTAGGTGAAGTCTTGTCTCTTAAACTGCTGCTTCTGCCTTTCGCAGTAGAGAGATTTGGAGGCTTAGTTCTGAGGGTTCCCTGGTGATGAAAGGAATAGTGGTTACCCCAAATGGGATGCTCTTGCTTAGCATCTGTCAGATGTTAATCAGATTTTAAAAAATCACATGATCGCTTATCAAAGTGTAATCCATTTTAATGGCATGAGATTACGCAGAAGGGACTGTGACTTTGAAAAGTCACATTCGGTATGTCACAAAATTTATTCTCATTCTTCACAGAAACTAATGTGTCATTCTAGTCTTTCTTCTGTTATGCTTTCTTGACAGTATATTAGTATCAGGCCCAGTGCAAATTACAGTGTTAGTGGTTCTTCTGGGTGGATGTTAAAAAAACCAAACAACCCAAAACAAACACTTTTAGCTTGGGGGGGAGGGAGGGGGAAGGAGAGAAAAGGGAAAAAACAGAAAACCTACCAGGAATGCTGGTTTTCTTCTCCCCAGCTATGTACACTTGAAAGGGTATTTTGTTCTCTTGTCAAGTGTTAATCTATCAGCATAAATAAATATTGGGACCAGTGGATCCTACCAGGGAAGAAGCATTGATAGCATCTGCATTGCAGAGTGGAGCATGTTGCGGTGATGCCTGAGCCAGCTGGAGAACTGGGAACAAATTTAGGTCTGCCCTCCTTGCGCTGGACTTGAACTGATAGGTCTAGAGCAACAGAGCTTGCTTGTAGCAGTTTACTCATAGCAGCTGCATAGCTTTTGGTGCCCCAGCTGGTATGCCTTTCATTCGTACTGTAAGGTGAAATAACCCAAATCATAAAAACATCGAATAGTTAGGGTTGGAAAGGACCTTAAAATCACCAAATTCCAACCCCCCTGCCATGGACAGGGACGCCTCAGGCTAAATCGTGTCACCCAAGACTCCAACCAACCTGGCCTTGAACACTGCCAGGGATGGAGCATTCACAACTTCTTTGGGTAAATTGGATCTTTGCATCTAGATTACACAACATAGCCTAGGAATTGCAGAAACACACAATGTTCTTGCAGTAGTAGGGTTGAAATGCTCTAATACATCCTGAAGGAGTGCTTTGTGGAATAGCATGACAGACCGTTTCATGAAAAGAAATATGACATAAACAGGACACATGACAGAAGAGAAGTAGGAGAGATTGCGAGTGCCAAGTAATTTGAAGGCAAGTAAAAGAAATATTTCCGTGTAAATGAAAATAGAACCAAAGAAAACATTGGGAAGATTGGGTAAACTGGCTTTTTACAGTCACTTAGGTAGATGTGTATAAAGGATAAAATTGCTTCATTCTAGGGTTCATGGTATCTTATGTGCTACTTAGGGAAAAGTTACAGAAGCAGCTGCTCTTAAGTTGTTTTGGCTCTACTAAGAGTAGTTATTTGCTGGAAGAATAATGTTAAGAAACCTGTGCCAACCTCAGTTTCTCCACCCATAGATAATCTGTTAACAGAATTCTATCTGGTTTATCACTGGACACTTCAAAGTGCAGTTGAATGTAATACTTTGATCAGGAAAGAAATTGATAGTAAAAGGTAACTTATCTCTTCGTTTCAGTCATCAGCTGAATATGGTCTCTTCTAAAGGAAGCAAGCATCTCCTCAAGTACTAGATTTGATCAGATGCTGTGCATATTTTTGTTGTGTTTTCACTGTTAATGTAATGGATTCACAGTGTGACTGGGGGGGAAATAGGGATAAGCAAAGAATCTTCTGTATGGGAAGACTTGGTGTCTAGCTTAGGTCATTCTCTTCCAGTGCTTTGAAAAACAGAGCTCATATGTTGGAGTGGGCAAGGTGCCAGGGTTTTGCTAATGTTTTGAGAACCTGTGGACTTCATGGACCTAGGGACCTGTAAGATCTGCAGATGTTCCCAGTATGCTCAATGGGGGTGGCACCCGCTCGAAATGCTCAATGAATTATGCTGTGTATTTCCAAAAGTACTCTAATATTCTGTCATGAAGGATGATAAATAACACTTATCTTTGTTTATGCTAAGAAAGTGATTTCTTATGTGGAAGATGAGGGTTTTCTTCTGTGTGATGCATTGTGCAATAAGCTAATTGCAACAAGGCTGTTTTCTTATTCTTCCTTATGAAGCAAGGCAGTGCTTGGAGGCAGAATACCAGACATGATAGACAGCTGGACTGATTTGCTGTGTCTAATTCTATGTTTCTACAATAGAAATGGCCTGTGCATTTTAAAAGCTGAATGTTGACTATGGCTGTTCAGGCAAAATGATGTGAATGTGTGATGCTTTTTTGTGTTTTGTTTTTAAGTCTGAATTTGATCATGTCTTTTTGATGGATAACTGAATCTGCTGAACAGCTGCTAATGACTACATATTTCAGCAAAAAATGTCCCCATTTCTTCAGCAGCTTAGGGGAAGAAAAAGTTAGAGGAAGAGATTAATTTTTACGTCCTTTAACATAAGGATTAGCTGGAAGAGTCAGATTTCTATGACCAGGCAACGTTTTCCTGGTTAACAGGGGTCAAACATCTATACTCTGATAGAAGAAAAAAAAATATTTGCCTTTTTACTCGTGTAACTCTGGTTTCTCTTTTCATGCTTTTTGGCAGATGATTAGCAAACCTTTAGGTATTTAGTGAACCTGAAAGTCACTATAAATGGTAGGATAAGTCAGGAGATTTTACAGAGAATGAAAGCAAATCACCAGGTTTGTGTAAACTATATCACTTTCATCATTCAGTACAAAGAAACAAATTGTAGTCGTCCCTTAAATGAGTAGCGTTATATATGAATATATAAATGGGTAGCTGTACTTACAACATGAATGTAGGTGCTTCTTTCTCACTGAATGTTGGGTGACAGATCTGCTTGGGTTTATGGTTTTGTTGTAAGGGGATGGGAGGAACCCTGTCACTTGGAATTGCTTGGCTGTATATCAAAGCATGTAAGTACTGCAGGGCTGGTGGCTGAAAGCATCAGTGTTCCCAGATGAATAACTGTTGGGGATAATGGGTTTTGTGCTGTCTGTCAGCTTATAGCTGACTTGGGGGAGGTGGGTGGGGAATGTTAACCGAAAGGATTTACTGTCATCTCTGTACATGGTGAGGAGAAATAGTTTTGCCCATGTTTGGCAGTTTTAAGACCATATTTTATTTTTAGAATAGCTTCTTTGAGGGGAGTTCTAGTGCAGTACAGAGAAAAGTCCCCTTAAGGATAATATCACGTGGGTGCTCTTGGGGCCTGAGCTGCTCCTTACTCACTGCTGGCTAAAGCCTCAGGTCCCGCTGGCCTGCTGGGTGCTCCTGCAAAAGGGTGGCCTGCATCTGTAGTCAGCTCCCATGAGATGGCAGCATGCATGGGAATGCAGCTGTGCGGCATTAAGAAGCATTAATTCACCCAGGATGCAGTCCAGTAGAGACTGATAATGTGGGCTATTCTGCTTATGGGGGTGTTTCCCTGAGGAGCTTTGCTGTCCATGGGAATTCCCCGCAGCTGGCCCTTAGCTTGGCTGACTGAGCTTCTCCTGGAAAGGCAGGTCTGTGTTTGAGATTTGCATAATTTATTTTTAGTGGCCTGAGGTATCAGGTAAACTAGAGTTAAATTATTCATGATTCTGTATTAAAATGTGTTTGAAACAGGAGCTTGCTTTTAACATGGAGGTAAACGTTTCAGTAGGTACGTTTTGATGGTGGTTTTTTGTTTTGTTTTTTTTTCTTTCTGGGTTTGGTTATTTTGCCCTTTTTTTTTTTTATTGTTTGGATACAAATTTGTGTTTCAAGTACTTATTTGAAATTTGCGTATTAGACAAGCCTGCTTATTTAAAAAAAAAGCATACCCCCCCAAAAACCCCAACAAAACCCCACAAAAAAACCCAAACAAAACACCATGGTGTCCTGATAAATACAGTCTCACAGCATTCTCACTTGGTTGTGTGTAAAGTCAAGTGTGAGAGTTCAGAAAGAGATGCTGTAAATCTTAGTTGCTTTTTTTCCAGAATGCAGCATGATGCTTTTGATTGTCTCTCCCCATATCTTTGCTCCCCTGTGATTGACTCAAAGGAGCGGTAGGGATGAGAGGGGAGGTTTTACAGGTATGTTTTCCATGCCTTTCCATTCTGAGAGTGAGCACTCATAACTTTCAGGACTGTTTTGATGTTGCAGGCTTATGTAGTCCTTCCAGGAAGAATGTGCATTACTGAGGAGTAGATTCACTATGGGGTTATAGGAGGGATTGCACATATTGTTATGATGGCTCTGTTCTCAAGTGCATAAGCCCTTTTAATTTTTACTTCATTAACAGTAATAGGTAATTTGTTTCAAAAGGTGATTTTCTGGGATAGGCCTCAGGTAAGTCAGTCCACTGCTTGTACAGTGATTCGATTCTCTTATTTCAGCCAGACTGAGTGTAATGTCCCACCTCTGGTATGTTCAGCCTTCGGTCACTTGCTTTTACTGAATTAATTAAATATTAAAATGTAATACCACTTTTGTTTGAAAGTATGTATAGTGTTTGGAAGTACCTGTTGGTTTTGTTTTTTTGGTTTTTTGTTTTTTTTTTTTTTTAATTGGAGTCTGTGATGATGTTTTGTCTTTAAAAAATAATTTTGGAAAAGTTGGTTTTATTAACTAGCTTTCTGGTTCTAGGAAAAAGAATTGAAAGTTCTTCTGCTTGCCTTCATTGAGGCTAGAGTTTCATTCATTGTGAACATATGAACTGTTTTGATTCTTTACCAATAATTCCTAGCACAAGAATATATGTTTCTCACTGAAGCACTGTTGTCACTGTATCTTACAATAAATATTTTAAAGCAGTTTGTTTGACCTCTAGTGTTGGACTGTGAAATTGCACCACATAAGTATCTTAAACCCAAAATACCTTGCATTTCAGAAAAACCCGTCTCCCCCAAATCAGGTACATTGAAGAGTCCACCTAAAGGCTTTGATACGTCTGCAATTAACAAAAGCTATTACAATGTGGTGAGTGATCCTTTTTCCTCCTTATGAGCTGTTATATACGGTAGAACATCACTTAACTAAATGCTTTCATCTGCACAAAAAAAATGGGCAGTCTTTTCAGAGCCTTGTTGCCAGAACTGGGATAGGTGTGTTACTGAATTCTCCTATAAACAAAGATCATTGTTAGTTTAGTAGAATATCATACATATGGATTCTTAAGCATGATGTGAAATATAGTCTAAAGTGATTAATAGGCATTTCTGCAATAAATTATGCTAATTTTATTTGCTTTGCTAGTTTTAATTTCTCCCCCCCCCCGCTGAAGTATGCAATAAATTTTCCCCAGTCTATGAATTAATGAAAATCTGCTGTTTTAAAATGGTGAAGAATAGTTTTGTCCTTTTTGTTGAACAAGAGATTGAACATTTTGAATGGATTTGCCTCCTTTGTATTTCTGTTTATAAATCAACTAAATAATTAACTTCTGGAACTTCTCCCTTACACTGATAGGTAGATTTCACAGCAAAAGGGGTATAGCCAGAGTCTGCCTTTAACACCGCCCCAGGAATTCTTAATCTAGTACTCAGACCTCTTTAGCAGATGCATGTAAGAAACATGCCAAACTCTTTTATCTTTAAATGTTTTGTTGTAACCATTTTGAGAATCCTTTATTTACTAACAGTAACTAGATTGGGCAGCAAAATGCATCTTCCTGATTTTGTTAACCACTGCTCCCTGCTGGTGTAAAGCCTAAACACAATATTTCTGTCCCTTTTCTTTGAAGCAGCTGTCATTGTTTTTCATTTTATTAGTTTTTAGAGAGGATGGTAAAGCATCATTTTATGCTTTAATCTTTTGTGGTTGTGGCATGAATAATGCCAGCCACCTGGAAGAGCGGAGCTGGTTTGCCTGTAGTCCTCTAATTGAAAACAATGAAGGAACCTCCTGCTTGCTCCCTGTGGCTTGCTTGGCAACTGTTGGTAGCCATAATTCCATGGTAAAGTGAGGGTCCCAATTCTTTGGCTATTGTAACTCATGCCTGCTAGCCATGATGGGAAATATCTCTGCAGGCACAGCTTCCTTCAAACTGTGGGAAGTAATGATTTTACTGTGGTACATATAGTGGATAGTTTTTATTTTTTTTTCTACTATATCTCTTTAGAGTCTTTCTATTTTCCCCCAAAGATGTTGTAGCACATAGTAGCAAATATGTCTTCTCTGTGGTTGTTTTGATGTTAAGACCTGTGTTTTCCAGTGCAAGTGAACTGGAGTGAGTGCAGCAAAGTTGAGGATTTGGCTCCTTCACTAGGTAGAGGACTGCTCTTTCTTCATGTTGAATTTTTAATCAAAATAAATTGGCAGCAGCCTTGAACACCAGTTCTTTAGATTTGGGTTGTGGGGTGGGTTTTTATTTATTTTGTTTGGTTTTGCCTTGTTGTTTTTGGGGTTGGTGTTTTTTTTTTTATTTTTTATGTCAGTGGTAAATCCAGTCTCATATAATCTATCTGATACTGTTATTTCCCTGATAGACCTTAATGTGATGAAAAGTAAGAGTTGCAGCTGTGCTGTTTGGGATTAACTCGAACTCCAGTTTGGCTGTGTCCAAAGTGAATTGAATCTTGTGGATGTGTATTTTATTTTGTAAGAGTAACACGGGAGACTTTTGGGGGTGATAGTGTACTTCAGTGAGTATCGTAGGAAGTAAATGCTTGAATTTGCCTAAAGCCATAGTTAAGACTGCTAACTTTATAAAAAGCCATACAATTTTGAAATACCACCTTTGGCTTATGTGCCTTTTGTAGTTGTTCCCTGGATAATGTTTTATCATAATCAAGGAGACTCAAGCTGCTAAATACTTTGGGAAACAGGTAGCCATAGCTGGCTTTTAAAGTGGCTTAATAAACAAAACAAAAAGAGGTGAAACTAGTGACCATCATACCTACTTTCACAATTAGGTTATTTTTCATCTTGCTCAGGTGCAGCCTTCTTGATGCAGTAGACTGACATAATAAGATTACTGTTGTTAACTGTTGATGGCCTTGTTGGGGGGTGAGGAGGGCCCACAGAAAAATGACTAGTTCATAATAATAATGTATGTAGTAAATTACAGGACTGGCCCCAGAGTGCTGTTCTTAAATCTGTTTGCAGTGAACTGGATAATTTTCTCGTTACTATGTTTTTCTACATTGTGGCGAACAATTCTCACATATTAAAAAGAATATGAAAAATGAAATGCTTCCTCTGGCAATATAACTAAAAAAAATTCTTTAAAATAATTATTAAATGTGTAATGATTTTTACATGTACCGTAACACAAACAGCAAAACCATTCATTGAAGTGAAAGCAGTTTAACCTGAGTTTTTGTTCTGTCTTAATACGTAAGCTGTGGACATGGGACTTCCTTATGCTGGAAGTCTTATCAGTCTGTACTGATAAAGAAAATCGAGACCATACTGAGGTAAAAACAACATCTCCAAACAAACCTTTGGCAACTGGTAGCTAAGAGGGTGTTCCTTGTGCTCAAGAGTAAGCATTAACATTTGTGTTAAAGGCTGTCTTGAAGAGGAAGCGTGATTTGAGGCTTGTACTCTGGGACTGCTCGCTATTTTTAAGTTTTGGCTATCTTCCACCATATGGGTACATGCTCAGACCCTGTAAACCTCATGGTTATTTATTCCTGTGATTCCTAGGACAGGATTTGTGCATGTGTGGGTAGCACCTGTGAATACATTAATTTGACTGAGGACAAAATCAAAGAGCAGTTCAGAGGAAGTTCAGGAAGTAGTAGGAGAGCCTCTGCAAATCTCCCTGTCTGGGAGAAGGGCTGAGATAGGCCAAGGGAAAGGTGCTTAATGTAGGAGACTGTTTTCGCCCCTTTCCTCTGTTCTTCGCCCCCTTGTCAGTGTGTTCTTTATTGATTCAAAGAGTTCCATCTGAAGTCTGTAACACGACTCAAGTACCTTCTAGTCTCAGTGTGCTTTATTTAGCTGCATTTTGCACTAGGTGTTGCTGAGAAGACAGAACACATTTGGTCTGTGCTTACATTTTACCTGCCTTGGGAATGCAGGTTAGTAGAGAATAACTAAAGCTAAATGATAAAATTATAAAAGCCTACAGCAGTGTGTAATATGAACCAGACTTGTGGTCAAGCATGAAGCATGTTTCATGTAGGAGTTATTTAGTAACCTGTTACTGAAGAATTGGGCATATTATTGTGGGTTATCCCCTGAAGACAGAACGGACATTACTCTGAGTTTTAGTTTTACTTGAGATCCGTTGAGAACTTTGTGTCCAAAATAAAGTCAGGTTATCTCCATTTACAGGACAATTCCTTGAGATCAAGTAGCTGTTCTAAAAGCAGGTAAAGAAATGGGCAAATTTCACGATGGTATGAGTACTTGGATGATGTCATTTTTCATTTAAGTGTTTGAGAAGTGGTAGAAAATAAGCACTCCTTTTGTGGCTGCACTTTTGAAGTTGGGTCAAGAGTTTGTTTTTATTGAAGTTCATAAAAGTTTTTGAGGACCCTTGAAAGATGTTATATTTGCATGGTGCTTTATATTGCCCCTGTCAAGGGCTTGTTTTAAGGGGTACATCTGTCAGAGTCTCATGATCCAAGAAAGCTAGACATTGATCACCATTTTGCTGAAGTATGTGATATTTCTGTTGAGTGCCATACTCGTGTAAAACGGGGAATGTGCTACAGGATTGTGCCTGAGCATAGCTGTGAAGTCTGCCTTTTCTCCCTCTGATTTGAAAGGAGATCAGCTTCATGTAGGTCGTTTTAAATCCATTTTGGGCGGTAGTTTTTGCCTTAGGGAGATGGCTGGGGTTTTGTATGACAGAATTGTTAACCATGCTTGAATTTTCCATGAGGAAGCTTGTGTTGTATGAGCTCAGTTGTCTGTGCCTGCCATTCATCAGTGTTACAGACTGCAAAAGCTGCCACTTCAATGCTGCTCTTTTGGTACCCGGTCTTATCTGTGCAAATGTTGTGGTGGAGTTGTGGAAACAAAGTCTTTGAGGTCTCATGGGGTCTTGCAGCAGCCAGAACGCACAGAAGGCAGGAAGGGGAAGAAAGGTGATTATTAGAGCATGCGGGTGAGATGCGGATATGAGGAATGTAAGGGTACTCTGGTGCCAAAATACTGGGTTGCAGTACTGACTGCTGACTACTTATCGCTTCAAAGCACAGTCCAAGCTTTTAATCCTCATGGCTTCTCGGTGAGGTAGGTAAGTCAAGCTGGGAGGATGCGAGATTTCACAGAACTGATGTCTCAGAGCTGTGTAAGCAAGATTATTCTGTTTTAAAGATATTAAAGTTAATGTTGTATGCAGGGGAAACTACTTTTTAAAAAAAAAAAGGATTTAATGTGTTGGGAAGTATATAAAACTGTGTGTATGTGAAGTATTGTGTAACACTGAGCTACTAGAATAATGTAAAACAAGATTCTAGTATATCTGGTAGACTGCACAGGTTTTGTAGCAGTTTTACTTACAGCTGTGTGTATTTTCCTGTTCCCAGTAATTAATAAGGTTCCCAGTTCTGGTTTTTAACCTTTCCCATTCTTCCCCCTCTGTCCCCAATTCCGTATTCTCCATATCGCAAAGAAAATCCTCACATGAGAATCCAAACCAGCGCAGGAAAATAATGGAGTGTGTCCAACATGGAACTAGTTTTATTTCAGCCTTTTCAGACAGCTGTTTACAGTAAAGAACGGGAATACTCTTTGAGAAAGTGGAGCAGTTGTGCCGACTTTCAAGACCTCTACCAAATTTGTTGATTTTTATCTTTGAATGTCTTGTAATGCTGTTCAGTGCTTCTGTCAGGACACTGTATTTTTGTCTTTGGCTTTCAGTCTCCTTTTCCCTATTAATGGCTATGTAATGACTTTGGGCTGGGAGATATTTGTAGGAAAAGCCATATTGGAAGAGACTGGTCTTGCACCTCATGGATGCTAAGTACTTTTATACTTACAACAATTTACTTTCTTTGGTTTATATATGTATAAGAGAATATGGGGTTTAATTAGTGGTATGATCAATGGAAACTGTTTCTTTCCTTTTTCTCCATTAACCTTTTTACATTTGTATGCCCTATTGAAGTTTATGCGGTAGTTTCCTAGTTAGTAGCCATAACTTTCCCTGTGACATTCTTCTGTCATAGTGTTTAGCACAGAATGGAGACATTTTAATCTTCAGTTCAGGATTCAGATTTCCAACAAAAGAATGAACTCAAAAGTGGTCTCTCTCCCACTCTCCAAATGAATAGAAGCATTCAAGGAATAAGAAGACTCAATGACACCAGTGAAAGGAACAGTGAATTCTTCATTGACGTACTGAACTATTTAAAGTTATTTCATCAGGTTTGCATTTAGGACTGAATGGCTTTTTTTATTTCCTAAGAAAGTGTATTGACTAGAACAGTGAATAATGCACTCAGTTACAGTCGTTACTATAAATGCTGAAATGAGATATTACTGTAGCCTTGACAAATATGGCATGTAGCAAAATGAGATTTGTGGTGTGCCTTATGACCAGTGAATAGCAGAAAGTTTTCAAAGCTCATCTGCGTTCATTGGACTACATTTAATTCTAATGATTCTCTTGCTAAATCATTAACTTTCTGGAGGCAAAAAATAATTTGCCTGCTAGAAGCACAGTAGAACTTGATGTGAATATATTGGAGGATATCCTAAAGCAGGCTGCTGGGAGATGGCCCTGTAATATGTTTTCTTGTACACATTTGGGAGTATTCCAGTTGTCTGATTTATATTCAGCCAAAAAACAAGCGTGTTCTGTAGTCCATAAATTTTTGGCTTTGCATCAGAATCTGTTACAGTTTTCTCCTGGTAGTATATATTATTGCACTCCCAGTGGAAAGTTAGGCAACCCTCTTTAAAAAGAATGCAGTAATGCTAATCATATGCTAAGCAAAGTTGGCAATTACTTGATATTTAGAAATCTGTTAATATTCAGACCTTCTAGACAGAACAATACATCTGAGTAAGTAAACACTTTGCTAGCAAGATTGTTTATGTGTTGTAATTGAGACTGGAAAATAACACCAAGTGTTCATTTCTCTTGCAACTTCTATTTTATCTGCTTTATCAGCCTGTGATGATCTTTGACTGTACTGAAGTACGTGGAAGGAATAATTACACCTGCCTTTGAAAGAACACTATATAGCTCTCAAATTTTACAGTGAAAGTTTTAAGTGTAGTGAAATTCCTGTTGGCTTACTACTTTTTTTTTAATATTGCTAAAGGATGGCTCATCGTGTGTGTGTGGTGGTTTTTTTTCCCCTGTGGATTTCATAGATGTATATGCTTTCTTGCTGATACTTTAATTTTTAATGTAGGAACGCTCATTTAAGTTTTCCTAGTGCTAAGTAAATTTTAGTATGCTTTAAAAATGGTATTTAACCACTTTGAAGTATCTCTTAAAAAAAAAACAATTAGCAACTGTCATTTATTGTAGGTGCTACAAAATATATTAGAAACAGAAAATGAATATGCAAAGGAGCTACAAACAATGCTTTCAAACTACCTGCGACCGTTACAAGCCAGTGAAAAGTATGTGAGTTTGTTTTGTTTTCAAATGAAGCTTAATATCTCTCGTGTATTGGGGAGGGTTCACGTGGTCAAAATTTCAGTGTCTGAATTTTTTTGTGTGGTCTAAGAGATTCTTGAGGCAGAGCTTGCATTTTTGTATTCTGTTTGCTTGCTTACTAAAGGAGTCTGGTCCTTGACCCTAAGAACCAGTAAGCGTTTTTTTGGGGTTTTTTTTTTTTAAGGTTGTAGCTTTTATTAAGTCACAATTAGTCAATAACTGCAAACCTAAACACCTTTTATTTGCTTTGGCTCCAGGTTAAACTTGGCAAATACTTCATACTTAATGGGAAACCTCGAAGAAATAAGTTCTTTCCAGCAAATGCTTGTACAGTCTTTAGAAGAATGCACCAAGTAAGTACTATGCATACCAGAAACTGTAAAATTCTAACAAGCAACTATTTTTAATTATTTTAATTGTTGTGTAGTAGTTTGACATAATTTTTGCTTCTCTCACTTTAAGGATAGTTGCTACAGCAGTACAGTAATAGATGTTTGGATAATATATTGATTGCTTGTTCAGATAGATGCTCTAGGAAGCAATTGCAGAGGTAGGAACTTTAGCATAGTTTGATGTCAGTTTATGGATTTCCATGATGCAATTGCATACCAGTGGGAAAGTGATAGAGGAAGGGGTGTTTTTTGTTTAGGAGGCATAAATTCAAAGTCTTTCCTTAAAGTAAGAGAAAGAATGAAGGGAGCTTAAGTTGGAATGGAGGAAGGGGTAAGTGACTTGACCAAAAGACACTGTGTGAGAATGCGTGTGCTTTGTATTGTTCTATCCTGAGCAATGGTGGTCATAAAAATGCGCTGGGAGATTCCCAGGGCTACTGAAGTGTTACTGCAAATATTTTGTGTTATTTTAGTTTCATAAATATACCCATCATGCCAAATTGTATTTTCAGTTTAGTTTTCATCATAGCATATTGACTTGAGTGTCCAGCTTCCTTCTGGTTTGAATCTAATCCATCATAATTCCTATCATGTAGAAGAATGCTTGCCCTGCTGCCTTGGTTTTTGTCATTGTGCCATGTGTTTTTGGCTGGTGAATGTGTTCTGTAAACTCAGAGTGGCTCCCAGGCTGAAAATAGATTTATCATTTTATTTTATTTTTGGCAAGGAACTTAGAGTTCAGTCATTCGGCACTTCATGTTGCAGCATCCGGTGTGGTGCTCCTAACTTGACATGTCAGAATGACCAAATGCCAATGTCCTGCCGGTTGTGGTGCTGCCAGCCTACCTTGCTTGACAAATTTCTGTTCTTGGGTGTGAGGGTTGAAAGTGTTTTCGAACTCTACACCCCTTTTGAGTCAATTTGTTGTTTGAGTTTTCTCTTCACAAATCCTGGCATGTACTGCAGTGTCAGAAGCTTTCGGGTGCTTTTCTTCTTGCCTGCACTGCTTTGATTTATTTAATCCTCGTTGTTAAAAGGTGGGTTGTATGTTTTTCATGACGCATAATGTGGTAGTGGGTGCTTTTTGTGTTTTGGGCAAAGCAGTTGTTTGGATGTGGTTTGGTTTCAATTGTGTGCCACCCTGCCCTCAGCTTTGAAGCTCTTCTGGTGCATTGCTGAAGGTTTGTCTTCTTTGTTGGCCTCTACTGCAGAATCACTGTAGTACTCCATCTGTCACAGGGCTGGGAACACTTCTCTGCCTGCCTGGATGCTGGGCAGCACTGGACAGATCTGTTTGGTGTTCTTCCTTTGTGATGTCTCCTTTTCATTTACCAAATGCAAGTGGTACATGAAAGGAGGCTGATTAGCACTGATAGAGAATCTTCTGGCTGATCTGCTTCAAAAGTGTTTGGTGGGTTTTTTGTTTTGGTGGTGGGTTTTGGTTTTTTTTTCTTTTACTGATCAGCTTTAGGTGCTCTTTTCTTCTGATGGATGTAAAAGATCTGTAACTTTCAAGGCAGAGAGATGCTCTTGGAATCTTCAGTTGCAAAAGGGTGCATTTCTGACAGTAAAACAGGGCAAGAGCACTCTACGCTCCATTCTCTTGAAGACAGAAAGTGGTCTGGTGCTCTAGGTCTCTTCCAGATCTCTGCCAGTGCCAAAAATCAGTTTTGCAGTGGCTTACAAAGGAGAGGAGTCTCTGAACAAAGTCAGTGTCTATCAGGTGCTCTCTCTTTTTTTTTTTTTGGGGGGGGGGGGGTGTGTATTTTTATAACAGGAGATTGAACATATGTCTCCTGTTCAAAAATAATTAAAATCTTCCATTCACTTGGGAGTAGAAACTGTCAGTCTGTAGCTGTACTTCTCAGTGTCTGAGGGGAATGGCACAACACACAGGCTAGTGGGTATGGACTGCTTAGGTGTAATCTCTTCTATAGCAGGTTGAAGGCATTGGCTGTCTTTGTCTTTTAGGTAGTATCACAGGCTTACATCCCTGCACCATAAAAACTAGCTGGGTTTTGTCCTCTCAATGTCCCTGCTTTTGCAGTCATAGTGACTATGTTGCTTTTCTTCATCTTGTTCTGTGCTTGAGTACAAGCGGGTACTTCATGTCCACTGACACCAAAACTAAGGCAGGTTACTTCAAAACATGCAGGACACATATTCTGTAATGTCACTCCTCTGACTGCTACTCTAGCAGTTCTGATTGCTCGCTTTGATCAGAATCTTAAAGTAAGTGTAATTGATCAAGAAGGTATTTTATTTCTTTTCTCAAGTTATCATGCAGTGGGAACCTGTTTTAAGTCTGGAGAAACAACTGATAACTGCTGGGTGTAATTCTAGCAAGCAAATTATGTTGGGTAGCTTAGATGTAGTCATATTGTGATGCCTCTAGCATGTGTACACCAGCAGAGGCTTTGCTATGGTTGTCTTAATTTTGTAATGAAATTAAAACATGTCTTTGGCCTTTCTACAATGGAAGTTATTGTTTGTATAAATACTATAAATGATTCCTTTTTAATTAGAGTATCAAATATGAGAAGAAGATTGGGATGGCAACTTTAAAATAAATTAATTGTGCCTCTTTTTTGAACACATTAATTATAAAAAGTTTACGTGATGTGGTGGTAGGCATTAAATTATTTTTTCCAGCAGTTAAAGGAAATAGAGATAACTTATTTATTGTTACTCTAAAAATAGTAGAACACTTGAAAATAATGCATGGATTACAAAAGTCAAAGGGGATGAGTTGTCGCCCCATCGTAAAGTCTGTTAATTATCTTAATTCAACAAAGAATGTGCAGTATGAAGATGCAATAATGAGAATAATGTCAGTCTTTCATTCTGCTAAAAGAACAGCAGACTGAGAACACACAGATGTCTGCTTGGAGAGAACAGCCATAATTCACTCCCTCCCACCCCAACACAGCAGTGTGAAAAGGGAATTTAACAGTTTTCAGCAACTTCTACTGGGGCCTTGTTAGTATTTAATACTGTTTTATATGCCTTGAGTATGTCTTCAGAGTTTGAGACTTTTGCTGCATCCATTACTTGGAAGAATGTATTATTAGCTTATGCTTTGATTTATTAAAAGGGGCCAGCTGCTAGGCAGGGAATGCTGCTTGGGAGGTTGTAAGAATAGCGTTCCCTCAGTATACTGGGGAATGCCCCTTGTTTTCGTCTAAATACCTGTAAAAGCAGTCACTCCACTGATACCAAAATCTTAATTTTTCTTGAAAGAAATGAAGATGCCAACAATAAAATATGGGCCCTAGCCTTTAATGTAAGGCGTGCTGGCAGTGTGATCAGAGTGTATATGACATGATGTGCTAGCTGGGGATTCAGCTGTCATTTATCTTGGTGTCTGTAGTGAATGCTGTTTTCAAATAAGGGAGTGTGTTTCCCCTACCTCACTTTTTGAACACTGTACAGTCAGTTTTGACTTTATATTGGGTAGGTCTTCCCACACCATACAGAAGCCCTGACAGCTTAGTAGGAGACAGACTTCCTGTTTCTTAAATTTAGGGGAGTATTTCTTGGGATGAACTTGAAATTTTAACTACTATGAGCAAACCTAAGGAGTGGGACAAGATGGCTGAGCAGGATGGGAACATTCCCTGCTTGGAGGAGTGGCTGTTGTGGAAAGCTGTATGGTTCTTTTCTATGGAAGTTCACTGGAGCATCCCTCACTGTTTCAGAGGGAATATATTAAATATTCGTGCTTAGAAACGTTGTGTACCTGTTCAGGACAACTACAGAAAATATTTAAAGTAAAAAAAAATAGTCTTCTAGGGAGAACTAATATTGCTAAGAAATACTTTGTGCCAACAGTATGCTTATTGAGTACTTCCTGAGAACTTGCCTAGCTTTAGATCAGTGTGAAATACTGAGTTTAAGAGTCATTAAATAGATAACAACAAAAATTCATTGTTTGTCTAGTCTTGCAAAGAAGCAAAGACTCCACATGTTTAGGATATACAGTCTTTATTCGAGGGAAGGAAACTTACAGAGAAACTGAAACATTTCATCTTGCCCATGTTACACAGTAAGTTTAGACAAGGTGCAAGGAACAAGCTTGTGGTCTAGGACTGATGGAAACTTAGTGTCCCATTTTACAGTTAACTTAAGCGTGAGTTTTGCAATTGGCTGTTGACTATACAGTCTACTACTGAAGAAGCTTAGCCTTTCAAGTGGGAGTTTCTCTAGAAAATAACAGGAATTTCATCCCTTCTGACACCCTTATGATATTATTCACTTGTCCAATTTATCCTTTGTCACATAGGAAGCAATCTCATATGAATATTTGTGAGTGGTTCTGAGAATGATGATACAGTATCAGTAAGGAAGTGTGGCTGGTTAGAGCATACGCATCTTCCATCAGTTTGTGTTTAACGTGAAATTTTAGATTTGGAGAAATTATGAGAGTGTGCTTTTATTTGCATCTGAAGTATGCAGCTTAAGGAGATAACTTACAATGGGACTGGAAGAGTTGAATTTTGCTTTTTCTCTTTTTTCCCTGCTCACACAGATGCAGTCAGAAGTTAGACATTTGCTTTCTGCTGATTGTACCAGTTCTAAGCTGGTATCATGCAGCAAGTTGTTAGATATTTATACTCCAGATATTTTCTGGAGTATAAACTTATGCAATTTGAGATGACAGCTTCTGCTAAAAGCCTTTGAAAATACACTGTGTATATTCATACTGACTTTCTTCATGACCTGTTCTCCTTTATTTATATGAACAAATATGTGTAAATTCCTCTGTCACACCTGGTTGAAATTGATTAGGTTCATCAAGACTGTGTGGAAAGTAAGCTTTTCTTCTAAATACTATTTCTCTTTGCCAGGTCATCTTTTTTTGCCAGAGTCACTGAGGTGGCTATTTTTGAAGCATGATTTTATGCTAGACAAAATAAGCACTTTTGAGCACAATTGTGAAATCTTCATTTGCTGCTTAGCATATGTATTGCATTCAGTCATGAAAGATGAAGAAAGCAAGTGTTATAGAAAGTATTTTTGTACTAATGGTGGTAAGCAGCACTCTTGCCCTCGTTACAAACCAACATAAAAGTGCTTTGGTTCTTAAAAAGCAAGATGAGTGACAATTGTGTAAAAACAGCCTGCTACTGCACTGTGACCGGCTTGTATTTGTGCCATCAGAGCTTAATACAGTACTTAGATCATCTTAATGAATATTTTAAGCCTATAATCTCTGCTGATATAGAGGGAGTGAATTCTGTTGCTACTCCCATCAATTTTTGTTTGTAAGTGCTGAAGTACTGCTCTGAAGATTCGGTATGGCATATATAAGTAGGTAGAAAACTGTTGTAGCACATATATTGACTGAAAATCAAAATCCTAAAGAAGGTGCTAGTTACTACTAATTCTTGGGGGGGGGAATAAATTCTGAATGACCTTTTTATAGGTATGTACCATATTCTGCCTGTACTGTGGTTGTATGATCAGGCCTGACAGTTACAGGGTTGAAGCTGTAAAGGAAGACAAAGGTGTTGGTTGCTGGTCTGTGGCCATGGAAATCTCTTTGTTGATTTTATGAAAAAACCCAACAAAATGTAGCAACCAAACAAAAACCATTCACCCTCCCCTCAGTATAAATTGTTTTCCAGGCTTTAATTTATCTCTGTTTCTGGTTGGTATTCCAGTGATCTCTTGTTTATTGTTCTCTTTTTAGGTTGCCTGAAGCTCAGCAGAGGGTTGGAGGATGTTTTCTAAATTTGATGCCACAAATGAAAAGCTTATACCTTGCATACTGTGCCAACCATCCATCAGCAGTAAATGTTCTCACAGAACACAGGTACGTTTACCTTGCAGTCCTTTAAGTCTGATACAGAAAAACTACATAAAAGACACTTGTGTTATTAAGCCTGTGATATCTTTTGATATGCATTTGATATGGTAGAGACAAAAGCCTCAACAACACAAAGCTGTTCCACATGATCAGGACCAGCTTGTCACTTTTGGCAGTGTGTTATTAACTATTCGGGGGAACTTTCTCATTTAAAGAATGCATGCTGGACTTTGGGTATGTAAAGCGAACGGTAGTGATTGTCGTCTTTGTAAAAGTCAAGATCAAAACAAACTTGTGAAATTCTGGCATAATTGATCTGATTACTAGTAGGCTTTTGGGACAGTTGGTGAATTTTAACTGTAAATGGTAACTGTAGACCTGTAAAAGCCTTTATGTTTGTATGTACCTAACTTTATCATGCTGTATCCTTAGCTTTAGTTTTGGGTGATAAGAAGAGAGCTTGAGCTTTCCAAGTTTACAGAATTAGTGTTTCCTGTGTGTAAGAAGTAGAATGCTGAGTTAACGTGGTGTAGGTAGTTCAGCTTTGGGCAGACCTTGAATTTTCATAGAAGATGCCCTGTATCATGTTGAGGGAAGAGTGAGGCCAGAATTTAATTAAAGTAGTCTGCTTTCACGAACTTTTGCAGTGTATTCTCCTGATGAGCATGTGCTGAAGCAGTTGGTAGTTTGGAGCTATTTATGCTTGCTTGTGCTTGTGGTGCAGGACAGAGCCATGACCTTCTCTGGAAGGTTAGACATAGTTCTGTCAAGATGTGTTCTTTTTGCTCCACAAGCTCTCTCCTTTGTTGTTGTTGTTGTTTTGTTTGTCTGTTCTTTTGGGTTTTGTTTGCTTGTTTTGTTTTAGTTTTTTTTTTTTTTTTGTTGTTGGTGGTGGTTTTGTTTGGGTTTAGGGTTTTTTTAGGGGGGAGAAGAGGGGGGTGTTTATGATGTTATGATGGACCAAAGTAAAGACACTCTAAATATTCTTAAAACTCCCTTGACAAAAAGAAGCATAATTGATTTGTTTTCTATACTGTCAGCTTCGAAGAACTCGAATTTTGTTTTAACAGGAACACTACATGGCCTGTTTGTGAGCTGTACTCATAATACTGTAAATAAAAAAAAAAAACCTTCTAGCTACCAGATACTATGAACTATCACATATGTTAGTAAGATGTGTAACTATGTTCCAGCCTCAACTTGAAAAACCAAAGCTACGAATTCACATTGCAAAGTAGGCAGACAGAAGTTAGGGGTTTTCGTCATTGCAGTTCAACAAGACAAAATAAGTTTAAATCCCGTGACGAAGCTCCTTAGTGTTTGTTTTCTATCAGATGGACTGTTTCTAGTACCATGCTCTTCAGTATGGGTGATCCACACCTGTGGGTTTTTTAATACTCATAGTCTTAGTTTTTTTTTTTTGTTTGTTCGTGCCTTGTTACTCTTTCCGTATAGAGGTCTGGGATTTAATCTATAGATAGAACATGGCAAGCGACAGCAAAGTGATCATCTACATTTTCATAAGGTTTGAACATACTTGTAAAGGATTATCCTACTTTCAGAACTCTTGGAAAACACACAGTGTTTTCCATAGACATGCCTGAGAAAACAGTGATAGAAATGTGAGGAAGGAAAGCTGTTAGTTCTGCAAATGGAGAAGAGAAGCATTTCTTCTGTGTTGCTTTGCACAAAGGTTTTCCTAAGAAAAGTTCAGTTTCTGGCCTATAAAGTCAACTCTATATCAAATCCTGGTGGAGTCAGTGTAAGTGTCATAGAGCAGTTAAGTGATTGGGATGTAGAAGTAGGTTCAAAGCAATTGTACTGTTTGTAAGAGATTGCTCAGGGGAGAAAGTTATGATAAACAGCTTTCTGTTTAACGCTGTTGTGTTGCAGGCATGAGTCAACAGAGTCATGTGTTACTTGTTTGTTTGTTTGTTTGTTTTATTACCTCCGGTTTAGTATTCTAAGTCCTCCATTTTTGTTGAGTAGGTTTGCTATAGGTAGCAAGTGGCTTGACTTAAAAATTTTGCCTGAGACCTCTGCCATGAAGAAATCAGAAGGTGGCTTTAAGCAGTTCTGAACCTTTTTCTTTCAGAAGGCCAGAAAGCTTTTAACTACACTGTTTTAAAGGTAGAGGAAAAGAAGCAAGTAACAAATTGATTGAAGGCTTGAAGAAAAGGAAAATACTGTGAACTTGTCTGTTCTTGTCTATTTAACTAAGATGGTTTTAGTGTGTAAAAGCATCCCTCATAAACCTTAATGTAAAAATTACTATGAGATTTAAGGATAGTCACGATTGTAGTAATAATGAAACAACTACACTGCAGTTAATACTAGATAATAAACTGGAATATTTGGACATGAGACTGAGGTCTAAAACTTTTTAGAAACAGTGGTGATTAGTTGGCTAGTTTTGTGATATAGTTTTAGTAGAGGGTCCAAAAGCATTATGTGTGCTTTAAAAGCAGCAAAAATATGGCAGAGAAAAGGGTGTTAGCTGAATTTTTGGATTTGAATTATCATGTTTGTAACAGCTGTGCTATTCAGTAGTGTTTTAGAGAGGAAAAAGGAACAGTCTGCAGGAGTTTGATTTGGTACATAAATTCTTACTGTCTACAGCAGATTATTTTTTTCTATGAACTCTATGTACTTCATAAACTGAACACGTGCATTAGCTGTGCTTCTGAAAGCCTTCTACAAAAAACCCTAGCAAGTAATTTTATGTCAGTCCTGTATCACAAAAATAGTATTTTCTGTGGTTTAAGTTCACTTGCTTTTGTGGGAACCATACCAACAAAAAACTGCCGAAACATCTCCTAGGTAACTACTCTAGGTAAAACTCCAGAAACTTTACCAATACTTTAGGTTTTTATTCTAGAAAATATACTAGTTTTGTTTTTTTATTGTTTTATTGTCACTTACTAAAAACAACTTAAATAGGCTATAATTCTCAAGCATTAACTTTATTCTTTCTTTAAGCAGTTGGATCACTGTAACATCAGAATTGTAAGCAGTCATCTCATTTGATGGAATATCTCATGTATGAGGCTTTCATATGTAATTTTCTGAGGTATCAAGCATGTTCTTTGAGCAGGGTAAAGACTCTGTATGCATATGTACAAATAAAACAGGACAATATTCGATTTATTTTGGACTTCTAATCAAAAGTGTCTTTGAACAGCATTTTTATGAAGTTGTTTCTAAATAGCAGTACTTGGAATGGGGCTGGAGATTTAAAAAGAGCATTCATTTGGAATGTGGCTGTCTTTCACCTCCCTGTTTCCCCCCCCTTTTTAAAATGCCATTTTTTAAATGCCATTCAGTATGAATGTCAGTCTGTGTTTCCTCTTTCTCTTTATCATTTGCTTCTTGATCATATGTAGCAGCAAATGGGGGCTCATATTCAGTTAGAACAAAATAAGGGGTATGCACATATATGTTCATATATATATATGCATATTTATAGAAATACAGTCAAGGCTGAAAGGGATTAATTATTTCTTAATGAGAGATTTTCATGTTCAGGTCTTCAAAGCCGCTATCATCTTTAATTTCCTTAAGTTAATTAATAGTCAAGCTGTTGAAATGAATATGATGAAGAAATGGGAATAAAACCTTAAATAGCCCATACAGGAGATCAGGTTCCAGAGCTGCATGTTTTTGAGGTCTGTTTACCTCTGATAATCACAACAATGAACCCTTGCAATGGAATTTGGTAACAAACTTTCTTGGTTCCAGTTGTGTCCCTGTAAGTTTTATCCAGGTGTTAGAGTTTTACTCAACTTCTCTAATTTTATACAGTCTTGAAATTTGATAGGTACTTTGTGTCTCAGGAGTTGTTTCAGGGCTGTTGCGTGGTTTGTTTTTTTTTTTTCCAGAAATAAAATTAGAGAATCATAGAATAGTTAGGGTTGGAAAGGACCTCAAGATCATCAAGTTCCAACCCCCCTGCCATGGACAGGGACACCTCACACTAAACCATCCAACACAAGGCTTCATCCAACCTGGCCTTGAACACCGCCAGTGATGGAGCACTCACAACCTCCCTAGGTTCTTAATTCTTTGTGTAAGAAATGAAGAATTTTGAAGAATTAAGTAATTTTTCCTTAGGTCTGTCATCATGTCTTGCAATAGTGTATAAAGCCACTAGCTTTAGTCAGGTACTGTTGGATGGTGGCTCTGGTGGAAATCAGTGTTTTACGTGTTTTCACCACTGCCTCTTATTTTGTTCTTGTTCCATTCTCTCATAGTGGCTGGAGTGCCACCGTACACGATCCTTATTGTGGTTAATTTATTCAGTAACAGTCATGCCTTTTTGGCTCCATTGTAAGAGGTTTGTTTTTAATATGCAATAGTTTTAAGATGCCAGTTCAAGTCCAAGGCGATCCAGTATAGTATAGATGCTATTTTAGAGAATTTTGCTAGCTAGTGAGAGCAGTACTGCCTCAAGGTTGTAGCGTTTAGTCAAAGTAGCATTGGTTATTGTGTGTGCTTCTCATCACAGATCTATGCTTGCCTTCTGTTAAGAGAAGAAGCAGGAAGAACAACCTAAGCTGTAAAAGAATGAATTTCCCTCAAATTAAAAAACACATTTGGATAGAAGGTACAGAAATGGGTAATTGCAGTGGAGTAAGGAGCCCCAGGAATGTGACGTGTTACCTTCCTGGGGGAAGATTGATCACAAGCCACGAGGTTCAGTGCAAGGAGAAACTTCAGCAAGGGTAAAGAGGAGGTAGAATCGTAGAACAGAATCATAGAATCCACTAAGTTGGAGAAGACTCTTAAGGTCGTCAAGTCAAACCGTTACCACAGGACTGCTGAGTCCCACCAATAAACCAAGTGACTGGGGGCCTCATCTACATGTTTTCTGAACACTTCCAGGGACGGTGATTCCACCACTTCCCTGGGCAGCCTGAATCAATGCCTGAGCACCCTTTTGTGAAGAAATTGTTCCTAATATCCAATCTAAACCTCCCCTGGAGCAGCTGGAGGCCATTACCTCTTGTCCTGTCACTTGTTACTTGGGAGACCAACCCCCACCTTTCTCCATCCTTCCAAGTAGTTGCGGAGAGTGATAAGGTCCCCCCTGAGCATTCTCCAGACTAAACACCCCAGTTTCCTCAGCTGCTCCTCATAACACTTGTGCTCCAGACCCTTCACTAGCTTTGTTGCCATTTTCTGGACCTGCTTCAGCGCCTCAGTGTCTTTCTTGTACTGAGGGGCCCAGAACTAAACACAGTGTTGGAGTTGCAGCCTCACCAGTGCCAAGTACAGAGGGATGATAGCTGCTCTGGCCCTGCTGGCCACATTATTTCTCATACAGTCCAGGATGCTTTTGGCCTTCTTGGCTGCCTGGGCACAATCTGGCTCATGTTCAGCTCCATCAGTCAGCACCCAGCATTTGGTGTCTGCAGACTTACTGAAGGTGCACTCGGTCCCCTCATCCAGATCATCAGTGAAGATATTCACACCACTTCGGCTCCCGAACTCTGAACCAGTCGCCCCAAGGCCCTGAACTCCTTCTTGAGTACATTCAAGCTTCTTGAAGAGATTTCCTCATTTCCTAAGAAGCTAGGATTAGGATTCTGTGGACTGTGTCCAAAATGACAGGAGGAAAGATAACCGAATATAGAATTCACTGAAGGGTAGATAACATGTTGAAAAAGTCTAACAAGCCCCACTGATAAGTGGTTGTAAAACTCTTCTAAAGAAGTACAGGGAATGCAGACCCAGTGTAATTGGCATTACGTATATAATTATTATTGGGGAGGGGGTGTAAGTTTTTTGGTTGGGTTTTTTTTTTTGTAGTTTAACAACACCGTGTCTATTTTAAAACAAAATGGAAGAAAAATGCTTCCAAAAGACAGTTTAATTTGAAGAAAAAGCAGACAAAAATCAGTAATACATGCCTGTTTTTTTAATTTTTTCAAGAGGCAAGTGTCGAGCCAGTTTGCAGATGCAAGAAGACTATTCACAGATCTTTGCTTCTTCAGGCATTAATTCTGCTAGATTCTTCTGTTCTCTTAGATAACATGTCCCAAGCATATTCTCCACTTGCATCACAGACCTAGCAGTCTGGACAAAATCTGTGGAGCTGAAACATCACAATTACTTCAAGTAACTGGAGCGTGGAATACAGATCAGCTTGAGTCAGGAAACTCTTTGTGCCTCCCCCACTTCGGTGCATCCCTGAGCCTGTAAGTGTGCAGGCTGATGTCATACGCCAAGCAACAGTCCCTGGGAGAGGAGCTGGTCTGGGAAGTTTAGCACTAGGAAGTTAAAAGCTGCTGTTGAGGGGTTGCTGAGCCACGCTGTGCCACAACGCTCTCAAAATGCGGTGCCTGTGTGCAGTCCTCAGACCCCTCAGCAGTGATAGCTCGTGCTCCGTCTATTACAAACAAAGACCTACTTCAGAAGTGTAAGTTGTGATTTTGTATGGTTTAGTTCCTGGATCTGCTTTCCTCAAGTTTAAATGGCTCTTTCTTAACCTTCTGTTACTGTAGCCACATCTGAACTTGTTTTCTTCCATCCCCTACTCTGACTTCCAGCTTTTGAGGCAGCTGTACTAAGAAAGATTTGAATATATTAATAAGACTTAAAGACACTTCTCATGGTGACCTTTAAAATATCTTAGGCTGTGAACTAACTAGTCTGGGGCGGGGAGAATTTTTCAGCTTGAGATTTCAGGCTAAATGAGGCGCAGCACAGCACTTTTGTATTCTTCTCTGCATTTTATTCTGTAAAATGACGCTAGTAGTGAATTCAAATCTCAGCTGCCTTTTCTGAAAAGCTATTTATTTAGGCAGTTGACGCTAGGTTGGTGATTTCACTGTTGTAAGGTTTTTCCTGTTCAGCTAAATGATACCTTTTTTTTAAAAGCATACTCCCTAGCTGTGGGCCAGAGTTCTGTTTAGCATACACTGCCTGGGAGATTGTGGTACTTGCAGGCATCAGTTAGAAACTGTGACATGAAAGAGCTATTGTCTTTGGTGAAGCAGCTGCACCCTTAAGCTACTGACACTGACTTTTAAGCTGTAATTAATTAAAAAACAGTTGTGAACTGTTGTCATATTAAAACAGTATTTTAACTGACCCATATTTTATTGAAAGTAAACTTTTCCATTATGTTCTGTGTCGTGTTTTTCCTTTGTAAGTAAATGAAGGATGTGCACTTTAAGCCTTGAGGTAAAGTAAATTCAATTTTGCCAGATACCGTAGGTCCATGAAGCTGCAGAGGTAGCAGGTTGATTTAAGATGAGTAGATTGCTAGTGGGGTTTGAATGATGGAACTGTTCAGGCAAAGTTTTGGGTACTGTTGTATTAAAAGAGAGAGAGTGTGTGTGTGTGTGTGTGTGTTCATCCTAGAGTTTGAACAAGCTGTCATGTCAAAACTTGTCAGAGGGAAGCACAGAAGTGTATGAAAGAAAACATTGTCCTCTTGAGAATGTTGGGATGGAAACTATGCCATTCAGTTTTAATTGCACCTATTAATGCTGCTTTGTGTAAAAGGCTTCCTGATGATGCCATCACTAAGCCTGTTTTTCAGGACTTTGTGTACATTTCAAGCCTGCTGAGGTTTAAACTAGCTCTGTAGGTTCCTATACTGTGATTAACAAAAAAGATGATAAACAGACAAGTATTTTGTGTCAAGAGCAGTGAATGGCTTTGAAACTGCTGCAATATTGTGTAATCACAATGTGTGTTTAATTAAAGGCATTGCAGAGTAGGTAGCAAAAATTGATAATTTCAGGTTTTTATTTCAGGTTTCCAAGTTGTCTATTTTAATTCAGGCCGCAGTGAGGTTTGGGGTGGTTTTTTTCCTGTTTTCTCGCATGTCTATTTCATAATGCTGAAGTTGGGAAGAAATGGAACAATAATAATGAAAATTGGAAATGTGAATGTGGGTGAAATAGTAACCAGTGTTTCTCCTACTCTAGAGCATTAAATAAAAATAGGGAGAGAAGCACAGGCATTGTGTTACCAGATAGCTCAGCAAATACCATTTGCATAATGCATTTGTGTGCACCCAGCATCATGGAGTTGGCCACAGTAATTAGGAATGGGGAGTTTTGCCTCTTTGTGATTTTAAGGTGAAAATCAGCACTGTTCAGAGCAATGTAAATTGAACACCATGTGGTATTTGCAATTGGTGTGTCCTGTGGAGCACACTGCTATGCTGGGGAGAAAGGAGAAGCTGCATAGATATGTGTATGGATGTGCTGCCTGAAACGAGGAAGAACAGCAGTTGAAGAGTTGATAAAAGTTAAGCAGTAGGGGCTGTGTGCCTGGCTGAAGAAAACAAAATGTAAAAAATGTTTTAAGCGTTTCCTTCCTGTTAGTTCTCGTAGCAAGTATCTTTTACTTAAAGTAGATGAAGATACTTGTCAAATACCATATGTAATTTAACTTTATGATCCTCACATGGATGGGGATGCTTAGGTGGAGAATTAATGGATGAAACAAGAGCAGAGGTGTGCATGTGATCAGTGTCACATACATAATGAATTGAAATTTGAAACAGCTGAGTGCCTTCTGACAGAAGGGCTTTCACAGGTAAACTCTGGTAAAGCTTCTTGTAGAAACTGGGTGTTGTCCCTTCATTTGCCTCCTCACCTCACTGGAAACAGCTTTTTCCCTTTTAACTGAGTCAGGAGGAGAGGACATGCCACCACACTATAGACGTGCAGCTTTCTGTTTCAGTGAATCAGCCTAAATCCTCAATGAACAAGTAGCTGGTAACACTGTAAACCCAAAACATGAGTCAAAATCCTTAGTCTTGTTTAGGGCACCACCAGGAACAGTTGTCAAGTTCTGAAGTTGGTGTGATTTTTATGCTGTGTAAGTGCTGTGACTAAGAAAGTGTAAAGCAAAGTAGGTTTTTGGGTTGTGGGTATTTAGAATTGGCCGGCTCGACTGAAATTTAAATTTAGGCTAGAAAAGTACTTGGGTTTCTGTGTTGTATTAATATAATTTTTTCATGCAAGGTACTGTAAGAGACTTCTCAATGGGTTTGAATTTTGGCTAAAACCTCACCACATCATGGGCTGATTTTAGGAGGCCTGGGGTTACTGATACATGTTGCTTGTTAGGGACATAGGAGAGTCTGCCTTTTTGGCTGTGGGCATTCTCAAGTGTGCGCAGCCCTGCTCTTTGCATCTTTAAAATGCAAAGCAGGTATTGGGGAATTCCCTCACCTGCTTTCTTGGCTCTGCAGTTCAGTACAGCAGAAATAGCACAAATCTGTGTGCTGGGGAGTGCTTTGGCCCAGGTAGAATGGGGGTGGAGTGCTCTAAAAGATGTGGCATAAGGTTGTATTGGACCTGACAGAATTCAGAAAGTATGTTGCATGTATTTAAGCAACTTAGTGTGTGTAAATACTAATTAACTAACCTGCAGACAATTATTGGAGTAAACTGTGTGGAAAAGCCTTTTCTTCTGTAAACTTGGGGAAGCTTTAGCTAGGAGGGGAGAGATCTGGGTGGGATTGTCAGTAAAGCACTTTCATTGAGTTGGGAAGGTCATGATTCATACTTTTGTTTTACTCTTTTCGTCTGTTTAGACAAATTATACTGATAATCAAAATGTCACTGGTTGTGAACTGTGAAGGAGTGTGTGTGTCTTGGGGGAGGTAGGGAGGTCTGTTTTGTCTTAATCTATGTAATGCTTCTCTTATAGTATGACTCACTGGTAATTGAGCATGTGGATTATGGCACTGTCCTATTAGTGCTTTTTTTCCTAGGGAAATTGAGCAGGTCAGGATTTGCTTTCACTTCTGCAGGGACACACTGCCCTAGATTTGGAGGTTCTTGCCTTCCTCTTTTTGTTAATGTGGCCACAATATGGAAGTGTTGCTCCTTATTGCAGTTTGATGTTTGACAACGTGTTTTACACTTTCTAAAAGTACTGAATTTAGCAGTTGGCTAAGGCTTCCTTTGACAAAGCAAACTATGCCAATAACCAGGGAGGGAAAAATATTTTAAGTAGTAATTCTGCCTTATGGGGGAGTAATACTATTAATCAGTAGGAAGTAATGGCTTTCAGGATATCTTAGAGTGGAATTCGCACAACTGTCACACGAGAATAATGTGGTTTGTTGTGTTGAGGTGGTTTTGTGGTTTTTGGTTTTTTTTTTTTTTTTTTGAGATCTAGTTAAATTACTGTAACAAGGGCTCAAAACATAAGCAACCCATCTGCAGACATCTAGAATGACACAGCTTTAATGCAAGAAGATGTTATCTTTATAGTAAGGGGCTTTCTGAATTTCCTTTATTTAGATTTTTGTTTGTCTTCAGCTTGTATTTTCTGAAGCCTAGGAATCAGCTCAGGCTCTGTTCCACTTTTGTTTCCCCATGGAGCTTGTCCTCCACTGCAGTCCTCTGAAACCTCTGCTTTACAAGGAAGCAGAAGATGTACCAATTTTTTCTTGTTAGCAAAGTGAGCTGGAATTCCCAGGATGCACTTCTTTTGTAACTGGGCTAATGTAAAAAGTTGAGGAGCTTGGCCAGTTCTTGGAAATGATTCAAATATGAAAAAAGCAACTGGTTGGGGAAGTAGCAATTCATGATACTTAGAAAGCATGGATTTCTTACAGCAGCTTTGCTGTTGAAACAAGTATGTTGCACAAGTACACCCTCAGTGAAACCCTAACTCGTTTGAGAGTAGATTGCACAGTAATTATTTCTTCTATGGGGCTACCGTTTGTATGGCTGCTTATTTGGTCATTTTGTAATAACACCTTGGATGTGTGAGGTGGGGTCATTAAACAAGTAAATATAGGAGGGGAAAAAAGGTTCTGAAACATTCTGTGTTTTTCTCTTAGTGCTTGACACATTTAAAATATCGATGCTTAATTAAATATGAAGTCATTGGCTCATTTATGCTTGTGTATTACTTGTGTAAACCACCTCTAAGGTCAGATGTCATTTTACTAGAATAATATGGGGTAAATGGCTTTATTCTGTAATTGTTGCTTGCATGGGGGTAGCATTTAAGAGCTGTCTTTCAGCATCAATGGCCTAGAACTGAGGGTTTGATCCAATCTCTGTTATTCCCTGCATGGACCGCAAATCTACAAATTTCTTTGTACCTGTATTCAATGCAGAAACTGATTGCAGCCCTGAAGTTGTGCTTGAATTGCTTTTTTTATTTATTTGGCCTCTTGTTTTATTGGCAGAATTCATTATGGATGAAAGACTGAAGAATCCAATGTAATTTTAATTGTTTTGGTAGCTTGATCTTAATTGGCTTTAATGTCTTGTGTACACAGTGAGGAGCTAGGAGAATTCATGGAGGTGAAAGGTGCCAACAGCCCTGGGATCCTCGTACTGACCACGGGCCTCAGCAAACCTTTTATGCGTCTGGATAAATACCCCACGTTACTCAAAGAACTTGAAAGGCACATGGAGGTATATCTTATCAGCATTTATGTTCCAGCTTAATGATGATTTGACAGCAATTATTTTAAAGGTACATGTCAAACATGATGGGACCCAAAATTACGTTTGTTTGCTCTTCCATCAGCCTTCTGAAATATAGGCTGCAATGGTTTAGAACTTAGTGCAATAAACTTCTGTAAAAGCTAAACATTTAAAGTTAAATTAGCCAGAGAAGCTAATCATCACTACTAGACCAGTCTTAGGGTCTAGGTTGACTTGACAATGAATGCATCTGCTGCATAATACTTGAGGCTACTTTCTCTTGTAGAAGGTGTGCTGCTTCTCATCTTAGGACCACAGTGTGTCAAACACCAGAATAGTCCCTTTGGCTTCTACTGAACACTGTCCAAAAATTATCTTTACAGTATGGGAAGGTGTTTGAGTAGCTACAGTTTCTACTCTTGCATTATATAGGTTAGATTTTTGGAGTGTGAAGGAGAGAGAGAAATAGAAAGCATATGGGTCTTTGTCTTGTCATACAATTTGTTTTGTCAGTCAATGATGACAGAACATACCAGTCAGTAAGGAATTTAGTTTACTTGGTATGTTAGCATTGTCACGAAACTCTTTAAAATAATCACTTTCCTGTTAGGATTTCAAAATCTCTTATCCACTATGTCTTGTAAAACTGCCTTGGGTCTATTTTAAGCCTAAGTAGGAATGATACAAGTGTGTCTTCATTTTTAGTACAAGAAAGACCACCAGTGTTTGATGTAAGAATAAAAAGGCTGTGAAAAGAGTGCACATCAATCTACAACTTTTTAAAGAATTGTTTAGTGTTTTTAGTTAGGAGTCTGAAAACTTTTTTGTTTTACTAGAACTAAATCTTTTCTCCATTGGTTTTAGGATTATCATCCGGATCGTCCAGATATTCAGAAATCCATGACTGCCTTCAAAAACCTTTCTGTAAGAGTGATAAACAATAGATGATGATATATTTTAAGTAGAATATTTTTGAATTTCATCTTCCTCTGTCGCTTTGAAACAGCGAGGCTTTTTTGTAAACATATAAGAAATGTATGAAAGCCTGGAAATTGATAACTGTTTGTGGGATAGTTAAGGATAGTCATTTGCTGGGGAGTTATAGCAAATACACTACTGATGTAAGTGCCACGCAAAGCATTCTCTAGCTCTTGGTCTTCCCTCACACTTGTGCTTGGTTTTCCTTTCTACTAGTGCTAGCATAGCTAGTGTCCTGAGTAAGTGCTTCTTTACAGTAATTGAGCTGCAGCAAGCATATACTTAATCCAGTCTCAGTTACAATAACCTGAATGTTTTGTGCTTCCTGTTAGAGGTGCATGTGGTGATAACCCACCATTTTCTCGTTTTTGGTTTGGGGATCCCATTCCGTTGGGTGCTTTACAAACTAGAGAAAACAGTTCTTACTGAGAAAAATTCAAATGAATGGGAGTACAGCTAGTAGAGAAGGTTGGAGGCATTTAATAAAAATAGGAACACAAGGTTATAAACACAGTTTGTGCAGTTGGTGTAGCTCTTTTTACTGAAGTTAGATGCTTTGATGTATAGTCGTGTATTTGTGACAGCTGGTTTACTCTTTTCTGCTGAGCCTAGCAGTTTGTGGTTAGAAGTACAAAAATTTAAAATGTAAAGAAAGGAGAAATTTGAGAAACAGAGCTATTGGCTATGAGTTTGGAATGGTAATTGAAATAAGTGTATTAAAAAAATGTTGACGTTAGCAAAACAACTTTTTTTTTTTTTTTTTTTTTTTTTTTTTAAGAAATACTGGTAGTAGTCATCTAAATGAAAACACTTCAAGTTGGGTGCTGTCTTCTGTACTACAAACACAGCAGTAAATACAACTGTAGTGGTACTTCTACTCTTAACCAGCTCCAAATTGATAGAGTTGATCGAGATGGTGTTTTTTCCTATGTTTGTTAGGCACAATGTCAAGAAGTACGGAAACGGAAAGAACTTGAATTACAAATACTGACAGAAGCTATCCGTTGTTGGGAGGGAGAGGATATTAAAACACTTGGCAATGTGATTTACATGTCCCAGGTCATGATTCAGTGTGCTGGAAGTGAGGTAATTTCCTTCTCATCTTTCCTTCTCATCTTCTCGGGCTTTTCATTTTGAAGAAAATTAATTATAATAATTTTGCAGCAGAAGTAAACAGAATGCTTCAGAATTACTAATCTAGACTACAATCTTTCTCTGATTTAAGGCTTTTATTACAAAGCCTGGGATAAATTTCTTTGAAGATGGATGGTCTCATCTGTAAAATTTACTGAAATGGAACCAAATATAGCAGTTACAGACATTGTAAGATGATTTTGCAGGACCATTTTCAAAGTGCATAATTAAACAGGATTTTTCACATGTAGTTATGTTACAGGATCTTTTTGTGTAGCAGTAATGATGGGGTTTGTATTATAAGGTGTCTTAAGGCACACTTGCTGTTTTGGGCACTTAGGTCAAGTAGTAAATTTTGAAATACAAGCTTGAGAGCCAGGTATTTTGAGAGAAATGGAATAAGAAGAGACATTAGAAAGTTTAAGGTGATGCTGTTGAAGTCTGGGGTGATCTTTTTAAAAAAAACATCCAAGCACACAAAGAAAATGCTGTCCTACCAGAAATAATGTTAAAATAATCTTAAAAGCAAGTGCCACCAGAAAGGAAATATTCTACAGATTACAGACATGTTTTTACTGTGAGTTGTTCCTCTGTAAAATCGACGAAGCTTTGAACCTGGTGGGGGCTTTTGAATTGCAACCTCATTCAGTCAGTTTCCTCCCTTAGAACAAAGATGCCTGTAAATATGAAGAAAGAGAAAAGTGTTTATGTAACCGAATAATTAAGAATTAAATTTGTTAGAATTAAAACATTATACCTTAATGCTTCTCTCTTTCATTGTTTGTAGTGGTAGATCTAAGAGAAAACCTTCTCCTCCCATAAAAATGTCCTTTGTGCTTTTGTTTGTGGATAACTTCTTAAGTGAAAGCAGCAAATTAAAGGCATAACAAAGTAATGAGGGCTTTTTATTGTAAATATAAGCATTATTACTTTTGTATTCTTTTTCTACTTTGGATCGTAATCGGACATAATTAAAAAGTCTGATCTTTTCAATTCGAAACACCATGGTTTTGACATTACTGTAACAGCATCCATCTAAATTTATGTTAAGAAACCAATCTAATGTGTAATTTTGGTTTTGCTGAAAATGGCAAAGCAGTTGTTATCATATTAAACAAGGTCAGTATTTCACCCAGACTATAAAATTTCTGTTTTAAAATATGAGGCTTTACTCTCCAGGAAGAAGCATAGGTGTGTGTTACTATCAATTTTCAAATAGAAAATCAAGTATCTGTCTTTGCCTTTTTTCTAGTTTTACAGACAGTTAATTTTGCCAGAAGTAAATATTTGTTGAGTAATTATGGAGTAGTAACATTAGTGGTAGATTCTAATAATATAAAACAAAAAAAGGGGTGAGGGGGCTTGTGATGTTGTATTTATGTTTTCATTTTCTTTTTTTTGATAAGGAAAAGAATGAAAGGTATCTTCTTCTCTTCCCTAACATTTTGCTAATGTTGTCTGCCAGCCCGAGAATGAGTGGGTTTATCTATCAGGTAAAGTAATACATGTATATATGTGTATAAATGTTTTGGGGGAAGGGGGTGTGTTTTGGTTTTTCAAAATGGTATTTCAGAGGAAACTTTCAAGGGCTGTTAAACTTCTGCATTTATAAAGATAAAAGGTAATTTCTGCAATAAGAACTGGTCATCTGTTTCATAAAATTCTAGTCTAGAAGCATGGGGTTTTATTTTTTTGCAGCTGTGATTATCAGCAGGGGTGGGGTTTTTTTAACCTTCTTAGTAGTAGCTAATGAGTGGAAGCGTTGGTAGCTTTTTAGATCTACATAGGGGAACAGTGCTGTTGTACAGGTTTGTTACTGCTCTTTGCTGCTCAAGTCTTCACAAAATTACACAGCACTCAACTTTCCTTGGTGTGAGTCAGGCTGTTGTCATGTTTCTTTAGGCATGTCTACATTAGTGTTTTATGTTTGAAATTAATCTCTTTTTCCTGTTTAATGATCTTTGAGTCACAGCATGGAAGTTGTTTTGGGGCTCACAGACTAGATTCACTCTGGGTGAAGCTGAACTGGAAGGCATGCTCCAGAAGTGCACTTGATCTGCTCCAGTTGTGCGAGCAGATCAAATACATGAACCGACATTCAAGCCCTGGGCCCAGCTTAGACTTAGCTGAGTGTAACACCACCTGAAATACATGCAATGTGGGCATCGTGTCCTTAGCACCAGGTGTTTCACTGCACAAATCTTGCATTCACTGCTGGTAGACAGTCTTTGAGCTCTCTACCAGGTTTCCTAGCGGAATACTTTTGCCTGTTTCCCCACTGCAGAAATAGAGCATTTGCTATAGTACAGGAGAAACAGTGCTGATCAGGTTGGCTCCTTTGTACTTTAGAACACATTTGCAGAAACACTTGCATTTTGGTGTGTATTTCCAAAGACTCTTGAAAAGTGAAGCTAAAGCAAATGAACAGTCCATAACTTCCTAAAATCTTTATAAATGTTCAAGTATTGCTGTGTTGTTTCCAGACATCACATCAAAACACCAAAAAGCAAGGGGAAAACTGCAACAGTAGTTCTAAAAGGAGCCAGAGATTTCACCTGCTCTGAGTACTTTTGTAAATCAGCCTTTCAAGCAGTTTCTTTCTCCTGAGTAATGATATGCCTGCTTGAAGGAATGCTGAAGTTTAGTCATTTGGGGTTCCTATGTGATCAACCACAGCCAGTTGTTTTGTTGTTTGTTTTTCATTATTGAAAGCAATTGCGTTCCAAAGTTCATGTTTGGATTCATGTCTTACCTACTAGTAGTAACTGGATTTATTGAAGACAGTGTTGCATTACGTGATTTAAGTGAACAATCAAATTTGTTAGCTCTTTGCCACTCTGAAGAGTTTTTGGCCAGTGTTTTACCCAACATTGATGGAAAAAGATGCTAGAAAAGGCAGGTAAGCTCTGTATTCCCAGTGGCACATCCAGAATTTCTGGTGAAGGGTAGATTCTTATGTACTGGTTAAAGGCAAATGACTAGAAATTTAGTGTGTTAACAAACAATATGAAATGAAACCACCTGACAGGTTTTATTTTGCTCTTCTATTGTACATCACTTATTTCTCCAACCTTGTCCCCTAGGAGCATAGCGCTGTTCAGTAAATAAGCAATTTTCTACGCATTTGTCTTAAGCTTCTACTCAGCATTGCCACAGCCCTTTCTTAGTGTTTTTGTCATCCAGCCCTCTCCTGAATGCAAAACTCCTCAATTTCCTCATAACCTCTTCCTAACACAGAGAAATTCTAAAATTTTAATGGCTACATATTCATAGCAAAGTGAAACTTACTATATCACTGTTTGTGTCTGAGACAGTGTCTCAGAGCTGTGTCTGCATCACATGTGGGCCACCTGGACTTCTGTTCTGAGATTCTTGTCTCAGAACTGGGTATGGATATGGACAGAAGATGATGCAGTTCCCTCAGTCATTCCCAGGGAAATGATGCCATTGGAGGCAGCATCCTACGTTACACCCTCCCTGTATTTCTGAATATTCATTTACCAGCAGGCTTCATGTTTTCTGGTTGGTAGTGCTGATACCTGCCATGCTAGCTAATGGGGAGAACTTTTAGCAGTGGTAAACCTAAATTGCAAGGGGCATAGGCCGTACTTCATGGGAGGGCTTCACATTGGTTTGTTGCAAGATGGAAAATATAAAAGATTCACAAGTTCAGTTCCATTTTATGTGTTTTGCTGGGTTTGCACTACTTCTGTCCACGTGGTTCAGGTGATCTTTGTTCTTTGTCACCAGTCTTTTGCTTAGTGTATCCCCGTATTCCATTTCCACCTATATCAGCGCTTTTTGCACCTCCTTAATTGTGGTTGTATGCTGTGTTATTCATGAACCAGCAAATGTGGAAAAGCAGAATGAATTGTAGTGCACAATGCCACCATGTTTCCTTCAGTGGAGAAGCTGTTGCAAGAAACTCTTCCTTTCTCTTTGGCATCTTGGTCTTGAGCATGCCCTGTGCATACAGAATATCAAGTGATTTTTAGCTTCAAGTGTCTAAGAAACCTTTGTCCATTCTGCAGTTGTTAGGAAAGAAAGAAAAGAAAAAGTTGTTTTCTTGTCCCTCCATTTGAGCCAAAATTCCCCAGTGCATAGTATTTGCGCTTTTGCCAGCATGTGCTGAATAGTGTTTTTGTGCAGGCGAATGTAGGATCTGTCTTAAAACACTTGTATTAAAGTGGCATTTTCGGTAAAGCCTTTTCATCCTGAGTCATATTTATACTTCTGTGCTTGTAAACGGTCAAAATGGACTCTCCTCCTCTCTCCCCGCCACCCCCCAGCTTGACTGGGTTTAAAATGAGACATTACCTTCTGCAAAATAAGATGTTCTTCTGAAACTTTACTGATTTAAAGATGTTTTTACTGCTTTGGGGTTTTATTTCCTCAGAGTACTTCTGTGAGCAAATTTAGTAGTGGGGTTATTAGAGACATAAATCTTCAGTAAATAATTGATACATTTGTTTAGTGAAATCTTTTCTAAATCTACTTGTACTACAAACCTTGCTTTGAGAGCTAACCAAACAGGTTGCAAACAAATGGTCTTAAAGATGAATCAGCATTGCCTTTCATCATGTAATACGGATGACCCTGAAGGTTTCAGTTTCATGAACCCGAGGCTGTGATGAGTGGCCACTATTACATTTGTATAGATTTCATAGCCTGCATAGGTATCAGATAGACTGATACTGTCACAGGTGTCATTTGCAGAAGCTGAGCAAGTTAAAAACTTCCATTACAAGGTGTTTGTATTGATTGTTAAATGTTTTTAACCCGTCAGTGTGTGTCTGCCAGTTTACTGTGTGTTTTTGTTCAGAGCTTGAAGTTAATAGATACGGATATGAAGTTAAGATATTCTTGATAATGTTTCTGTGTGTGTTGGATTTAACTTCAGTGTTACTACTTTTTTCTTTTTCCAGGGAAAACTGCCAACGACAGGAATGACTATCACAAAGTTAGAAGACACTGAAAACCATAAAAATGCATTTGAAATATCAGGTATTGACTGTAAACATTTTTATTACTTACTCCAGGATATGCTATTTCAAATATCAGTTATTCTGTCTGAACAAGAGGGGAAAACTTTTTCACTGTGAGGGTGACCAAGCACTGGCACAGGTTGCCTGGAGAGATCTCCATCCTTGACAGTACTCAGAAGCTCTCTGGCTACAGTCCTGGGCCACCAGCTGTAGGTGTCTGCTTGAGCAGGGGAGTGGACGACCTACAGAGGCCCCTTCCAGTCTCAGTTCTCCTGTGATTATACTAATTAAGTAAAGCAGTTACCCAGAGCCTCACTTGAAAGCTTCTTCTTGATGCTTGTCTCAAACAGTTCAGAAACTGTCTTTGCAATAGGATTCATACCCAAATTTCTGCATTTTAATGAACGGAGGCAGTAGCCTTGGAGAATGTCCTTTACAATGAAGCAATTGAAAGTATGCTACTCACTGGAAGAAAGGGAATTCCAGAGAAAAGCTTTAAGCAGAGCCTTCTTCTAGAAATGGTCCAGCTCTGTACTGGAACCTTTAGCATCTCTAATGCTAATGATGTGGACCATGCCAAGTGCAAGGTCCTACACCTGGGTTGAAGCAATCCCAGGCACACCTGCAGGTTGGGTGGAGAAGAGCTTCAGAGCAGCCCTGCAGAGAAGGACTTGAGGATGTTGGTGGACGAGAAATTTAACATGAGCCAGCTTCAGTGTGTGCTCGCAGCCCAGAGAGCCAACCGTATCCTGGGCTGCATCAAAAGGAGCGTGACCAGCAGGTCCAAGGAGGTGATCCTGCCCCTCTACTCTGCTCTTGTGATACCTCACTTGGAGTACTGTGTACAATTCTGGTGTCCTCAACATAAAAAGGACATGGAACTGCTGGAACAAGTCCAGAGGAGGGCCACAAGGATGATCAGGGGACTGGAGCAGCCCCCCTATGAAGATAGGCTGAGAAAGTTGGGGCTGTTCAGCCTGGAGAAGAGAAGGCTGTGTGGAGACCTCATAGCAGCCTTCCAGTATCTGAAGGGGGCTTATTAGGGGTGCTGGGGAGGGACTCTTCATTAGGGACTGTAGTGACAGGACAAGGGGTAACGGGTTCAAACTTAAACAGGGGAAGTTTAGATTGGATATAATGAAGAAGCCCTTTACTGTAAGGGGAGTGAGGCACTGAAACAGGTTGCCCAAAGAAGTTGTGAATGCTCCATCCCTGGCAGTGTTCAAGTCCAGGTTGGACAGAGCCTTGGGTGACATGGTTTAGTGTGAGGTGTACCTGCCTGTTGCAGGGGGTTGGAACTTGATGATCTTAAGGTCCTTTCCAACCCTAACTATCTTACGATTCTGTGTTTCTATGTTGTGTGTACTTTGGGTAATTTCTGTCTGTTAAGTCATTTGTTTCAGCATGTACCTAATACCCTTGGGTGATTTAAATGAGTAGGAGCAGGGTCCACACAGTGGAGCTTCATACCTTCTTTAATTTTCTGCATCAGTTTTGCCTCCAAGCAGGTTGCATTTAAGCAAAGTGATTTTGACCCTCTGCAGTGGCAGGTGGTATCACATGTCAGTGCTATGAGAGGGGAATAAGCTGCTGATGGTGCATGTTCTTGAGACAACAGCTATGAAGCTGAGCTCAGATGAGGAATGTGATGGGTTAACATGGAATTAACTGCAGACATTAATCTGATTAAGGTTGCTTTCCAAAGTGATTTTTGCCCGTGATTTTCAGATTCAGACCAACTTTGTGCCTTTTTGCGAGAGAAGATGGGTGAACTATATTTTATAACTTCTTATATGTTGAAGCTTACAGACTCAAGAATAACATTTTAGGGTATATGCTGCCTTCCCTGGGGGGAAGATGGAGAAGCATAAGGCTATTAGAAGAGCCGGTCTCCTACATCTATTTCTTGTCTTTAAGGGTTGTGTTTGATTATTAGAGGTGGGGTAAAGCATAGAACTCCTATATTTGTTCATGTGCCACGTACGTGGAGGAAATGCCTGTCATAACCTGTGAAAGTGCAGTGCTGCTGTACTGAAAACATGAGTTAAAGTTTTTGCTTAGTACTATGGGGATAGAATGTTTTAGGAAATTAGCATCTTTATAATCATGTCTGATAGACTGTCTTGTTCATCTGTGGTTTCCTCATCTTCTGTTTTCTGTCACCTAGGAAATATGATTGAAAGGATACTAGTGTCTTGTAACAACCAACAAGATTTGCATGAATGGGTGGATCACCTGCAGAAGCAAACCAAAGTCACAACTGTTGGGAATCCCACCATTAAACCTCACTCTGTGCCATCTCACACGGTAAGAAAGAGCAGGATTGAAGTGAATCCTGTATGCTAATTCAGTGTATGCTGAATTGGGTCATCTGGCAAATATACCACCATGTAAAGCGTTTTTTTTAGCCATTAGTAGCAAGAACTAAATAAGTGTAGTTTAATGGGTCAGAAGATCATTCTGTTTTTATTGTGTGAGTGAAAGAATAAAATGCTTAGTGGTGCAATAGTTTTAACAGGGTAAAAAAACCCTCCTTGTTAGTACTTTTTTTGATTTTGACCAAATAATACATTGCTGTCTTTTAAGTATCCTTAGAATGGTAGGTTTTAATTGGTGATGCACTTGACATACTGTGGAGAAACAATTTCCTTAAGTACTTTCTTTTATGTTCTTAATTTGGGTTGTTGGATATGAATGAATCTAAATTTAGCTCTGTCCTTGGCGGTGAAAGAAGTTGGAGCTGGGCTGGTTGTAGCTGTTCTCTTCAGTGCATGCTCTGTCAGTGGTAAACAATAAAACTTCTTTAAGTTCCACTTCTCCAAATAATAATTGTGTAACAATTTTCAAAGGCCAGCTATAATAAGTAAAAGCACTAGATAGCAAGTGAGATTATTTCAACAATCCTTAATTATGTCTTTATTATGATAATATGCTTTCTTTCCTTTCCCATCACCTTTGTGTCGTTGACAGCTTCCTTCCCATCCAGTAACACCCTCCAGCAAGCACTCAGACAGCAAGCCAATACCACTGACACCTGCATACCACACTCTCCCTCATCCGTCACATCATGGGACTCCACATACCACAATAAACTGGGGACCACTGGAACCTCCAAAAACCCCCAAGCCTTGGAGCCTGAGCTGCTTACGGCCCGCACCTCCATTGCGGCCTTCAGCAGCTCTTTGTTATAAAGAGGTGAGATGCAGCAGCCAAGAAAAAATATGACTCTCTAGCAGGTCTGCAGTGGGAAGCTTCACTTTTCCTTATACACCACCATTTCACAATTTTGTGCATGTGTTTATATACAGATGATTTAACAGGTAGTGCTGGAACAATGGTAAATGGACTGGTTTAGTCTTGCAGCTCAGAAGATAGTAAGGCTTGCTTAGGAGAGGCTTCCTCTGCCTCCCCCAAGACCTCCCACTCTCTATTCAGTTAATAAATTCAGATTTTATTATTTTATTTTTTAATTTGGTACTTTTTATGTTGATAATCCAGACTTATTGTAGAGTAAGTTGTTTGCTAAGCACACTGCAAAGTATCTAGCATAAGGATCCTTGGTGCTTCAAAGAGTTGTATCAAATCATTCAAATAAAATCAGCAGCTGTGGTGGTGACTCTTAGGTGTCACTTTTAGTAGGTAACTGTAGTATATTTAAGAAAAAAGAATGGTAACTGTCAAATGTTTTTTCACTCAGCAGAATTTGATGGCTAAGGTTACTACTGGCAGAAAAAATGGATTACATTTTAAGAAACTGTTGTATTTTCTAATTAGCGTATGGTATGAAATAGGAGTCTGTTCCAAGAGAAATAAAATGTGGTGGGTTTAATCATAAAAAGATGGTGGTGGTAGGTTAATTTGGTCTTGCCACTACATTTTGTGTGGTTTTGTAACTAGTAAGAAAATGGTAGCTTTATGTTCAAAGTCTTTGTATATGTAAGGAGGAGAATATCGGATGCTCTGTGCCTTGGTGGTATCACCTGTTTCAGTGTCTTTGTCATGCGTTCTCGTGGTACTTACTTAGTGTGACTCAACAGAGCCCAGAAAGAATCATGCAGTTTATACCCAAGAACATTTTCTTCTGTAAGCATGAGATGTTGACAAACAGATTTTAGTCTATAGACATGTAAATTGCAGTTTCTTAGAAATTGTAGCTCCCTTTTTTTTTTCTCCTTTTACTTTTGCAAATCCCATAAGCAGGGAAAAAGTGATAGGTGATTTGTGGTTGGAAGGTTAGTATTTAAGCTTAGTTGCTACAAGAGGTTTTTATGTTTGATTGTACTGTATGTTCATTTTGTAATCTAAGTTAAATTCCTTTCATGCTTCCATGTGTAGGGCAATAAATTATCCCGTGTGGTGAAATTTCAATCACCTTTACAGTGTTCAGCTTACAATGATGTTCAAAACCTGTCTTCATCTTCTTTGGTCTGTCCTTTTCATTCACCTTTTTACTTTCTTGTTCTGTATTTTTGTAGAGGATGTCTTGTATCCTTAAGGTAAGGGGTAGACCAGTATATCCCTTTTGTTCCTGTGACCTGGCATTGTCCCTGTAAAATAGCATGACCACATTTTGAGCAGAAAAGCTGTATTTGTTGCTGTATTTTTTTTATTTTTTTATTTTTATTTTTTTATTTTTTGCTGTAGAGCTTAGTAAGAATAGACCTCAACATTTACAGATTCTAGCTTTGAAGAGTATACTACCTGCCAAGCTTTCTTGTTAGGTCCTTTTTTTACCTACTGCAAAGTATAAAGTGAAATGGGTTGTATCTTCAAAAGTTAAGTAAAAAAACCTACGTTAATGTATGCCTGCCTCTTCTCTTCGCTCTAGCTCCCAAACAGCCTGCATGCTTTTGCAGCAGCTTTTCCTGTATATTTCTGTTAATAGAACAGATAAAATACCTGACTTTGTGTATGGCTGGAGGAAGGGTATAGAGGAAATCAGCCAGTTCAGGCAAATCGGATGTGCTAAAAATATTAAACTGAATTTTGGTTCTTTGAAAAGATTCTCAGTTAGTAACTCATGTATGCATCTTAGCAGTTGCATTTTTGAAATATTGTAAAGAAGCTCTACTCTTCTTATTTTTATTTTCCCTGCGCAGGATCTCAGTAAAAGCCCTAAAACCATGAAAAAGCTGCTTCCAAAACGCAAGCCAGAACGGAAGCCGTCAGATGAAGAGTTTGCACTGAGAAAAAGTAAGAGACATTTGAACAAATCTCTAAATAATACAAAGGCTGGAATTGACATCAGTTTAAATGCTGTGAAAGTTAGATGTACAATGTAAGCAAGCTATATGGTTTCCTCTTTCCTGTCAGGGGAGAGCAGGTAGGTATCTCTAGAGGGTGGTTTGTTTTATTCATTTTAGGTGCTTATGTCATGATGATGTTAGTGGCTTTCTAGAGCTTTACTATTGACTAAAGTGGATGCATACTTGCGAGGTGCCTGTTTCGTTTTGCCACAGAGCAAGGTGAGGTTCACTATAAGAGCCGTGTTAAGTTCAGCAAGGCAAGCCTGTCTTTTAATACTGTAAACAATAATTTGAAGATACTGTCCTATTCTTGCAGAATACTTAGTAGCTATGTTCGTAAATTGATTCTGGTAGGAGCTTCTGCTGAGCTGAGTTTGGAAAGCTGGGTATTGTTGGTTCAAAGACTAGTTCCTTCCATGGTCACTGTTTCTAAGATCCAACAGTCTGCTCTAATCTAGAAATAAGGTCATTTGCAAGTGTCTGTGTCTGAATAAATTGTAGAGCTTTAGTCTTCCTTGAAATCTGAAGAAAACACTGAACTGAAAGAGAAGGAATGTATAGAAAAACAGAAGTGTCAAAATCTGGACATGGAGATATTTTGGGGTGGAGGGAACATTAATGTTATCAAACAAATGCAGTATTCTCTTAGTTGTCAGTGTCACTTTAATTCTTCTGTAGAAATTTGTGTGAATGAATAATCCAATCACTCGTATCAATGAAAGACAGGGTATTTTGAGATGAAGGCTCGCTTCCTTTACTGCAACTTTTGTTTCTCTGTGTTTGTCCTTTGCTCATGGGCTTTTTAAGATGGGGACTGTGCCTTGAGTGTTCAGTGCATGAAGTTATCATCACCATTGTCTCTTACTGGTTTATGTAGGGTTGGAGAGAAGAAGCTTTTCCTCAGGGTACTGCTGGTTTGTCTAAGGTGGAGGTCCTTCTGAGTGTGCTGTGAATTTCATATGGCAAAGGTTAAGGTGAATAGAACGATCTTGTGTTCATGATGTGTAAGTGAACTTTTTAGTTCAGGATGTTTTATTCTTACAGGAAGGTATCTGTTTAGAAAAAATCAAAGTTCTGTCATTCAGCATCTTTTCAGATGCTGGAGGATAGAGATTCAGGAGTTGTAAGGACAGAGGTAAAGATGTCAATCTTCAGATTTGGGGATTATTAAAGAACACTTTCTGAGAGTGGATGAGAATTCTTTTTTTGGGGGGAAGGAGGGAGCCTGTAGCTTGCAAATACATTGTTTTACTTCTGATTAAATTAACACCAGCATTTTGTACATAGGAGATAACTTTCAGTAAAAGGGATTTTTGATGTCTTTAAGTCCGAGAGTGTTACTTAAAGAAATACTTACTAGTTCTTGGTATTCATATTTTTCCCCCCTTGTGTCAGTAATTAGAAGCTTCTGTTATATGTTAGTGTTCTTTCAGTCTTTTCCAGCTTGTGGAGCTGTAAGTTTTCCACTGAGGAACTTCTATTGAACTTAAAGCTTATTGATAGGTAGTTTTGGATTTTATCACTTCACTTCTCTGGAATCCCAGGGATTTATGGGCTGTTTTGAGAACTGCCATGTCAAATTAGCATTATAACAGACAAAGCAAGTAGGGTATTTCAACTGAGTGTTCTCACAACACTCATTTCAGAAGTGAAATATTTGTCCTGTTACTGTAATAATACGGTGCTGTATTCTAACCACAGTAAAATCCTTGAAAGAGAAATAGCCTGCATTTTGGAGTACTTGCATCCTCTAACTGTAGAAAAACTGTATCAGGTCCATATAATTTCTTCATCAGCTTGTCAGTTGATCCTGGCAAATCTTTGGACAATTGGCTTTGTTCTGGTGATAGTAAATCAGAAAAACTAACAGAATGCATTCGGTAACAAAAAATGCTACTGCATTTTTATGTTGGAGGCAGTTCAAATTGTTGCAGCAGAAAATCTTCAAGCCTAGTTTTTGATGGAGGAAAACAGGAAAAATACTTTTAAAACAACAAATCATCTTGTCTTACACATAAACTCCTGGTTCTACCTAAACTAAAGGTAGTGGTACTTCTACATTTCAGTTTGATTAGAATTTCACCCAGTTGTAAGTGAAGAATTTGACAGCATTTTCACTGAACTCCTTAAGGAGATGATGTGCTGTGGAGCTCTACCTTTAGAAAAATTTTGCCATGGTAAGCTTTACAGAATCACAGAATCACAGAATCCCAAGGGTTGGAAGGGACCTCAAAAGATCATCTAGTCCAACCCCCCTGCAAGAGCAGGGTAACCTACAGTACATCACACAGGAACTTGTCCAGGCGGGCCTTGAATATCTCCAGTGTAGGAGACTCCACAACCCCCCTGGGCAACCTGTTCCAGTGCTCTGTCACTCTTACAGTAAAGAAGTTCTTCCTGAAGTAAAGAAGTTCTTCCTGAAAAATGATCCTTCCGCAGGTTCACCTACGGAAACCTTGTTACGACTTTTACTTCCTCTAGATAGTCAAGTTCGACCGTCTTCTCGACGCTCCGGCAGGGCCATGGCCGACCCCGCCGGGGCCGATCCGAGGACCTCACTAAACCATCCAATCGGTAGTAGCGACGGGCGGTGTGTACAAAGGGCAGGGACTTAATCAACGCGAGCTTATGACCCGCACTTACTGGGAATTCCTCGTTCACGGGGAAGAATTGCAATCCCCGATCCCCATCACGAATGGGGTTCAACGGGTTACCCGCGCCTGCCGGCGGAGGGTAGGCACAAGCTGAGCCAGTCAGTGTAGCGCGCGTGCGGCCCCGGACATCTAAGGGCATCACAGACCTGTTATTGCTCAATCTCGGGTGGCTGAACGCCACTTGTCCCTCTAAGAAGTTGGACGCCGACCGCTCGGGGGTCACGTAACTAGTTAGCATGCCAGAGTCTCGTTCGTTATCGGAATTAACCAGACAAATCGCTCCACTTTTTTTTTTTTTCAGTAGTGCTGTTTCTACTTTGAAGTCTGAAGTTTAATTACTGCACTTTTCGCAGATAAACTTACATAGTGATGATCTTTCCTGCTGCACACTGGACTGAAATTGTACTGACGTATTATGCTGTTAATTCTGAGGTTAATTTTCAATAATATGCTGCGGAAAGGGGTAAATCTAATACATACACAAACCCCAGAAGTTTTCAAGACTTCTGTGAATTAACATCCTGTCCCTTGATTTATTTGATTGAATAATAATATGCATATAATAACCAGAGTATACAGTTTTCTTCATTTTAATGACAGTTTGTTTTACAACCAGAGTGATCATGCTTCAAAACGTGTTCTGTGCAACTTCAGATGCTCAGAGTTTTGTGAATGTGTGGGTAATTACTCTGGCTTGGGTTGTTTTGGTTTTTTTTTCCCAAGCATTTCAGAATAGTATTTAATCTTTTTAAGCTGTTGTTCTTGCTCATTGAAGTTTGATTTTTAAAATGGGATGATTAAGAGCATTTTACAGGGTTTGAACTTCAAATTCAACTGAAAAGTAGTGATTTATAAAGGCTTTTCTGTTTTAAGAAACATAACCATCTTTAAAATTCTGGTTTTTTTCCCCATTGATTCTAGGTACAGCTGCTTTAGAAGAAGATGCTCAAATTCTTAAAGTCATTGAAGCATATTGCACAAGTGCCAAAACACGTCAAACACTAAATTCAAGTAAGTTAGAAAATACTGGAATGGACTCTGTTTCTGTCTTAACGGTGCCAAGTGTTTAATATTGGATGCCAAGGACCATGGCTGGAGACTGTAATTCTTTCTGTATTTAAAAAAACAAAACAACAAAACCAAACAAACCAAAAGCGACTTCTTGCCATGGTTTAAAATTGCACAAAGCCCTCACCGATTAACAAGAGGTGTCTGAACTGAGTATGACAGTTAATCAGTATGCTTTTTGATAAATTTAAGAAGCTGGTAAGTAGAGAGGAGGAATGAAGAAGTAGTAATAATTTTGGAGGACTGTATTTTTGTCTTTTGTTCAACACAAACTTTTGCTATGGAAAAGTAACCTAGAACTATAAAAATTACTTTCTTTTATTGCCACTAGTTGTTTTTAGTATTAATTACAAATTTTAATCCCATCTCATAATTTCAGGAAAAATTGTTCTTAGATCTGTGTGTTGCTTAAAGCCATTTTTAGTTTCTCAGATCAATACCTAGCTTATTGAAAACCTGTAACGTGCCTCTGGGGTCCTACTTCATTTAATCCAAATCAAGGTTGCCATGTGGAGTTCCTCTGTATTGTAAGTAAAACACTGCGCAGAGCAGGGGAGTCCACCAGCATGTGTTCCCTTTACGCAAGGAAGGAGAAAATGCTGTTGCGTTTGTTGCGATTTGCACAGTTTTTGCATTGTTGAATACCAATTTAATTTGGGGATCCTTGGAACACAGTATAATGATCCTGAAGTACTTGGCTGGCTTTGCTTTTACGAACTGCAAGAGTGGACATTATAACTTACTCCTTGACCACTAAAGCAGTTTAAATTTGCAGTATTAATCACTGTTTACTGCTGCCCGCTGTGGTCTGTGCCCATTTTGCTTCTAAGCAGAAGCACTTCATGCTGACAATTGAGAAGTCTCAAAATGCAATTGCAGACTTAGTTCATGGATTTTCCTAATACATGTTCATTTACTATTATCACCTTGAAAAAATCCAGCTACTTCATATGTAATTAACAGTGGGAATATGGCCCTTGTATTTGGCTATAGAAACTTGAAATAATCTTTTAATTTTTCTGTTTTGATGAACTGTAGGTCTCAAGGTGGTGAAATCAGCTACAAGTACATAATTTTTTTTAATACTAATCTATTTTGTAGCTCTACAATCATTACAGTAGTGTGTTTAATTGGATAAAACGGAATGAATGTGTTCAAAATTCTGAAGATATACTGTTGTTCCAAATGAAATTAAATGAGATGATTGCTGTTTAAATGTCTTGACTGAGATCTGTTATTTCCAAGGATAATGTGACAACAAATGGTGGGGAACACATTTGCACTTGCACGATAGTGTGTGTGTGTGCAGATAAAAAATGGATATGGGTTTTTTTGCTTTTTTGCCTATTTTTCCTATGTATATTTAAGAAATATACATAGTGCTGTGGGTATCATTGCATACATCAGAAGTCAGTAGCTTTTATTTGCTCTTAATTGCAGCAAGTTCTTTTTATTACTGATAAGCACACAGCTGCTTTGCTTGGAAAGACTAACACTGTCATCTAAGACTTTAGATTTCAGAAGATCCATTTGTAGGACGGAATTGGAAGTGGGGAAAAACCTACTCATGCTGGAATTGCTTCTGTGGGAGCAGTAGTCAGTGTAAAAGAATAAAATGAGAATTGCCTGTCATCTGTGAAGTATGCCCTTTTTTACAAACTCCTTTCATACCTCTGTGTTAATATTCTGCCTGTCCCTTACAGCACTCATTTGGCAATTCTCCTACTTGCATATATCCCAAAGCCCAAAGGGTACTGCTTTGGCAATGTCAGTTCAGCAGAGATACAGCACCAGTGCAAAGTGGTAGAGAGCAGGGCAGCTTTTTTCAGTTGCTTCTGTGGGGAAGATGTGGGATTTAATTTGGGGAGACAGATGCAAATTAAAGAACAGAGTTTCACTTTCTTCTGCTTCTTACATACTGATGCTATTTTGCACTTCCACTCCAAATGAAATCTTATTGCAGTATCTTGTGTATGTGGCTTGTAGCATGGTCACTTACATGGGCCTTGAATATTGCCAAACTCTTTAAAACCAGAAAGATGCAGCCCTTAGCTATCTTTGACCAACTGCCTCCGACATCTTAAAGTATTTCATTGGGAAGATATATTCAGATAGAGGCATTAGGAAGATGTGTGTGAGGGACTGGATGGACCAGGCTGTGTTGCTGTTAGCCTCTTGGCCCTGTCCTTTTGTGAGTTAATTTACTACATGTTTAAACAAATAACAAGGGCTTTGGGCACAGAAAAGTTGTACTTTGACAGTCCTCTTAATCGGGTGCAAGATGTTGCTGCTGATTTAGAAGGTTGGCAGCCCTGCTCTGCATGAGAACCTTTGCTTCTTCCCCTGCATTTTCCTCTTTACAGTGGTGACACAAGCATTCTGTGGCTGTGTTGTGAGCTGGTGGGGAAATGACCTGCTTGAAAAAGCATCTTTTGTAGGGTTAATTTTTATCTGAAGCACTTCCCCAGCCTGATTCACCATGCAGATGTACAAGTGACTGTGTCGCTGCAAGGGAGGGAAAGGATGGAGATACAGATGTGTGACGGGGAAAGGGTTGCTGCTTTTCACATCAGCGCTGGATCATGCTGGCTTACTGTGTTTATTGCTCTGTACCCAGTCAAATCCCCCAGATCAGCACTGACTCCATACTTCAAAGGAACCTAATTCCCTCTTCCAAAAAATCTACTTTGATACAAGATTTTGGTTATTCAAAATTCTCTTAATATATTGTAACAGTTCAAACATTATGCTTAGTGTAATTTATACCTAAAGCCCAAACAAATTATTAAAAAAGAAAAAAGAAAAAGAACAAACTTTGCCTTTTTAACAATATTTTCTCTTTTCCTTCTCTTCCCATCACCTTTTTGCTTTTATTTCATGTGTTTGGTTGTGGCTATTCCTTACGTTCTCCTCCTCATCCCACCTCTGCCTATCCACATCCACCATTTCATTTCACCTGTACATCCTTAGCATGGCAAGGCACTGACCTGATGCATAATCACGTCTTGGCTGATGATGACCAATCAAGTCTAGACTCCTTGGGTCGTCGCAGTAGTCTTTCTCGTTTGGAGCCTTCCGACCTCTCAGAAGACTCTGACTATGACAGTATATGGACAGCCCATAGTTACAGAATGGGGTCTACATCTCGTAAGAGCTGTTGCTCATATATCTCTCACCAGAACTAATGCACTTCTGAGCTTTTTCTTAACAAATGCTTGTTGTATCACAGCCTGCTTTTCTTAGATGTTTTCTTGCTGTTCCTTGTCTCCTTAATGTGATATTTTAACAACTTCTGAGGGAGCTTCTGAAACTTCAGTTATACCTGGTGGAAGGCTCTATTGCCAATTCAAAACACGTACAAAAAAGTCATTCTAAAAAGTGTATATATCCTGTTAAGGATGATATTTCTTGAGGGCTTTTTTAACTGACAGATGTTAATTTGTAGCTCTGAATGGTCTTTTTTTTTCCTTCCCTTTTTTTCTTTTGACTTGGTCAGTGTAGCAGCAGGTCCTTTCTTTTCTTTTGGATACAGCACGTTTTTGTATTTTGTACTGAAACCATACTGGTTTGTGAGCTGAGTGCCAGCGATATGGAAATGCCATAGCAGTAGTGGTTGGGTTTTCTACTTATTACTAACAAAATACAAAGCTGGTAGAGTAAGAAAAATGCAGCTTAAAAATATGCAGTACAAGAGCTGTAAAATCACTCAGATATTCACTTATCTGGCTCATTTGTTTGGAAGAGAATTTGCTAATCCATAAAAAGTTCTGTTTTTATACTGCTGTCTTTTCCTCATTGCTTAAACATTTATATGAAGGACCACACTGCTCTCCCCGACCCCAGTCTGGCAGTTGTCATGAAAACCCAGCAGTCCATGCTCATTACATGCAGTGTTTTGATAATCTCATGTTACCTATGGTCATACTGTCACTTTACTGTATGCAGTAGTGTGGCAGAAAACAGGGTCTAGATGTTTACTTGCCTGTTAAAATACACAGCTGTCAACTCTCAATTGACCATTCTTCTTGAAAAGACGAGATGAAAATGGTTCCCCTGATGGAGGCTCGAGTGTTCAGCAACTGAAACTCTAGGTACAACTACAATCATGTTGGCTTGTTTGAAGTTCTGAATAATAGAATGCTTGGCTTTTGGGTTGTACTGTTTGGAGCATGTCCGTGACAGATTTTATTGTGTCTTGTAACTTCTCTCACAAGCAGGTTTGTTTGCAGCAGCAGCTCTTCACTTACAGCAGTGTTGGCTTTTCAGAGAACTGTGACTTGCTGTGCACAGCTGAAGGTCTCAAACCTGCACCTAGAGCACTGCTGGTGTGAAGTGTGTGTGTTCCTTCTTGTAGATAACATAATTGGCATCAAAACAAAAATGATGTGTTTTCTAAGTCTTTTTTTTTTAGCATTAGGGAAAAGCATGTGATTGAAAGACAGAAAGTTCTCATTTTCACCAGGGTTCTCCAATGCAAGTCCTTTACCCCTTTTCAAGTAAGCATGTTATCCAGCGTTAAGGTATGGACAAGTTCAGAATAATCATGATGCAGTTAACTGCCACCTGTCAACTTGATCACACTGTTTAAAAAGTAATCTATGCCTTTCTGCAGGTTACAAGATCAGAAAGTTAGCAATTGCTAGACATGCATGATTTCAGAAGGTGGTCAGTGTGGAGAAGCTATTTCAAAGCAGTTCACATCTGCATACTTGCATTCAGTCTTGTTTGATCACCTGCTTTATCCTCTCTCACTGTTGTTGGCTTTCAAAAATGTGACTAACACAAGCAGCAGTGCTTACTGAGGAGGGTTTTCAGGGGTACATTTTCCTGCTACCCATATAGTAACGTTATGACCGGGAACTTGTGCATGTTGAGATTTTTCAAAGTGGAGGAGCGTTGCTTAGAGAAGTGAGATAAGTACGTGTGCTCCATACCATTCCACGGCGCATTTGTAACCCACTTCACTCTCCTCTTCCTTTCAGTCAGTTTTTGATTTATTTTTTTTTTTTTTAACATATATAGAAAGTATGGATCGTTCTTTTTTCCTGTTTCTTAAGCTGTGGTGTTCTAGTTGAATACTGTTTTTTGCATTGGATAAACAATAATTCTTTTATGTCTGTTTCATGTTATATAGTGTAAATATGAGTTTGTAATACAGTTGTTGCACTTGAACTTTCCTTATCACATAGAATGTGTTGTTATCCAGATCGAAGATTTTATTGAATTTTCTATGCACCAAAGCTTTGACAGTTTACCACCATTAATTATTGTAGCATTTAAGTCATTAACTATTACCATAATTAGGATCTCTCATATTTTGTATCCTCATATTAATGTCACCACACATTTAAAATCATTCTTTGTCTTCGGTGTTACAGGCCATAAGCTATTGTGAACTGATCAGGAGTATTAATACAAAATGCTTAAAAAAAAAAAGGCACTAAAAAAAAATATTAAAAAAAGGCAAATGTGGAAATGGTGGTATTCAGTCCAAAGGTTCAGTGTTTCTATTTTTGTGGAACTTTAGTCATGGTAATAATAGTACCTTATGTTTATGCAATTCTGTAAATTATATGTGTACAGTTACAAATACACTGGAAGGATGGAGAATCTGAATTGGAAGGTAGGTTGAAGCCATTGTCAGCCCCTCTTCACATGGTTTATGCAGTGTTTCCATAAATAAGTATTTGCCGTAAATTGAAACCAACCAATATTAATTGGGTGTTTTGCATAATCTTGCCAAAACACAGTAATGTGTATATAGTGACGTAAAACATAGAAAGAATAATATATATTGTGCATTTCACTTGTGAATGGGAGAAGCCATCTTAGTAGGTGACTGCCTTTTGAAAATACAAAATGGATGTATATCTGAATGTTGCATTGTACTGTACAGTATGCATATTGTTTGTGGTTGCATATATCGATTAAGTGTTTTGTTTTATATAAAAAGGACATCTGTTATGTACAGTTGAAATAAATTTTGCATTTGCTAGACTGTGACTTTAATATTCAGTTATTACACAGGGGGAAAGGACAGCGTAACTTGTAACTTAACAACTTCTTCTCCCCATGCTTCTTTTCTCTCTCTCCCTTCTTCCTGGAGGAATCAAATGCTGAAGTGAAAGCTTTTTTGACATAAGTGTGTAATATTTGTTTACTGTAGTTGACAACTACAGGAAATTGAATGTAATGTGAAGTACGTATCCTTCTGTGTCTTCTTTTTCCTTTCCTTTTACTAAGTAACAATCCAGAGATGTTGCCATCTATAGAATATTCTTCTGTTGCCTCCCTCTCCCCTTAAGTGGTTTAATTCCTTTTTCGTTTTTTGAATTACTGTATTCTTGGTAAAGGCCTGGGCTGAATTATTGAAAAAAAAATCTCAGATCTACTTCTGTAGGTCCTGTTACTAGAGAGAAACTTTATAAATGTGATCTTGGTTTCTGTAACCTCATGTACTTTGAAAGTTTCATGTTACAGTATGTTTCTCTTTAAAACAGGTGTTACCTTGAGTGTTTCTATATAAAAGGTGGCACATATATGAGTGAATCTAAAGAAAATTATAACCATATACTAAAATGTTTACATCAGAATAAATGAAGTAATCTGCTTCTATTAAAAAGTCATAGCATTTTTTTGGCTATGATTGCAGCAACTCTAGTTTTAGCCCTACAGCCCTGTGGCTGGATTTTTATTTTTTTTTTATTATTATTATTGTTTAGTGAAATATAGGAAGTTTTTGTGGGATAGCGTTTTCCAAATGTTGTCTTAAAAATATCCCGCTTCTTCAGATGGCATCTGTCTTTCAAACTCTTCATTCTGTTCTTATGATGAACACTTACATACGGAGTTGTATGTGCTTCAGTCCAAATTAATTATTTTTATTTTACTTGTCAAAACATGTTGCTGTAGACTGCATAGATCTGTCATTTCAGTCATGTCTGGTTTTTTCCTGTTTGTGTATCGCTATTAGTTAATAAAGCAAGGAAATGAACAAAACCAACCCAAACCAAACAAGAAAACCAAACCAAAACCACCCAAACAACTTCATGCCCAAACCTTTTTTGTTACTCCCAAGAATTTGCAGACAATGGTGTATTTTACACAGTGAATTTATGTTTTGCCTGATGGTTGGATTCTGATTTGGTTTCATTTGTACAAAGATATGAAAGCGGCTCCCTTTCGACTTTGGCAGATCTGTAGCAGGAAGGATTTTTTTTTTTTTTCCCAATGTTTCAATCTCAATGCATACAGATTCTGGGAGCACCATTTTGGGATTCTTTGTATTAGGACTTCATCAAAGAGTTATTGAGAAAGAGAAGGTTAATTTAACATTTCTGCTCATCTACTTTAACATCTTTAATATAATTAATGCAATGAAATGCAAAGGTTTAAATTATAAGTAATAATTTAATAAAATTAAATTTTTTTTATTTAATAAAATTAAATAATTTTTTTTTTGTCTAACACTTGCTTCTCCAGGAAATTTACATGTCTGTACATACCAGTGGCTAATGGTAGATCTATGCACTTGTGCATGCATACATTTGTTTTTCAGTGGCAAGTCAGATTTCTGTCTTTGAAGCTCAAGCAAATAATTTCAAAGAGCTTCTCTGTTTATGAAGAGAGCCTAGTAAAGTGAAAACCAGAACTGTGCATTTACAAGTACTGTTTCTAATTTTTGAACTTTGTTGTGCCTTGTTCCCCTCCTAACCTCTCCTAATCATAAGTAAAGAATGAAAAAGTGAAGAAAACAGCAATACTTAAAAGCTGCGCAACAGAATCACTGGCGATGGCCTCAGCTTATGCCATGCATTTCTTTAAATTAACCACCATCACCATACATCTAACTTCCATAGCTTGAATTAGGACACTCACAGTTGCTGGAAGAATGTACACTCTTTGTGAAAGTACCTCAGTTGAGTGTTTTCCATATGGCCAGCTGGAGGAAGGAGCCCTGTTCTTGATTGACTGGGGACTTGCTTTTCACTGAGGCCCTGAGGTTAGCTGATTTCAGAAGGCGATGTGAATAGCCACCTGCATTTTACTCTTGGCTTAAATGGTTCCTGGACAGACAAGGTCTTTGAACATAGGCAGAGACTTGATATCTGGTTAAAGCAAAAAGGTATCTGAATGTCATGCCCCTTTTCATCCTGCTTCCCTCCTGTCTGATGTGTTAAGATCTGTGCAAAACTTCTGAACTCTCTTTACACGTGTCTGCTTAATGCTTCAGAACAAAGGACCAGATTGATTACCAGTACAGCTCCTTCTGAAGCCTGGCTTCTGTCTGGAACCAGCACGGCACCGTATCAACCATTTTTCTCAAGATGTTACGTTCCCTTTGGAGGAGAGTGATTAAAAAGCTAGGGTTGTGCAGTTAGGCGTCAGAGGTCGCTGAGAGCCTCTGTGGCATTCAGTCTGTTCTCTCGTTTCTTCCCGCTGTGGTGTTAAAGACTCCAGGGCTAGGAGTTATGTTCTGCTGATTCCAGACAGATAGCAAGAGAACTTCTGTCATGAAGTCTTTCAACCACGTAAATATCCAAACAAGTTTCAGCTTTGCTTTTTTTCAGAAATGCTCAGAATTGCTTGCTGGTTTGGCTGATGGATTAGTCTGGAAAGGCGATCTGGACAATGGAAACTAAAACAGGGGGCTGTTGCTCACAGGCCTGTTCTTGTATCTCAGGTGTTGAATCACTTTACGTAGTGGGTATTGCTAAGGTCTCTAGCCCTGGTCTTGAATGCCAGATGGGCTGTGCTATTATTTGCTTTACTCTGGAGGCTAAATTTGCTAAACAATAATTTAAGGTATGGTATTGGCAAAAAGCATTGTAGTTCTCCATTCTAGGATTGGGAGATGGTAATATTAAATAAAGATACCTTTATTTTCTTGATGGAATTTAATTAATGGAAACTTGCTTGAATCTTGATCGTAGTGGTCAGTTGTTTTGCCTTAAATATGTACCAGACTTCTGAACGGTGGGACCATTTTTCCAATACCATGGATTTAGGAGTTCCCTGTTGAAAAGTTATGGCTACTTACTCAGCCTTAACTTTTGTCTGCTGATCTTGAAGTAATTGTCTGGGTTTGCCAAACAACATCTTTTCTTCTCTCATCCACTGTAATTCTCCCAATACCCTACAAGAAAAGGAAAAGGAAGCAAAATTAAACCCTGTTTTGTACAGCTTTCGGAGGTCTTTTTTTTTTTTTTTACTAGTACTTTTGGTTGTATTTTCTCAGTGTGATTGACAGCCAGGGTTGCTGCAGGTCAATTTAAATGTTGTCTGTTGGCCTGTTTGGTTTGGAATGAGAGAGTGGTGTCTCAGAATAAAATTCAGCATGAAACTTGGACGCTTAGGAACGAGGAACGGCAGACAGAGGAAACTGAAGTAACTTTTGATTCTGCCCTACTTCATAAAACTGTGTAATACATCTCAAAGAGGTGCCTAGGATTATCTAAGTTGCAGGAACTTTCTTTCCATCCTGTTGGTACAACTGTGTGAAATACCCACTGTGCTAGAACACTCTCCATGTCCTAAAGCTGTAGCTTGGAAACTTTTCTGGAGAGAAATGGTCACATAGAGAACAGACGTAAAGAATCAGGTATAAGAACCAGGTGGAGACACAAAGTATGGTTTAGGGAATATTGCCGAGTGCTGGTAATGAGGTGAATCTCAGGTTCCTTGTACAGAGATAATTGTCAGAAAGTGTGTCTTAGAAAAAAAAGGGGAAAACTTCTGGCATAATTGGTGCAGAAAAGCAGGGCAGTGAAGTAGCTTCCTACTCATCTGATGACAGGGTCCTTTGTTGCAGAATAGATGGGCTGTGGGTTTGTACCTTTGGTACTTAGCAAGTGCTATGGGGTTTCAGGAAAAAATCCGCAACAAACAAAAAAAACCCACCGAAACTCATAAAAGGCAAACCAAGATAAAAGAGAAAGGGGGAGAGAGGAGGTGAATAAAGGACAAGGTGTAAGAGTAGTGAGGGTTCTGAGAAAAAGGTTGTATGACCGAGGGTACTGGAGCAATGAAGGTGAGAGTGAAACTCGTGCTATCCTGAATTTCACAGTAGTTGATGTTTTGTAGCACAGGAAGGTCAGTGTTCACAGCAGCAGTTTTGCATTGTGTATGTACATGTGCTCTGTGGTCTCATTGTATGTATAATGTTGGTGAACACTGTTTTTAATGAAACTGCGTTTTATGTCTCAGTAGTAGTAAGTGTTGGCTTAGTGCTGTGCTGTACATACGTCAAGATGCGCTGGTGTAGACACCTGTTTTACATGCATGTGTGTATATAACTGTACAGCTGAGACTTTTTTTAAAGCTGTCTACTCCATGCTATTTTTGCTTCTCGAGGACCTATGTTACTCTGACCACGCAAAGACATTTGAACACAGCTCTATACAGTGTTAAATATAATATGCAGCTCCATTTGGTTGAAGGGAATCATAAGTGAGAAACATGTGGCAGTTCTCTCCCTTTGGTCAGTGTCTCCGTCAGCCTGTGTTGGGCTGAGTTCCTCCATGTTGCTACAAAGACCCAAAATGGTAGCAGCTGCTGCCGACTAATTCCTGAAATAACATTTAGCTGGGTGTTGTGTGTTACCTCCTAGGCTAATAAAGCAGAACAGTGACCAGTTAACTGAAATAAACAAAAGACAACTTTTTACAATTGGAGATTGACAAGTGCAGACAGGGAAATGTCCTTGAGCTCCATACAGAGTTTGGGTGTGCTAGTTCTATAGGTTGTTCCTAGAAAATAAGTGGGAGTGGAAGGGTATTAACCTTTAAAAGATTTCTTCATTCTATAAGATGAGCAGCATTCAGGGACAAGATTCTGTTCTCATATCTACAGTTGCTATCATTCCATGAAATTTTGACCATCTCGTGCTGATAAGTTAGATCTTTACTGCCAGCTTAAGGAAACAGTTTCCTTCATTAAAGGATGTTTATCATTGTTTGCTGAAATAGCTGAAATGGCTTAACACATATTACGAAACTACAGTCCCTACAATTGTGCTCATTGTTCAGAACTCCAGACTGTAGCTGTTAGGGAAGTTAGTATTTTTCAGTGAGCTTGATTTCTTTCATTTTTTGTTTGTTTAGGTTACGGTTTTTTATCATAACCATAAAAAACCCAAGCAAACAAAACACACCACAAAGCAGCTGTTTCACAAGAGCCAAATAATTTCTCCTGACAGGCGTGTACCCTGTAGTACCTAGTTATCAGTTCAGACTGTACTAGACTTTAGACATTCCTGGTTAATGAAAATTCATCACAATGAACTGGTAGGCAAGTGTACCTTGCTTGTTAAAACTGATATCTTTGTTAAAATATGCAAGAATTTTAATGCCTTGTCTTCTGTGTTTCAATTCTGAGCAAACAGACAGCAATTTACTTGCAGATCTGCCTTAAAAGAAAAAAGCTTGTGATTTGTCGCAGCCAAATTAAATAACATTTCTAGAATACATCATGTATGTATGAATCTCTGCACATCTCTGAGCTGTAGATTTTTCTATTCAGAGCTACTTTCTTAGAATCTGTATGTTTTATCTTGATCTTATAAATTGTAATTGGTGTGGAAAATATTTTGAAGAGTTTGGAATGTTTTGAGGTTTTGTCAAACCATTAATTGCTTTTAAAAGCATTAAATACAAAGTATGTATTGCACTGGGTAGGAATTTATAATAGGACTAAAAGGCAATCTGTAAGTGTATGTGTATGTATATGTGTGTGCAAACACACAAGTGTGTTGTTCATAGTGTTTCAGGGAAAAGGGTTTTAACTTTTTGTTCCTTTCATCACTATCATTTGATACCACAGTTCTGCTCCTTACTGATAGAGTAACTGGTTGAGAATTACTTCTTGGATTTGTATCAGCGTGAGATCAGAATCTGTCCTTGAAGCTTGAATTGCTATTACTTAAACACATCTATCTCTTTTGAGTCAGCTGTGGTGAATATTTCTGCTGATAGTTGAATGGTGCACTGTTTGTTGAACAGTGTAGCATCCCCATCAATGACAGATGATGACAATGGCAGAAGCAGAATAGGAATGTCAGACAATTTGTTGTTGTTGCAAGGCTGTGGTTTCAAATGTAGAAAAATGTGTTGGTAACTTGTGGTGTGGAGGGAAGGGGAAAATGGAAAGTGATACACCTTGGTCATGCAGGTGTATCGTGCAGTGTATGAAAGAGTCATCTTTAAAATGCCCCAGCAGTATTTGTGAGTTGCTCATTATGTAATTTATTTTTACAACAGGTTCCCGTAAAGAATCAGCTCCACAAGTCCTGCTTCCAGAAGAAGAAAAAATTATTGTAGAAGAAACTAAAAGTAATGGTCAGACTGTTATAGAAGAGAAGTAAGAGAACATTTAATGAATGGTGGATTAAGCTAGTAAACTGCACTTTTCTTCCTCCTCCCATCTCCCATTATAGTAGTGTGTGTATGGTATGTTTGTTGTAGGGAACAGAGCATTTTGGAGTATGCTGCCAGTCTGTAAGTGCAGTTGGCCTTCATTTAAATTCTTGTAGTCTGGTTTCTCTTCATATGCTATGCAGCTTATTCCTTTTGTGCCAAGAAGTGATACATTTCACTTGTAAGTAATTTTTCCAAATGCTATTGGATTTCAATATTAAAATGGTATCACCTAGTTAGTGTATAGCATCATTCTAATTTTTTGGAGTAAGTTGTATATTGGAAATGAAATACAGTTCTTTTACAGAAAGCTGTGCTTCAGAAACCAGTATAGGTCCATATGTGCTTGAGAGGTATATCTTGTCACAAGCTGGTAACAGGTCCTTGTCTTTCTGGATATAAATCAAGATAAGAGACCTTTTTTTAACGCAAGTTTAAAATCAGCTGTTAGCTGTGGGATTTTTAATGCATTTCATTTTAGTAGTTTTGTCTAATAATAGATTTAAACATATATTTCTGAAAACTGTTATAACAGATCATCCTCTTTTTTTCATTTTAGAAGCCTTGTTGACACAGTATATGCATTAAAGGATGAAGTACAGGAGTTAAGACAGGTTGGTAACTTGCTACAATTATAGCAACAGGGAGAATGGAAAGATGTAAAGCTTATTACAAAAATAAATATGGCTTTTAAGTTGATTGACAAGAATGAACTTGAATTTTGGACTAGATTCACATTTATAAGTAAAACATACCAATTTGACAAAAAGCACCCTTTATTGTAGTTATCAGTTCTTGGAGCAGCAGCCTTTGAGAATGCATTAAGTATTCTGCCTCTGAGGTGACTTACTAAGCTCAGTTTCATTTATGCTTGGGTGTTACAGCTTGTGAAATGTTGAAAGCGTTAAGCAAATTCAGATCTGCTGTATCATCAGCAAAATAAGCTTATAGAGAAATAGCATTTGCTCCAGAATGTGTCATTTCAGTAATATAAATGTCTGGATCTGTTTAGGTCTTTCAGTAACCTGAACACTTCTTACAAATCAGTTCTTAAAACCTCTTGATTTCCAGAGATGAGAGTCCTTTTCAGTGTCTTATCACATGGCCTTTTTTATATGAGAGCTTCAGGTTAGCTTAGGGTGCTGCTTTGTCACATGGGGAAATTATGGAGGATCTCACCTGAGTTGTTGGTACGGAAGTTGTAGCTGATGTTTTAAGCTTGTTTTAAGTCTCCAAATTAGGTGTTTAAAAATCATCTTGTCAGGACACACAAACTCTTCAAACCATGTTAATGCTGCTCATAATATATAGGCTAAAAGGCGCTGAATTATCCTCACTTTCCAGTGTGTGAATTTGCTAACTGACCATAACAGTTCTGACTTAAGGAAGATGGATAAGATCTCCTGTGTTAATGTAAAATAGATTTGTATTCAGTTTACTCTAGGTTTTTGGCTATAAACATGGACCAATTTCTTTGCCCATCAGTAAGCGTGCCCACTGTTTCCAAGGGCATTGTGCATGTTCCTTGAAATAGGACAGTTGATGTCTTGAATACCTAAATTCTGCTGTTTTCAACATTTAAAGCATGTATATCCTGGGTTTAATGAGCATTTGAGTCTTTTAAAAAATACAATTCATGTAGTACAAGCAGCAGTAATAACCCACTGATATTCTTGTGGCCTAGTTGCGTTTGCACAGAAGATAAATATGCTGCCTCACAATCTCTGTGTGACCATAAACAAAAAGTCACCTTGTCCTGACTGTCAAGCAGCAGCTCTCTTTTTCTGATGCTTTTCCAAATAGATGGTGTCTTCAGAATCTCATGCCTTTCAAAGCCAGGACCTATTAAAGCCTGAGTTAATTTATCAGGAATATCAGCTTCAAGGCAGTTATTAGCCTGTTGCTGTTATGTTGCTAATTGGAGAAGTGGCAGAAAAAAAACCTGTGATCTGGGAAGGTCCTAAGTGACCAAGGGCTTTATGGATAAAGGCTCTCTGGTTGTACATAGTGCACTGGTTGTGTGCAGGCAAAGTGGGATGTATCCCTCCTCTTGCAGCTTCTGTAGGTTATTAATAGCTGTTGCTCCACAGGCATGACACTTGAATAGTGCAGTGCTGAACTGGCGCTGAAAAAATATATAAATGAAAAGAAATTAAGTCTGTACCCACGAGAAAAGAAATAAATTGGAGTTTCTCAATAGACTTGAGGAGGTAATGGAGTTAATGAAGTGGCTGCTGTTGATCTGGAAATATCTGTAAATGACAGCTGATAGGAGTTCAGTGGGACCCCTGGATTGCAGGCATGTGCTTGTTAAAAGCCCATCTTGTTGTCTTGGAGCCTTAATATAATGTTGTCTTGTCATCTGGTTGCTTCCTTATTGTTGCCAGCATCACCTTGGCCTGGGCAGGATTAAACAATGTAAGCATTACTGTGGTTTGGTCAGTGACATCCTTATGGTCCTGTTGTTCAGGGTATTTCAGTATTACCCAGTGGCATTAAATACTGAGAACTGACTCGTTAATATACCTGTAGAGTGGTGGTGTTCCCTGAAATTCTGGCTCCTCTTAGGCTGCTGGTAGTCATCTCCCTAGTTTAAAATTGAGTCACAAAATACTTCCCAGAGAACATAATGGTTTTCAAGATACTTCTTCAACTATTCACTTTCCTAATGAAGCAAGTTAATTTGCATTAAGTTTTAAGAAGCTTTTTCTGGGATTGTGAAACTAGTTACAATCACAGGAGGCTCTCAGAGAGGATATTTATCTACTAATTGCTCCATTTCCCTTTTCCATTAACAATAAATATATTCTACTCTTCATTGATCAGATTTGAGCAAAAGAATACTAGATTATTGACCATCTGTTACTAGCACCTGCATTATAAAGGACCCCTGAGTATAAACAGAAAATAGCTCAGTTTCCATTTGATGGTTTTGGTTGTGTTGTGTGAAGTAACCCTGTGTAACTTGTGAAATTTTAATCGAAGGCTTTGCTTTTGAACAGCTAATAGAAGTCTTACTGAGAAGAGCCTTCAGAATTTGTAATTGACAGTGTATGTGTGGTCAGAAAACAGCTGTTAAAAACCAACCAAAACCAAGCCAGTAATATTTCTGTTCTATTAAACAGGATAACAAGAAGATGAAGAAATCATTAGAGGAAGAACAAAGAGCTCGCAAGGACTTGGAGAAGCTTGTTAGAAAAGTTCTAAAGAACATGAATGATCCATCTTGGGATGAAACCAACTTATAACTATTTTTTTTCCTTTTTCCTTCTTCCCTCTCTCCCCTCCCCCGCTTTTCCTTTCTATTGAAAGACCAGTTGTAAAGCTGAGCTGGGAAGCCTTCTGACATTAGTCAGTGTTGCATCAAGAGCACTACAAAACAGGATTTAACTGGATCTAGTGATTTCTTGCTCTGAACATACAGAAACAGTCAAGCCATTTACTGAAGCAATCTATACTTTTAAGTGTGGAGACCGTGGATCCTGAACTCGACTAAATTTGTTTGCATCTAAATTACCTCATTTTGCAGAAAGTGCAGCACCTGACTAAAAGTCCATGTTTTTCAGTGGCTTTTTAATTAAATATATATTTTTCTTGTAAATATCTGTAATTTTGAATGCATATGTGATTGATGTATCAAGGCTGATGTGTTGGGGTTGTGTTTTTTTTTCTCTTGTTACTATAATGGTCACAAGTGTTAGAAGTGATGGCAGTACTGTCTTACCTAAGAAAGGTCAGAGTTCTTTGTGGATAATTATGGATTTGTTCCAAATTACCCACTGATCATACATGCAAATTTAAAGCCCTATTTTTCCTGTTGACCACTGTATTTAAATCCTTCACTGTTATTTATGTCTGTGCATACATTTTTAAAGGGTTTACAGTTCTTTAAGAACAGTATTAAAATACAGAAAATTGTTTATTGACAGTAGAAACAATTTTTAACACAACTAATGGGCCATGATCTGTGTTCACATACACTTGTTTGGACTAATCTGTTGTGCTTTGGCCACCGAAGACTGATGTACTTGCCTGCTTTTTATGACTGTGATTTTTAGGTGTTTATGTACTACATTTTCTATTGTTGTGCTTAAACATACAGCTGGCTGATAATTTAATAGATCATACGGTTTGCTAAAGCAAGAAAAAATCAATCTAATCCAGAATTTTGTGAATAAATTGTTGCTATTTATATTTTACAGTCACAACAATGAAATTGTAGCTAACCTTTGTGCACAAGACACATGGGCTAGGCCAAACTTCATTCAAAGCTTTGGTTTTATACAACTGTGTAAGACTCTCTGGAACTCCCAGACTGTGGAAGCAGTCATTTTTTTCCCACCTTGTTTCCTCAGCATGTTGCTGGTTTCTGTCTTACCAGGATTTAAACAGAAACAAATCTGGAAATAAGATTATTTTTTTTAAATCATACTGTAATTCATAATTTGCACTGCTGACAGATTTGAAAATACATAAATGAAGATTTATTCCCTAGTCTGATAGGTGCAATTACTGCAATCTTTTCTTGTATTTAAAATAGGAGATGCTACATCACTGCTTCCATTGGAGCACTTAAAGTACTAATCCCGTTAAAGCTCATTGTATGCGTTTCATTGATTTCGGCAAACTTTGGATTAAACTCCAGATGGTGCAATTTTCTAAGGGGTTTTTGTTCAGTTGACAGTCAGAAGTGCAGGTATGGCGCAGACCCGGGTCACACTTTTTGTCATCCTGAGTTTCTAGTGCCCTTTAACTCCTGTGAAGTTTAATGCTCAGACTTGAGCAAATGTTTGCATGAACTTTAATGAGTTGGAGCCAGGATGTTTAGGGCGGTAAGAATTGTCATGCACATTGTGAGTCTCATGAAAAATCTATTTTTAAAAGCTATCCACTTTTCTCAGCCAAGAACAGCTTTTTTTAAATAGGAAAGAATGTCAATGATTACATACTCGAGAAACAATTCTGTGGAATGGATACTGAACTATCTGAATAGACAATTAGTTTCTGATTTTAAAAGCTGAATATATCCCTAGGTATTTTGTGTTCCCACAATTTAAAAATGTCCTCCTCTGATTCTGAAGGAGGAGACTAGGTAAGGAAACTAAAAATCTCTGCAGTATCAGTTACATATGTTCGCAGAACTTTAAAGTTATGAAGATTCTTGGTACCAAAATCTTTTTTCTGTTGTTTGCAATTGCGTGAAAATGTGGGCTGACATTCATATTTATCTTCACATTTAGAAGATACTCTGACTAAAAGCTAAGTTATACTAAACCTTGCAAATTCATGCCATCTTGTCTAAATTCAGATTTGGGAATGCCCATATAATTCTAGTTTTCTAACATTTTTATTTTCTGACACTCAGGCTGTTTTTCAAAGCAAATTCTAATTTTCAGTTGTGCACGTGCATTGCAGAGGACAAAGTGAAAAAGGAAAACATTAATCTTAGCAGTATTTAGCAAATTTAAACTCAGGAACAGCTTCCATCGTAACAGTTTGTTTGACGCTATACTATGAAGAGTGGTGTTGCTATGTAAATCTGCTGACTCTTGGTACCTGTGATTATTATGATTTCTGACAGTACCCCTATACTGACATCTAATGAACATGCCTTAAACACTGGGATTAAGCAGTTGTTGAATACAGCCAGGATTTAGGGACTGATTTTATTCAAGGCGGATTGGGATGACTGATTTTTACCAAAAAGAAAAGGAAAACCACCTAATCCTGTAGGTAGCTTTTGCCTCTAGTGCGGAGAACGAGCTTCAGGCTTTTGGGAGCCAAGGAGTATCTGGACTTTTTTCTTGGACAATTTGTTGTACTGTATATAGATTGTAAATTTCATCATGGACCTTTTGAATTGTTGCAAACTTTATATAAGCATGGATAAATGGGGCACTGTTTATTTAACCTATTAAAGGGTTATTTCTTTGCTCTCATCATTTAGGGATGAGGAGATGAAGCCATTTCTTATCCTATAGATGTGAAGCACTTTCAGTTCTGAACTGTCTAAAATGTAGCATAACATTTCTCTGTACTTACTGATGTATGTGTCGTGTTTGTCTCACCATGTCATGACATCTTAAAGACTGAACAACTGACTGCCTTTGTACAAACCTTCTTAATGCCAGTCATTTAGGGAATTTTAGAGTGTCTGTTTACGGTATTTGTGGAGAGCTCAAGGTTAGGTTAGACGTCACGGTAATATCCTGGTATCGACTACTAAAGTGTTTATGCTACATCGTTGTAATTAAACCATGATTTTTTTCCCCTATCCTATGAGGTGTTACATTTCATCTAATATGTGGGCTATGAGGTTAAGAAAGAAAATTGCTTGCTTTTCTTTTTTTTCTTTATTTTTTGTCCCTTCATACAGGTAACGTCTGTATTTAATAGCTGTTACACCATCCTGAAAGGGCTTCTTCATCATCTTTTATAGTAGCCAAATGATGCAAGAAAACAAAACAAAGTAAGGGTTGATTCAAGAGGTGAGAAGGAGGATCTTGACTATCCTGCACTGAGGAAATTTCACTTTCGTTGGGAACCTCACCTGGTAGAGTAATGCAAGAGATCAAAGTCAGAAGATAATGAAAGGGAAGGAAACCAGAAACACGAGAAAATCAAATTGCTGCATAAATCAAGTAAAATACTTGCCTATGCGCATGTTCTGTCTGAATAGACCTAAAGTTTGTGATGTGTGTATCATAGGTGCTACGACTGCTGCCCAGGGGAGCCAGTCCCAGTAACCGACCGCCTTCTTGGTGAAGCACCTTTTCCTAATGTCCTGTCTGATGTTATATGTAGGCCTGGTGAGATTGCCCAGACTATTTGTTTTCTTTCTTAGCCAGTGTATGGCTCAGGCTTTGTTAGACGTGCCTGTCAAGCAGCCTGTGTTTGCTGTAGACATAGAGGAGCGGTACAGTAGTAGCATGTTTTTACAGTATTTTTCCAGCAGGGGACTGTGTTAGCTTCTGCTTTGTCAGAAACTACTCACAGTTTCCCTGAATGTGTTAATATTTGTACTTTCGTAGGCTTTTATAACCACCTGCAGTTGGTTTTTTGTATGTTTTGGAGCTGCTTTTCAAGCTCCAGGACATACAGTCTGTTAACTTTTTGTCCTGTTGAACAAAGGTAGACAGTCACATTTGAAGGTGTTCACACAACATTTGACCTAGCCATATGTATGGGATTTGTGTGGGTTTGGGCTTTTTTTTTCTTTTACTGCTTCCCTGTGTCTCAGGTGAGCTGGCAGCACCTGTACATTCACATCACAGGGGCTCTTTCAGCAATGTGGAGGTAACACAGGATCAGGTTTATTGTGAGGTGAGACTAAGCAAGGACTTGGCTTTAGTGATCTCTAGCTTGTTTAATCTCAGGCCTTAGTCTAAGGCAGACAATTGCAGAGGAACTTAAGAAGCACCACTGCTGCAGGACCAGTATTGCCAGTTCCCACAAGAAGTCTTCATTCTGAGACTGAGTTGAGAAAACACTAGGATGGTGCAATGCATGTTCCAGCCACTGCACTCTTTCAATCCTACCAGCTTTAACAAGCGTGATTTCTGCTGGAAATTTTAAGATACAGGGCTGTTTTACCTGTGCTGGGAAGGAGAGAGAGCAGCGTGCTCTTTCCTCATGGCAGAGGGGGAATGTGGTGACAACCTTGGACTTGAAGCAAAGCATTTAAAAATACAGGTTCAGGAAAGCAACCCTTCTTTTTTATTCCATAATAACAGCAAGGTAAAGATGGTCTGTGAGACAGCCAGCAGGTAACGTGGAGCCACATCTGAACACTGAGGCAGAAATCATTCTGAAGATCTGGTAGCTAGGGCAAGGTTACTTTCCTGCACCTGTACTGACCAACACCCCTGGGTCCTTTTCTGTGAGACAGCTTTCTGTCCACTCTTCCCCAGGCCTGTAGCGTTGCCATGGGGTTGTTGTGACCCAAGTGCAGGGCCATTGTCCTTAGCATTGGTTCCACTTGCAGAGCCTCGTAGCTGTCCTACAAGGGCACTGCGAAGGTGAGGTAGTCATAAAGGAGGTGCACCTGCTGTGCATCATCCCACTGCTGCAGTGAATCCTGACACATGGATTGCAGGATATGATGGGCTCTTGTGGATGTTTTATATTAGTGTGAAGGGTTACCCAACTCATATCCTATAGTGTTGGTGAGGGACCACTACCTGGAGAAGCAGATAGTTTATTTGAGGAAAGAAAACAAAATACATTATCTGAACATGGAGTTCTTAGACATGGGCTGCCATGTCTCGCTCTAACTGCACTTTTGCTTCTGAGATACGGCAGTTCACAGACAAGTGGGACACGAAGAACATGTCCCATCTTGCACCCCACCTGCTGAATAGGAGGGTTGGAGGTGAGCTTTATCTCCAGATGCTGCAAGGGAAAAACATTATTCAGTTTTGGGTGGCTGGATGTGCACACATAGACAACATATCTTGAGTTCTTGAGAGTAACCCTTCCTACTAATAGAAGGAAAAGAAGAAAAAGGTGACTATAATGACCAGATTTACTTGTTGTTATTCTGGGAAAGTAATAAAAAACGGATTGAAAAATCTGTGTTATTCTCATTTAACAGACTTGGTTTCTGGTAGAATGGAGAGTATAACTTCTGAGGGCTTGGTGCCCCCCCCCCCCCGGCATGGGAATTGGAACTAGATGATTTTAAGGTCCCAACCCTAACTATTCTGTGATTCTATGAAATATTCTCAGGTCTAGTTTTGGAGCTGTAAAACACATTAATAAATGATCAAATGAATACAGCATACTTGAGTATCTGCTATGGATAGCTGCACAAATCAACACTGCATAATTTGCCTGCTGCAGGTTGTAAAAAGGGAAAGTTGTTCTGAAAGGACAGAGGAAGCACACAATTCATAGGGAAAATTCAGTCCCTTGAAATGGTTTATCCTGGTGTATGCCGCTTGTTTGGAAGACAGTGAAGACTCCTAGTATGAAAATTTGTATTCCAGGTATTGTTCCCTTTCAGTCTGTGGTTTATTGAAATCCATTTAGAAGTGCCTTTAAAACAATGCAGATTAACTGGGTTTTATTAGGAAGCAGTAATAACATTTCAATGCAAGAAATAACACTTTAATGCAATTCAGTGCATTTCCCACTAGCAGGGAAATCTTCAATTAAAAGAAAGACAACTGTCTATTCTGAATGACTCCCTGCTCATTAAGAGGGTCAGATGTTATCAGAGCATCCACCATGGAATATTTAACATGAAAAGTTTTGCCTTCTGCAAGGCCGTGGATAAAGAACTCGGATCTGTGTAAGGTGAGAAGCACTCATGTATGGCAGGAGGAAATGTAATTCCTACCTAAATCATTATACCTGTCTTGAAGGCTGGATTCAGCTGCACAGCCCTCTGTGGTGTGTGCCAGGAGGATTCTTCTTGGTGGAGACTCCTTAGAGGCCAGTTTGACCACCCTGTAGCAACAGTCATCCTTCATGCTGCACTCCAAACGGAAAGGATGCCACCAGATGGTTTGCACACAGATAAATTAGGCAGTTTGTGGGGGGACATGACAAATGAAACAGGGAGTTACAACATGGGGGTGAGCTCTGAGGTGAGAAAACCACAGTGAAAATGCCCTTTCTTGTTATCCTGATAGGGGAAGTACTGTTGTGAGCTTTTGGCAAGGCAGCCTGCCTGTGTGCTGTGCGTACTGTGAAGAACTGGCATGTGAAAACAAGTGGGAAGTGACAGACGCGGAGTAGTTTGGCATTGCTCAAAACCTTAAGTATTGGGAAAGGTTGGACTGACAGGATTTATTTGAGGGAAGGGAGTGAAAAGGGCTGAAAACACTGCAGCCCAGAAGCATGGTACTGAGGTGGAAATTGGGGTGTGTGTGTGTGTGTGTGTGTGTGCTTTTTGTCCACAGGGCAAACTTCACTTTGCTGTTTCATGTAACTGTTACCTCCTATGTCCATCTGATGGTGTCCATAAACCAACAAGGGACACTGTTGGTCCAACAACCTCCTTGAGCGCTGGCCCACACCATGGGGAAAGGAGGACAGGAGACAGGTCCTGAGCAGCTAGAAAAGCCATTATCCCTAAACTTGAAGCTTTGGTTTTCTCAGCTGTGTTAGGTTCTCCCCTTCCATTTTGCCTTCATTTCCAGTTGACTCTGTGGCTTTCTGGAAACTCCATATCACTGCCAACAGAAAACCAGCAGATGTGCACCATGGAGAAGCATTTTCTTTTATCACGCTTCTTCACAGCTTCCTTCCAGCCAAGGGCTTGGCCTTCCCTCTGAATTGCACAGTGTCACTGACCATGAACTTGCTGTCATTCAGGCAAGGTCTCGAAGCTGTCCACAGGGAAGCTTTCCTGGTAAGGTTAGAAAGTGATGATGTTGTTTACTCTGCACATTCATGCATTTTGCAGGCAGTAACTGTGCACATCGTATCATGTTAAATTACTCAGTGAGCTATTACTTGGTTCCTAAGCAAAATCGTGCTGGTGTGAGGCTGTTCTGCCCCTGTCTTGCAGCAGTTGGAAGTGCTCCGTGATCAGCCTTAATGAGGCAGAATCTGGTTTTTTCTTGGTTTAAGGAGAATCATTTACAGAGATTTTTGCATCAGTTTATAGGACAAAACCTGTCAAACATGGTTGAAGTCCACTATGATGTTCCAAAACTGCTCAGATAGGGAGGGAGAATGGGAAGCAGAGGAGCTGGCCAAGTGATTCTGTAGTTCTGGTAAATACCTCAGAAAGTGAAGTAAAAACAGTGTGTGCAACTTGTAATGAAACACGTAATTGCCTGTCGCTTGAAAAAAACAGCTGAAAATAACATGATGGACCTGGGCTGCAGCAGACACTGCTACTTTATGGGATGCTTGGATGTGGGTGCCTGTATGGCAGTGGCTGCTGCCCCCAGCTGCTGTTGTGCCAATGGGCAGCCATAAGGTTACATGCGTGGATGTTTGCAGTTTTGCTAAAATACCCTTTATAAAGCTAGTAACGCTTTGCCTGTTTAGTTGCCATGCTCAGCTTTTAGAACAGCTTCCTGACCACTTTGGAATGGTGCTGCTGGACCCCTATTCAGTGTGAAGTAGTACCACAGATATTTGAAGAACAAAATATATACTAAAAGGTTGAGGAATGCTGACTAAGGGAAACCCACTGAGTTACAGACTGTCCTCTGCAACTTCAGCAAAGGTGATTAGAGTAAAACTGAACTTGCTCACCCAACTCTTGTCACAGACATGCACTCTCTTGTCTCTTGGGCACTTTGTCCCTCCTGCTCACAGCTCAGGGTCTGCTGCTGTTCTTGAACCCTTTCTCCCTTTGATTACCAGCTCTCCCCTGTACAGAACTCACGGGTTTTGTGCAGGCTAACGTGGTCCCACGCAATCCTTTTCTTTGGCCAATTCCTCAAGCAGCCCTGACCAGATCTGATTGTCTTGAACCTGGCTCTTTTTCACCTGCTCATGAAAGCTGCTGCTCTGAACCAAGCACTCCCACTGGCTGTTTAGTTGCTGTCCTGGAGGCACAACTCTGGGGATTGCGGGGGGGATTGTTTGGATGTGCTGCTACAGTTGTTTAAAGGAAACTATTTTGAATTGATTTCACGAAATGGATATGAAACCAACATGACTGTCCATATTAAGCTGAGATGGAAATGAAAAGCTGTATGAAACGACAACAAAAGGAACCCCTTCTGGATGACAGACATCTTCCTCAGCCCCTGTTTTTGAGGGATTGGTCTCTGGAAGTGCTACCAGTACAGCTGAAAACTGAAAAAAAAGGAATACTTGAGGGAATACACAACTTGTCAGGCTGAACATAGCAATTTACTGTAGCTGAGACTGTTGGACAGGTAAGCATTTGCCCTGTCCTCTGCCAAAACTGGGATAGTGAGGCTGAGGGGAATGTGCGTACCTGGAATGCAATGACTGACATCCCTGTGAACTTTTATTTCCTGCCAGGCTTTGGAAGATGACCCAAAGTGAGTTATTTCAGAACATTTGCCCTTGAAATAGTGATAGATGGTAGAAGTAGTAATTTCCTAAGCTGCCGTATAGAAAGCAAACTGCTATGGATGAAAATATTTACTTTGCATTTAGGTAAGATGAAGAGTAAATGACGTACTTCCATTATGTGAGGCCACTAGGGAAGATGCAGCCTGTCTTTGGGGCTACAGAAAAGCACTTTTGATGAGAGATAATTCTGAAATGTAAACAGTCAATATTGCGGTGTTTCACTGCAATGTTATACCTGTTGTAAGGAAGTCATGCTGCTATTTTAAGCTGTGGTAAAGCCGTAAACAAGACTCAGAAGTGTGATGGTACAGCTCAGCCCTGTTACTTGTCAGAAAAATGTAAAGTAGTGGAAGAGCTTTGGCAAAAGCTGAGAGCTTCTGAAACCCGGTGCAATATATTTGATTTTGAAACATGATGAACAAATAAGGCTCACGGAACATTTCACCAAACTCTAATTTATCTTTGTTCACTCTATGAGACTTTGCGTTGTAAGGAGAGCGTGTGCTTTGATGAAAAATCCCGTATAATGCATCTTTCTGTGTAGGCACACTTGTAGGAAAGGACAACTCGATCCAGAGGAACTTGTCATAAATATTGTATTACATCTGGAACAAGCACAATCCTAATGAAAGCTGTGCAAAGCCATGATGTAGGAGTACAGGCTGGGGGAGTCAGAGGTCTGCTGCCCTCTCTTCTCTCGTTATATTTATCTCAGTATCATGTTGTTTGTGTCCAAAGTAGACGATGAAAATACAGCAATGCCTCAGGAGGTTTAATGTGAGAAGGAATGGAGAGCAAGCTGTGTTAGCAGGGTTTTCTGTTCCTGATGTGAGGGAATTAGGTTCTCAGAGCAATCAGAATATCAGCCAGGAGCCGCAGAGCAGCATCACTGGTGGGAAATCCATACCGGTGCCTTCAAATTAAACGCTGGAAGCATCTGAACTTCAGGGAGGCCTCTTCCCATACATCCTCTTCCCCCAGCCCTGGCAAAACCCCACCCGCTGTGCTGCGACGGAGCGTCTTCAACAGCGCCTGGATGAGCAGCTGCGCGCTCTGCCTTCACTGCGGGCCTGCGGTGGGGTTCTACGCCCACCTCGGCAGGAGAATGAAGGCAGCAGCACGCTGAGGGCTCCCGTCTGGTGTCTATCCTCCGGTGAAGGGCGACGTGCGGGGAGCCCCCGGGTCGCCACCAGCGGTGGACGGGCTCCTCCTGCTGGCAGCTCCATCAGGCCACCCCCAGGGCAGGGCCGGGCAGGGCGGCTCTCCCGGGCCTCACGGGCTGTAGGTTGGGGTCTTTTCCCGTAGGCTTTTATTGCAGTGCAATAGGGGAACCTCTGCGTTCTTTGGATCCCGTACGAATTGCATACTCACTGAATGCAGCAGCAATCAAAGAAAAGAAGGTTTTAAACAGGACCGTGCCTAAAATCCTCCCGTATAATCTGTTCTCTCAGTTCTTCCTGTTGCCCTGGCATTTTCTTGGTTTCCCTCTGTCAGCCTTGTCTTGGTGTAACCCCAGCCGGCAGCTCAGCCCCACACAGCTGCTTGCTCACTTCCTCCAGTGGGAGGGGGAGAGAATCAGAGGGGTAAGAGTGAGAAAACTCGTGGGTTGAGGTAGAGGCGGTTTAACAGGTAAAGCAAAAGCCATGTGCACAAGCAAAGCAAAACAAGGAATTCATTCACCACTCCCCACTGGCAGGCAGGGGTTCAGCCGTAACAGTGACTGGGGAAGACAAACACCACCACCCCAAACATTCCTCCTGCTTCCCTCAGCTGTATATGCTGAGCATGATGCTGCATGGTCTGGGATACCCCTCTGGTCAGTTAGGGTCAGCTGTCCTGGCTGTGTCCCCTCCCAACCTCTTGTGCACCCCCAGCTTTCTCACTGGTGAGAGGCAGAAAAGGCCTTGACACTGTGCAAACACAGCTCATCAGTAACGGAAACATCCCAAATCCAAAGCACAGCCCCATACCAGCTACTATGAAGCAAATTACCTTAAGTGCAGCCAAACCCAGTATGGCCTCCAGAGACTTCATGGGCTTGCAGACCCTGTGTCATGCTACAGCCATCCTTCTGCATGTTCACAGCCCGTTGGCAGTGGACAGTTCTTTTGTTGTTCCTCAGCACTTGGCAGGTCTGTGTTTTCATGTGGTGGCTTCTGTCACCAGGGCTGTTATCTTTCCCAAAAGGGAACCCTAATCACTTCTTGCAGGTAGCATCAATCCAGGATAGCTGCAGTGTAACAACTAATGCTGGAAACTACTTGGGGGCTTTGTTCCAAATTGGAACTGGGACTTGGAACAACCTTCCCTTGTTATTAGTCAGGGGCAGAAAACCTCAGTCTGCACCGAAGAGAGTAAAAAGTCCTTAGGGGCTGTATGTCCTCTTTCTGCTCAAAGAGGTTTAAGTGTCCAAATCCTCTTGGACCTTCAGAAAATGTCCCCACTGGCCAACAGAAAGACCAATATCAAGCAGACTGCTCTTTTAATCCATTTTTCTTTTTTTTCTTGGTTTTCTTGCTTAGATTTGCCTCTGGGAAGACAGACATTAAACCCATACCGAGTATCTCCTACACTTAGGCTGGGTTGTGTTGCGGGTGGACCTTTCCTCAGGTTTGCCACAGTTACTAATTTCAGAGCTCATAGGCCTATTTAGAGTTGTGACTGTGGCACAGAGGAACAAGCCTGGACTTGACCACCTCATCACCTGTGTCTGAGCACTGACGGTAGGATGGGCTTGCTACATTTGGGATGGAAGGGAACTTGGAAAGTCCGTCCTCCCGCTCAATGCATGGTCGGTTCTGAGTTTGATCCCTGGTTTCTCAAGGCTTTGCCCAGTTGGGTCTTTAAAAGTCTCAAGGATGGAAAAACTAACCAGAGAACCCAGTGGGCTGCTGCTGCTGCTGCTGGAGGAACTTGTCTCAAAACAGCTGGATCGAAGGTATGCTGGGCAGGTCTCCAAGGCTGCAGTGAAGCTGGCAGGGGTCCTAGCTCAAATAATGACATGGTACTCTCTTCACACTGAGCATCAGGGTATGTGCTCCCACACCACAGATTTATGCTGCATTGTGTACTGCAACATGAAAGTACTCTGGGGGGGGGGGGGGGCGGGGTGTGCACCACAGTGCCTGCATTTCTGTAATATAGATCTCATTTTTTAAGTGCTGTGTGAGATAGGGCAAAGGAAGCAGTTGACATGGAATGGTTCTGAAGCTGTCTTTGAGAATCGGTATGGTACTACTTGCTGCTGAACTGGGTAACAGTCTTTCCCTTCTCGGTGAATATGGGGAGGCAGGTATGCAGCTCATGCCTGAGGTTCTGGACCACAGACACCTCCAAAGGTGCAGCTGCCGAAGGGCTTCTGTTGAGACAAAATCCTTTCTGAATTTTGACTGATTAGGGTTGGTGTTTCACCAATATTAGCTCTGCATCTTGGAGATGTCCTCAGCTGTGGGTTCAATGTGTTTTCTGTTGAAGGCAGTGTCTTGTGTGAGCCCCCATGATGTGCCAGCATAGAGCTTTCACCCCATTTTCAGTTTCTGGGAGCTTTTTCCTAGCTGTAATAATTTTGAAATTCTATTTCCACTTCATACTATAAAAAGCTTTCATGATGAAAATGTTGAACTACTTGTAAATATACTGAAAATGGTCAGTCATGGAATTGGTACTTTTCTTTAATCATCTTCTGTAGTGCATATTCATTATGTTCCTCCCTTCCTGTCAAAATGAGAGTAAAAATTTCTATTCTATTACACAGACCTGAAATGCTAAAATCCTCTAATGTGGATAATTTAAACTTATAATACATTAAAATATGGAATAATTATATGTTACAAATCGAATCTCAAAATTTCTATTGTATTCACTCTGTCTTGCGTTCTGCCAGACTATTCAGACTGGCATCAGCAAGAGCCTTCCACTGAAGGGTATTATGACTTGAAGACTGTGTGGCTATGAATAGTCAATTCTACCTTTATTTTGTTTGCTTCAAACTTCAATTTATTCTAGATACACATTAGAGATTTCACTTTCAGTGACTGTGAAGATAATGCAACTTCTTCCAGTGAAATTAAATGAAAAGCAGATGTTAAATTCACTGCTCTTTCACTCCTCCTCCCCCTTCTTCTCTATATTGTAGTTCGTGGACTTTATGTTTATGAAATATACCCCCAAAAAGTGTCAGGAGAGGGGTATGTAACCACAGACTGCTCCTTCTATGGGCAAAATAGTATCTGAAACCTATGCCATGTATTAAAAAAAAAAAAAAAAAAAAAAAAAAAAGATAATATTGTTCAAATCTCAGACTTTGCTTCTAATTTGGGACTTACTATCTTTTTGTGGACTGTGTTTGTGGTGCTCATGTCTCAGTCAGGAAGAGATTGGTCTGTGCCCATGAAAGCCTGCCAAAGTCTTTCTGTTCTCATTTCGAGGTGATCAATGCCCTTATGCCCCTGTGTCCTCCTGGTGACTGGCATCGTGTTGTTGATAGTAAATGAACCAAGAGAGCTTTCTTCAAACACACGGTTAATGTGGGAGGAGAATGTGCACGAATAATACCCAGATTCCAATTAAAATTTATGTAAAGGCTCATTATAAAAACATTCAGGAGAGGCTATGTATGTTAATCTTTGAGAAATCAGCCAATTTGGAGGCAGCTAAAGGCTGACTAGTGTTTCAGTTCTGTCCAACACTAAAACTCGTGTTCATAAGTTGACCTGTACTTGCATTTCAGAGGGCTGGTTTCAGCTTCTTCTCATAGAGCCCCAGAACAAGTAGACGTGTAAGAGAATAAAACAATATCTTTATGAATAAAGGAGCAGAAATAAACCTACTCAGAAAAATAATGGAAAACAATTGTAAAAATGTAGAGCAGGCATGTTTTCTCCAAGAGGGAGAGAGAAATCTGCAAAAGAGCACCTTCAGAGAGAAGTGAGATATACGACTTTCCTTTACTTTTTCTATATGGGTCATGTAAGTTAGATACGTATTTATATAATACTGTGATGCTTGAAATACTGTTCTCTTAAAAATCTTACAGTTGAAAATATGTGTTTTTCATATAAAAAGGCTACCTGGGCTGATTGAAAAGGAGAAAGGTAAACCAGATCAGTGTGAGAAGCTTGGATAAATAATAATAATGAGGAATAAAAATAATGGTGCAATGGAATGGATAGGAAAAGATTTAAAATATATATATTAAAATGAAGACAGTATCTATGTGGGAGTGGGTAATCGGATAACATGAAACTCAAAAAGGATAAAATTACTGACTCTTTAGCCTGAACAGCCGTGCAAGTGTGGAACTCATCTTTGTTAGGCAGATCGTAATTCCAAAGTGGAGAAAAATGTTTCTCATACACAGCTTAGGGTAGTCAAGGAACAGCAGACAAAGTGAACTGCACAGTCATGTTTTCATTTTCAGATTACAGCATTATAAGCTTCCTGTCCCCAGCCTGACCCATATATTTTATTTGTTCTCCCCTAATTCCTTTTTCTTTGAGAAACAGGTGAAAAATACACACATATGCGTATGCATGTGCTTCAGTCTTCTTTTCTGAGAACTGGGTTATTTCACATTGTGTAAAATTTACTTCTCTTCATTTTGCCATTTATTTTCATTTACTCATTGACAATGTAGCATGTTCATGCTGAGTGCAGAGAAGATAGTATGTGGTATTGCTTCTTTTGGCATTGGGCACCTTGAGCGTGGACTCAGTATGAGGCTTTGCTGAAAGAAATATTGTGCACAGAAAAGGGTATTGTTCTTCACATGAATCTATTGAGGCTGCTCAGTTTCACATCCTGATTGAATGGGGTGAATAGTTTTGGCCAAAAAAGGGAAAAATACATGACATTTTGTAATGCTTGATTCAAATGACCCCATAATTAAACACTGCAATGTTTCAGGGTGGGTTTGCAGAGAAGTGCAGGTGCTGTCTGTGCAGGGAGGATGCAGTGGTCCTTTTCTCTCTTACTGTGTGCTAACCCAGCAACTGGGGAATTTGCTGGCTGGTGGAGACACAGGATTTGAACCTTCCTTGTCCTGATGGAAGGGGTCTGTAAAATAGGATGGGAATCCCACGACCCTTTCCCTTGGCTGTGTAAGTAGACATAGAACATTGAAATGCTCCACATTTTATTTAAATGCCAGTACAAAGATATTCAAGTACTTAATTCTGTTGTGATAAATGAAATATGCTTTAAGGTGCCTTTGTCACCTTGCCAGTGTTCCAGCAGCCAACCTCCAGCCTTTTAAAAACTGTTTTCAAGTTTTTTCAACCCAGTTTAGATAAAAGATAAAAAGTTAGTCAAGATAAAAATATTATTACTATTTCTAATGATACATTTGGGGCTTTTTTATTTGGCATCCTACCCTTTAGCCTAAACTTTTCATGATTTTTCCTCAATGAGCAACACTAAAAAAGTATGATTTTGTGGAGGATTTGAAAGGTAGAATTATCTTTCAGATTGCAGGAAAAATTTAAAAGTCTTCTAAGAGCTGAAAGCATGATTTTTCTGCATGCTTGTTTCTGTGTATATCTCAAAGGAATTGGTCACTTCTTGATTTTCTGCTTAAGACAATTCCTCTGTTGCAAGTCAAAGGTGGAAAACAGACTCTTCATTTAAGGAAAACTAAAAGAAAGCCTCAGCTACGGGTCTAAACTGTTCATATCTGTTCCAACAGTACCCTACAAGTGTCTCTAACTTGTGAAAAGGGGCACATTTTGGAAGATAAATGCTGTTCCTGTTATACCTAATATTAATAATGTCACTAAATGTGTGCTGGCTGTGCCACTCCTGTATGTAATCTGCAGTCTGTTGCCTTCGTTATTTAAAGGAGGAGGAAGAAATAATGTTAAGGAGTTGGAGATGACAAAGTGTAATTGGTTTTCAGAGTACATGCAAGTGCTTGCCAGCTTGATAATGCTTGTCCTGGTAATCTGCATCCTATTTATGAACATATTGTGGTTTAACTGCCGCCAGCAACCAAGTACCAAGTGACCACTTGCTCACCCTCCCTCCGCATGGGACAGGGAGGGGAACTGGATAAAGATAAAACCTGTGTGTTGAGATAAGAACAGTTTAGTAGTTGAAATAAAGGATAACAACAACAATAGTAATAATAGAGAAATGAGAGACAGCAATAAAACCCAAGAAAGGCAAGTGATGCCCGGTACAATTGGTCACCACCTGCTGACTGATACGCAGCCCAAGCCTGAGCAGGGATTGGCAGCTCCTGGCAAACTCCCCCAGTTTATATAATGGGCATGATGTGCTGTGGTATGAAATACCCCTTTGGCTAATTCGGGTCAGGTGTCCTGTCTCTGCTTCCTCGTTTTCCTGTGCCCCTCCTCACTGCAGAGCACGAGACAGAAAAGATGTTGATTGGAGTAAGCGCTACTTAACAACAACTAAAACATCACAGAATCACAGAATCAGCTAGACTGGAAAAGACCTTTAAGATCATCAAGTCCAACCATTACCCCAGCACTGCCAAGTCCACCACTAAACCATGTCACTGAGGACCTATCTGCATGGGTTTTGAACACTTCCAGGGACAGTGACTCCACCACTTCCCTGGGCAGCCTGATCCAATGCCTGAGCACCCTCTGCATGAAGAAATTGTTCCTAATATCCAGCCTAAACCTCCCCTGGCGCAGCTTGAGGCTGTTACCTCTTGTCCTGTCACTTGTTACTTGGAAGAAGAGACCAACCCCCACCTCACCCCATCCTCCTTTCAGGTAGTTGTGGACAATGATAAGGTCCCCCCTGAGCCTCCTCCAGACTAAACAACTCCAGTTCCCTCAGCCATCATGATGTGTTACTAGCACTATTCTCAGGCTGAAGCCAGAACATAGCACTGTTCCAGCTACTACGAGGAAAATAGGCTCCATCCCAGCCAAAACCAGGACAGTACAGCAGGTGAGTGCTCTTACTTGATAAAGGAGATGTAATTTTATTGCGTTTGAATTGAATTAATACCATATATAACTTGATTTCAAGTTTAGAGGGGCTTTCACAGATATTGAACTACTTTTTTTTTTTCTTTATTTTATCCCCAGAAACATCTGTGCTGCCTGCCCAGGGAATACAGAATGGAATTACCTGCGTGGTGAGCCACAACAAAGCCATTTTGAGTCGCCTGTCCTATAAGCTTGGATGGTGATTTCATGCAACTAACTCCTTTCAGCTGTGGAAAAAGGACGACAGGCTGATTATAACTCCATCCCACCAAAGGGAGGCTCTGAGAGAAACTGTGTCTTCTTGGACGGGCCTGAGCTGCTTGGGCAGCCGGATCCTGCCTGGACTGTGCAGTTCAGCTACAATTAAAACACCTAAACGCAGGCACCTTTGTGTATGCTAGGTGTCCAACCTCTCCTGAGCACAAGTCAATACAGTCTGTGGAACCTGGAGAGGCATATGGCCATCTGATGTCTGCTTTAGGGGGTGAGCTGAGCCCTGCTCTGGGCTCCCATTACTGTTCTTGTTAGTGGAACTTCATCCACTTACCTAAATACAAGCGTGTCTTGCCCAATCTGGTGCCATAGGGTATTAACACATCTGTCAGCCTCAAGCAGATGTCTTGTAGGACCTGTGGGCAATCTCTGCCCTGCTGGAGGCCAGTCAGAAAACACCATTTATTTCAAATGATAATAGATGTCCATACTTCAGCAACTGAACCCAGGCCTATCTCACCGTTGGCCATAGTAGGAGCTCAGGCACCCAGCTCGCATCAGCACCTAGGCTCGGGTGACTGAGCCTCAGCTCCGCCCGACCCCTCGCCGCTCCTTGCCCGGGAGCCGGCAGCTCCGCTGAGGCGAGCAGGGACTCGCAGGGGGCGGAGCCAGGAGGGACGGCCCCGCCCTGAGCGGGGAAAACCCGAACCGGGGAGCGCGGGAGCAGAGTGGGGACTCGCTCGCCTGAGGGGCCGGGCCTGGTCTGGGAGCTCTGCTCTGGCAGCTCTGCTCTGGCTGCCCCGGCACCGGGCAGAGCCCATGAGAGGGGAGGCTGCAGCGCGGAGCTCGGGGTGCAGAAAGTGCCTGCACCGGGCTCGTGAGGGGAGGGTGCAGCATGGGCAAGGCTGCGCTCGGTGCGCCCTGGTGGAGGCCCTCCTGCAGCAGGGGCTGAGCTGCGGGACGCTCTCAGTAGCTGGAAGGTGTCAGGGAAGCGGAGAGGGAGCAGCGCTGCGTGCTCCAGGCCCAAACCGTGCAAGGGGTCCCAAGTGTCCGCCGTAGCACATCCAGAAAAGGAGGAGGGCATTGATCCAAGAAGCTGGGAGCTGGTAACAAAAAACCCAAACCAACAACAACAGAAAAGAAAAAGAAAAAGAAAAAAAAAAAAAAAGAAAGAAGGGGATGATTAAAAGCAAGGAGGAGATTAACAGGAAGGACTTCTGTAGGTATGTAACAAACAAAGAACAGACTAGAGACAACGTGGACCGTCTCAGGAAGCTAACGTGAGATCTGGCCACTCTGGATTTGGAGAAGGCTGAGGTTATCAATGACTTTGCCTCAGTCTTCACTGGCAAAGGCTCTGACTGCACCACCCAAGTCTTGGAAGAGAGACGCAGGGACTGTGAGAATGAAGACCTTGGGCCCACTGTAGGAGAGGATCTGGTCTGAGATCATCTTAAAAACCTGAACGTGCACAAGTCCATGGGACCTGATGGAATCCATCCACGGGTCCTGAAGGAACTGGCGAATGAAGTTGCTAAGCCACTGGCCATCGTATTTGAAAAATCATGGCAGTCAGGTGAAGTTCCCGACGACTGGAAAAAGGGAAATATAACCCCCATTTTCAAGAAGGGGAAAATGGAAGACCCAGGGAATTACAGACCAGTCAGTCTCACCTCTGTGCCTGGCAAAATCTTGGAGCACATTCTCCTGGAAGGCATGCTAAGGCACATGAAAAACAACAAGGTGCTTGGTGGCAGCCAGCATGGCTTCACTAAGGGGAAATCCTGCCTGACCAATTTGGTGGCCTTCTATGATGGGGCTACGGAACTGGTGGACAGGGGAAGAGCAGTTGATGTCATCTACCTGGACTTGTGCAAAGCGTTCGGCACTGTCCCACATGACATCCTTGTCTCTAAATTGGAGAGACATTGGTTTGATAGGTGGACCACTCAGTGCATAAGGAACCAGCTGGATGGCCACACACAAAGAGTTGTGGTCAGTGGCTCAATGTCCGGCTGGAGACCAGTAACAAGTGGTGTCCCTCAGCAAGTTTGCCGATGACACCAAGGTGTGTGGTCTGGTTGATTTGCTGGAGGGAAGGGATGCCATCCGGAGGGTCCTTGACACGCTTGTGAGGTGGGCTGATGCCAACGTCATGAAGTTTAACCATGCCAAGTGCAAGGTCCGACACCTGGGTCAGAGCAGTCCCAGGTACAGCTACAGGTTGGGCAAAGAAGAGATTCAGAGCAGCCCTGCGGAGAAGGATTTGGGGGTGTTGGTCGATGAGAAACTGAACAAGAGACAGCTTCAGTATGTGCTTGCAGCCCAGAAAGCCAACCGTATCCTGGGCTGCATCAAAAGGAGTGTGACCAGCAGGTCGAAGGAGGTGGTCCTGCCCCTCTACTCTGCTCTTGTGAGACCTCACCTGGAGTATTGTGTGCAGTTCTGGTGTCCTCAACATAAAAGGGACATGGAACTGTTGGAACAAGTCCAGAGGAGGGCCACGAGGATGTTCAAGGGACTGGAGCACCTCCCATATGAGGATAGGCTGAGAAAGTTGGGGCTGTTAGCAGCCTTCCAGTATCTGAAGTGGGCCTATAAGGATGTTGGAAAGGGACTCTTCATTAGGGACTGTATTGGTAGGATAAGGAGTAACTGGTTAAACCAGAGGAAGTTTAGGTTAGATGTAAGGAGGAAGTTCTTTGCTGTGAGGGTGGTGAGGCACTGGAATTGGTTGACCAAAGAAGTGGTGAATGCTCCATCCCTGCCAGTATTTAAGACCAGGTTGGATGGAATCTTGGGCAATATGGTTTAGTGTGAGGCTTCCCTGCCATGGCAGGGGGGTTGGGACTTGGTGATCTTAAGGTCCTTTCCAACCTTAACTATGATTCTACTCTGTCATGGTTTAACCTCAGCCAACATCTCAGCCCCATACAACCACTTGCTCACTCCCTTCCCTGGTGGGATGGGGGAGAGAATCGGAAGAGTAAAAGTGAGAAAACTTGTGGGTTGAGATAGTTTCAGTTGGATAGGAAAAGCAAAAGCCGTGCACACAAGCAAAACAAAAGAAGGAATTCATTCACCATTTCACATCGGCAGGCAGGTGTTCAGCCATCTCCAGGACAGCAGGGCTCCATCATACATAACAGTGACTTGGGAAGACAGACATCATCAGCCTGAACATCCCTCCATTCCTTCTTTTTTCCCCTGCTGTGTATGCTGAGCATGATGCCACATGGTCTGGGATACCCCTCTGGTCAGTTGGGATCAGCTGTCCTGGCTGTGTCCCCTCCCTACCTCTTGTGCACCCCCAGCCTGCTCACTGGTGGGGTGGTACAAGGAGTAGAAAAGGCCTTGACTCTGTGCAATCACCACTCAGCAAGAGCTTAAACATCTCTGTGTTATCATCACTGTTTCCTGCACAAATCTGAAACATAGCCCCGTGTTAGCTACTATGAAGAAAAGTAACTCTATTCCAGCCAAAATCAGCACACAATCTTATTCTGAAGTGGGATTTTGTGGTTCTTGCACACTCGGATATGGTCTGGGGTAGGGTGAATTTTTTGGTGTCGTCTCCCATGCTGCGCCCTGTGCTGGCAGTCTTCTCATCTCTGGAAGGTTCTTCCTGCCTCTTCATTTTCCTTTTGCAACACAAATGAACAAAAAAGCTCCTGACATCTTTCAGGAATTATCTTTTTATCTTTTTTTTTTTTTTTTGTAATAAGCCTAAAGATCTGCAGTAATAATTAATGATATTCACCTTAGTAAAAAATAATAAAAGGCTCTCATTTTGACTCTTTTATTGGTGAGCATTGGAGGCAAATAGAAATTTTTTTTCCTCCTTATTTGACAGACACAGGCTAAATTAAAACCCTGTAAATTGATGTCGTAAAAGGGCTGCTTTTATCTTCTTTTTGTTCATACTCTCATTTTCAATTTTCCTACTTATTGTACACATTATACTGTATAAATATTAGGAGTTCAAGGTGTATCTTTTTTCTTTTCATTCTGTGAACCACTGCAGAAACTCTTTACATTTCTGACTTGTAAATAATTTTCATGTGAGATGACTTTTCATCCCTGACAAGGCTGTTGAAGAGAGATTAGGTTTAAGAGCCTGCTTCAGAGACCAGACTCCTCCTAGAAAAGTAACTCTGCTTTTCTGGGGCCTCAGTACTGTCCTTGCCTTGAACATAATTTTTACTGACAACAGTTATAACTTTTACTGTCTGTGACCCCAGACTTTTCTCCTTAAGCCAATCCCTTGTCTGTAAATCTGCTGTTGCTATAAAGCAGGAATTGGCCTCACGCTGTCTCCCTAAATATTAGCCTGTCATTTGTCCCTTCCTTGCTTCCGTGGCATCCTATGTCTGCACGCCACACCTCCTGAGCTCAAAGGCAAGGCTTGCTCCACGTTCAAACAGATTTTGCTACGTAAGCTTGTTGTCCAAGTTCCCAGTCTAATCACTGGGGCATAACCAACAAGGCTTAACTCAGATGCTCCCACTTCCTTGCTGACCTCCAGTTCAAAATCGGGTGGAAGGAAATGAATCTCCTGCAGGTCATGTTCTGTCTGCCTGCTCTGTACAGGTACTTCAGACATGCCTCAAGTGGCACCATGTTTCTCTGGGTGAACAAGTTACTCAAACTCTTTGTATCCTTTAACAAAGACCTCACAGACCCATCCCTAACCATGTTGCTATGAAGTCAGTTCAGTGCTGCCTAAGCTCCACTTTGGGCCTCAATCCATTGCCCATACTTTGGCAACTACTTTAGGGTAAGTAGTTAGGACTGTATTGACTAGATCTCAGTTGGGTGCAAGGGGATCTTAGAGGTGCATCACACATGGACATCTGTATTTATCCATTCTGGTCTGGAGCTGAGTCTCCCCTAATTGTTTCCTCTGAGGTGGCTGCGGTTAGAGCAATAGTAAGAGAAGCTAATGTGTTGTGAAGGGCTGGCTGTGTGAGCCTGACTCAGGGCTGTGTTGTCTGCTCGCAGTTAGCCTGGAGTAGTGGTGGAGAGACTGTGAAGGTGGAACAACAGGTGATGGTTGATATTGACCTAAAAAGAAACTCTTCTTGGATACTGCAAAATACTGATGCTCATGCAATGACAGGGAGAACTGAGGGTTGGATAGGGTTATTACAGGATGAGTGCATGGTAAATGTTGCAAATGTAAATTCAAGCATTTCTAGAAAAGGTTTCTTGCCCCTTCAGTAGAACTGTAGGGAGGCTACTCCATCTGCATTGATTGATTTCAACTTTGTCCTTACAGACAGAAGTTTTACTTTTGAAAGTCTTCTTCCTTTTAGGTTCTGCCCAATGATACCTATAAAATGTTGCTTGCAATGCCTGTCTTTGAAGAGCTCCCATGGAAAATGCAAAATGTGGTATTTTGGGGAAAAATGTTTCTCCAGGAATTAAAAAATATTACTGGGACTTGTTTTGTGGTCAGTCATAAATACATAATCGATATTCATTTCGCAGAGGCAGATCTTAGCTATCTTTCCAATTATATGCGTTCATCAAACATATTTCAACATTGTAATAATCAAATTATCCAGACAAACTTAGAGTAGTATCAAAGTCAAACTAACATGGCAACATTGGCAGCATGATATGCTCTCATTGTAAACTGGTCATTAATGCCTGATTAAATAATATATATGCCTGCTATAAATAATGTGTATAGACTTTGAAGATTTATCCAAATAAATTGTTGTTTTTGAAGTCAGTTAAATGATAGGTGGAAAAGAAAATAATGTGATTGCTGTTAAAACACCGACTTGTATTAATGAGCTGACGTGTCAATCACACTGCTTGCCTGCCTAATGAATTTCAAGTTTTCATTGTTTTATTTATTTAGGAAGCTCATGGTCCTTAAACTTGGGATGATATATCAATAGAGAGACTTTATTTTTAATATGTCCAAAGCCACAAATATTTATTAGCACTAGAAATCAGTTTTTTTCAATTTCTTACGTTCCTAAACTAAATGTTGCCCAGTATCTGTCTCCCCAGAATGCTTTTCTGTAGAGTGACATGACATCTGGATGATGCAATTTGTTATCCTGACAATCTAAGCAGACCACTTCAAGATGGTAAGGGTGGAATCAGCAATAGTATGGAAAGAGAATATATCAATTTTTCCCTAATATAGAGAGCATCCACAAAAGGAGGGCTTTTCTAGCAACAGGTCTGAAAGAAAGATTATGTTGGTCCTCGTTCCCTTCAAAAGAGGAACCAGCTCAGGTCTAGCCGTTCCTGCATTATAGAATGGTTTGGGTTGGAAAGGGCCATCAAGTTCCAACTCCCCTGCCATGGGCAGGGACACCTCACACTAGACCATGTCCCCCAAAGCTCTGTTCAACCTGGCCTTGAACACTGCTAGGGATGGAGCATTCACCACTTCTTTGGGCAGCCCATTCCAGTGTCTCACCTTCCCCTCACAATAAAGAGCTTCTTCCTTTTATCTAACCTGAACTTCACCTACTTAAGGTTAAACCCATTACCCCTTGTCCTACCACTACAGTCCCTAATGAATAGTCTCTTTCCAGCATTCTTGTAGGCTCCCTTCAGATACCAGAAGGCTGCCATGAGGTCTCCATGCAGCTTGTCTTCTCCAGGCTGAACAGTCCCAATTTTCTCAGACTGTCTTTGTAAATCTTCCAGTTCTGAAATCTTCCAGTTCTGTAGCTGGTACATACAACAGAAATTTGTTTTTTATGACAATGAGACCTATTTGAAGATCAAGAACTGCTATTAAGAGAGATGATCCACCTGACCAAGGAGGGCAAAAGCACTGTAGACAACAGGCTAGTTAACCTGGCATGCAGGGAAGATTTATAACCTAACTGATTGAATCTCAGACTAATTTTAGTCAGGTAAATTGCTCCATGTACGTGCCTGTCTGCCTTGGTTATAAAGGCAGCTGGAGATGGCCAACAGAGATTTGGGCATGGCACTTCCAGGTGTTCCAGACCAAAAGAGAAGAACATGCCTCTGGGATAGTGTGTCGGGAGGAGACCCAGACCAACGAGTATCCCAAGAAATACTCACAACTGAATATAGGGAAGAGTTGAATTGATTTCCTAAGGTGAGCCTTGTTCTTATGTCCCAGCTGAGAACTAGCCCAACACCTGCCCATGAAGGTGAGTTGCTATGCTGTGTTTATTATCCTGTGCTGTATTGTTAACAAGTAGAAGAAGATTTTATGTTTTGGCTAAAGATGCTTTAAAACAAAACAAAAAGTCACCTTAAACCATGACACACCTAATATTCAGCAGTGCTTTGCTGGGGTTTGTTAGACATATCCCAAGCCTGGAAGGTTACGAAGGGAGGGTTGTCTGGTTCTAGGCATTACATGGTTTCAGGCTGCAGCATCTTACCATGGCAAGGACTTCTCTGAGTAAGGGCAGGCTTGCCACATTAGGATTCCAGGTAAATTTAGTGTGGAAAATGGAAAATGTGGTCCATGATCTTTGTCAAGGGTCAAGCAGCAATGAAGAGAATTAAGAAGGTGGTTGAAGTTATAAAACTCTAATTTTGGATTTAAATGTGAAATTACATGTTCTGTGAAATTTAATGTTTTGTAATGGGTGACTGGAAATTCCTGTACTTAAATAGATCAACCTTACCAAACAGGTAGGCTGAAACATTTGCGGTGCTAGTTTTAAGTCTAGTTGCAAAAATGTTTAAAACTATAGCACTTCTTTTAACTGCTTATTTTCCAGGTATGTTCCAGGAAAGGCAAGAGACAGTGAGTGGGGGAGGCAGAAGTTCTTATTTGCCATTCCCAGGTGCTTGCTGAGCTCTTCTTCTGAATGACTCAGTACAGTACAGATGATGAAGTAGTTTCTAAGAACAAAATTGATCTATTGTGCACTAATGTATTTTTCAAGGAAAATCCCTTCTGAGTCATCACGAATGTTCTGTAATAGTTACTAGAGGACCTATTTTCCACCCATAAATAGTTTCTTTTATACTTAACTTCAAAAGCCAGTATCTTTCCGGCTTGGAATTAAACTCAAAGTGTTGCTTTATCAGACCATTTGTTGTTGCAGTGGCTGGTTGATTACAGATGTACATCTTTTTCTTTTTCTTTTTTTTCCTGGTCTTTTTAGAGGGCCAATCACTATGGTAACCACATTACAGAAAATTGCTTGGTCTCCTTAAAATATCCTTCAGAAAAAGGTCAGTTGTTATTAACATTTTCTGACTAAACACAAAATGTTAACGACATGTTGCTGTTTCTGTATACTTATATGGGTTTTTTCTTTACCTTTCAGTTAACTATCAAAACAGGACAAAATATTGAGACTCCAAAACAATTGTGAAGCTGCAGACTTCTGAGGATGTTTGGAAATACCAAGAATCACTCATAATGCTGTGTTTTGGCTGCTGGTGTACCCAGCTTTGTTTCATTGTTTTTGTTTCTCTGATTCTGAGAAAAATCCAGGCTGAAGTTGCTCTTTCAACCACTGCATGCTATGCCTGAAAAGAAGGGGCAAGCATATGACTATTACAGAGAGCCTTCTGTTATTGAATTATGAAATAGCTGTTCTGGACGGTCATTGAAATGCCTGGAAATGGCTGGTTAAAGGTTTCTACTGTCAGAGCATCTGAGGGGTGTTTGTTAGATGGGAAAAATCAGGTCTGATTGTAATATTAGGGTCCTAGCCCGTGAAGTGAGAACAGAGAAAGTTGCTCTCTTGGCGTATGCCACTTGTGTTCCGCTTGATTGGACATGTAGTTTCTTTGTCGTTTTACATTATCTGCCTTGCCAGCAAAGGATTCGCACATTTGTCTAGTTTTCTTGTTTTGCAGATAGCTATTTGCAGCTTTTATCAAGCCCAGTAAACAATAAAAAAAAAAAAAAAAAGAAAGCCACCAAAAAAAACCCTTTCTTGGAGTTCTTTTATTTTGGAATTGACAAACAAGTTAAAAAGGCTGCCAAAAGAAAGCAAGAGTTGGAGGAAGTTAATTCACATTGATGCGTGCATGCCACTGATATCAAGTTATGCCTATGACATTCTGACATTGCCTCTCAAAAAAGAGAAAGAGTGGAGTGGAGTGAAAGACTAAGAGGATGTTCATTTAATTGGAAAGCCTACTGAGATCTGAGGCAGCTGAGGCAAAGGATGCACCCTTTTTCTGCACAATGGCATTGGCTGAAGGTTGTATATAAGGTGGCCTTATTAAAGTGACAAGGCAATTTAATTCTTTTGTGCACAATGATTCTACTTCATTGATTTACAATGGGAAGGATATAATTTTGCTAGTGTTGGCAAAAAGCTCAAATGTCAGGCTTTTCAAATTGCCATACTTGCCTTGTTCAGGATGAATAATGAATAAGTCACCTTTTGTCTACAGTTAAATATTCTTGAATAAATACAAAGAACATAAAAGACACAAATGATTGCCTGATTTATATTTAAAATAAAGATCAACATTGTGATAAATGGTTGAAAATGCTTAGTGTGAAGTAATATGACTATGCTGATAATTACATTATCAATTAAAGGGCAGCCCAGGTGTGGAGAGTTATAGAATGGATGGCAGAGAGAAACCCTCAGTGTGGAACATGCCAAACTTGGCTTTCTAGAAAGGTGGGTGGGTAGGAGAGAGAAGAGACCCGTAGCTATGCAGGGGATCTCATGTTTAAAATTGGACCATTTAATATACTGAAATATCCATTCTCTCAGGAATCTGTAGCTGGTGCTTCTTTCTTTGTTAAACAGGATGCGTTAGTCGCGTGTCTGGAAATGGCTTTTGCTCTGTTTTATTCCTGATGGTTTGGGTGGGCAGAGAAGTCTGCTCATAATTTCTCAGGATCTGTCTTTATTCATAGAGAAACAGATCTTGAAGACCTGCTAAGTCCAATGTTCATAACTGGCAGTCTTGTCAAGGCCTCAATAAGAGCTGAAACAATTTTAAGGAAGACAAGTTACAAAAATATATCAAATACTCTTCAAGTTCTGATACCTAGGCCATGAGCAACAGGCCTTGCCTCCGTATGCACAAGCATAGGGCCTCCAGTTTGACTATAATACTTATGTTAAAACTGTGCCTACTTCTGATCTATTGCTCTTTCTCTTTTAGAAAGCTTTGTTTATCTTTATTAAATTTCTCAGTGTTTTAAAACAAGTTGAGCTATTTCACCCTCTTTCCTGCTCTTTTTTTCCAAAAGCCAAAGAAAGAACAGTAGCTCAAAGAAAAGTGTTCCTGCCTTACCTGCTAGCAATGTGCTTGCTGCTTGCTTATCTCCACTCAGGATGATGGTGATGGCCAGTAATGTTGCCTAGGAGCAGAAACTAGCTTCTTCCACTCTGTCCTGTAGTGTAAGGACAGATGTTGAGAGTGACAAGTCTTTCGCTTTCTGCTAGTTCTTCTGGGTGTCCTCCAGCCTCTCTGGCACAGGTTTGTCATTAGTTGACTGTTTCCTGAAGGAGTTTGTGTGTTGGCAGCTGGTATGTGAAAGCCTCAGGTACATCTAGTGTTTCCTGCTTCTTCTAAAGTATTGCTGTCCTATGATTCCTATGTATCTCTTTCTGATGTGGCTTTCCCAGAGTTGAGTAGTGTTAAAGTTATATTAAATTACTTTTTTTTTGCAGTGGGCCACTGTTTGAAAATAAAGTCTAATTTCTCATGATGTTATCTGAAAATCTATATGCATTGATAGGGACTTAATATTCTGAAGCTGCCAGATTTCTTCCTGTCTTTGTTTTTACTCACGTAACATTGGATATGGTGAAGTCCTGTTATGCTGTAAAGAAAGAAGCACTGAGAGAAACATGAATGTTGCATGTTACTTTTAGAGATTCTGAATAATATTAAGCTACACATGGCTTAAAAACTTCTATTAAGTAAAAATGCATTCAGGGCATGCTTCCATTTACCTGTGTTGTATGGAATATCATAGCCTTGCCTGTGCCTTTTTGTCTCAAGTTACTGCTGTGAATCTAAATGACCAAGAAGATGCTGTACTTCTGGGTATGTAGAAACAAATCAACTTATGATTTCTTTAAGTACTGCAATAACACTACAGTTTCTGTAGCTTTGCTTGCAAAATGAGTCTGTTGTATGAGTGTGGTGAGCTACAAGGGGCAATGAAGGTAGATGGGCAAATACAATTTGTAAGAACTTTCCTTTTGGACCTTGCGCAGAGTCAGTCAGTGCTTTATCTAGAGCAGTTGCTACGTCATTCTTCCAGTAAGGCTGCATGGGCCAGCTTCTGCTCAGACCTTGCTTTCTCTGGTTTTGTTTCAGGTCCATCTGTTTGAAAACAGAACGTCTTCTGTTCTTCCTAAATGAAGAGCAAACATGATTTTGCCACTTTCTATCATTAAAAGCAAACGTAAAAGATTATCATGGTTGTAACTGATAGTGAATGTAATCAGAAGAATAGACCTAGTTTGAACGCTATCCCTCTGCAGGGGGAGAATGGGTGGATAAGGCATACAACTGCTATACCAGTAAGGACCAAATGGGCACTAAATTTTCATTTTCACCTGAAAGGAGACTTACAGAAGGCAATGATTTACAAATCAATATTCATTAAGCAAAAGAAATCAGTATGCAATGACCATTTACTAGAATTACAGAATAGCCCGAGTTGGAAGGGACCTTAAAAGTTCATCTGAACCAGCATCTTGTTCTAGTGCAAAGGCTGACAGGAAAAAAAGCATAATGGAAATTTGTTGCTAACTCCCAGTATTTGTCCTGTATCCAGAAAATGTTGAAAGAAAGGACGATTTTAAAGACTCATATAGCTGGCAATACATTTCAGGACTTCTTTGCTAGGTTTGTTTTTACAAAAGTATATACAAAACAATCTTTTATAGCACTGTGGACTGTTAATGTTAAAAGCCCAAACCTGAGCAATGGAGTTTGCCAGTTGTATCAGTTTCTTCCAATCCTCATCTCTCCCAGCTCCATTCTTTCAGCATGAGAAATGTCCTGCAAAGTGTTGTGGGTTTGTTTTGTTTTGTTTCGGGTTGGTTTTTTTTTTGACTACAAGCTTTTATTATGATAGTATATTTTTCAAAACTAAAGACTGGGGAAAATGGAAATAGAAAATGTATACTGCCTTTTACTCACATAATTCTAGCATCTCTTTTTATTTTGACATTAAAACATGTCTCCTGAGTAGAAACGGAATGTTATACTAGCAAGACACCATTTTTAGGAAGGATATATAAAGTATTGTTGAGGTAAATGGTTCTCCAAACCTCCTTTTGTGAGTGTTGTGTGAGAAGGCACTGGAGCAAGCAGAAAGTAAAGTAAATCTTCTCCATCACTCTTTAAGAAAAATTCTGAGAACTGTGCAAACTCCTGGACTTATATGAACTGCATGTTGTAGGTTATTCAATTGCTCTGATCTGTCAGCATAGTTTAGGTATAATTTGAGCTCTGGGAAGAGATCAGTTCTTGCTGTTCAGAAACTGCCTTGTGTGTGTAAGAGGATTTCTTTATACCTGGAAACCTTAGGTTAAAAATAAATGAATTCTGTTCAAAATAAAAATATAATGCATTTTTGTTCTAGATAGAGGTAGGTTGTTTGTGTTTTAAAGGCAGATTGAGTTAAAGCAGTGTGTGATGAATTCTATACCAAGACGTTTCTCAGCAATTGAGCTAAGTCTCTTCCTCAGTGTGTAATGTACTTGTGGCCCAAATCTTGTATTTCCTCATGCTAAGGTCTTACAAGCATATATTTTAAAGTCAGCAAGCTGCTTTCTCTCTCCTGTCTACCCCTGTGACTGACTTCTGATAAATCTCTTCAATTATTGGGCTTTTTTTTAGAGCAGGACAAATCTCAAATGTGCAAATATGTCAGGATAGCAAACCCCTAGGAAGAAACTGCTGAAAGTGACTGGTGTGAAACAGTAGTTTGTGTTTCTAACAGCTAGCACAGAGTGGCTGGGAGGGGAGTTGTTTGCAGATCTTATCCCTCATTGTTTTGTGTGCTTCAGTTCTGGGCCTCACAGAGACACAGGCAGGAGGACAGGTAAAAGCAGAAGAGGGGTGACAGGTCTTTGCAAGGCTTGCTTGAATTTCAGCACATAGGTTGCTGCTGAACTCATGGGAAAGGAGAGATTGGTGTAAAGCGTGGTTGCCAAGTACTTCAACACTCCCGCTGCAAGAAAGAGAACGGCTGTGGTTGTTGGCCACTTCTGTGAACACCAGGTGACATGAACTCATGGGTGAGAGACTGTGAATCTCCAAGACCAGCAATCAGTGATGGTGGTCTGAGACACCTGGAGGAACACAGCTCAAGTTCTGGATTCGCTCATTAAGTGACTCAGAGAATTTGCCATGGGGAGAAAAGTAATTTTAAAGCTCTGTTTGAAGGCTGCCCTTGACTTAGGTGATTCAATACCCTGTTGTGCACATCAGCTCCCAGACATGCAAGACAAATGCTTATTCTAATTTTATTTGCTTTTAGGAAGCCCATGCAAGATTGAATCAACAAAGACAGATATACAATAAGCAAAAAGAAAAAGAATGAGCAGTTCATCCTTCTTTCCCAAGAGTACTTTGTAAGTTCTTAGCCAGGTTCAGTTTTCCATGTGCTGCTTTTTAAACCTTGAAGTACAGATTGAAAAACCTGATACTTCTAAAAAACTTGATTCTTCAAGGACTGGTGTGGTATCTTATTTGGACTGTAAAGTCAAGCTGTGATTCTATTTCCTGAGTCTGGTTGCTGGAGTAGATCATCAATAGGCTAGCCTAAAAGATGATCACTTAGTGATGCATTCTCATCCCTCTTTTTCACTACTTTCCTTGCCTTCTTCCTTTTGTTGGATTTAAATGTTTGTGATTTTCACCTCTTTATCCATCATACCACACCATTGACTGAATAATACACTTTTATTAAGCTGCCCTCTTTCTGTGAAATAAATGCCAGTAATAATCAGTCAATCATTCAATCCATATGAATGTGGAATTTAGATGTGGCTGTTTGAATTGAGTTTATAATATACCATTTCTTGGTACAGCATGTTCTTTGATAGTATTCTTTTAAATGACTGTTTCCAACTGCACTGGAAAGCACCTATGAAAGAAATTGTTTGTGATGCTATACTTAGTTTAAATCTCCTTCTCTTTTCTTCAGCATTTTTGTCTGTATTTCATTTCTATGCAAATTATATCTTTGTGAGTTAGTAAAATTTTACAAACCAATTGAAATGCAGCTATGGAATGAATTATTGGAGAAAATTTGGAAAATATGCTCACGAAAGGAAAACTGAGGAAAACATTTAAATCTAATTGCGTATTATTCAAAGAGAATTTCAGAGCAACTCTTAGGCAAATATTACATAAATGTATGCTTATATTAAATGATTAATTTACCACAGGTAATACACTTGGAGGCTCAGGGACTATTTTCCCATTAGCCTGTGCATGTAGCACTTTTCAGCTGAAATACAGCCTAGGTACACAAATGTACTTAACTTGCTTATAGGGAATTGAAGAGGAGGAATTGTGAATGTAATGCTTGTAAACAGCTAGAGAGCAATGTCAGTTGCTACCTACAGCCCCAGTGCTTTGTTTGCATTAGAGTGATGGTGACTGAGTTAAAGCTTGCGGGGGGTCAGTCCTTGATGACCAAGAGTAATATCATATCCTCCCAAGTATAAAGCATCCAGTATCCCTAAACAACAGCTGGTAGATGTACAGTGGATACTCTGAATAACTACCAGATTCTCAGAACTGATCTCCAAAATTGGAGACTTGATAGCTGCCTATTTGTCAGTTAAGAATAATGTCTGTGATTTGTGCCTCAGTGAGATACCTGCTTCACTTAATGAGACAGACTAGCTTTGTGAATAGTTTCATCCCTCGTTCCAACATTTAACTTGTCTGTGGGCTGAAGTGCAGAGGCAAGGGAACTAATGGACCTTCAATGTTTTCAGAGCCTTCATGGGAGAGAGGACTCCATGGGAGTCTGATCTAAAGGTTGTGCTCATGTGCCCAGAATCCAGAGAATACTGTAGCAAAGCTCAACGTCAGACATTTTTCTTATATATTAAATATCACTAATTCTACTTATGCTTCCCTATTCATAATTAATGAGTTGTGTTTCCAGAGGGATTGGCCAGGGCGGAGAATGAGACATGCCAGTTATCTTCTCCTCTATGTTCTGGGTTCCTCAGCACATGGTCAGCAAGTTGAGGTCACCAAGGTGTGCCTTTTAGGAACTGACAGTGATTGTTGTGTTTTGAGACATCCTGACCCACTTGTGTGAGTCATTTTTATTCCCTTTAGCTCCTCATCCCTGTGTTTTAACACTCCAGTCCTGTCCATTACCTTTCTGTCATCTTATCATAATGCAGACTGTCCTTTGTTAAAGTCTTGGTCCTTTCTCCATCTGGGTGTTCTGGGAAGCTGTGTGTCCAGGTGCTGGGAATTTGCAGATCTGTGAACATCGGTCTTATCAATAGTTGCCATTCTTACAGCCCTGCTTCTGGTTTTCCTTCTGGTGCTTTCACACCCAGACATGTCCATTCACTCTCCATTCTCCATTCATACTAATCTTAATATTTTCATTACAAATCTCTGTTTTTACAGATGGGTTTAATAAGCTTGGGTTTCTGCACCCAGCAGGATGTCTCCTCACTCCTTATAGATTGGCAGTGACCGCCTCCTGTTTCTGTGGAGCAAATACACTCAAACAATATTTTCTATGTAACTAAGGGCAGGATTCAGTAGAGCAGATAGGAGCATATAAACTGAAATGCAGGAGTATTTAAGTCATTGAAGTCTAATGTTACATCATGAGCTCCCTTTTCCTAGTCGACTGCTCAATCTGGAGATTTATGTGGTGCCTCCCAGCTTGAATCCAAACTTCCTTGTGAATTTCCCCAGTTCAAGCAGATAGGTGATTAGCCTATCTGATAGATGAAGATCTATCAGCTGTACATGCTCTTGAAGGACTCTTCAAGGAACAAGTCTGTGCAACTCACACTGGGAGAGCTCAGCCCTTTGTGAAAACCTATAGCAAGGAATTCTGCCTGTTTGGAGCTCTTTAGGTCGCTGCTTGGAGGCTCCCGGCTCAGCTTATGGCCTTGGAAAGGAGCTGTGGTGCTGACCAAGGCATTCTGGCTCACGCTTCAGAGCCAGGTACCCTGCACTGGGCATCCCTGTGGATCAGTAATGATGAGAGCAGTGGCCCCACTAAAAAACCTGTGCCCTTGCTGTGCAGAGAAGTCTATCTATTTATGAATTGTTGGCAACTATAGGAACACTTATATTGAGTTGACACAAAGCTTGAGCATTTATCTTATTTAATCAGAAACACTTGTCAGCTGTTGATCTAACACAGTATTTTATATATGTCTAAAGGGATGACAAAGGAAATTTAATCATTTATTTAAATCTCCATCAAAGATATCTTACATTATTAGTTAGAAATGAGGTTTCTATAATGCAGAATAGAGGGTTGCATTTGTGTATGTTTGGTTTTTCTATAGTATTTTCTAATATTATGGGTATGGAAAAAAGCTCGTGTTTCTGTACTAAATGTTTAAACTTGTACATACCGTATAGTAATTATGTGGTAAATACAACGCATAGCAGCTTGTATGTATCACATCCTGTGTTAATTTCCAGTGCTCTCAAAACACTAAAGGGATTCATTGACCAGATGCAATTCAACAAAATTATGAAAATTAATGGAGTGTTCAAATAGTAGCCAAAATCAGATAATTTTTGTTGGGGTTTTATTTAGGACAGTAAAAGATAGGATTCATGCTCTTTAACTTTTGTAAGCTTCAATTGGATGTCAAAGTCCACCTAGTCTTCTAGATTTCCCGTATAACATGTTTAGAGACAGGCATCTCCAGCTGAATTAGGATGGAAGACTATAAAGTTACAGATGGTCCAGAAAGATGACAAGGCAATTATTATTCACTGTTTTTCACAAAAGAAGGGCTATGGAGCACATAGCTGAATCTACATCATGTCTTGAAAACAAACATGGTATATAATTAGTATTGGGAATGCTTCAGGTAGTGGGTTTGGATTTGTTGGTTTTAAAAGAATGGCAGAGAAGGGAAAAATGCTGGGATTTTGATTTTCATTTCTTGAAGAAGAGAGAGCTCTCCTGAACTTTTCAAATGGGAACTTCTACTGGAGTGTGCTTCTGAGGAGACTGAGCTGCTTCAAGGCCGAAGAATGCCTTTAAGCCACACCTCATATTTCTTGTTGAGAGCTGTAAGTACTGGATTTCTACCTAGAATAAGGTAACTTTTTCCTCTTGCACAGAGTTTAAGTAAACCTTAAACATGTACAAGGTGAATCCCTCCAGCAGATGGCCTCAGACACTCAGTCTGCCCCATAACTGGTCTCTGGATCCCAGTATCTCCAGTTGCTGGTACCTGGACATATAAGCCCAAAGGCTGGAGACCATATGCAGTTGCTGTCACAGACCATCTCTACTCATACTGCATGCCGAGCTGGCTGGGACTGCTCTGGTCCTACAGCCGCCACCAGCCATGATCTCACCCTTAGAGACGTACATACATACATGTGGGTCTCACTCCTAGAGACCTGCAGACCCCACTGTCTCTCTGGCAGCTGGTGGGACTCCCCTGGTCTCACCCTTAGAAACAGACAGACAGACAGTCATGCCTGGTTCCAAGACCACTTCATATATTCACAAGTATCTCCGCTAGTGCTCACAATCACCAGCACGCCCTTACTCACTGCAACTGCTGCCACCATGAACACATGGGCCCCTGTGACTGAAGGTCCCACTCTGGTTGCTGCACTCAGACCCTATAACACACACAGGAAGCAGAGTCTGCACCCAGGAAAGGAGAAAGGAATTTAATTAGGTAAACAAAACAAACTGCACTGATTAGGCAAAAGGGATGGCCAGACAAGTGTAATAACCAGCTCCCTATTTACATGCATACATCCAGTCTGCTTGCCCCACTGTTTTCCTGTATTGTTCCCTCCCAAATCACCTAGATGCCTTTCTTCTCCACCTTTGGTTCCTGCTCTAAGCATCTGATAGTAATTCCTGGATAATCCCAAACTGCTCTTTCCCTGCATCCCATAATATATCCCAACCCTAGGCAGCAACTCCCCTTAGTTTTAAAGGGGATATGGAAAGCTGCTCCTGATGAGCGCTGTGGTGGACACCATGCCTGGATAGTAGTGCTGGTGGCTGTGCTACGAGGGACCTACAGGGTGTCCATTCCTTGGGAGTCATTAACTCAGGATCCCCACTTGATATTGTCTCTCTGTTCTCCTTTGTGGGAGCTTTTATCGCATAACCTAACATATAACACTTTTCTGTGCAGCACAAAAAAATGGAAAGGCTTCTTTTAACTTTCTGTATTCCAGCAAGGGAAGTTGCAGCTTCAGGTCTACATAGTTGACTAGCCGGTGTGTCCTGCAGCTGCCCTGTTCCCATTTCTCCTCATTCTACCATTGCACAGACCCTAGGTCATGCTTTGTATGCATAGTAGACAGGTCAAAGGCATTTTTGCTAGTAAGGTAATTACAAAGAGCATTGACACCAGAGTATGTGAACATCTCAGAATCAAAAGGAAAACTTTTGCTCCAGGGACCCAGCAGAGCACCATTCATTCAAACAGTTGCTCTTTTCCTGGGAATAGTTATGGAGATTGAGAACTTGATTTAATATTCTTAGGAAAATATTCAAACTTTGTTCTTAGGAGCATCATGGTCAGTTTACTGTTCCTGGAATTTGGACATGTAGGATTTCTGGTGCTGCTCCACAAAAAAGGATTGACAGGCAAGCCAAGGTTCCTTGGAATCCTTTCCTGTGCCATCTTCATGACGGTAACTTTGCAAAAGGGGAAATCCCAGTAATCTCTTCTCAAAGCTGGGTTCTTGCTGATATCACACCACGCTTCTACCAGACTACTTGATGCCTACAGCTGGCCAGCTGGCAGCATGATGGGAGGACAAGTGATTAATTCAAGTGTGCTGGGGATGTGCATGGTATGGAAGAAAAGAATGGTAGCAGCACTGTTAGTTCAGATGAACTTGTCCCCAGAATGAGACCAAAACTGGGGCACATTTCTGCTGCAGCGGCTTGAATAGATCTTTCTCTTCACAATGGCTCAAAGACAAATTCAGACTAAAAGTAAGGGTATGATGTGGGAAACGTAACAGTCTAGAAAATGAACCATTGTTATAGTTTATCAAGGGCAGCAAAGTCCTTCACTGTACAAATTTCAATTCAAGATGAAAAAAAAAAAGAAGATTTATTCAGAGCAGCGCTGCAGAGAAGGACTTGAGGGTGTTGGTGGATGAGAAACTTAGGATGAACCGGCAGTGTGAGCTCTCAGCCCAGAAAGCCAACCGTATCCTGGGCTGCATCAAAAGGAGCGTGACCAGCAGCTTGAGGGAGGTGATCCTGCTCCTCTACTCTGCTCTCGTGAGACCTCACTTGGAGTATTGTGTGCAGTTCTGGTGTCCTCAACATAAAAAGGACATGGAACTGCTGGAACAAGTCCAGAGGAGGGCCATGAGGATGATCAGGGGACTGGAGCACCTCCTGTATGAAGATAGGCTGAGAAAGTTGGGGCTGTTCAGCCTGGAGAAGAGAAGGCTGTGTGGAGACCTCATAGCAGCCTTCCAGTACCTGAAGGGGGCCTATAGGGATGCTGGGGAGGGACTTTTCATCAGGGACTGTAGTGACAGGACAAGGGATAATGGGTTAAAACTTAAACAGGGGAAGTTTAGACTGGATATAAGGAAGAAGTTCTTTACTGTGAGGGTGGTGAGACACTGGAATGGGTTGCCCAAAGAAGTTGTGAATGCTCCATCCCTGGCGGTGTTCAAGGCCAGGTTGGATGAAGCCTTGGGTGGGATGGTTTAGTGTAGGGTGTCCCTGCCTGTGGCAGGGGGGGTTGGAACTTGATGATCTTAAGGTCCTTTCCAACCCTAACTATTCTATGATTCTATGAATTTAGGCATGTGTTGCAGTTCAAGAAAGGCTTTTAAGCTTGAAATAACATACACAGGGAAAAAGTTGTAGTGTCCATAATGCACAAGGTTGGACTAGATGACTGGTTTTGCTCTTCAAGTCTGTGGGTTTCATGTAGTTTCTGTCTGCGAGAAAGAGGAGCCTTGTTAATATATGCCAAAGGTGTAGCATATTTAAAGTGCACACGTGTGCAAATGGGAAGACTGTTTTCCGTAATGCTCACTGGGGTGGTAAAACAGCAGCTGGTCTTTTCTGTGCATAATAGACATTATGTTTTAATGTATGTTAAGGTACATTAAAAACACACCATTGTCCATTAGCAAAAATAAAACTACACAAGTTGTGTGGAGAGGAGGTTAATGCAATGTTGTAGTGAGCAAATGCCAAGTGAAGGGAGAGAAAAACAATACCAAAGAAGTCTAGATCAGAAGGGATTTCAGATAGTGGAAAGCAGTAGGAAGGAAGAAGAGGTGATTGCACTTGCAAAAGATGAAGCCTATCTGATACAGTGTGTGACCTGTGTGTGCAGAGTCTCACTCACCAAGAAGTGGATCAGCTTTCTTTGAAATGTCCCTTCCTTCCTTCCTTCCTTCCTTCCTCCCTTCCTCCCTTCCTCCCTTCCTCCCTCCCTCCCTCCCTCCCTCCCTCCCTCCCTCCCTCCCCCCCTCCCCTCCTCCTTCCTCCCGCCCGCCCTCCCTTCTTCCCTCCTTTCCTCCTTCCCTCCCTTCTTTCTTTCCTCCTTTCCTCCTTCCCCCCTTCTGCCTTCCCTTCCTCTACTTCCTCTACTTCCTCTATTTGTTTTTTTTTTCGTGGTACTTCAGAGCATCATTTAAGATTCACATGCCTGGTACATCACACATACCTGCTCAAGTGCCTTTCTCCATGAGAAAAATTGTATCTTTCATCGAGGTAATGTATTTTTTTAAACTGTCAGAATCATTCCAATGAAATGCATGAAGAAATCAATAGCAGAATTGTATTAAAGAAAAACCACAGCTTTGCTCACAGTTAAAGGTTTCAGGTTCAATAACGTCGGACTTTAAAGAGAAGGAAAGGAATTTCCTTCATTTTTACTGTAATGCACTTAATGCACCATACAGAGAAGAATAGAAGTGCTGTCCAATAGGCCCTTTGTGTTTTCCTCAACCTTTGCTATCAGCTTCCTTTCTCATTTCTTTTTAATCCTCGTTCATTTTCAAAGAGACCCCGTCCACACAAACCAAGCTAATTCCTTCCAGTGGCACTGCACCAGATGTCACTGCATCTTGTCAAAAACAATATCCGTGATGTTTAGAGAACTATATTTTATTTTGAAATATCGATAGAAACAGTATTGCTGGTTCTGTTCTTCCCAAGGTAACGCAAAGAAAGATGAAAGAGTGGAGTCGAGCCTTAAGGAGTACATTTTTTTCAAACATACCTGTTCTCAGTATGTTAATATACAGTGAGAAGAACCAGATAAGCATGATGTTACTTCCTGCCTTGTGTCACAAATAAAACTAGTTATTGAAGATCATTTTTTAAGGAGATCCTTTTCTGTCAGAAATGAAGGACTGGCCCAAAATAACTGCTGTGTTTGGAACTGTTCTTAGCTACCTAGCCGCTACTCATGGCTATAGCTTAGGTATGTTGTCCTCAGTATTAGTCTTTTTTGGTATCTGTAAGTTGTCTTCTTCCATTTAAATCTACTTCAGGCAATCATTTATTACAAACTTCCTTTGAACTGAGCTCTCTTTTCACTTGCTGTCTTTGAATATTCCTCCCACCGACAGCTAGTCTTTCTTTACGTTCTTTTTACGTTACTTTGTGTGGGTTTTCCTGCCAGCTAAATCTCACAGAGAGTTTTGCTTTCTGATTTGAAATAGCATTTCTAATAAATAGTATTTACTTTTCTAAAGTGAATACTTATTCTTCTGGAGAGGAAGAAATGATTTCTGCCAAGAAGCAGGGAATTGCCTGTATCCTTACAAAGACTTAAACTAGGGTTTAAGTCCGCATGATCTGACCATCTCTATGTTAATAAAAATGCATAATGGGTTATGTACACTTCCCTGTCTCGCAGTTACTTTCCATCAGTAAAACAGTGTTATACAGTTTCCACCTGAAAATCAGAATCTGTAGGAATACTTACAAAAACACGAAAGTGATCAAGGACCTGATGACTAGAGAGACCACGGACAATAATACACACTGACAATGTAGCCTTGTCTCCTTCTGCTTCCACATCCATTGGTATCTGCTTTGGGCTGTTCACTTCCCAGCCAAAGAGCAGTTTCTGTCTGACAGCATAACAGGCTTCAAGTCCACCAGCAGTTTTCCCACCTCCTGCAGTAATGCGATCAGCAATGACAAGGTGCTTCTTAGCTCTTTCTGACAAGACCCCATCAAATGCCCTTCCTCTCAGGGGAGAAAAAGAAGAAAGGAGGAGGTGAACACTCATTTACCCCCTCATATGCAGAATAGCGGTGCTTCTAGCCAGTCTGTACCAGCTTCTTACTGCTGCTTCTCTTGTTCTTCATGGGTTTAGATGAGGTAGAGAAATGGGGTCTACCTGAGATTCCCAAACTGGTGAGCAAGGGAGCAGCCATTCTGCCTGAAAGGCTGCTAAAAGGCTCAGCTGTGGGATGAATAAAAAAACTGAGAGGATGTTTATTTTAGGTTATGAGGAAGTCTAAGGCCTTTCCTACAAAACAGACGAGGAAAGAAAAAAAGGGAATAATATAAAGTCAGTACGTTAATTAATCTGAATTAAATTTATCTGATCCTAGCAAAAGTGGAGATAATATAAAAACAGTAAATGAATTTGTGGTCTGAAGTCCTACAGTGCCTATCCTTTTCCCTTTTCTTGTAGGAGGTTTTTGTCATCTCTTGTGTGTACTTTCTCTAAGGCTTTTCTTACCTCCTGAGTACTGAAGCACAAGGTGGCCTGTGATCTGGGAGAGCAAAAGGAAGACTGACAGTGCTTTGGCCCACACTTGTAAGGCAATGATAAAACAGCAAACCCATCTTTAAAATGGCAGGGATCACCTAGTACTGGCTGGTTCAAACAGTTTAAAATTAACTGTGTCACCTCCTTTTGAAAAAGGACAGTTTTTCGGTGTTGGTCAAGTAGTGAGTTTACCCATCAAGTTCTGACGGGTCTTTAGCAGTTTATTTTGGGTTTTGTTTTTGTGAGGTAGGGCAGCTTTCACATCCAAAGTTTACACTCAGAGACCCTTATTTCCCTCTCTGCTATGTTGGGGCATGCCATTTTCACCACAGTCACCTAAATAAGAGGAGGTGAAGGGAAAAGGAGAGTTGGGACCTGCAGGGAGAGTAAAAGCACAGCCTTTGCTTGCAGGGGAGGATGTGGCAGATTTAAGGGTGCTGCTGAAGTTAGAGCTGATGAGGAGGGAAATGCCGAAGGCTCTATGATACAGGGTTTTGGAAAGAGAGAGCAGGAAGACACTGCTAGAAACCCTCTTTTGGCGTTGCTCTTCCATGTGCTTAAGGGTATCCTGATCATATTTTGTCAAAGGATTAAGGTATGGGAGGTATGACTATGTTAATCTTGTGGAAAGATTAATGAAGAAGACTTGGTAGAGGCAAGCCTGCTTGCTTTAAACATCTCTTGTACTTAACTGGTGGCTTGACAGCTCCCCTTGCTTTTCCTGTGAAATGCTTTAATGAAAGTGTGGACAAATCCTGGGGCTATTTCCCTACTTACTGTTGTCCTGGCAGAGCACTTAATCACATCCATGGCTGTTGCATTCAAAGAGATCTCCCTGTTCCACAACTTGGTTCTTGTGTATGTTAAGGGATTGAAATCCATCACAGGTTTCTAGCTCCAGCCGCTCTTGCCCAAGTAAGCTGCTGCTGGTTTAACATTGTGTCTAGCATTGCTACATTTCTGCAGTATGGGCTTCCTTACAGGCAGCAGCAGGCTGCTGCTGGTTTGCATGGTGCCTTGTGTGACAGGACTTTCCACACCTACCCCTGAATGCTGCCTACAAAGATAGTTAAGCGTTAACGAGCGGCAGAAAAGGCAGAGTGCAGCCGTGAATTACACGGAGAGTCCAAACCCTCTGTCAGCTCAGCCCTTTAATGCATTAAAATAGTGTCTCTTTGTAAGATTTCCTTAGTCTGTCAGATCTTCTAAGTTTAAAATATGTGGTATTAGAGATAAAAGATATTTTCAGAAAGCATCTGCTATAACCAAAAATGTGCACGTGCGTGTAACTGCATATAATAGATAAACACAAATTATGAGACTACTGCAAAACCAGCTAGATTTGTGTGAGGATATATATGGAGACCACTTTCATAGCCAGCATGTGCACACATACACACATTTAAATACTTTATGCAGCAGTATGAGATCTCTTTTGATGCACAGTACTTTCCTGATCTTCAGTAGCTTTTTTTTTTTTTACACAGAAATAGTACCAAGAATATAAGAGTTTGTGGTAAAAAATAGTGTCCCTGGGTAGTGGTATTGTGCAGGTGCTCTTAATGCCTTGGTGTGGCAACAAGCCTTATGAATAGGAACTGGAATTGCTGAATCTGGACAAATATTTTTCACTAGTTACAATATACTTTCCTAAATGCTACTATTTGTCAGAATATAAGGGGTTGTGGCCTTCTTCTTTCTACTCAGGCATACCTATGCAACATTCTCCATGTTTTATGGGTATTAAACCACTATGGAATTAGAACTTTCTGAATTTGAAAACTATTTGTGTAATTGTTCATAGTCTATGCTATTCTTTTTTCACTTTTTTTTTTTCTTTTTTTTTTTTTTTTTCTTGGTCCAAACACAAGATTTTCCTGTTTCCTGCACCAGTTTCTAGGATTAGGTTGTATCTCAAGGGAGTGCATTGCCATTGCCACCAACTCTTCAGAGAAGTACACACAGTAAAAAATAAAATCAAATAATGAAAACATTTGAAGGTGTGGGTAGGATGAGACTGTGTAGCAAGTATAGCTGCATACTGGAATTTTAAACACGTCTTTGTACTCAGCTTCCGCAAGTTGACAGTAGCCTGTATGTATACTGAATTTTATGGGGGCTCCTGACTCTAATAAATAGCTGTGACAAAACCTAACCGTAATATTTTACACAAAATCAGTTCTTTTGATGCACAGGCTCTTTCTCTCTGGTACTGAAGCAGGGGTTTTCAGACTTCTTTTGCTTTTATGAACTCTCTAGATATTTTTCAGTGGAAGTATTCCATAACAAAATATACAAGAATGTGTTTTTCTCATTTACATTTCACAAAAGACTTCTACAGTCTGACCACGGCAGTACAGAAACTCCGACTCACTGAAATGAGCATGAAGAACCAAACTCATTTGACCTTTAATGGATCTGGACCTAGTTATGAAGCCAAGAAGTAGCATCTGCCTTTAGCAAGAGCTGAACTCTTTTCATCTCTTCGGCGTGTGCTGTGCCCTTTCTGCAAGAGAACCAGAAAGGAAGTTTAGATCATTCTGTGATTCCAGGTTTGGGCTCCACTAACAGATACGAGTGACCAACACAGAGTCAGCCTTTTTACCCCCGAAATCTGTATGAGATAAGGAGGAATGTCTGAAATGTCAATCTCTCTCAGGCCAGATAATGTTAAAAATTGCACAATGAAAAGGCAGAAACATAGCATGACCAAGTATTGTTGGTTTTCTTGTAAAACTAATTCAGGTTTCAAATTTTCTGGATTGGTCAAAGACCAATGGGATTTATGGTAGAAACTACAGTTTATTTTCCACTTTTGCTTTTCAAAAGTTAATGTCAAACCACTGAAAGATGAAAATGAATTAATTGCATTTTTACAGTTGCTGAGTAAAGACAGAGAAATTGTCTCAGAATTGGTAGTCTTAAATGTGCTGCATTTGAGTCATTCTGATCTGTTGTGTGTGATTTTTTCGGGAGACTTCTTAATTTAGTGACTGAGCAATTCAATCATAGCGGTACAGAGGCTGCTTTCATAACGCAACATCCAGGTGTCTTTGCAAAGTCCATGTGCTAACAGACCAAACCCACTCTTCTACCGTATGTGCTCTATAAACCATTTTTAAAATATCAATAATTTTAAAATCTTTTTGTCTGGTGGAGCAAAACCAGTTTGTGTCCTTTATGGTCCTGACATCTTGATTTTTATTTCTTAAAGGAAAAATATTTAAATCCTCAACCCAATCTTGAGTTACACAATTGTTAAAAAGCCTCAGAAATTAGCAAGCAGCTTTTAGAAATGTTTAACTTAAAAACAGCCAGGAAGGAGTTGGGTTTTTTTTCCCCTTTTACATTTGTTTAAAAAAATTATATTCCCTCAAAATGAGACCTTTGTGCCAAGTTTTATTCTGGAGCACAGCTTTACAGCTGAGCTAAAACCCCCTATAATAGGAGAAAAGTGACAGACCCTTAACTATAGTAGCATGAACAGCACTGCTATAATTCCTGGGTGAACTTTGTCCCTGGATGTGTGTTTTTGGAGTGTGCCGGGGTGACATTCAGCCTCTACATTCATTTTTATGATAATTCAGAGTAAATTGTGGTGCAATAAACTCTTCAAGCCTGTCTTTCTTGTGAAAGCCATGAATCAATCAGCTGCAGGCTTTTTTGGGTCTTTTCAATGTATAGTGATCATTTAGATTTGACATGCATTGTGAGACCTTGGCTTAGCTCCTCTCTATGGTCTGTCATTAATTCCAGCCTTTACTGTTCTGAAGTACAGTGAAGGATGACTGAGAAATCATTGCCCCTCTTCAGCTCTGTTATTGCACAAAATAGCAGCGCAATAATTTTTTGTCAATGTTTTACTCTAAAAGCTTTCTACATCAGTTTTGAAAAGGAAGCAATAAAGCCCATTCAATGGTATGAATAAAAATCCTTTGAGGTTTAGGCGCAGGGCTGCTTTTCTTCAGCTGGTAATCAAATTGGAGCTAAAATGAAATTGAGTTTTCTTATGAAAATAGCCTTTGTTGCTGGGAAGGCTGGTAATTCATAAACAATAACCTGCTCTTTTGTGTGGATAATAATATATTCATGTTCTTTCAATAGGGTAAAAGCCAGACCTAGTGCATTATGGTACAGTAAAAATAGCAGAAGGAGCTTGCTGGAATAATCTTGAAGAAGAAATGTAGCATTCGGTGACTTAAGCTTTCAGCTTCCATCTGAAATTGTACTTTGCTTTTATTTGCGAGCTGCGTTTTAGTTGTTGATTTGTTGCTGCTATACAATATTTGGTTAATTGTGGAAGATCTCAAGCTGTGCTCATCACTGCTCCTGCGAAGGCTGCTGCCAGCTGCTAGAAACAGAGCCTGCTGCTACAGGATGTACACTATTCACAGGAGCAGCCTCTCAGCACTGATTATCACTGAAGAGTTCTCTGCTCTCCATCACTCTGCGCCCTGCACGCAACCGGACTGCCGAGCACAGGGAGGTAGGCTGCCTGCCCTCTCCTCAGGGTAAGGTTAAAGGCGTGCAGTGGGGCTGCGGAGAGCGCGCTGGGAGAACTTGGCTGGGGATTTTCCAAGTGCTAGTGGGGAAACAGGCTCTCAGCCCCTGGGAGGACGGTGTGGGCTCATTCACTTTGGAAATGAGCAGGGGCTGGAGGAGGACGTGAGGGGCAAAGAGTGAGGATTTCCAAGTGCACCGTGAGGTGCTCTTGGAAATGTTGCCTTGGGGTTCAGTGTTTCTTTCTAACTAGCTGGCAATCCTTTGGAGGTTTGATCCAGCAATGGTGCTTGTTGACATTTTGGGGTGTACCTTGTTGTCACATCTGTGTTTTGTGGCTTAATGCTGAAGGTCTTGGTACGGGTGGAGGATGCTCCCCAGATAGATTGTGTGAGCAAAGGCAAGAGGCTGGCAGAAAACTCTGGGAGTGTGTTCTATCTGTAGTGACTCTTCTTCTTTGCCTCACCTTGTGGAGAGTGGAGGGTAAACTTCAGTCTGAGTACCTGAAATTACCTCCCTCCCCCTCCTCTCCATCAGTGTATGCTTTTAAATTGTTGATAACTGTGATAGTCTAGAGCTCCGAGTGGTGATTAAAAAAAATGCATGCAGACACAGGCATGCAAAAATGCTGATCTGGTGTCTATTTATGTGTAAGATGCATACTCTGTCAGTCCCACCAACACTGGGATGAGAGATTGCCTCAGGATTTAGCTTAATTTTGGCTAGTCTCCCTGCCTGGGTGACAAGAGCAATACTAAAACCACTCGGCAGCGTGCCTGGGGAGATGCAGTGTAAAACATGATAGCAGGTCAAAACTGTGCCATTACTTGTGGATTTCAGTTGCAGGAAGGACAGACTGTGTCTTGGTGGCAAGTCAGAAGCAGCTTTGCACAGGGCTTTCTTACAGTGAAAGGGTTTGTAACCCAGACTCTGCAAGCCCCACTCTTTTTAACCAAAATGAGGAATGTGTATTGTTCTCCTTAAAAACTTTCCCAAGGTTTCAGAAGTTTTTTAAAAAACTAACCAGAACATACCCTAGGCAGATCTAAAGTAAAGGCAAATGTAATGTGCAAAGATTTACAATGGGGATTATTTCGTAAGTAACATTGAAGTTAGATCTGTACCATAAGCGAGGCTGTCTTAAGGCAGTGGCAGAGGTTCTTATTCATTTTTAACAGTGAAATTACGTGCTTAACAAAAGGAACTTTTAAAGGCACAGTGGTAACTGACAGTCAAAGCAATATATGTCATTATCCAATTAGTACACACAAGTGTGTTTTTATTATTCACTTAACATACCTCTGTGTTTGGCTCTCCAAAATACCATGTTTTATTTCTCAAAGTGTTTTAAGACTGGTATGTGTTTTACTGCTCTAATTGGATGAAGATTTTTGCACATTACATGTATTTATATCTTTGTTGCTCATTGGATTAGCTCTGTAAATGAAGAATTGTTTTTGTTGGTAAATGCTGGTTAGGCAAAGTGCAGCTTGCACTCAATTCCAGTTTTATTCACAACTGGAAAATCTGCTTTATATGCATCCAAAGTTGAATTGAGATAACTAATATTGCTTATGTTTAAAAGAATGATCATACAACGAAATTTTCAAGTGCATTTGAATGTAAAGGATGTTAGCATATAATAGAGCATTTGTTGGTACTTGCTAATGTGAGAACAGAGAGTCTATTCAATACAGCCACCCTTTTTGTCTAGTTGAAAAATAAACTATTTAGCAATGTGGTTTTGGCATTTATTTCACTGGGAGACTAGTTAACTGACAGATGTGGTGGTGATTTTAGCTTTTTAAGTACAGGCTTAGCACAGTTGTGGTAAATTGTATTATCAGAGTTCTTCAGGAGCAAACCTTTTGGTTGAAGTTGCGCAGTGCTGCTATCCTACCATCAAATAGTACAAATAAGTATAACAAGTTTTCCAAGAATCCGTGTTGTCTACAGCTTTAGAAAGAACGGTTTTCCTTCTCTTTCTATATTTAAATAAGATTTAGTGAATGTGTTTGAAGTGGAGTGTTTCTGATGCAGGATTCACCTTTGTCATGGAAATGTATGCTTTGTTCTGGGATTCATACAGAAAGGATGCTTCACTTAGGTATATGGTGCTCTAATGAAGCTCTGGTATGTGCGTAAACCTCCATAAAAGCAAGTTCAGTCTTTAAATTTCACTAACTGATAGCACCAGAGTGGGACAGCTTTATACTAAAAGAAGTATAAGCTTTCCATAAGAGAACTGCTAGTGTATCTCATGCCCACGTACTGTTACGAATTATGAGTAATTACCTAGCAGTGAATAACTCTTAGACCTCCAACCTCATTTCTAGGTGCCTATATTAGACTTTAACATAAATAAATACGGTGTCTACAAACATTAATTTTGTGTACCACTGTAACTCATAAAAGAAGATATTTTGAATTGCAATTAGCATTTGTAAGTTCACAAAGGAACACATTTCCAGTCTATGCAGTCATAAATTACATGCTGCTTATTTAGCACACAAATGCAAGTTGTCCACTGTTGACAAAGTTGGTTGAATGATGCACTACATATTTGCCTTGAAATTCTAAGTATCTGCTGATGCTAGAGCCTAAATTCCTTACTGAATATGGTTTTCCCTACAGACGTAAGGCAAACAAGTCGATTGTAATTATTTTGCAATAAATAGCAAGTTCCAACCATTGCAGACAATAAGGTAACCAAAAGCCTTCACAACCTGTAGTCAAGAAATTGCTGATATATTCAGGTTTGGCATATTTTATCTAATGAATGCATCCTATCATTGGGGATAAATAGCTGACTATTAAGAAGGTAAACATGGTGAATTAAGATCAAGATTAATCTGGATGGGAGAACTTTTAAATGCACACATTTGCTTTCTTTATACTAACTGTATTTAAAATTTTCAGCCTTACTTTTGAAGTATTTTGGGGTCACCTTGGTTGGGCTTGCACCTAGGGTAGTTTTGTTGGGTTTTTCTGAAGAGTATGTAATGAAGCATATCTGGATAAATTGTTCCTATTAAGATCTTGGTGTTAGAATAGCTCTGACACCAGGCTGATGTGATAGGCTTTTAAATGTGTAAAGATAATACTAAGAAGAAAAATATATTAAAGGATTCTTATCAATAATGATGATAATGAAGGTCACAAGTTACAACCCGCATCATGTGGATGAATGTCTGTAGAGTGCTGTTTCATGGGCCTTCCTGCTTCTATTCTTCTGATTCTTATATTTGTTTAAACTTTATAGATTGTAGTTAAATGCTGTATTTCTTGATGTAAGTTGCAGAGAGGAAAGTTCAGAGCAGCACAAAGTTTCACTACTTTCACATCTGGCTTTATTTCAATCCTTGAAAACTAAGAGCTTGTTTTTGGGTGACTTTTTATTTTTACTGAAGTAGAAGGTTAGTAGATTTCAATTTTTATTGCCTTTTCAGCTTTCAATGCACTCTGCCTTATCAGTGTACTTGAATCCACATGGTACATACAAAATGAAAAGCTTCAAGTATTTTTATTAAGATATCCAGGAAGAGCTCTGTAAACAAGGCTTTGCTTTCCAATGCTCAGGCTTTCTCATTCTGAAATACGACCAGAAAAAAGAGCAGATCTCTAATGTGTGTGATGCTTTCTTAATGTAGCTGTTTGAATACCACTATTTTGCTTTGAAATAGAAATCTACCTTATGAGTGGAGCTGATCCCTCAAGATTCTGGGTGCATGTGATGATCTGAATGTAACATATTTTACTGTGTAATTCAGCTCATTTTACCAAGACTGCTCTTAAAGACAGTTGAAACTGCATCTTTCTGCTTTGAGGCTCTCAAGGTCAGTACAGTAAGTCAATAATTTTACTGTCAATTGGGTTACTTCAGGAGTTGAAAGCAAGTAGGGGTCCCCCTTCAGAGCATTTAGGTGCTCAAAATAGGCTGGAAATACTGAGTATGAAATAGAAATTGGCAGTTCTTTGGAATCTGGAGAAGACTCCCACACAGCATGAAATAGTCAATTTTTTCACTAAATTTGCTTGTGCCTTTGTTATAGACAGTATTGTTTTTTTCTTTTTTCTATCCATGGAATCATTTTTTTCACACTGGTTTTCTTAACCTCACTGCAAATTATTTAATCCTCTCTTAATTTTAACTTATCATTGCTAAAAGCACTGGCCCTGATTTCACCAGAGCATTGCATCATTTGCAAATCCCTGTATCTAATTTGAAATACATGTGTGCCGTGTGAAAGTGATGGGAAACATTGGGAAATGAGGTCTGCTCTCAGAGTAAAATGCTAGCTTTGTAAAAGTTTTTCAGATCACCTTTTTTATTGTCAAATATAAAAGCATTGAAGTTGAGCAGCTTTTCTGTATTGCTTCCTAAGCCAGCCATGTTTGCTAGCATTAAGGTAGTCTATAAAAATACTACGTTCCCACTTCACACTGAAGCCAATTAAATAGCAGCAATCTCTGAATAATTGGAGCAAGAATGAACTGGTGTATCCACTATACAGTACAGTATCAAAAGGAAAACTTTTAAGGGCAATCATTATACGAAGAATTATGGGTAATCATCTTCATGGTCTAGGCTTCATAGCACATCTGAAGTATTAAACAGCCATCCTCAGACACTTATATAGCCTTTTTCTATACACTGCTTACACTGAAGAAAGAGCGCAGCTTATACTTCCACCAATCAGCAAAGATAGAAAACTTACAGTTACAAAAATGTAATTTCACTCTCCCTGGGAAATGGAACATCCAGCTGCAAAGCATTTATAAAGTACGTCAAATACTTCATATCACATAACAGCTAGTAAAACGTCTTGATTTATCTGTTTGAGAGCTCATCTCCAATGTCTTCTTGGAGCTGGTCTTAATCCTTCATCAAGGCCTTTCATAGAAGTTTTTAACCATATTGGCAATGTGAAAATGCTGCTTTTGAACCATACTGGAAATGTGACATTATGTTGCCTTAATTGAAAATTTTTAGCAAGATCAATACAAATGTGCCAATAGATAGCATTGGACTCTACACTTGTTTTATTAGACTGTGTTGCAAATATGTAAAATGGATAATGGACTACTGATTAACGATTGACTTCGTAAGCTGATGTATCTGTACAGAAATCATGAAAATAATCTGTAAGTTCATAAGAAGACTTACTGTTATGAGTTCATAAAACAAATTGAATAGTTTTAACAGGTCTTCAGAACAGTAATTTGAATGAGACTGCTGTCTGTCAAATAAAGCACTGCCACACTTAAAATCAGCTAATGCTCTGCTTAGACTAATAGAATAAGAATGTGAGAGTTGAGTTACTCAGAATTAGAGGTGTGCATCAGAGACTTTGACATTGCTGGCCAGCATCCTTGTCAATCTCGAAGTTCATGTATAAGTGTCCTGGGTTGACTGGATATAGAACAAGTCGTTAATCTAGTGAGAACCTTGCCATTTAAGGTTCAACTGTAGGAGACCAATTTTTGTCTTCTATTGGCTGTAAAAGCACATTTTGCTGAAGATGCTTCCTCAGCATCTAAACATTAATCCAGAACAGACCAGCACTATTGTGCTACTAAGTAGAAAAAGCCCTTCCAACTTAGTGAGTGTCTGATTTTTTATCCTCCTGAAAAATTGTGTTTGGGAGTCAACTTTTTGATATCAACCCACTCCAGAGTAGCATCAGTACATCACCTTATAGAAATTCTGTCCAGTTAGATATTTGTAGTGAGACTTGTGTGAGCAGGAGAAAGAAGGCATTGATCCTCCTTCAGTATGCTTCTCAGTGTTGAATGCAGAGCTTAGAAAGATGAACTTTGCCATTATTTTTAAAACTAAACCCAAAGTATTTAATGTAGTAAGGGAGCTTATTATTTGGAACACTGAATTCACATTGTACCTAGAGAGCAAGCTTTTTTGTGTATAAAGACTGCCTTGGCTTGCAGCACAGCAGAAAGAAAAATACTTTTCAAAGAAGCAGAGTCTTTAAGCTGCAAGAGTCTGTAGTTTCAAAATAATGGCCTTTCTGAAAGTAGGGGTGTAGCCATGTAGAGAGAACCTGAACCAAAGGATACATATACTGACAAAATGCTGCTGACAGTTCCATTCAGAAGCCACCACAGAAACTGGCAGTGAACTTATGCAGTCTGTGAACTTTTACAAAGCTTCCCATCATATTCTTGGAGAACATACCTTTTCGTGGGTATTATATGTCTATTCATGGGCATTATATATCACTCTGCAGACGTGCTATGTGTTTCTAAAGGCTCTCTCTACCTGGCAGGGTCAGATGCGCTCAAGCAGAAAACTCTCTGTTATGTTACTTATCCTATCAACAACATGTGGTAGGCAGCACAGACTTAGGCAGGTAGTCAGTGATATCACTGTGCAGTTTGTGACTTAGATCTGGCAAAGGAAGGGATAAGGAAATTCCAAAACACTATTGAATACAGCATGAAAGATTCTTTGGACTTTATAATGCAGGGAGGGGATGCATCAACTCTGTGATAGATTAGCTGTATTCATTTTCCACGTAATTGGGAGATGGTGGCAGTTGCTGCACAAAACTGACAGAGAATGAAATCCTTGCATTAGTGGATTCATGTCTGAAGATAACATTAGGTTTGCTGTTTGGGAAGATGGATCTAATTGTATCTTTTGTTTTGTAAAAATATATGTGAATCTAAAGCCTATGAACTCTTTTCCTTTTTCAGCTTGAGAAAGTCACCAGTGACTATTTTCCTGGGTAATGCTGACAAACAGAAATGCTTTGAGATTAACTGTCCATAAGGGATAGCCCATGGCACAATCATACATGGTAGTAATTTACAGCTGCTCTCATTCCAGACTGGATATGGCTTAGAAACCTAAAGATAGAAAGATATTTGTTCAGTTACTGAGCTCTAGCACCAGTCACGTGCTGTAGTGATTCTGTTATCTGGAAACTGCATTGCTATTCTGAATGTCCAGGGGACATTACATTGCCATGATTTCCATTCTGCGGGAGGGTGAAATATCTGCTAGTTTTATACAATAATGCTTCTCAGTAGATGATGGGCTAATGTTTTTTGCTCCACTGAAACTGTTTGTCAAAGGCAGCAATGAGGGCTTGCCAGCTCTTTTTGGTAGTGTGTCATGTGGGTGCTGACCTTGTGTGGCAGTGACATTGCCTCATCTTTTCTGTTAGGGCTGGGTACTGGAGACTGGCTGGCTGCACAGGAATGAGCATCCCTTAGGAGGCCAAGGCACTCATGTGTTATGCAGAACACTGTGGTGGGCTCTCCTCCTCACTAGCACCCTCCTCACACAGGACCTGCCTTGTGGCATGTGAAGGGAAACTGCTGCTCATCTAGATTGTGCTGGATCTTTTAATGAAGAGAATAAAATGCTGTCAGGGCTTAATTTGTTTTAACATTGAGGAAGAAGAGAGGAAATCACTGAGTCTGTCTATTTTCCTGCCTGGAAAAGACATCAAGCATACAGAACTTGGTCAAAAAGGAAGCAGTCACCTCTCTAAATCAGGACAATCTCCTCATTTTCCCTTGTGCTCTCATCTGTTGCTGGCTTTATCTGCTGGCAAAGAAGTTTTGGGAGCCTTTAAGATTCACAGAGATTAGTTTCTTTTGGTCTTCTGCCTTCTCTGCTTTTAGCAAAGGAAGAGGACAAATCTCCACATTGTTTTACTCACCTTTAAATCCTTCCAAGTCTTGCTAGGCCCTTAGGCTATTGACAGTCTTGTGCTGTGTCACCTCTAACCTACTAGGAGGATGCCGTGATCTGGGGCTCTGCAGTATCTCTGGCATAGCATCTTGAACTTCTTTGATGTATTTCTGGGCATGAACTTCTAGAGTGTCTTCGGCTGTTCATTGATAGCAAGAAGAGAGCCTTTCCATGTTACTGACTCACAGTCTTGTGGAGGATGAAGCTCTGAAAAACTGGTTCCTGACTTGTACAGGGCCATGTGTTGCTGAAGTACCAGGTTCTGGATGTTTAGCTTACTGATCTGATACAAAAGCCCGTGTTTCAAAGCAGTTATAGGTTAAGCATGCCTACTTTGGGCTCATATTAAGACACTGTTAAGCTGAAGCACAATTTAGTACTTCAAGTAAATATTAAGTCTAGCAGATGCATCTGGTAGATCTGCTGGCACACAGGGCTTTGAAGTGAGTTCAAGTAAGAAAGGTGATATATTAAATCAGCTGATACGCCTTTGAATGAACAAAGCAACAGAATGGGCTATCTGCAGAAAGTTTAACAGAGAAGTTGTTTGTGATGTGATGTTTATTAGAAATTGAGCAATTGGGGGAAATCTCTAAATCACTAGCTCTGCAAAATACTTTCTTTAAGCATGCTTTTCACAAAAGATGTGTCTATGCATCAGAAGCATCTTTGAATTTCTGTCAAGCCACCCAGCAGGCATGCCACAATTGCCCATAGAAGCAATGGGAAAGTTATGTTTTCCCAATATGCCTATTTTCACTTTTTAGTAACAGATTCATGTTATTCCCTAAACACCGTAAAGAATTAAATACAGGTGAGGATGAATAAGTGTCAAGGGAACAACTTAATGGTAATGCCAGTAAAAATGTTGTGCTCATTTGAAGCTCAGTACATAGGAGTGATTATGAATAAGTATGTGGGTATTACTGGCTTCCAGCCCCTATATTCACAAATATCTTGTTGCTTATCAGAGGGCGTTCTTGCTCATTACTGGCTGCTAGTAGAGATTTGCTCTCCTGGCTTTAGGGTACCATGCTGCCACATGGTTTGAGAAGCGTCTGTGGATACTTACTCCGTAGCTAACATGGCCTATATGTTGGGAGCTAAGAAACTTATTTAAGATACCTACATAAGACAAACAAGGCTAAATCTTTAAAATTGTTTTCCAGGTGGTAGTCTTGCCATTTATCTTAACAGAAGTATATAAATGAAATATCCTAACTGAAGTATTACATACTTGGAGATGTTTCATGTTACGTCAGTAACTTCTTTTTGCTTCATTAAGGAGTAAAACCTTCCCATCTCTCTTCATTGATTAGTGTGTTTGCCAGTAAAAAATGTTTCCTCTAATGAACCTTGTATCTTTCTATAATAAAAAATACAGAAATCAAAATACAATCAGCAAAAATGCAAACAGCTAGAAGGCATAAACCCATGTATCTCCTTGTTTGCTCTTGACTGAGACTGAATGCTCTGGTGACACCCTACTTGGGAGGAAAATGGATTTGAGCAAATTACTTCCGTCAGCTTTATTCTGAGAATATTCTCACAAAGTATAGCTTTCTACTGCTTTCCTCCATACATTGAAGCTAAGCAGTACTGCCATGTTTACACATATATTAGTCTGATGGGCCTAACTTTTCAATCATTGCTCTATGAAATATACATGATGAAACCCAGCAGCAGTTAGAAGCAATTACCCATGGCTTGTGAATGGAGCTGTGTTACAAATGACAGTAGGAATATTCCTGAAATATTCTTACTTTAAATCAAGTCGGTGTAAGATTAAATGAAATAAACCACATGATCCAACAATGATAGTTTAATAGCTGCTCTAATTAGTGATAGCCAATTTATTAAAATAATTAGTAATTGTCATATATTAGCTGAAAAGATACAATTTTTGGGGAAGAATAGGTGTCCCATACTCAGTTGTAATTCTTAGAGAAAGAGAATATACACACTGTCTGAAAGGCGGCACTACAAAAAAAAAAAAAAACCGAAAAGAGGAATATGTGAAACTCTCTGCTTAGTTTCTTCTGGTCTATCTTTATAAACTCTTCCATCTCATTGCAGCAGGAGCTACCATTTCAAAATAAAAAATACCCCATAGAATTTCATTTCTTATGCCTGAGTGTTTCAGCGTATGTTTTCACAAATATTTGAAAATGCAACGTGAACATGTTCTGGAAATGGATATTTGATAATATTCTCTCAACAATTTGAGTGCTTGCGTACTATGCTGTTACTCTGCTGTTCTCAAATTGTTAGAAGATTTGACTTTATGGTTGGAGGCAAATTTTTAAATATTTTCACACATACAGTAGAGTTCCTGTACATATTATCTCTGCTTATAAATAAGGTTTTACCCTGGGTTTGATAACATAGGAAAATTACTACTTGTAACATCTGCTCTCTACCTATGCACAGTAGCTCATTTATATTTGGTTTTGACTTATACTAACAGTGGTTCTTAAAATTTAGAAAATTACTTGTGAAAACCATCCACTTACATAGTCAGTATTAATTTTAAAATGGAAATGGCTTAATTGTTTGTCTTGATTATTTTTTTCAGTAGCAAAGGGAATGAATTCATTAGGCACATTAGACTTTGGTTCTGCAAACACTTTGCATGGTTTTCAGCCTGTGAAGAGTTGTGATGCGTGATGACTTCTCTTTGCTCTGCACAGGAACCTGTTTGCAATCCTTAGGTCTAACTGCCTGCTCTAATGTCTCAGCTGAAGGCCGCAGAAAGTTTGCTCACTGAGAACTGCTGAAATGAAGCTTTCTTTTCCATCACAAATTTTTATTTTTTCTGCAGATGCAGTCTATTGGAAAGATTAAGAAGCCATTCATAGATTTCTGAGGTACCAGTCACTCTTCCATAAGAAAGGTTTCTCTCAGCCATTCTTAAAGGAAAGTCTCCTTGCTGTTTACATGGTGACATTAGCTGTTTGAATGATGCACAAAACAGAATTCACCTAGAAGCAAAACTGTTGTTTCCAAATGAAAAGGATTTTCAAAACCTATCATTGCAGAAAAGAAACCCACGAGTCCATAAGCCTGCATTCCTTGCTGGGGCTAATGCAAGGGGAAATTCTATGCAGAACCCTAAGACTCTTCAGTAACAAATGGCAATTTGCAGGCATCCACAATCAGGGTGCTGCATACTCTGTTCATGGGGCTAATCTTGAAAACTGGGACTCAAACTGATGAATGTAAATTATCATAAATATTTCATAGAAATATTGTAGTTGTTAACTGTTCAGGTGTTTTTTTTAGTATCATAAAAATCATAATAATAATTGAGACTGCTCATTTTATGGGTTATGACTGTATTCTTATGTTCTTCATTTTGTGTTTAGTAGACCAAATTTGCAAGTTGATGAATAGGGAGTTGTACATCCAGTACAGAACCTTTGTGCAACTCTCTAAATTAAAGTTTTAATAACATGTACATAAAAATTTGGTAAAGCCATTACCACTGTGCTGCCAGGGATATCCAGTCAGTTGCTGGTGTGTTTGGGAAGACAGAGCTCTTACAGCAGGCCCCATGCAGTCTCTAACTGCTTGTACCAAAGCAGGTATTGTTTTTGTCTGTGGTTAGACAACTGGTTTTAGGGCTCATGATGGGTCATAGGGTGATTTTAGTAAGAAAAGAAGACTGAAACTACTGTGTCATGATGAAGGAGGAGGCTTAATAGAGCATATTTTATTTTCAATCAGTTCCGTGGTGCTCGTCTTTATTAACTACTGCTCCTTTTAGCTTTTCACAGATTTTTATAGCACTGGGAGACTGTTTCACCTGCTTTCAGGTTGAAGTAAGGCTCTACTGTATTGTCTGCCCTGTTCTTTCATGAAGTGTGGAAAGTTCTCTCCACTCTGAGTTTTCAAGCTTAACTATTTAGAGGCATCTAGGACCTCACTTTTGTTTTCTACTTCCTTGGTAGACTTGTCAGAGATTGGGTGATTGAGTAGGATTCAGTCTTGGAGAATATTGATTTCACAGGAGTCTACTGTAGGGAAAAAAGAGAAAAAAATAACATCAGAGTGTTATAACGGGTGTTATTCAGTTTCTGAGGCATCAAAGATAAAAGTAAAGATGGGGGGCTGTGCTGAGATGCCATCCTTTTTCCCAGAATGGGAAGAGCTTGGACAATATGTTATATAAGATGCGAAATTCTATATGCTTTGAAGACTTGATGCAGTGAGTCCCTCTGTACTTTTCGGTAACATTGGTGTTGAATGTTTGCTGTTGAAGACTGTCTGAAAAGTGGTTTGGCTAACAAGTCACTGTGCAGGGTCCTCAGACAGATGACAGGCATTGGTACAATGGGAACCAAGTATGTGAGAAGGCCAGCACAATAACTAAGTATGTAGCTACACAGAAAGTCCTCATGTGAGAGAGTGTTGAACTGATCTATATAAGCATGAGGCCAACAAATGTACTGTCTAGATAGTTAAGGAGAGCTCAGCAAACTAGGAATAAAGTCCAACTTGATGGAAGGTGAAAACCAGCAGAAAGGCTATTTTGCTTTAACCTTTCTGGCTCACTTCTGTCCCATACTCAACTTCACAGTAGAAAAAGGAAGTTTGCAGGGACTTTTTAGACCATTAGAGGCTGGTGGGGTCCTGTCTCCTTTTCTTTTCTGGTGTTTGTGTTTTTCTGAGAAGAGTTTGTGTAGCAATGCAATGCTAAGGTTAGTCTGACATAAGAAACCTTAGAAATCTTTCCATAGCTGAAATGCTGTGATTTGTATTTGAGGAAATGCCTGATACAGTGCTGTGCTCAGCCTTTCCTCCTATGACAGGTGATCCAAATCCTTTCATCATCTTTGTGGTTCCTTTCTGTACTCACTCCAGTAAGTCCATATTGTTACTGCACTGGGGAGCCCAGCACTGGACCCAGCACACCAGATGTCTCACCTCACCAATGAGGTAGAGGGGAAGGATGCAGCCCAGGGTGTGAATATTTTCTCATTTCCAGATGAAACAGTGATCTTGAACCACTGGTCCTCTACCTGCCAGTGGCTGAAATATTTTCATCACTACAATGAAGTAATGCTTTAAAAGCTTTTGTGCTCTGATGCTGCTCCAGGTGCATACAGCTATGCAAGCCTGAGTACAGATGGTTATTGGTGAAAGTATTGTAATGAAGTGAATGTAGTGAGCTCGTGCTGGAAAGTGTGCTAAAAGTAGAAAGCTGGTTACCTGCCTCTGTTTATACACAGTAAGGCATGAATTCAGGCCATGTCACTGTATAGCAGCTGCATCTTGTGTTTTATCTCAGACTCCTCTGTGTGGTAGGGAAGCTGGTGGTTTTGATTTTTGCTTTCCTGTGCTGAGTATATGCTAGTGAAACTTGCAGGAAATCAATGGAGTTACATGGGTGTGAATCAGTGCAGCAGATTGCTCCTCTGGACCTCAGTTCTCGTTGAAAGCATCCTCCAAGACCTATTGCTGTCAGCATTGTAGAACTGAGGGGCTACAGTCAGCCTACCTTAATTTCTTAGATGAAGTCTAAGCACTCATATTTAAGCGTAAGGCTATCTCAAAGAGAGGGACATCAAAGCCAGTTTTGGGTTCACCAGATCATAGCAGTCCAGCTGCAATAGTGAGGCCAGATGTCTGAAAGAAGATGATTTTCAAGTAGATGTTTACCAAGTCTGCCCTGCTGGGAAACTGTGAGACGAGTCCAGTATTTACAGGTGAAACAGGTCTTGACTCCACTGACAGCGTTTTGGCACTTCTGGTGCGAAACTAGAATGTGCAGCTGATAAAATTTACAATTATATAACGAAGTAATGAAGAGCAATATTTTGAAAGCAGGTTTTCAGTGCTTTGAACCCTGAAAGCATATAGAATAAAGCAACTTCCAAAAAAATCAGGAAGCACTTGTCTGTTGTTGCCATCATTAGGGTATATCTGAATCAGTTTCAGCCTTGCTTCTCAAACATTGTGGGCTTTTACACCTCCTTATAGATCTGAAGTAATTTAAAAGGTTTTGTGTTTTATCAAAATAGAATATACACAACAACCATGGGCACATAACAATATCCAGGCGACAATGAGGAGTAACCTGCTGATGCTCCTTAGTGTCTATGAAATATTGAACCCTGAGATCATGGGACAGTATCATTTCCTCAGAGCAAAGCATGGGTAGCTGCTGGCTTCCTGGGTGCTTCCAACCAAGGATGTCCACTTGGGTAAGACTAGAAGGGATAAGCATGTGGTTTGGACCCAACAAATTGTGGTTGACTTTTCATAGGCCTTTTGAAAAGCTAATTATGTTTTGGAAACCCATTGTGGATGTTGCTGTAGTCATGAGCAACCAAGGGAAAGACATGAAGAAATAGAAAAATTAAGTTGAAGTGAATGAGAGCTTAGGATAACAATGAATTTTACAGAAAAGCAAAGTTTTCAGCTCATATTTTGCCTTATTTTCAAAAGGGAGAGGATAATTTTAAGAAGGTAGCGAGAGCTAAAAAAGCCAATAAACACAATCGGGATGGCTTGAAAAAACGGTAAGTACTTCAGAAAGAAGCAAAAAACCTGTGTGGACGTTGGCAGTACTGGCAGGGGTAAGGCAAGAGTCAGAGATATACTGGGGTACTCCATGTGGTGCTAGCCTTAAAGTAAGAGCCTGTTCACAAAGTGATGGAAGTGTGGGAGCTGGAGGAGTGGATCACAGCAGTCAGGATGATGATTGTGAAGAGCGGTCTTAGTAACAGGGATATAAAAGAGGCCTGAGGTGGCTGATGTCAAGAGCAGGAGGAAATTCCTGCATCTGGAACAAGAGCTAGTACAAAGCAAGAGGGAGAGACCTGAAGGTGCAGATAGTCACCAGCTGCAAAGCTGTAGGGACACAGTGAAGGCAGTGTTGGTCCAGCTTTAAAATGATACAACTTTTAAATGCCTGCATACACAGGCAACCTTTCAAATAAAAAGCTCACGAAGACAGCGATGGTATGTACAAAGCAGCAGAGGGACTGTAGCAGAGTCCAGGTGAGTTCACCAAAGGCTGGTAGGGTGGGAGGGGAATTCAGTTGCACTCTTGTAATAACAACTCCAGTATTGCTAATGTGAAAGAGAGGCACTCCTTAAAATCAGGAGACATTATGTTAGTAAATGGAATTTATGTTAAATAAGTAAACATGTTAAAGACCACAAAGCATTGCTGTTCCATAGTGTTAGGGCTGTAATAGTTCATCAGAAATACAGATGAGGAGCCTCACAGCACTACTGTGACAGTTAAGTATTACTCCTATTATAAGTGGAACAAGGAAATTACAAGAAGGAGCTTAGCACCTCAGCTGAGCACGGCACTTGGAAAATGCACAAATGGTGAAGTAGACTCATTGACTTCAACAACATTGCTTTTTCTTAAAGTTACATAGGGACATAAGTGCAGTGTTGAATTGAGAGCCCAAGGGTAGGGATTAGAACTTGTGTTTTCTTGGCTTTGTGCCTGAGCAAAATTGGTTATGCCACACCGATCCTGAAACACAAATTCTGTTTATATTATTTGCAGAATGCTGTGGGGAAATGAAAGCTGGTAAGGCATAATTTTATTTGTATGCTTTGAAATTTTATATTATTATGTGTTTCTTGTTGCACTGTAATGAAGCTCTGATTTCCATATTAAAATTAATAAAATGAAAATAACATGAATGCAATATTCCTGCTGAATGCACATTGACTAGAGAATGTTTTCATAATATTCCACGGGCATATTTATGACAAACTGTTTCACTGTATCTTAAGAAACCTGCAGGTCCATAGGAACTTTAATCATTCACAGTTTGCTTACCCAATTGCAACAGAATTCACACACAATCCATGTTTGAATACTGCTTTTAAGCTAAGCAGTAATAGAATAAATTCCACTGTAATGATGTATAAGCATTTTTAGACTGTTGCCAGCCTATAATGTGGCACTTAATGGAGAGAAACAACCTGCTAAAGTAGAGCTTATATTTCATAACTAACAGCCTTTGTTTTATCATGGATATTGGCCAAAGAACAAGAGCATCACAGCTTCGATCTGGGTTCGGGTGAGTATATCAAATTCATTCAGCTGTGCTGTTATTACTTGGACATCTCAATTTAGCAAAGACTGAATAGTTTACAGTAAATAATATCAGTGCTCTGTAGGACTTGGCAAACGTGTTGTGCATTCAGAAGCATGGTGGGTTTGAAATTTATGGTTGTCTGTAATCGCCGGTTGTTCCTGGTGAATGTGGTGCTCCTGGGTTGCTCCTTACATCCCTAAAAAGGTATCATAACCTACATCACACTAGGGGTATAGTAGTATACTAGAGACCCCTCTACTCAATGTCTGATTGCATAGGAAGCAGACTAGCAGGAGGAATGTGAGTATCTGTACAGCACTTGGACTGCACTTTCCCTACACCAAGCCTTTGTGCAGTCTCTATTCCCTCCTCATTTCCCCACTCAAAATGTTGATGGAGTTGCTGGAGGGGAAAGAACTTCAGTGCAAGAGAGGGAGAGGCAGAGGTTGGATGAAATTTTTCCAGGGCTCCTTGCTTTTCACCAGCCCACTGTCTTAGGACGTACCCCTTATGTCCCCCCAGACAACTGTTACTTAGGATGGAGAAATGGCCTGACAGGCCCACAAATAAAAAGCATCTCTCAGGTCATCATCACAACAATTCGCCTTGCCATCTCCCTGAAACTTCTACCTGTGGGATGGGGAAATAAGCATCAGGTGCAAAAAGGTGTTTTGTAAAAGCTTTTTCCCTTGCTGCTCTTGCCAAGCTGCCTCCCGTGGGATTTATGACTTTAGAGGCATTGAGACAAATGAATCATTGTTTCTGTAAGTTTAATTTCAGAGTGCCAAAAGGCTGTCATTTATGTCAGCATTTGGTTTTGTTTGGTAGCTCTCTGCTACGGACACGAAAAATGCAAGCATCAGTGGCAACAATTTGAATATTTCATTAAAACAATACAGCAGCCTTCTTTGCAAGCTGTTATCACTGACATTCACAGCATGGACAGTGTGTGGTGGTATGTGGTGACATTTCCTGCCAAAGCTGTTGTGAATACTCTTAATGAAGAAATGTAGTTGAGAGATGTTATTCCTGCTCTGGTTCCATGAATCCAGAAAACATCAGATGAACTAAGGAATTGCTTGTTCTCTGTGTCACTGAATAAAGTTTCATCACTTTTCTTCAACTTGCTTGTAGTCTTTAATCTGATCTTTTATGTCAAAGAAACACCTTTCCCAACAGATTTTCTGGAGAGGAAGCTATATTTTAGAGTGTATATTAGCTAGAACAGAATACCACATATTCTATTAGAATACCATATATTCTACTCTATATTCTGCTCTAATCTATGGTAGAATACCATATATTCTATTCTTTTATAAGTACATTTATATTATTTATAATTAAAATAACCCCATATTGTAATACTGCGGTAAAATACATGTAATGATTTTCAGTGTTTTAGTAGTAGGACAACTTTCCAGTGAAGATATTTCTGTGCCTGGTCCACAATCCTTAAAAAGCATAAAAATAAACATGCTTCTAGACTCTCATACCGAGGCAATCTCATTGATCAGAAAACACAGTGCCTCTCGTTGTGTTTCTTCACTTTTCAGTTGTTTGTGCTTTGTCATCAAGAATATTTTCAGTAATGAAATCGTTACAGGTCTATTCCCTTTTAGAACCCAAAATAAACTTCAACTATAATTATATGAACTCAAGGAGGACTGAGTTAGTTGCTTAGAATAATTAAAGTATATTAAATAATTGCAGATTTTCATCTTATTTTCAAAAGAAGTGATTCAATGTTAACAGGGAAGAGAGCGCCACCAAATAGTTAAACTAATCAGCTATACTAAGCTGTATATTTCTCATGTTGTTTTGGTTTATGGCAGCAAAAAATGTATGTGGGAGATCATGTCAAGATATTGAAACCTTCAATGGACACCCATTTGCCTTTAGAGTCAAACTTTACGTTTCAGTGGACTGCTAGAAAAAGGTATGTATCTGATTGATTTCTTGCCCATATCATAGAATAAAATTCTGTTTTCACTTGCATGTGAAACATAATATTTTGATATTGCAGCACTAACAAGTATATGGAGGTACACCGGATCCTTTAATGCCACTGTTGCTTTCTGTGCAGACTGTTCTGGGTATAGATGATCTTTTCCTTTAATTTTCTGCATGCAGAAAGTGAGGCAGGATGGGTTTCCTTTTGCTACCTGTTATTTGGGAGGGGAAATTAGCTCAAGTGCACTGTGCTGTCTATTTGATGGTTACTTGAAAGGGAAAACACATTAACAGAGCACTGATGCTGAGGTAACGCAGAACCAGAAATGTTCCTCTTGCTTCTCTGCACAGCTCTCAAAAGCACTGTCAGTCGCTATGGGGAAACTATAAAAGGCCATAGCAACACCATGAGAAAATGTTTTCTACTGCAGCTTTGGTGGGAGCTTTTTGTTCCTCTTGGTTTGGCTTTTGAGTCACACTGGAAGAGGAGTGAGATCAGTGATTTTTGATGGTGTTGTATGGCATGGATGAATACTTTCCTCTTTATCTGAATGTCTTTTGCAGCAATTACGGCATAACATAGATGCATGAGCATCAGAGTGCTGAATTAAATACCTATTCTGGGGAAGACCTGCTGATTTCAATGCTGTCTAGCAGTCATGGGCACTAGAATAAATACTCTACATTTCTGCTTAGAAAAAATGTGGGAAATAGTTACTGCTTGTGATGATAGATTATTGGTAATTAGGGGATGATGGCTTTTGTGGATAATTACAGGTGGAGTTCATCTCACCCCACTTCAGAGGTCTACCTCTGAGATTATCACCCAGAACTTCTTACAACTATTGTGGAGAAACAAGCACTTAAGGAAAGTATTTTTTTCCACATACTAGTTTTGGGATGCGTCGTGGTTTAAGCCCAGCTGGCAGCCCAGAACCACGCAGCCACTTGCTCACTCCACCTCCTTCCTCCCCCTGCTCCCAGAGGGATGGGGAGGAGAATCGGAAGAATGTAACTCCCACGGGTTGAGATAAGAACAGCCCAGTAACTAAGGTGTAACACGAACCACTGCTGCTGCCACCAATAATAATAATGATAAGGGAAATAACAAGGGAAGAGAATACAACTGCTCACCACCCACCAACCGACACGCAGCCCGACCCGAGCAGTGATCTGGCCCTGCCAGGTAACTGCCCCCAGTTTATATACTGGGCATGACGTGCTGTGGTATGGACTATATCTTTGGCTAGTTTGGGTCAGGCGTTCTGTCTCTGTTTTCTCCCGGCTTTCCCTCCTCACTGGCAGAGCATGGGACTCACAAAGTCCTTGGTCACACTAAGCATTACTGAACAACAACTAAAAACATCGGTGTTATCAGTGTTGTTCTCAGGCTGAAAGTCAAAAAACTCAACGTTGCACCAGCTACTAAGACTGAGAAAAATGACTGCTACTGCTGAACCCAGAACAGGAGGAAAGAAATAGTTTTCTAGAGATGCCTGCTTCTCTCCACCAGACTATAGAAGGAGCCAAGAGGATCACCTGCACAGTGCTTATCTTCTGATTGCCTAAATTAGGGCATAGCAACTCAATGTGGCAGCAGTACTCTCAAAACTGATCATCTCAAGAACAGGGAATCATTCTTTCCTCACCTTCCTGGCTTTTTAGTGATGTCTTGTGTCCCTCCATTTTGGAGCATGGCAAGCAAAGCAGGGCAACACACCTATCTCCACACCCTCATTTATACCCTGCCTCAGGGAGCTGTGCATCTTTCCCAGCTGAGGCCACAGTATGCCACAGCACCAGGTTAAAGCCACTGGCCTTTCCCAGATTAACTGAGGACTCCTTTCTTTGTCCTGTTACATCGTGTCCTCGTCAGCTGCTGGTTTTCAGTCTCATTCTTCATACCTGTGTATCATTAGTGCTTTTTTAGCAGCAGAGAGGCTTCCAAGTGGAAGGTTAACAGCATTACCAGTTCATCTGCCAGTAGCCCACCTACCACCATTATGGCACTTCTATAGGCTGGGGTGAGTGCTTTGGACCAGAAAGTTGTTGTATAAAGAGAGGGCAGGTTTGTCAGGGAGGCTGATGGTATGCAAGTGCTGCCTTATTCAGCCCCCTAATATGGGAGTTTTCTTCTGGAGGTGGAGTTCTAGGCACTTGTGAGGCATGCTGATTGAGAAGTGAGCCATCTCCAAGATCAGGTGTTCCTAAAATAAGGAAGAAGGTCTTGGATGGCAGTACTTGTATTTGTATTTAACTCTAGATTTAAGCACCCGGGCTTCTTTTTGCATATGCTTTGTGCTGAGTGCTTTTCTCCATTTGCAAATACAGTGGGATCAAATAGATGCAAAACCATGGGGCAAGCTTTTGATGTTCAAACTCTTCTCTTCAAAATCCCTGACTACACAGGGTCTTTTAAACATAACAGAGGCTGGTAGGTGTAAATTCAACTGGGCAACTGTGCATAAATACCTGCATGAAATTCAAGTGCAAAACGTCGTGCAGTGAGTTTTGGGGAGAATTTTTTAGCAGTTGTTAACTTTGTTTTCAGAATTATGTTTGGCTGCTGATTCAGAGTCACAAGAACCATGGAAATCTTTGTATTGAGTGACAGGAATGCTAGATCTTTCTCATCGCTATAAAATGTTACAGGCCTAGCATCAGGGAATCGGAATGAAGTTTAATTAGTATTGTGTTCTATGAATGCTCTGAAACAGGTCATTAAACATTATTATGCACTATGGTTATTTCACCACTTGGCAGAAAGTGCCTCATTGTTATCCTGAAAAAAATATCTTGAGCCACATATAACATTTACATAGATTCTTAAGTCACTTTATAATCTGAGTCTCGTTTATGCTGCAATGCTATTATTCTAAGTCTTGAGGTGTTTAAAATCCAGTTATGCTACTTTCTGCTTATTGTGAGAAAAAGCCCAAGATACCTGGGCTCTGATTTCTGCTTCTAGGTCACGGTGGAACTTCACATCACTACTTATTCCTGGTGTTCATTTTCTTTATTTCCACATTACAGTTACACTGAGTTGCATTTGTCTAAATAGGCTATGTAGCATGTACAAATCTTGCTGAGGGAGGTTTGGTTTTTTTGACTGTGAAGCATGTGTAGTATGCAATAATTCCTCACTGTTGTACAGCAGTGCTTTGTATGAATTTTTGCTTTTGTTCAAATGGAAAAATACCTTAATGATACTCTACTAGAAAAGCTTTCAGACAATTTTCTTACAGACAGCTGGGTAAAGCCGTGTGCTGTGCTACATCTAAATGATGTCTGGTTTAAAGTTTATGTTTCTTTATAGCAAACTGCCCAGGTACAAGTAAGTCATCTGTTTTAACAACTGTTGAGGCTTAGATTTGATGCTTTCATTCCAAACTCCATTACAGATTGTGGATGCTTATCTCACTGATCAAATAAAAAGTTATAGCAAAAGTATTGGTTTGCTCCTAAGAGCCTCATTCTTCGCTTGTTTTCCTGAAAAGCGAGATAGTTGTGGAGATAGCTGCAGCAGTGTTTCGAAATGCTTATTCTCTCTCTCTCTGGAAATTTTGGATGATTTTTTTTTAGACTTTAATTGAAATGATGTTTCCTGACTCATACAGGATTTTTTTTTTCTGTTTTTTTGTTAGCATGTATTAAAATAAACTGGAAGGAAAAAAATAAAAGAAAAGATTACAAATAAGCAGCTGGAAAATCTTGAAAGTATGAAACTACTGACTGAGATTTTGTGACCTTAACTAATAATTATAACATCTGATTTTTAAATAGTACATACCTTCCTTTCCTCTCTGAAAACCTTCCAAGATTACCTTCCAAAACATGACCTAGGTGTTTTAGTTTGTCGTCAGATTTCTGTAGGCTCTGTAAAGAGGACTTTTACTGACTTTGTGTACAAGTGTTACCCTAGAAGAGAAAATTCCTGTTTAAACTGTTCCATGTACCATAGCATAACACCCCTCCATTTCCATGACCATGCCCCGTAGTGACACTAGAATGTTGGGCACAGCACTGACACTGTGAACAGTGGGAACACCAGTTATGATGGCTACCAGGAAGAAAGACAGCAGAGATGACATGCACATCAGTAAGTGTTAGAAAACTAGAAAACTTGGGGGAAACAAGTTTTCTTGTTTCTGTACGTAGAGGGATGTTCTTTTTTTTCTTTTTTTTATTTACATTAAAATAGGTTGCTTTCAGAGCTAACACCATATAGGACTTGTTAATGCAAAAGAAGCTTCCATATAATAGGCATCTTTGACATGAGCCTTTGTGTAGTTTATGCTGTTGGCAGTATTCAAAGAAATCTATTTCACCAGTCTGCAATAGACTTTGGACTAAAGGTAATATAAATGCTTGATAGTGGAGCAGTTGGGAAACGAGAAGGGACTCTATTGATGGGAATAAGCCCTAATAACAGTGGCATTATCTGTGTACTCTCAGCTTTTGCTGCTCTTGAGGACAAGGTGGTTGCTAAGCAATGACAGTGTTGGACAGGCAGATTCAGAAGCTGTTAGGTTTGTTTGACATGGGAAGTTCACAGTTCAAGCTTCCAAGGAAATGATAGGCAGCTGAATGAATCCAGCAGCGAACTTCCCAGTGTTCTACCTGGTAGAAATCTGACAAGCCTTAGAATATCTGAGATTGCTGGGTGGCACATCCTTTCCAGGTAATAGCAATCTGCTCCAGATACATCTGATTGCACTCTGTTGCTCAAGGTGGGGTAAGGAGCAGGGAGTCCCTCAGGGTTTGGAAGGGACCACATCAGTGTTTGTCTGCCTGTTATTATAGGTCATTTGCTAGCTCTCAGTTTTGTCCAGTAAACACAGGCTCCTCTAAAGATCACTTCTTCCATATGCAAGGCAGAGGACTGTATGAGTTGCATGATTTGTATAATTGCCAACATTAAGTGGACTGTCTGACCTTACACCTCACCAGGGTACACATTTACAGCCCCTGCACAACAAACTTCAAGAAACAATGTAAACCTTTAAAGCACCGACAGTCTATGTGGTATTTTGTCCAGCAATGAAACATAATACAATTGGCATTTAGAAATATATAAGTAGTTATAGATGGAAAAACAGCTTCTGAAGCATGGTTTGTCCCAGAAGTGTGAACTAAAATGCAAGTTGGGGGGAGAGGAAGAGAAGCAAAAATTGCTCAGTATAAGGAAAGAAAAAATTAAATCCTAGAAAGCCAAATGCACTTAGACGACAAAAAAATTAACTCAAAGAAACAAGTTTACTCCAAAAGTTTTTGGAGTATGCCAATGCAAAACAAGTAAGCACAGAAAGGTGTTACATAGAGGAAGCTGGAGCAACAGTGAAGCAGTTAGAAGACGGTGGCAGAGTCAGATTTCTGAAAAACAGAGATAAAACTTAATGGCTATGCACAAAGTAATAAAAAATAAATTGATGGTTATAATGGACAGAGATGGAGTCACAAAAAAAGATAAAGATTCGTTGGAAAACTCAGACTATGAAAACTCTGACCTGATATACAGAAGGCAACACACATTTCAGGCTGAGTCTCTGTTAAAGGAGAATATAAAAGGACAACATAAGCAGGTGAAGATAATACCAGAACTGCCAAGGCACAAAGTGAGATATAACTACCAAGAGTCGTCAGAAATATACTGGTAGCAACTGAGAGACACCAAGATTGGTCTACTGCGCAGCAAGAAAGAGAAAGCTATTAATTGACAAAGCTGAAGTGTCCAGAGTGTGATGTAGCTTTTTTGTTTATCTTTATTGAAAGTGTGAGCTCTGATAAGACAGAAGCAGAGTGGGAACCCAGAGCTCTTAGTCTGGTTGCACTCTGCACATAGTTGCAGGCACAGTGGTGGCATTTTGTGCCACTCATGTAAATCTGAATGAGTCTAAATAACTTTCTCATGCTATAGAAAGTTGACATCCAGAATACAACGTACACAATTAGATGTTTACAGGAGCTTACATGCCATGAATTTGTCTATATCTTATGTTAAGAAGGACTTCAGAAAGCTGAAGGAGCAGCTTTTTTTTTGCTCAGGTTAAGTTGGTCATGTACTGGAAAGATAATGAAGATCTCTGAAAACAAAGGTGATCTGTACTTAGCTGGAAAGGCCATATAATTGCTGTACAGCCTATGTAGAGTGTACTTCACTGGACTGCGTAATGTTTAAGTGCTAGCAATTTGCTATCTATTTGATATTCAAAATATTGTACTAAAGCCTTGGCACTCAGGGGTATCTCTGTTGTAGAACAGGAAAAATAATTTACAGCAACTTAATTCCATCAGCTTCCCCAATCACTTCAAGCAATTAGTTTTGAAAATTTTAGCTAAAATCAGCATAAACCACATCCTTTTCTCTAATCCATTTTACAAGTAGCAGATTTATTTCTTACTTTGCACTGCTGAAGGTGAGGAACAGGAGGGGAGAGTTTGCTTGGACTGCGGCAGGCTCCAAGATGAGCGAGCTCCCAGTATAATGGGAACAACAGATTAGTTGAACTCTGCTGGTGAAAGGAGGTCATTCATAGAGAGAATGCTCTGAAAATGAATGGTTGTTACATTTTTAGGTCTGGAATTGGTAGACAAGGAGAAAACTGGTGAGAAAATTGAGATAGACCAGGCATTCTGGGAGTGCTTGGATGGGCAAAAGAGTTGAGAGAATAAGAACAGAGCCTGTTTGCATGCACTTAGCTTCTGAGACTGAATTTCATGTGAATGTAGGATGAATATGCATTGGGGTGGCTCACAGCCTGGCTCTTGCTGCTTTCCACCAGTGCTTGGAGTACCAGAGGTTACCCTGCATGGGCGAACCTCAGGATCCAAACCCAGGGCTTTAAATAATCTAGGTTTATTTTCATGCATAGCCCAAAGACATGTAAGAGACCTCTTCTTGGAATTAACAGTCTGAGTAGTATCTACTGTGACTCCAAGGATGGTATTATCTTAGTATCACAGAAAAATGTGTTTATTCAATTTCCTTCTGCGGTATGGAGTCAAAAGAATCCCACTGTGAAGTAGACTGGATTGCCTCTCTGGTTTTCAAAGTGTCTAAAAAAATTAAGTGGTGCAGTGGGAATGACTGGTTAGGCTGAAAGTTCTCTTATGTGTCTCTTCAATGAATAGAGTTGCTTTTATTTTGAACTCTTGTACTGACTGTTTGTGTTAGGGATGTACAAACCAATTATTTTATGATGTGTCAGTACATTTAGAGTAGCTACAAGTGTTCTAAAACTAAATTAATAGTCTCTGATATTCCCAAGTCTATTAACCCACTTGAATGTCTTAATATAAAATAGCATAATTGTTTGCAGTTGCTTTTCTCCTTACTCACTTAATTAGGAACAGAAAAAAAATAATTGTTATACTTCAGAAAATACAGGATAATTCTCATTATCAGCTGAATTAATTTGTTCTTGTTTGGGTTAGTGATTCATTGTTTTATTTTTTGGACAACTGCCTTGATGTTTCAGTATCTCTGTACACCTGAATGTGTACTTACACTGGCTAGTAATGAAGGAAGAGAAGAAAGAAGAAACAGCCCTGATTTGAATGGGAGATGCTGGAACTGTTTGTGCACAGTCCTGCAATGCTGACAATGCTATGAAGTACTGAAGTGCATTTGAAGTCATCTCATCCCATGGCAATAGAGGTGATAAGATCTCCTTTACCCTTCCTAGGAATTTTATGCTAGACAGGTACTAATGCAAGAGCAGTTATTTTGCTTCACACTGGAGTAGATTCAAAATCAAGGCTTGTGCTGTAGCACCCATGGAGGGGGGATCCTGTGGTTATACCTAGGAGCTGGGAGACTTAAATTCACCTTTTTGTTCTTCCCCATCATCCGATGTGATCTTGTTAGAATTCTTAGTGCCAGGATCCCAGAAGCTATTTCGGCAAAGTCCTGTGGGTTTCAGTTTTGTTGGAACTGGGAAGATGTCCTTAGCTTTTGTGCTAGAGGACAGCAAAAAATGCGGATAACCTGCTCCCATTTATGGGTGTATGGATGAAAAGTGATTCAGTCCAGTTCTTCAGAAATTGTAATGGAGGTGGGTTAAAAATGTGCTTGTCCTATCACAAAAGTTCCTGCTAAAAAGTCTTTCCCTCAAAACACCATCTGAAGGAACTCAGTGCCCTGTGTCATGCAAGCACTTGATTGTTAGCTTGCTTTTGCTTTACTGATACTCCAGTACATGTATTTCTACAGGCTAGATGTCTTGATACGGCCATGTAGGCATTCAGGGAGTGACGTAAACACATATGACAAATATATTCTTCTGTTAACAGTTTTCTGATTTCATGCTAGCAGAAGTTTAAAGTGCTCCCAGATAACACGATTCAAATTACCTTTGAGGCAAATTTGCCTGGGTTTAATTTCTGGCACATTAGACCAGCACAATGTTTTAAAAGCAACAAAACAGTGTATGACAAAAGCCATATGCATGGATGCAACTTAAATAGCTCAAGTTACAAAGAAAAAAGAAAAGATGGAATTAATTATAAAGCCTTTGAACATCTTTGCTGTCTTTGTTTTAAGGTTAAATATTAAATGACTAATTGGAGGGGGGAATATAATGTCACTTCTGCTACTATGTTCCTGGAAGTTTTCTCTCTGCATATAGGAAAGTTTAGAAGAGTTTTTCAGACAAATCAGAAGTTGGAAGTGATAAAGACTGCCTTTTATTTTGGTGGGTTTTTTTTTTTTTGTTCTGTTTTTTGAAAAAAAAGAAAAAAAAGAAAAAACAGGCATGGGTTCCTCCCATTCATTTTTTCCCTCTTTTGATTTTATTTTATTCTACCAAATATGAACCAAAATCTCAGTCTATATTGCTGCCCAAAGCAGCTTTTCAGCATAGGTCCAATTTTATGTTAAAGTAATAGAATTTTCCTATTCACATCATGAACTACATCTCATCTCTTTAACTACCTGAAAGTCTGGCACCTTCTCAAATTTTGGAGTAAGTCAGTGTGAGCTACAAGCTATGGGATGTCAGGATCCTTTTGGAGAAAATGAGTAAGTAACTATACAGGGACATTTAATGCTTCCACACTGGGATCTGAGATAGTAAGAACAAATAATCTATTTTTGTTTTAACTTCATAATAGCAACCTGTTTTTTCTTGGTGTCTCCAAGTGTTATGATAATAGCAGATGAAAATAAAAATTTTGAATTTGCAGTAGCTTCAGAACCATTTAGCAAAAGCAAATAGAATTTTATGTCCAAATGATTCCTGGGCATCAGTGAAGGCAGAAGGAAGATATTTTCCATAAGAAAACCTAGAATTAAAATCTGAAAAATTTGGGTTGAAAAACGCTGTACTATGCCTCACAGAATTGTAGCTCCAGTACATCCTGCTTTCATTATTTCTCATAGGCTAAGCTCCCAATTAAGAGATAATAATATGATACATCGCAGATTTTCTTTCTTGAGACTGGAGCCATTAATCGTGAAAGAGTGTAATGTATTATATAGCATGTAGTCACCAATGGAAGGATAAAACCACATAGCTACTTTCACAAGAGAGTGAATAAAACATACAAAGATCAATATTTCACTTTTCTACAAAAGTGTGAAAAATGTATTCATTTAACCAACCATTTTATTTTGTCATGTTTTGCTTTACTATCAACTTAGTTTAGGTAGAATTTTTTCCACAGTTCCTACATTTCAGTCTTGAAATTGCTGATGCTCACCTGAAAAAACTGTATTGCTGAAAGCAAATGTAAATTTCCTATGGAATTGAACTGACAGATATATTTGTAATACTGTAACATAAACTCAGGACAACTGTGGTTTAAGTATATTTGAGTAACTGGAATCTGAGATATTTGGATTATCTCAACAAAAATAAAGTCCAGTGAGAGAAACTCAAGAAAGAAGCTTTTACAGAAAGATTTATTAAGGAATTTGGCTATTAGTAAGAGTCTTATTTGCAAACTGAATATTTGGGCTGCTTTGTTTTTCCAAAGAATGTTGTGGGACATTGTATGTGTAAAGAAAAGTGGATTTGAACTGATTTAGACTGTTTTACCAAAGCGTCACTTGACAGCTTGTTCTAAAGGCAATAGTAGCTACCTCTTGCAGAAGAGATTGCCATTTGATTCTGACTTGACTGAACAGTTTGCTTTTCTTAAAAGCCTTAGAGTTACTGTTTATTTGACTCTGTCATTTGAGTCATCATTTTTAACCACTGTGGGAAAAGCATCCTTTTATTATTTGTGAAATGGCATTAGCAATCCAACCGTTGACATTCTTGGCTGAGGCTGGTGTTAGAATCAGACCCTGATAAACCTACAGGTTGTGTTATGCAGTGCTTTCTGACTGGGTTATGTCAGGATCTTCTTCGTGACATTGCTTTTGGAATTTTAACTGTGTGAAGAAGTAAGAGAAACTTTGAAGTCTGTACTCCAATCTGATCCAATAAGATTGAGTTTGAGACTATCTTTTGGGTGTGTAGCAATCAGTAACTTTATGCTAGGATAGCTATAAGTTCTTTTTTCCTTTCTGCTTCTATTCAACATTTGGCAAAAAGGTGTATCCTTTTACAGCACACACATCAGCTCAGCATGTGTATTGAAAGTGGAGGAGAGTTAAAAAGGACACTAAACGTCAGAGCAGTGTGGTCTTCCCTTGTGGGTACCTTCTTGCAGTGACTCTTCTTACCCTGAGGCAATTCTTCATTTTCTCCTTGAATCCAAACTAGAAATGGTTTAACCTTTCTTCATTCCTTACTCTGTGTTCCCCCCTTTCCCAATCCCACTTTTTGGTATTGTAGGACTCATTGTTCTATGCATGCTGCCACCAGTTTTATGGCATCACTCAATCAATTATAAACCTCTCAATCAGTACAAATACATTAGGTCCAGGAAGGAGTATTTATGGGACACTACACTTCGGTGTTAGGTCTAATTTCCCCCTCCTTCTGCTGTATCCCATGACTTCTGCGCTGCTGGCCTGTCTTTCTGATAGTCTTCACTGCCTATGTTGGGACAAGTTTTACCAATATTTGTCGAATACAATAGCTAGTCAAATACTATTTGGAAAATATGGGATTTGATGGCTACCAATAGGAACTGCATTTTAAGTATGAGCTTCACTAGGGTGACAACAGGCTTTTGCTCACCCTTTGCTACCAGGTCTATCACTGATGAGGGGATAAACACGTGCTCACCTTAACAAATGTTGCAGACCAGCTGGTGCTGCTTAGCACTGTGGTCTGCTTCCTGCCTGCGTCAGCCAGTGACTCAGTAGTAAGGATTAGTCAACAGAACAGAAAATGCAGAAACTGGCATGGTATTTAAGAATAATTGGGCGTATATCCATATCCTTCCTCAGGGGCAGAAGGTGGAATGCTTACTCATGATCTTGATACAGAGAACTTATAGAATGGAAAGACCAAGAAGATAATAAGATAGAAAAGCTATGGGCTGTTCTTAAACCATAATTGTATGGAGCTGTTTAAAAGCATTAGGGAAAATGGTCAATTCGAGGTGGAATTGGCATGGCAGGAGGTTATGAAGTTGTCTGAGAAACTGGGGAGTCTTCTTTATGGAAAGAGAGAAAAATTCTACATATTGGGTGCCTGCAAAATGGATTTGGAGAGAAATGACTGATTTTGATGTACCTATAAGAGAGGTAAACAATGCCAGGGATGGATGGGAGAAGAATGATTTAACCTACACTGAGGCTTTATAAGTTGTCATCTATCCTTCTACATGAGCTGGAGATGAGAGAAACGCCACAGAGCTGCTTGAATAAATTTTTCAATTTAATTTGCTCCACTTGGCTTCAGACCATGCTTAGCATTTGTCTTAACAACCTGGGCAAAAGCAGTTTTGACTTAAAAGGGGACAAGTAGCAATCCAGCATTGATAGCAGGTATCTGAGGATTATATCACATTGTAAAGTATCAAATATCACTAGAAATATTTGGAGGTTATAAAATATACAAGTTGTCTTGGGTATTTTGGATAATTCTCAGGGAGAAAGAGAATACTTAGTTCCAGAGACTATTTACTTCATGTACACAATAACAGTTTTGTACTTTGAAGAGACATTATGTAATGTAGGTACTTTAAAGGTCATTGTGTTGCCTAAGTATTTTGTGGTGTAGAGCATATTCATACCTAACTTTCCCATTTGATGGGAGGTTTTGCATCAGCATCTTGTAATCTATGAGAATCTCACTGGCACCCCCAAGAGCAAAAGCTGAGTCTTTAGCCTACAGTAGAAAAAGGATCTTTGTGAATGCTCATACATCAAAAAGGGGAAAAATTCATATTGGACTGCACCTTGGTAAACAAAGAAGCAATGTTTTGGTTTTCCTTTATGTGCAGTTCTTACTGCTAGAAAGGTACTGCCCATGTTTAGCAGAAGAAACTGGAAGCTTTAGTGTGGAGCTGTGTAGTTCATCCTGCTCATTTCTTCCTGTATGCTTCTCTGTTCTTGGTGCTCTCTGCTTAACTGTTGCCTTACCTCTAACTCAGTCATTCTCAAGAATAATCAGAACTGGCATATTAAATAGAGGTGGCTGAGTAAAATGCGCTGCTTATGTTGTGACAAGTTTTACCAGTATTTGTCAAATACAATAGCTAGTCAAATACTACTTGGAAAATACAGGATTTGATAGCTACCAATGGCATACCAATGAATTAATGTGCTCAAGGCATTTTTATTTTTAGTGTTCATTCAACTAATTTATTTTTTGAGGGCTTTAAAACACATACCTGTTTTTCTGTGCCTAACTCCAATCCTTTAACTCCTACTGAGCTGTGACAAACTCACACTGCTGAAATGAGGGTTCAGATACCCACAAGACTCTGGAACTCAAACTTCCTGTTTTCTAGAGGAATAACTAGTGACTATTGTCCCTTTGTCCTGTTCAGCTAGTTTTAGTTGGTTTTTTTTTGGATAGGAATGTAGTACTGTGTGGCCACCTTCTCATCTGACATGGGAGAGGACATGCCTTATATTACTGTATAGAATCACAGAATAGTTTGGCCTGGAAGGCACCTTCAAAGGTCATCTAGTCCAACCCCCCTGGAATGAGCAGGGACATCTTCAACTAGACCAGGTTGCTTAGAACCACATCCAGCCTGGCCTTGGTTATCTCCAGGGACGGTGCATCTATCATAGAATCATAAAATAGTTAGGGTTGGAAAGGACCTTAAGATCATCTAGTTCCAACCCCCCTGCCATGGGCAGGGACACCTCATACATAAAGTAGACACTTAGAAATAAACATCAGAAAATACACAGATTTAGGTTGCCATACCCAGAGATACCAGCAGCAAAAGCTAGAACCAGGAGCTTGTGACTTTCAGAAACCCAGGCTCTGCGATACATGACAGTGCCCCATCGCACTCTTCAGCCTTCTAGGTTGACGTAGCACCAGCAAAACAGCCACTGCTCCATCCCAGGGCAAGATACATCCCATCACTGGTAGGAGCACTCCTGATCAGAATTTTACAACCCTGATGAAGAATGGGAATGAGCTGTGATATGGAAACCAGTCCTAAATGTTTAATAGCATCAGCAATTCACAATCATTTCTGAGGTGTCTTTTTCTGGATAACTTTTTCCATGGCATGATCTTAGTGAGGAGATAATAGCAGATGCAGCTCTGTTCCAGTGTTTTACCACCCTCATTGCAAAAATTTTTTTCCTCACATCCAGCCTGAATCTCCCCTCTTTAAGTTTAAAACCATTACCCCTTGTCCTATAGCAACAGGCTCTGCTAAAAGTCTCTCCTTGTCTTTGTAAAAAGGTCACACTAAATGCTACTGCTGTTCTCCAGGAGGACTGTGCTTGGGGCTTGATAATATTATGTTAATATAATAATGTTTATTTTTAATGTATGTAGGTTATGCTTAGATGTGAGCCGTGTTGTTCAGCATGGCTGTGCTTCCTTCCGGCCATGTCTGGGAGCAGAACTTTACATATCTAAGGATGCTGACCCTCCAAAGTGGCTAGACAGGATTTCTGCACATCCTGCTAGTATTTAGGTATCAGAGTGAAAGTGAGCCACTGAGATCCACTTATGGATTGAATCTTGTCTTCTAAGTCAATCCTTAGTAGCTCATATTTTTAAAGGTATGTTGGTGGTACACTGGGACTCTGATCTGATGTGCACCTTGTTGGATGATCGAACAGCTGTGTGGTAAAAACGTGTCTCTTTTGCAGCAGGTTAGGTGATTTTTTTCTCACCTCTCTTTCTCTTGTAAAACTCCAATGTAGTACCCCGTATAAATATAGACTCTAGACTTGAGTCAAACTATACATTCTGAAGAGTATAAAATACGTAAGTTGAAATTTTAATTGAAACAAAGGAGGATATTGGCACACCATTAGGTTGTGAGGATGGAAAAACTTTTTAATGTATTAAAATAATAATCAATAGATTTTTTCAATTAGAAAAGTGTGTGTGTTTGAAGCCATTCTTCGGTCTTGAGTGCTACATAGATCAGAGCAAGCTGCAATGACAATTGCCGCACAATTTCTGGCCATCACAGCTTGTAGCATTTTGGTTCTTTTGGTGACTTCCTTTGCGTTTTATGTTTCTATTTTTCTACATACTGAGAGAAATGGCTTTTGTAAACAACTACAAAAATTAATGGAAATTTGAAAGGAAAGGTATGACTTTACAGGATTTTTCCCTGATGGGAGAGTCCATTGAAAATAATACAGGTTAAATGCCTAGGAGATCTGTATTAAGCCTACAAACACTCTGTCCATCCAGACTTGAATATGAAAACAGATGTCTTCATAAAGAAAATGGGTATAAACTCAAAGCAGGATGGTTGCTTTCTGTTCAGCCAGACAAGGTTTATTTCAAAACCATACTGCAGTTTTAGCAAAACATACCTTTATTTTCCAAAATACCTGTAATGAAAAATAGACACTTTGTTCTTTGCAAAGGTGTTCTGCAGATGAGTGTTTGAAGCAAAAGGAAAGAAGTGCTAGTGGGTTTTAAAGAGAGAAAGCAAGGGCTTGGCAAGCACTGCTGAGAATAAAGCTCTCATCGATTAGAAATTTGTGAAGGTCGCCGCCATCTAGTGATGAGATGTTGGAGATGTTGCTTAGAACTAAACGGTGCCAAAACGCGAAGCGTCTTTTCCAGCGGTGTTTATATTCACTCAGCACACTAGGTGCATCCTGAACCAGTGCTTTTTCCTTTGTGTGTCTTGTGACACATAAGTTAACTGGGAATAGGAGGGGCTTACTGAGGGTCAGTGTATTTGTTCCTGTTGACTGTTTTTGCACTACAATCCTAGAGCAGAGCTCTCATATAACTGACAATATTTGAGGACATTTTAAAGTGAAAATGACAATCCAGGAATAAAACTCCAACTGTGAGGGCAGTGAAAGTTACTCACAAACACAAGATGGACAGCGCGTGTCCTCTTTCATGAGCTGCCTTTCGCGTGAAGCACTTGGACAATGTTATAATTTTAGTTTAAGAAATTAAAAAATGTAGCTAAACGCTCCCACTTCTTGTTCCTGGATTAGCAAATTATTTGAGTGCTATGTATCACCAGGGATGTGAGCAGTCCTCAAATGTTTTAATCTAGTTTTGAAATTTCCACTAAACTAATCATTATCATCTGAACACAAGGGCAGTACAACCTGCACCTGGTTTGGGAAACTTGCATCAAGTTTTGCATGTTCTAGAAACTCGAAGAACCTGGTCTGCGCACGTGAAGTCTACATCTGGTCAGTATCTACAAGGGTAACTTTATTATTATTTTTAGTAGGGATGCTTTCTTGGGTCCTGTTTGTGTCTGTGTGATTTCTTCTGAATGCCTTTTCTGTGTAAACAGCAAAGAACACGATGGAGAAGGAAACACAGCAGTGGGTTGAAGACAGGCTTTTGACTAACAGCTTATTGGTTGGAATTCCCATTCAATCAGAGAGCTAAAGTATCTACTTTGTGTAGTAGTTCAAACAAACTTTGAATACTGATGAGCTCAGCCAAATGTGAAGATGGATGAAACTTTAAAGGCTGACAAGCAAACCCCACAGTTGCCCGTGCAGTTGGAACATTAGGCTCACCTGAAGGACTAAATTAGAAAAACCAGTCCTGGCTTCACTATTCCTTTCTCCACCTCAAACATCCTCTGCCGCAGCTTCTTTCCCACCCCCGAGGCATGCCTGAGGTGACAAGCTGGTACAACCAGTGTTCCCACAGCCTGTGACAACCATGGGTGGTGTTGAGGAGCCTGAGAGTGGCTGGGGCTGTGCTGCTTCAACTGGCACTTGCTCAGAGGAAAACAGCAGCACCTTCTCACCATGGCCTTCCTGAACCAAGTGGTTGTACTTCAGCGGCATAACCCAGCCTGCTACATGCATGCTCCTGTCGTGCATCCCAGTATGTGTGTTGGACCCTGGAGAAGTCACTGAGTCCTTAAATACTTAACAGAGGAATATGTGGGGATAGGGCCTGCTATAAGATTTTGCTTCCCAAGCTCTGCCCCAGTTCACATAAAGAGGCCCATTGGTAAGTGACTGTGGAGCAACTCCCTTGACTGGGTGAAGAAATTGCCTTAGCAAAACTGCAGTTCACATGAAGGTTGTGATGCTTACTCCAGTGTGCATACATGCTTCTGAAACCCTCTACAAACTGCAGGCACTGGAAATGTCCTTCCAGGACAGAATTACAATAATTGAGCCTTCTGGCCCCAGATGTGTATGTTACTGTTGTTAGGTCACTGCATTATGAAAAAGGGACAGCTTGTGCCTCTGAAATTTGTTTCCTTTCCAAAGCTGATTGCCACCTACCAGCCAAAATCTGATGACCTTTCTGAGGAAGGAGCATAATCAAAAGTGTCATCAAGGTACTTAACCTGGTTCATTATCTCAGCAAGCATCCCTTCAACAGCAGGGGCATGAAAGAAGAGAGCATCATCATAACAATGACCTTGACCGATCAGCTAGACTTCTGATTTCCCTGAATGAAATTGTGCTAGCAGCACACATTGCAGCAATCAAACTCACTCTGTTTTGTACCACTAGTTTAAGTTTATTATAGCTGACTTGCAGTTCTAAAGGGTCTGTTGCCCAATCATCTAGTTTAAATATTATGCCAGGGACAAAGCTAAGTGGTACTAAGCCACCTAGAGTCTTGAGGACGATGTGGGGAATAAGTATCTTAGAGCTGCTTTTATGGATACAGACTTCTGGTTTTCTGCTAGAGGTCAGCTAAGGAGATTGTCTTTTTACTAATACTGAAAAGCAGCAGTCTACTGTTCAGGCAGGTCAGTGACAAAAGGAGCCACTCCAACCAGCAAAAGAATGGATACCTCAGTCCTTACAAAAATAGCCAAACTCTTATAAGCTGAACAAATATTAAATTGCAACTAGGGGAATTATTGAAGCTTGCAGGTTGATGAATTATTCTTCTGACCTTGTGTGACAAAGGTGAAAGGCCCTCCATTTCTTAATATATGTTGGAAAGTACAAAGACACTTTAACTCTTTAGCTACTGCCTAATTGGTAACCTCTATATTCACAATATATTCTGGCTCTGGCAGTACTCAATACTTTCAGTGCTGATGGAAATGGTGCTGTGATGTTTGCAGGCAGCATCAAGCTGTAAAAGGTGCTCTGAAAGACAGGGTGGGAATTCAGAATAATTTTGATGAATGGGAAGAATCCTCTGGGGCAAAAAAGAAACCACAAACAGGATGAACCTTGGTGGCACCAAATGCAGGATACCAGAGGATTGCAGGGTAAAAAAATGATAAAAGCCCATGTTTAGAAACAGCAGGCTAGATAAGTACGAGAGCAGGTTAAAAAAGGACTAGAAGATAATACTGATACTGCTGGATCACAAAGATCTAGTGGTAGGAGAAAGTGATGGGGATTATTTGTAAACTGCAAAGTAGTGCATTTTCTCTCTTTGGCACCAGGAATGCTTCTGCTGTGATGTTTATTATAGCACTAGGGAGGCATCACAGCTTAAGAAGTTCACTGAAAGAATAAGACTGGTAATGACAGAATAAAGCTGTATTACTAAATATTGAAGAATTTCAGATTATTTAATCTGCAACAAACTGAGAGGTGATCTAGTCTTTAGATAGATTTTAGTTAAGTTGCAGAAATATAAGAAACCATTTTCTACGTGCTGTGCACACAGGATAAGAAACTGTCAATTTAAATTTCATAAAACTTTCAGTTAAATAGACCGCAGTATTTTCTCATGGTAAATATAGGCTCATATTGGTGTGCATGAATATACTGGCAGAAGGTAATGGAGTCTAGAGTTTTGAAAGCAGACCAGACAAAAATCTATCAGGAATGTGTTGGGAATACCTGATCTTTAAGAAAGGAATGAGGGAAAATGGAAAAAAACTACCTCCTCTATATTTCTGCCACTCTTGTTTTCCATCATGAAAATGTGACATCCTCAGGTAAGAGCATCTATTTAGCTTTCCCTGTAAACTCAGCAGTTCCTTGAGACAGCAGACCATTGTTTCAAGATTTTAAACTCAAGGAGAATACAAAGACTGACAACTGATTCTTCACATATATATAGCTTTCAAAATGACTCACACTTGGCAAATTTAGCAGCTTTCACTGATGATCATGATCAGTGAAGATGAGTCATGTTACGGCATTACTCTCAAATTTGGATGATAGCATGTCTTCCAGGAGGATAACATGGCACATATCCCTGACCCTTGCTATACTCAGTGAAACTTCAGGCTGTGGTTCATAGCAGTCGTAAATGAAACTGTTAGAAAGTAGCATTTATACATTAAAACAAAAAAAATAAAGAGAAATTTAGAGCCTCTTTCATATAAATATTGGATTTTTTTTTTCCACATCAAACCCTCAGAATCTGATGTTTGAGATGCTATTTATAAAATCTGCATTGTGTTTCAATTTGGGACTTAGCATTTTGTAATGCCTCTCTTAGGACTGAGCAATAACCCATCTTCTGTACATTGTTATCTGGCAAAATAAAAAAAGAATGCAAACCAACCAAAATATTAGATTTTCTATTGAAATGGGCTTAGATAGAAAGAAAGGTCTCCTGTTCCAGCCTTACCTCCAGCTGAAGGTTTGGTGCCTTCTCTTGAGGTGTAATGTGTGGGTTTGAGCTCCCTCTGCCTGGGGGAGCCATTGAACTGAGCATCCTGTTTCTTATGGCCAAACTGGCAGTTCACTAATAAAGGAAGGCAAAAAAGCCTGATATACTTGTCTTTAAGAGCAGAAGAGACCAGAAAGCAATTTATGGCTGTGAAGCCCAGCCTCACACTGGGAGAAATGCACTTTTCTTTGTAATGCTGCTAGCTGCTGGCTTGCATCCTGCTGCTCAGCCTGCTGGCTCTGGCTGCTGGGATTTACACAACCGTAAACAGCCTGGTGTACAGAGACTGGAAGACTTCAATCACTTATTCTTGCAGCTGTCTGCCTAAATTCTCTATCACCCCCAACCTCTGGTCTTTAGAAAAAAACCTTTAAAAAAATCTGCATATGCTTCAATTGTTTGACTAAACACATGTGTTTTTATCTGGGGCTCTGCTTCTTTGCAGATTTGCTTCAGAAACAAGTATTTGTCACTGGCTGGTTCTGTGACTTTTTTGGTGGCTTTGGTTCAGGGATCCCTCTTGCTCCTTTTTTGACACTGCATGTAGCTCCCACTGTAAGTTCTCAAGGGAGGTAAAACAGCAAACAGATTACTTTCTGTAGAGTTGACTAGAGGAAGGGCTATCCTCTGCTTCAAGCTTTTCAGCTTTGCCACTGAAATATAGGAGTCTAATTATGAAAATTAGGAAGACAAACTGGGCGATTTGACCCTCTTTATTTGTGATTAAGCCTGATCTTAAACACCCGTTAGTAAGTAATCCTCCATGGTGTGAACTGGATTTAGGTTCTCTGGAATTAAAAGGGGAGCTGATAGGGTTCTCTTACTTAGCCTTAGTGATCTCTAGATGATGCTGGTCTATCCTTGAAGTGCAAGACAATTGAGCAAAGGTATAGCTGTAGTATATTTTTAATCTTCTGTGGAGCAGGTGTAGTCAAACCACAAGCAGCAGTGATTTTACTAGTGCAAATGCACACCTTAAAGTGCAGGCTATAAAGGTTAGGTTCCACCCTGATGCTGACTTGTACTTCTACAAGACATCTCAGGTACTGCATGCAAGAGGTTTAGGAGGCATTTTCCACGTGCTTTACACATGATTCCTGTCTTTCTTCTGTTTTGTTTCCTCATTCCCTTCAGAGAGAGACTGGAAGCAAAGTTCATGTTTTTTTGCACTCAGTGTCACTGTCATTAAATGTTGGCACTTCTGGTCGGATTCATTTTGTGTAGCGCCAAATGTTGGTTCCCTCATCTCTTTTCTTTTCTGATGGTAAGAGCTTTTAATGTGTTTTCAGGGTGAAGCGTGCCAGAACCTACCACTTAACAGATTGTCTTTCACATACAAAATGTTTAATCATTTAATTAAGCAGTAACACATTAAGCCATTAATGCATGTCTTGGGTGTGCTGGGAGACACAAGGCTACAGGCAGAGTGACTTCACTCATTTCAGTAGTGCTTTCATGCTTTAGTAATGTGCATCCTGGAGTGGCCAGTTGCTGTTATAATACAGACTTTCTGTGTTTGAAAGAGCTTTTAAATTTTTTAAACGCTTTTCTTTTATGTTTTATTGACTACATTTCTCTTTTGGAAAAATGGGTTATTGATGTTGGTCTGTTGAGATGCCTGCATGCTAACACTGCTGACCCTCTGTCTTTCCTCAGTTATTAAAATACATCCCAACTACCTTTTTCTCAGCTTTGTGTAATTACATATGATGAAAAAATGCCAGACTGAAAATTTTCTGATGAAAGCAGGGTCACAGCCTGGTGTTCCATTTTTCTTATTTTGTATCAGTACTGTTAATAATATATAAAAAGCACTATTAAACATATATCAATATATATTCTTAATAAATATATGCAACATCATCATATATTAGAGAAATAATGCTATTCACACTTTCCAAATAGCATAGCAGGTGTCTGAGTAGGTTTCAGAACAACTGTATGAAGTAGGGTAGAATGCAGTAAACTGGGGCATACAAAAATTAAGGTTACGTTTGCACTATAAAACACATTTTCGGGAGTGATTCTGTTACCAGCATTTTGAATGTCTATATGACTTTTTCCAAACCAGTCGAGAAAAATTCACTTAGGAAAAGAAAGCATAAAATATTTGAGACTACTTTTAAGCAATTCAATGACTCATGTCCAGCTAAAAGCAGAAGCAATATCTGTATTGTACCCGTTAACAAAAATGAACTGTATCCTTGGTGCAGTTTAAATCTATTACCGTTTTTCTTATCCCAAAGGATATATTCTTTCTTTTTGCAAGAACTGATTACATTTGTTGAAGGCAGTTCATAGACTCTCTTTTCTATTTTGTCTTTTCAAGAAGGTTTCCTTTAGTTGCTACCTCAGGCTATGTTTTCCACACTTCACTCTTATTACCTCTTTGGACTCTCTCCATTTGGTACACGTCTTTCTTGAAGTGTCATGACCAAAACTAAACATCACGCTCTTGCTGCTGCCTTACCAAAGCTGAGTAGAGCTGAAGTCCCCATAAAGCAAGACGGAGCGGCTCACAAAGTACTTCAATCTGTATCAGCTGCAGCAGTGTCAATAGGTTACTCCAGCAGTCAAGACTCACTGAGATGCAAGAGGGTCCTTGTCGTGTTCCCTCCTTCCTCCCACTCTTAACAATGCACCTACCACTATAAAGAAAAGTATGCTGTACTTCTCGATTTCTAACTATGGATTATTCATAACACACTGGTAACTTGGAATCAAGGCTGCATCTAAGGATGACTCACTGTTGCTTTCTTTGAAAAGTAGAAACACGTCAACTCTGTTGTCTCTTAGTTTCCAGCCGTACTTCCCTCTCTTTGTAGTGTCTGTGATTCCCGAAAAGCGATACACACTCGGAATATTGGTATATATAGGAAACACAAATAAATAGTTCTCTGAGAACACCTATTTTAAAGAACTCCTAAACTACCCCAGATAAGAAACTCCTCCCCTATAGCTCAGAAGAGGAAGGGGTGTAATCTAGTTTGTCTGTTTGTTTGTTTGTTGTTATTTGTTTCTTTTTTTTAATCCCCAGCCTAGAAGGTCTTCACAGGAGTCAGGCAAAGAATTTGTACTTTGAGCTAAACTATTTTAAGAGAAGGCTCAGTGGGGACCTTATGGCTCTCTACAACTCCCTGGAAAGAGGGTGGGGGGTTGGCCTCCTCTCTAAAGTAACAAGCAATGGAACAAGGGGTAGTGGCTCAAACTGCACCAAGGAAGGTTTAGATTGGATATTCGGAAAAATTTCTTCATCAAAAGGGTGCTCAGGCATTGGAACAGGCTGCCCAGGGAAGTGGTGGAATCACCGTCGCTGGAAGTGTTCAAAACCCAAGTAGATGAGGCCCTCAGTGACATGGTTTAGTGGTGACCTTGGCAGTGCTTGGGGAGTGGTTGGGCTTAATGATCTTAAAGGTCTTTTCCAATCTAGTTTATTCTATGATTGTATGTTGTAGTCCATTCTTCAGGTAATATCTCAAGTTAGTTTAAAACTCTCGTGCTTTTTCTTCTCTGTATTCACATGTGATGGTTCTAGTTTTGAGTGGAGGTGCTGAATATATAAGGAAGGGTAACCTCAAAATGTCACTGATTTTCAGCTATTTTGTGAACTCTACATTAGGTTCCATTAAAGCATCCATGCTACTAGAGGTGTAATTGAATATTTATGATGTTCAAAACTAAGGAATGACTGTATGTGGCTGATTGTTAAGTAACTCTTCCAAAAGTCCTTCTAAGGACTTTAAGGTAGAAATACTCATAACAGTTGCTGCATGGGAATTTTTACTGTAGTTCTAACACAAAGCAAAACTAGAACTGAGAAGTTTATGTGCTGAAAATTTTCATTTTCCTCAAAATGACCATGGAAGGTCAATTAGCCCATGTTATGAATCAGGACAAGAAAGGATTCACTGGACCTAGTTCGTATTTGAAAAGTGTATGCACAGATGTTCCCGATGGCTATCAATTTGGTGGGCAAAGTGTTAATGATTTAAAAGCAGACAGTGTAGGGGCTTATTGAGATCAGAGACAAACCAGATGTATTCTAGAAATCAGAACAGGAATCCTACAAATTTCATTGGTATGGACATTTAAAACGCGGCAATTTTGGCTGGGGCTTCCTTTGCAGTACCAGAATCAGCCAGACATGACATTAAAAGTGAAAAAAATAGATTGAAAAATTGAACTGCAAAGCTGACTAATAGCTGTTCCTTCATGTCTCCTCCAAATCCTTTTATCTTTGGGTTCTTTTTGGAAGTAGGATGAAGCTACCATGAAAGTATGAAACTCCTAAAAGCTTACTATGTTTGACATCTAGTTTGCATGCAATTTGACTCTCTAGTAAAATCCTGAGTATTTTTTGAGACCTGTTCTTTCTGCATTGAATGATTTCCTTGACGTTCATCCTGACAAGGCACAGCCTGTTAGGCCTCCCTGACCCAGACTAAAAACACTTTCCCAGTGGGAATTGCTTGCTGTCATAGCTGGCAAGACGCCCTTGGACGAGTTTTGGTGGACTGTTCCTCCTAAGGCCACCAGATGTCGCCAGCATCCCAATGGAAAAGAAATCTGCCGGGATGCGTAACGGGAGCGAGGGAGGCACCGAGAGCTGGTACCTGGGCTTGGGGGGTGGGAGAGGAGGCGGGTTTAGAACGATTCTGCAACTCAGCTCGGAACAGAAAGTGGATAAGGAAGTGTCGATGTCTTTTAAAGCCCCCCTTCTAAGGTGAAAACACCTCCTAAGCTGGCTTGCCCCTAAATGCCAGCTGCACGGAGGTGAAAGCTTGAACAGAGGTGGTGTCCTCTTTCTCCACCAAGTTTTGCTTGTGTAAATCCAGGATTCGCCTGCAGTCTTTGCTGAGAAAATGCATACAGAAGTTGCAGATTCTTAATAAAACAGTAATAATTTTGGCTAATGGAAGTCTGAGCACTCTTTGCTCAGCCACAGGCTGGATGTGTGACAGCGACAAAGGGTTGAGGAAACAGGTCTTGAATCCGAGGTACCTAGCACCTCAGGAGCCTCTAAGCATAAATCCTTTGTTGAACTGCTGCATTCTCCACTGCCCTTCTGCTTGGCCCTGAGCATCAAAATGCATTTTTAAAGGAATGTTCTTTTGCTTTCTCTGCTGCTGTTCTGAAAGAAGAAGGTCATAGACATTAAAGACCTCAAGTCCTATGGCTAAATCAATGTTGTTAATCTTTTCTTTTTCTATAAATTTTTCTATAATTGCTTATTTCTTCTTCTTCTGGAATCCAATTCAGTATTCTCAACCTCCAATTTACAGCTATTTCTTCTTTAGTGCTTATTTCTCAGCCAGTCCTTCATTGCAACTGATCCCTTTAGGCTTTTATCACCAGTTCTTTACTTAGGAAGCTTGGCTTTCCTGCCTATTTTCAGATTCTTCTGATCTGGACTTAGGCACAGAGCTAATGTTGGAACAGACAAATTTACTTTAGCAGAGAGAGTTGTTTTTGTGTTTTGTGTTTAATTGCAGTTAGTCTTGTGTCAACTTTTTCTCTTAAGAAAAATCAAGCTGAAGCAAGGAGACATAGAATGCAAATCAGAAGCAGTAGTTCTTTTGAATTGTGTAATAGCAAAGAGCAGCAATAGGCTCAACATTTTCAGTTGCTATAACATGCTTTTATTCTATGAATTCCTATCGAGCTAATATTTAAAAGTGCAGATGAGAGAAAAATTACATTACATTTGCTGCGTCTTTTTAATATGCAAAACTGGATGTGAACAGAGACAAATATATATAATTAGATAAACGATTCATTCTTGATGCATTAGGATATGACTTGTGCTTAAATAATTCCAGCTGGAATGATGTCCCTCTCTGTGACACAGAAAGCAGCAAAAAAGGCAGTGGGTGAATTTCTTGCCATTCTAATGTTCAGCTGAGAAGAACCATCATCCTGAACTGTAAACCACTTGAACTTGCCCTTCCTTTCCCCGCAAAACCAGGTGTTCACTGGTTTTTGCTAAACAGTATTTCCTTGATATAAAAAGTTAACTTGAGGAAAAAAAGAAAATAAAGAAACAAAGGGAAAAAGAAGTCATTTGGGGCTTGTTGACATCATATTATGTCATGTGGAAAGCCTGTGGCTGAGTGTATTTTAGGGTGCTCAGCTGAAACCTTTCACTGTACCTGGATGCAGCGCAACCAGATAATGCCCCTTCTGCAGCTGCCTCCATCACAGCCTGCTGACAGCAGGTCCGTGCCTTGTGTATAAAGGTATTGGTACGCCTGGACACACAGCATCTGGAGGACATCTGAATGTGCTCCTTCAGCATTCATATGTCCTGGGAACCAAAGTGGCTGGGGAAACCTACTGAGCTTCATATAGAGACAGTGAATTTCTGGGTAGCACTGTACAGGCAGCCTGCTGACTGTATAAAAAGCCCTATATTGGGTGTTTTCCGATCTCTGAAAGCTTAAGTAGGGTGTTTGAACATTATTTCAACATGGTTTTTGTTTTTCTCCTTAATGGAATACTATACAGTCCTGAAGCTATTGTGCCTTTGGTTCCACTGTGCTCTGGTGTACAGTGGATGTTTACTTGTTGTTGTTTGAAGTAAGATATAATTAAACTGGGCAACGCACACTGTCAAACAGCAGTGCTCAGTGGTTTGCAGTCCCTGCAAAATGTGCCAAAACCCATTATTGAGCTAGAAACTGGTCTGACAGCTACTTCTTTCATCTCCTTTCTGTTGCATGACCAGGAAGCTGTTTGGCGATGCCTCTGACCTTGGTGAGGTGGGGAGATGCTTAGGGCCAGAGACAACTGAGGTGCAAAGCTTACATATTTATTCCTGGGTGTTGCAGGGATAACAGATTAAAAAAAGCTTCTGTGGGGAAAAACACCTTACTCGTCAGAACCAGAATGCTTGACAGGGCAGGCTGACTTGAGCAAAATTGTTCAGAAGAGAAACTGATGTGAAAAGCAGACCTTAGGGTTTCACCATTCAAAGTTCCTCCTGTGGTGCAGAGCTCCCATAGACAAGCATTACAAGATTCCTGGCCACTCCTCGAATAAGCCCACTTGCAGGGGCAGCAGAGGAAAAATGACGCTGCTCATTGTCCCCTGAATAGTCTCAGACCTGCTTCAGCCTGAAAGTATATGATTCCTTGCGAGATTTGCTTTGATGGGACTTTGAAACATCCACAGTTTATTGTGGTTTGGGGTACATTTAGGGCTCCTCGGCTTGCTGCATTTGTCATTAAGCCATATTTACTTACGTAACAGACAAATCCTTAGCTCAGCACACTATTGAAGGAAGTGTCTATTGTCATGGCTCATTTCTCAATCCAGAGTGGCTAATTTAGCTCAGATTATCTGTGTAGCTGGGCTGGATTTCTTAGGTTTCAGCTCAGGTTGGCAAAACAAGTTCAAGCCAACAAGGAGACCTGAGGCTGAACATGAAATGTTGCTTTACAGTTCTGAACTGAACATGTGCTTATTGCAAAAGGGACATCACATTTTCCAATGAGACAGCACAATTTCAACGTATTTTCAGGTTTTAAATAGCAGCGGGGACAGTGAAAATGCAGGTTTTACCCTTGAATGTAGTATTCAATGAAACATGCTCTACATGACACTGATGAGTTGCTTGCAAAGTTGCTGGGCTGCCTCTTGATCTGCAGCAGCTGCTATAGTTAGACGTGCTGTATCATGATTTCTGTAGATTTTAGCAATGAGGATAAAGCCAGGCAAGTGGTGATATAAGTATCTGTAAATAAAAGCAGACTAGTGGAGGTAGGATCACTGCAAACAGAAGCAATACACACTGTTCAGCTGAGCAAATATCTGTCATGTAATGCAGCTGACAGGAGAATAGCCTTAAACAATGGGATTAATAAGGTAATGAAACTGTTAAAATGTAAAATGGTTAATTCCCATGATATCTGAATTTGATTTAACCTGTGAATAGCAGTTAATTTTAGGAAAGAAGTTCCATAACAGTGCAGAGTATTTAGGGTAACACTCACCAAAATAAGCATTTACTAGTACATAAAAATAAACAAAAGCAATATTAATTTTCTTGATGCTTCCCCAGTGTCAATATTTAACATGTTCTATTGTTCTGACATCTGGACCATTAAACAGATAAAGATAATACGGACTAGAAAAACGGCCAGCCAAGCTACCCATAAAGTTGGGATATTACTAAATACTGATTACAACGATGATGCCTAAACTTGAATATGTAATCAAGCTTCTGGAGGTAAAAAAAGAAGCAAAAAACTAATGGCAACAAGCCCCCACACCCCTCAAACCAAAACAGCCTCCCCAGAAACTCAGACAAAAACTTGCATAACTGAATAAGCAAAGACAAGTTTGTGTATGCAGTTCTTTACTCATTAATATCAGCTTTTGGAGCATGGTAAGTGTATGTGTTTATTTAGTAAACTAAACCAGACATTTGCCTTGGTTGTCACATCAGGTCAGGTCATTTTTCTGTGCCCTGTGGAAGGGCATGGGGTAAACAGGGCAGCAAGAAGCAATGAAGTGGCAAGCTGTGCATATGGAGTGGCCACACAGGACAGAATGGATAGCTTCCTGATGTAAATGTTCTTCTGACAATGTAGCTGATTTGCTCCTCTTTCTTTTTACTTCAGGGTCTCTGAAAGATGGACTAATTTGTCCTGATGACCTGATCTATGACTTTACAAAATCTTACACCTAGCTTTTCTTTCATTTATATATATACATAAGTATGAACATTTCCTTAACACAGTGTTGCAAGTGCTTTTAATTCTCTTAGTATGGAGTCTGTCAGAATTCACAACACTAAGACTTAAGGGTCCAAACTTGATATAGCGAAAAGTTATATCCCTTTTGACTTGCGACTTTTTTGTGATTTATGTCAGTTTCCCAAGCAGTTTTTATTCTCAGGGTATACTTTACATTTTGGTGGTTATACCTTTTAAAAAAAAATTATTCTCACTATAAGTAAGCAGAACTACTTCTATGGCAGTATTTCTCAAGGTGGAAAAACACTTTGAGGAGTTCAGAAGCCTTTAATCAGCTATGGAGGGGTTTCATTCCTTAACGTAAGATTGCTCCATCATAAAGACTGATCCTTGAACTCTGCCTTCGTATTTGTAGTTGGGTACTATCTCTGATTCCCCACTCTCACTTGTTTTTTTTAATTGCATGATAGCCATGAATATTAAAATTCCATATCATGAAATGAAAGTAACCATAAAGACTAATTTTATGAAACATACCAAGCCTTCTTGCCTCCATGTATGGGGGGTTCTAAAATGTGGAAGGATGGAAGTGTTTCAAAAGAGCTTCCAAGTCATATACCTACAAATAGTATCTTGTGTAGATAAGTAGTCACAGAAGTAAGTGAACTCACACAGAGTACCAAATCTTAATGGCTGTCATTTTTGCTTTGCACAAGTATAAAAGACTAACCTTTCCAGTCCCAGTGCATTGGTGTTGTGTCCACAGTAAACACCTTGGTGAAATAGCACGGGTGATGTTTAAAATACTTATTTACACTGGAAAGACTGTACGTGGTATGCCAGAGTTTACAGTGAATCAGCTGCTCTGTACTAACTCCCATGGATGTTGTTGGTAAGGGCTATGCACTCCTACTCCACTTTCAGCACTAGGGCCTTTGTGGGGAGAGCCCTATAGACAGACCCCAAAATGTACAGGATAAAGAAATGCACTTTCAGAGCCCAGCGGTCTGGCAAAGATGAGGTTTTAGTCTGTCAGGGCTGTCAGGCTCGATACTCCGTGCCTGTGGCATCAGTGTTCATTCTCAGCTCTCGCCACTTGGGCTGGGGCTGGTGCTGCTGTACACAGGACGCCTGGTTCTCATTGCTCCTGTTGTACACAGCCTGCGTAGAGAAGGGGTTTTGGTCTCAGGCTGGAAGCGCAGTTGATTCAATCCTGTTTTGACAAAGTAAAATGCGTTTGTTATGAAAAGCACTTACACAGCAAACTAATTACAGAGCAGTTAGGTTAATAGTGAAGCCAATGTAACAGACTCTCTCGATTTTATTTGAGCCAACAGCCCAACCTACCCACTGAGCAAACCATAAGAGAACATTCCCCTAACCTTCCCCTTTTATCTTTTTGGGACTTGATACATTCTTCTGCCTTATCTCTTCTAAACCCAGTAAGTACCTGTTTAACTTGAAAGGGGTTATTTTTTCCCCTACCTGTCTGCAGTGGTGTTGCCTACGGCAAAGTTTCATTTTTTGCCTGTTTCTGAGGGAAATAGATTATTACCTCAGTTTCCTGCATTTTCAATACCTACATGGTTTTAATATGCAAATTAATTACTAAATTGGCTCTTATTCTTCCTTATTTTATATTTTGCTTGTTTGTCAGAGCTTTAGTGCTGTTTTTCTTCCAAGAACTTTTAGTAATTCAGTTCTGGTTTTATAAGCTGGTCTTATAATGCAGTAAAAAATATTTTCCCAGATGCCACAGGTATTTGTATTTTTATACAAAACGGCTGTTGCATTTGTTTTGTGCCCTTGTCACACAGCCTCATATGATGCAGCCTTTGCTGTGAGGAATGGAGGGCAGTGGGGACTGCCCTCTCTCCTCCTTGCTGAGACTCTTCATGGTCAGAACTCAGACTGACTGTCACTGGTAGAGGTGAGGTGCTCCAAAAATAAGCAGTCGGCTACTTGTGAATACTACTGGAAAGGGTGGGGGGTGAGATCAATTCACACTTAAATGAGTGACCGAGTTGGCTGGAGGGAGGGGGCTGAAGCAGCTGCTTTTGTCTGAGACAGGGAGCCCTGGCTAGGCACCGGTGGCATTTGTGAACTAGGTCTGAGAATCTCCATATGGTTATGTAGGTGCTGAGAGCACTGTATGGTTGTGTTATGCTCCACCTGACATTACACTGATGTGAGCTGCCACTTGCCCTGCAATGCTGTAGGGTGAATGTCTGTAGCCTCAGCTACCTCATAACCCCAGTGAGATTACCACTGGTAAGGGTTAAGAGTCATCCCAACCCTTAAACCTACTTTTGGGGATGTCCCAAACTAGGCATTCAGGCTGTGACAGACTATGTTTCAAAAAGGGGGTAATGTGCTCTCAGAGCTGAACATAAAAGTCATTAAAAAGTTGAGCTCAAACCTTTCAGAGATTGCTGGTAGTTTGAATCTGACTAGCATCACCCTGAGGACTTGTCTGAGCATATTCTATTAAGTTCCTTATGCAATATGCAGTAGACTTACACAATTCTCTCCTGGCAATTTTTTTCTAATTAAAGTTTTGAAAGATACTGTAGGGGTGTTTTCAGGATTTTCTTTAGAAAGCTTGTACTGATGTGTCTGATGTAAGTCTCTACTAAATTAGTGGTGTTTATCTCTAAAGAAAAAGACAAACAAAAAAGTGGAGGAAAGAGAGTCAGACAGTGGCTGAAATATGCATAGTAGGATGGTAAATCAGTCCATGTTTTACTTATCATTCTTAGTATTTCATTCAGGTTTGGTATTCACAGAATGTACTTTCCCTGTATTTTGATCTTCCTTCTGGTTAATCTGTTAGCACAATCCTAGTCTTCATTAGACATGATCTTATGTCAATATTTAATTTAATAGAAAAGACCAATGCTATTGCCCAGTGATTTTGAAATGAGCCAAAAGAAGTCTGCAGGAAAACTTAAAGAGTGGAAGCAGCAGTCCTGGAAACAGGGTCCTTATGCCTTCCTCTGGCAACAGATAAATTATTCCAGGTAGTGAATACATGGTCTGGCAAACAGGCTTGTTCCTGGATTTCTTCTGAAATGTCAAAAGGCTTTGCTGATCTTCTGAACTCCTGCTACACTCTAAAGCTCTATCTCTTTCTCATCTCTATAGGTTGCTTCTTTTGTTGCACAGTCAGCATGCTTATTCAGTGGTGTATTAGAGACCAGAGAAAGGCCATAAAGATGATCAAAGGGCTGGAGCACTTTTCCTAAGAAGACAGGCTGAGAGCTGCGCTTGTTCAGCCTGGAGAGAGAAAGCTATGGGAAGACCTTTGATCAGTCTTCCAGTGTCTAAAGGGCACTTACAAGAAATATGGAGAGGGACTTTTTACAAGGGCCGTGTAGTGATGGGACAAGGGGGAATGGCTTTAAGCTGAAAGAGGGTAGATTTAGATTAGAAATTAAGAAGAAATTCTTCACAGTGAGGGTGTTGAGGCACTGGCACAGGTTGCCCAGAGAAGCTGAGGCTGCCCCATCCCTGGCAGTTCTCAAGGCCAGGTTGGACGGGGCTTTAAGCAACCTGATCTAGTGGAAGGTGTTCCTGCAATGGCAGGGTGCTTGGAACTAGTTGAGCTTTAAGGTCCTTTCCAACCCAAACCATTCTATGATTCTATGATTAATGTGTGTGTGTATGGAGAGAGACGGAGAAAATGTACAGCTGCTTTTTTTCTTCCAGGTGTCTGCTCTTGCTTAGTCTTCCATCAGCCACTGTTTTCCAGTCTTTGTTCAGCCTCCAAGAGCACTGTCTGCCCTGAAACTGTAACCTAATAACTCCATATTCACTCCTAATTTCTTCCTTCCTTAAGTTAGTCTACAATTGGACAAGAAAATAAGGAGATAGATTCTCTGTAGCTTTGAACTTCTGCAGCTACTATTGGACATTTTGATGTTTAGGTTCTCAGCATCCCAGAAAATCCTATTTCAGGTGTTTAAAGTAATCTTTTGTTGCTTTGTTGCTGAGCTACTTCAAGCTGTGCAGATAAAGCAGGTGCATATTTTTCCGTTGCACTAGGAATTAGTAGATTTAAATACAAATCATTCACACAGCCGAGGAAGTAAAATTCAAATGCTTTATATTTGCTACAGTAAGTACGTATGTGAGCTTTGAAAATTTGTAAATAGATAAGTAATATCTGTCAGGAGAACAACCTCTACTATACCTTACTGTTCCATGAAACACATCAAACAGTTTCTTGCATAGCATTGGGGCTTTAATGCTGATAAATACTCTGGTTTATTGGATACTGACTGTTGATTTAATCATTGTGTTGGTGACCTGCTTCCTGCAGCTTTGGTCTGCCCATACCGTTTCTCCTGGAACCAAGAAGCACAGGCAGCACATTGCTTTCTAATCATCCTTGCTGCGATGTCTGTGCCAGACTACCTGAACATCACAAACTGCCACGCAGCTATTAATCTGGCAGTGGCATAGCCACTAAGTAAATCATGTTATCTCCATTTTACAGATGAGGCAGGCAAGGGAGACAAAGGTGGGTTAAATGACATGTTGAAGGCCACAGAGGAAGTTTTTAGTTCAGCCAACTGTTTCTTTGTCTCCAGCCAAAAACATTCATAAGGAGACTGTCTGTGCTGGCTCTATACACCTGCTACAGGTAAATCGGAAAGCTGGGGCTAGGCATGGGGAATATCATACTGGCTAGCAAGAGTACAATTTAGTTTCTAAACACTTAGCCTGTTGTTTTATAGTTGAAAGGGGCTTAAAGTACCAAAATAACTGACATATTTTAATCATTCAGAACAACTCTTACTTGGCACTTTCCTAGAGCGAGGGTTGGGTGCATCTCACCAGTGGTTACCCACACCCTACTTCCCAGCTTCCGGTACCAACATGGGGTGAAACAACAAAGATTACATTTCTGTCCCTCCTTTTCTAAATTGGTTTTCTTAGGGCCTAGAAACAGCAGGAGTAAAAACAGAGAGTGTGACTTCAAGGTAGGAGGTTCAGCCTTATGGCATGAGGAATATTCTACGTTATTTGTCAGTGAGATTTCACTTGGGTTGTTTGAACATTTTCTCCACCTCTGTGTTTCTTTATTATGAGTATTTTTAAATATACTTTGATCATGCTGCTGGAGTGTTGTTTATCTCACAGAGTATAGCCTTTTGTCTCACAGAAGTGGATTCACTCCCTCCCTGCCCTGACATATGCTGCCGAACATGGCTGTGTTCTCGCTGTGCAGCGGATCTATTCATGGTTTTATGAGTGGAAAGGGCTGTTTGCCGCGTGGAGCCCAGCAGGGCTAATAGTATATTTTTTTTTCCCTAAGCTATTATCCCATTGGATTGCCACCTGCCTTTTTATTATTTTGCAGGCTATTTACATGGTCAGTTGATAAGTGATAGGTAAGCTTGCTACTAATTGAGTTCCTTTTTTAGGAGTGAAATTTGGAATGGACAGACCACATATAATTGTCCAGGAGTATGTAGGCTCTGACTCAACTAAGTTATCAAACTTAACTGAAGACTCCACCTACTGGGTAACTTTATACCTAATATTCATTCACCTTCAGGAAGAACCTCTGTGTTTTATGGCAGAAAGTTTAGGGAAGATGGTACAGCCTAGACTAGGGAAGGTACAGTTGGCTGCTGCTACAGCTGAAGTTGTTTATTCACTCAGCTACTCCTCTGTGTCAAAGCACTTATTTTCCAGGAGCAGGCAGCTGTAATTTTCAGTCTTGACATTTACAACTGAAACATCTTTATACATTTTTTAGAAGTTCTCAATCAGCTTAGATTGGTTCCCACTGCTTCCACAGAAAAATTGGAGAAGGGGAGATACTGGTGATCAGCTTCCAAAAAAAGGTCATTAAGTTAGCCACTATTCAGCCACCAACATTAGAGACGAACTTTACGAGCTTCTGCCAAAGACCTATCTAGCCCCAGTCCACTGCCGAGTAGGAAGTTTGCTTCTTTAGAGGATGGTCAACAGTGCTTGAGTGGTTAATACTGTATTTTTTCCTAGTACAATTACTCACCTGAGAGCTGGAAAGTGCCACTATTTAGTGACTTGGTTTTGTTTATACTGCATTTTCAGGATGTCTGCGCAGAACACAGGCTGTCCTAATCCCTGTGTTCAAAGCTGAAACTTGAAAACATCTAGGATTACTCCCATTTCTCTCTCACAGACCTTTCTTCAATGAGGGTAATAACACAGAAAATTTCCTCAGAGTATATGGTGAACATTGTGAATGTAGGACTTCTGCTATAGGATTCTGATCAATGCTTGTTTGGCCCAAGTTCTATCTGCTGACGAATCCAAGATTAATCTGTTTGCTCAATTAGCCCTTCGTATAAAGCTGGTGGCTAGTGAACAAATAGAAGAAATGTGACCTAATAATTGAAGGAGATCATGGGAAGAAAGGAAGAAAAAGGGTAAAAGAAAAAAGAAAAAGGGGAAAAATAGAAATAAAAAGAGAAAGTATAAAGAAAAAAAAAAGGAAAAAGCTTGCGATTGGGCATATTTAATTTAATTTATTTCATTTATTTAATTTAATTTTATTTCATTTCATTTCCTTTTTCCCATCAGAAATGTCTCTGACAATATAACTATCAAATTAAAGAAGAGAGGAAAGAATCTCAACACCTTCTTTACTTTGAAAGTTGTTACCATATGTCTAAGCAGCATATCATTTCTAGATACTATATTCATTGTACTGACATCAGTAACATTTTTAATCTAATTAACACAAAATAGATATGACAGGAAAATGAGAAAAAGAATATTGAGTTGCCATGTACAAGCTCCTTTGTAAATGGAGACATATTCTTTCCAGCTTATCCCATGTGCAACTGCCTTGGCCAACATCACAGAAGAGAACTGATTCTGTACACATCAGCAGGGGCTTTGCCATGAGCTGTAATGGTAGAAGATTTCCTTTCCCAGTCCCAGATTTTCTGCTCCTCCAGTTATATCTTATTTGTGTCACTATTCTCAGTTCTCAATCCCTAATTCTCAATTTTCTGGTCTCCAGTCCTTGGAAATAAAATTAATTTTGCACTACCTGTTAACACCATACACACTCTTGCCTCTTGACTCCTCTTTCCGGCCCCAGTGTATCAAACCACTGCAAAAGCTTGTTCTTCTCAGTTTTAAATCTCTTCTTGTTTAGCCTTTTCTGTCACTGAAAATTGTGCACCAGTTCTGACAATGCTTCTCTTTTTATGCCTTGATCAGTGGTGATGTAATTAACAACAGTGACAGGTACATGTCTGTGATTACTCACATTCACCCTTGCAGTGAATTGAGTAACCTACAATGCAGTTTTTCAGACTCTCTGAAGATTCAGAAATGCTTCATGCAAATGATATTTCACAGATTTTTCTTGCAATCTAACCACTTGGTTAGAAAAACAAATGAACAAAAATGGTGCTAAAATCCATTGCAACCATTAGGAATTAAAAAATAAATGGGGGGGAGGTGGATAAAGTGGAAGTTTTAGCCATCAGATCAGGTTCTTGCTGGTAATGAACATTTTGTGAAAGACTGATTTATGACCTATAATTGTGAATGAAATAAAGATAGACCATAACTACATAATGACCAAATACAATATCTCCAACAGCAAGGGAAAACAATTAGGTGTTGTACTACTATGAGTTGAAAAAAAAAGTAAGTAGCTCCAATTAGTTGTTGCAATAAACAGGCCAGACAGTATTCTGTCCTTACAATGGTACTTTCAACCTTAGCATCCTTTCCTTTTTATTTTGAGAGAAGCAATGCAAAACACTTGCTTTCAGGATTTTGAAGAGAGCTATTATTCATCTATCCTAAAAAAAGGCACCAGAACTTTGCACAATGAGGGCCTGCTCACTTGCAGAGAAGTTCTAGTCCTGCTGAACTAGGAAACTTACCACTGATTTGTATAAAAAAATAGCTATTGTTTTAGTCCTCAAATGTCCCTACCAAAACCCAAATAGCACTGAAAGGCACTGGCACTGGAGAGGTAATCCTCTTACTAATATTCAAACAAACGACTGAGCCTTTTGGGATTCCTGCATGCATAGTTCTTCTGCATTTTGTCTTGGGACTTTATTGTGAGTCTCACCCTGTTTTGGTGTGTTGCAGAGGTTGAAAGTTCTGTTGCTGTCAACAGAAAGCCCTGTCCACTGTCACCTGGGACTAAGGTATGGCTGAGAATTATGTAAGAGCTCATCTTGTGTGCAAATAGATATTCAAGGAGACCTCAAACCACGGTAAAATATTTTGTCACCTGGGCCTTGCTTCTTTGGCTCAGATTTCTACCCCACCTGCCTTGTGCCTTGCTGTCTCCCATTCCCCTTCAGGTCTTCTGTGTGATAATGGCTAAGGGTATAGAGCAAATTCATCTTCTTTGAGGTCTTGTGGCCTTGATGTTGACACTGCAAACTTGTTTCTCTTCAGATGGAGTTACTCTAAGTCTGCATCATTCTCATGCTGAGTGAAAGAAGGAAAATTCAAATTGATTGTCAATTTTTTTCTTGTATTTTTAAGAACAATTGTATTATTACTCTTTGCCCCTTGAAATCCAGCTGCTTTTACAGTACAATGGTAGGTCTAAGATTCAATTTCACCTTGCTTGCGTTAATAACTGAGCAATTCTCAGGGTAGTTTTGCAACAGAGAGCTGGTGCATATTGCTGCAGAACTTCTGTTCTTGAAAAAGAAGACTTTGACTGTGCCAGACCACAAAGATGCAAGAGATAGGTAGCATTTCCATTGGTAGTCTCCAGAGAAAGACCACATTGTCAGAAGTCAGCAGTGATTATCTTTGGCACTGGTATAAGTAAGTTGTCTGTCAGTGAAATTCAGCAAAGGTTTTCATCAGTCCTCATCTTCCAGCTAGAAAAAAAGGGTGATGAGTATTTGTTAGATTTCTCTTTTGAAGATTCTTAGAAAGCTATAATTCAAGGAACTTTCTTCAGTTAATGAAATATTTTGAAATGGAATTCCCCAGCTCTTCAGGCTAGCTTATAAGCTTTGAAACAAGCCATTATACAAGTTCTTAGAAAAACCTAGAACAAATAAAGGTTTGATTCTCTAATATTTACCTCCCAGGTAAATCACAATAGGTAACACATGCATGGTGAATGCATAAAAGCAAGGACAGCATTTTGGTCATTGTGTACATTTGTAACCATAGGCCACTGGTAGTCTGTCTTTTTTTGATTGAGTATTTTGAGGAAGAATTTGAAGGAGATTATGGGGGTTGTTTTGTGGGCACTCATGCAGTGGTCAGCCTAATCATAAGGATCAGAAAAAGCACATAAGAATAATTCTTTGAAAAAATTTACATTCAGGGTAATGGCCTGTTAAAGCAGACAGGTTTCTTCTGCTTGCTAACACATAGAAATCAGTGGATATTATAGAGGGGCCTGTAGACTTCCTGTAGGCAAGCACTAGGTCAAGGTAAGAGACAGGCTGAGGGCAGAAGAGAGTTTGGTTCAGAAGTGCCCTAAACAAGGGGAGCCTGGAGTGGTGATGGCTGATAAGAGCAGGGAAAGAACAGTCGTGAGTGAAGGGACATCAAAACTGGGGACTAAGGATGAGTTTGCTGTATATTTGGCTAATGAACAGTTGGTATTACTGGAATACATTTTCTAGAAAGTATAAGCAGGAGGAAGAAGACCTTTTCAAGTTGTTCTCATGCAAATAGTTGTTCACAAATGGGTTATGGGCAGTCACACAACAGTATCACACTTGCAAAATGGGCTGCATATAAGATACATTTTTGGCTCCGATGGAGTTCAGATCTGAAACGAGGAGCTTGGTTGCCTTCTTCTTGTTAGAGAAACTTCTGGGGCTTGATCACTGGATTTTCACCACTCCTTCCCTTTCATTTCGCTGAGGTGTGAACATGAGTGGCCAAGTGTACATACTAACTGCCAGCAAGTCTTTGTTTGGATGGGGAAAGAGAGGATGATCTCTGAGCATTGGCCGGTTAAAGGTCCCTTAAAATGTTTTATTTAATAAATTCATAGTCAACTCATTCAGAAATACACAGCAAACAGATAAAGCAATACAAATGTTGCTCACATAGATTTTAGCAGGTATCCTTTAGCAGGTATTCTTTTATTCTTTTAGTCTGAGTGCAGCATACTGAGTCCGAGTCTTGCACTCCTCTTATAGAAGAAATGACTGTACTGTGTCACCCTGTTCATATCCTTTGGCCTGCAATATCTGTTGCCCACACAAACACTTGAAAAGCATTATAGGTGTGTAATGCCATGTAGTTAGACAAAAGCAGGTGATTAAGGATACCTATGACATGTTAGGTGTCTCTTTTGGTCACCAGTATTTATCACCCAGCGTTTGTCTAACATTGCTATAATTGAAACTTCCAAGAATATTTTGAAAGACAGAGGTGTCTATTTTGCAATTACAGAATAAAAAGAGCCTCGCTTCCCAGGATTTAGAAGTACTTCTTACTGGTCTCCTCTCTTCTTGGCATCAGTGTGTAAATTGCAAACTCTTTCATTCGGACTGCAAACTTTCTGGAAGGACATTTTGTTCTGAGTTTGTTCACATGATGTCCAGAACAACAGTGTGTTCAGCTGGTATTGAAGCTCCTTGGTACTGTGATGCTGTCCTTTAAAAACAGCACTGTTCATTTCTTATACTAAAGTGAATAAAGGCACACTTGTGTACATTTGGAAAAATAAGTCATGCTCTGCATGATGTGAGCACTGGAGACATCTCTTAATCCTTAGCTCTGTGTGCTTGTCATTTTCTAATCCTTTCTTCAAACAGTATGTTAGTTTAATATGAACTTGTTGCTGGGCCCAGCACATTTATTTTTTTTTTTCCAAGAAAAAAGTATGTTGTGCTTACTGTTGTTGTTTTTTGCTTTGTGGTTTTGGTTTTGTTATATATATATATACATATAGATACAGATATATGGCAAAGAAAACTGTGAAGAGCAAAAGGGCGCACTTCACTGTACTAAATCAGTCTCCTTCTTTGCCACCAGCATGATGGTTTCAGCTATGCTGAAGCACTTGCAAGCCATGAGAAAAAGAAAAACAAAATCTCACCAGTGACAGCTATACAGGGATGATTTTTCAGTCGTTGGAGAGACTGTCATAACTCACAGTCTTGAGAGTGTCTGTTTCTTACTGTCACTGGTGAGATAAGCTATATTTATTTTACATCAAAGCTGCTAATTTTATATTTGCATTTAGCAGTACAGTTGCACATTAAATACACTGCCACCCTGGTTTGCAGAGGGTGAAGTGATGTAATTACATTAGTGGGGAAAAAGGGCTTACTTAAATTTTCAGAGTAACATTGACATTTTAGGAGCATTGGACAGGTAGGGATTTATATGATGTGAATTTATGTATTATCAGCAATGCTACATTAAAAGAATGTGCATGAGTGCATTGAGGTCAGACTTCTAATTCTGCAAATTACTTTAGAGTATCCTTGGATAGCTCAGTACTAATTATAAAACAAAATCAACACCAGTCTGCTATAACTGGTATCGAAGAAAGGAATTTTTGTTATCAGCAATGGAGTTGAAATATATATTCGTGACTGTAAGCAATGTTGAGGTACAATTAGAATGAGAATATCCCGGTTGATTATCTGTTTGTTTAAATGAGCAAAAATGCATCAAGTTCCTTTCAGGTGGTGAACTACATAACAAACTACCGATCAGGATTAAGCATCGTTTCTTATTTTCTTTAAAAGGCTAGTGAAGTAATTGAAAAACACTGGATAGAGTCTGTTGTACTAAGACAGCATAAATCTAAAGTAAGGGAGACAAACATACAATGGTTACACTTCTTCACTATCCATGTGTCCTATGTCTGAACTATTTATTAACTGAAATGTGAATGGGCAATGAAGGGCCAATTTATATGTTACACCAAGAGATGTATTATAACTGCCTGAAGCATTGATTTCCTTCCTTTGCCTATTCTTGGTTGGGATATACACACATAGAACAGCAATAATGTGGGGTTTCCTTATCAGATCTTGGATATTTCCCCAGACTGTCTGCAGCCATTAACCTTGCATATTATCTGACTTTAGTGATTAGTACAAGGCACAAAAAAACCGTATTGATGGCCATACTTAGGTTAGAATGGTGAGCTGAATTATTGGAGGTTAGATTTTGCTGACTTTGTGATACAAATGATAGTATTATGCTAGACCTGTGAAATTGCTAATTTGTCATTTCTTTCATGGTGTAGTCAATGATGTGGTACTAATGAATGAGGCACATAATTGTGTGATACCGAACTGTAGCTTCTTGCTGATGCCTTCGGTGCCGGTATTAAGAGGAAGCAAATGTCAAGACTCTCTTTGTTCACTAGTTCCTCAAGGATTTCTGCACCCTGGTGCTAGAGGATCAGAAACTGTGCTTGTAATTAAAACTAAGACTATTGCAGTTCAGTTTACAAGCCCAAGTTTGTTCTGTTTCGCTTACTGCTTTTGACAGGACTCTGTCACTTCCCTGCTCTTGTGGCTCTGCTGTGAGATATGTGTGCGGCATCTGCAGCAAACTTCACTAGATAAAGTCTTCTAGGGTCTTACAGTTGCTGCTGTTCTGAGATCCCCTCATGAAGTTTTTTCTTAGATACTATCCAACAAAGTGGGCCTCCAAAAGGATTTGGAAGATAAACTGGAGTGGGTGAACTGGGGGGTCAGTGTTTGAAACATTTCTTTTAGTCTAACTGTTCTATTTTTGCTTAAGCGTTTGTGCAAGGAGATCTGGCTGGACTAGAATAATGCATTGCAGTGGTCAATCATAATGTTTCTTATCCTTAAAATTAATTTGGGGTTTCTTTTTAAAAAAAAAACAACAAAATCCTTTCTTTTTTTTTTTTTTTTTTTAATTTAGAAGAATGAGAATCAGGTTAGGAAGGTAAAAAAGAAACTAAAAAGTGGATTAAGTCTTTGTTTTTAATTGATAAAACAGATTTTATGATTGTTCGTAAGTATAATTTCAGCTTGCCTTATTAAATATTTTTTAGTGCTTCTCTCAGAAGGCATTGGAGAAATAGACATACAGATATCTATCAATGTTCCACCCGTCATCTAGAAGCAGCAGGGCCAGACCTTCAGTTTACTTGTGCAGTGGTGGACTTCTATAGTAGCCTGAAGTGGGTCAAGTTCTCCTGCAGTGAGGACAGCGCGAGGCATTGCTGCCCTCATGAGCACTATGGCAGTCCTGTGCTACCTGTCATTGTACCTAAAGCTCTAGATTTGGAAAATTAGGTAAATATTAGAAAATCTCAGCCTACATTGAAATGAGACGGAAAGATGAATACAGAATAAGAAGCTGTATTTATTATAAGGAGAATGAAAAATCCTTATAGTTGGTCGAGAAGTCTGGAAAATAAATACCAAGAGGATTTTGAAGTCTTGGAAATCAAAAGGTGTGTGCACTAGAGAAAGTTTACACTATTACAAAAATGAAAAAAACCAGTTTCATTTTAACTGGGTGCTTGCTGTAGGTTGTGTTGATGAATTTTACAGATTTGGAATCTCAGAGTCTGATTTACTGCTGTATGGTTTAATCTGATGTTAATGTGGTACCACTGAACTCAAAATAAAGGACCTCCGCACAAGTCCCTGAAAATCCTTCCCTAACTGTCCTGAGCAGTTTAGTCTTGACAAAATCACTTTGGAAATCACGGTTTTAGCCTTACTATATGTAAAATGGGAATAGCAACATCTGTTTACATTTGAAAGTGTTTTTAGATTTTATATAAGAATGAGTTGGTGTCTGGCTCTTAGTGAATGGTGCATGTGGTGCAGAGCAGAGGTGTTCTGTTCCCCCATCAAATTTAAAGTGGCAGAGATACATACTACCCAAATGAAAGAGACGAAGTCCAAATTAATCTCATATGCTCAGATTTAACTAAAAATCACTTCAATCTTTTTAGGCTCACAATTCTGTTTTCTGGTTCTTTACTAGGAGCAGCTACCGAGCTGTAACGAACTTCCACTTGCCAAAGCTGTTATATTTCTTAAAATGACATCAGTATAAATAGTCTTCTTTTGTAACAAAATGTGTATTTATTGCATGAGTTTTCAAGCCAGTAGTCATGCTATTCTAAAACGTATTATTAGCATGTCTCTGAGTCTAGAGTGATGTCCTCCTCCTGCTGGTGAAGAACTCCAGCTCTGATAGTGACACACTTGCAAATTGCTGTTCTGCTTGAAGCCTTTTAACGGAAGATAGGAAGGCGACTATTTTTCAGATCCAGGCTGTCTGAGTGTAAAAGCACTTTTGTGTTGGTTTTAGGAGAACAGTTTACTTGGGAGCTCGACCCTTCATGAATTAGCAGAGAAATTCTCCCATCAGAATAATTCAGAAGCATGTCAGTTGTTTGGTTTTTTTTTTCCCCCAGATCTTCACTCATTGCACATATATTTGTGAAATGTGGGGTGCACCAGCTTTTCTGTTAGATGCAGCATTTCAACAGAATTAACCAGCAAATACAGTAAAAAAAGGAATGATAGGGTCCCACTGCTGCAGAGCAAGTGGCTTTCTAAAGCATAGGGATAGTAGTATTTGGAGCAAGACAGCAGTGAGCACATGCAATTTCTGCACTGTGTGGGACTTCTACAGAACTATTGCCCATGGGCTTAGGCAGTGCAATTTAACAAATGGATCAATGAACCAGTTTCTATTTCTAGTTCTGTTCCCAAATGAAGCTGTGATATTCTTCTTAACTTTAGAATTTAAGCTTTATGGATGGTCTTTTACAATGTGTTTGCACAAAGCCAAGAATAAAAAGGATTGAAATCAAGCAGAAACACTTATTTTCTTCTGTTAATGTTGTTGTAGCTGCTTAAGGAAGCAGATAAATTCTGTAGACAGAGACAGTATCTCCTAGTTGGAACAGCCAATATAGCTTCAAAATGTAGGCAAGCTCTTGGGCATACGATCCTATCTTTAGATCTGGAGTAGGAGATGCACACCTTAACCCTAAACAAAAACTGTATCTTACAAGAACTCATGTTTTCTGGTACCCAGGGACACTATGAACAATATTTTACAGTTGCCTTTTGAAGATATTTTTGCAGGTCTCCACTGAAGAGCAGGATTAGAGATCAGAGAGTGATTGGTGAATACCTGGGTCTTTAATTGGTTTGTATGGATGTGTGAGCTCACTCTAGGTCGTAGCATTTGTTAAGTTTTGCCTACTCAGTTTCTGTGAGAGCTCTGTCCAAAGTATTCTGTGTGCTGAGAGTTACTGGAATCCAAGGATTTTGATTGTTTTGTTTAGCTGTTCTGATGTTGCAAGCAGAAGAGTTGGCAGGCTTCCTGCTTATTGGTCAGGCAAGACATAGATCCATACAGTATTTTTTGGACTATAGAAACATTCATCTGTTTGTAGTGTAAGAAAACGAGAAGGTTACTTAAAGAATAGGAACATTTGTGTTAGGAATATGTCTTTGAAGATAGGGTTAAGGTTAGGATTTCAGAACAGTTTACAATTTCTTAATGACCTTCTCCATGGTTTTCAAAGATTGGTGGTATATGCTGTTGAGGTGTGCGTGATCAGTGAGTTGTCTGAGGTTTTTTTGTAAGGTGTTCTTATAGGATGACTGAGTACATTCTGTTGCTGTTGCTATGGATGTGTGAGTCTTAGGTGTACTTACTTTTTAATAAATTAAACAATATATTGCATCAAATAGAAATAAAGAAGTTATTTATGCTTCTAGTCCACCTCACAACAATTCCAGAAGAACTTTACTCCGTTTTGTTTCATTCAGGTTTGCTTTTGTTTGTTGTGTTGTTGTTTTTTGGTTTTTGGTTTTTTGTTTTTTTTTTTTTTGCTTGTTTTGGTTTTGGTTTTGTGTGTGTGTTTGTTTTTTTGTCTGTTTGAATTCTTGGTAATTAGCAGGTGTTTCTTGCTGTCTGTCTTGCTGTGCTGGATAGATATGGGTATTGCAGAGATTTAACCCAGTGATGAATGTCTTACCTGCACAACATCTGAAACAGGTCAGAAGGCTATCTGCTGAGTTCAGGGGTCCAATCACCCTTTTTGACTATTGGCAAGGCAGCAGCTGCTGATACGAGAAGTCCTGTGAGCTCTGCCCTGCCTTTCCATGGATCAAGAGGAGCAGGAGCTGGACTCTTTGAAGACCTCTAGTTACCCTTTCAAGATTAATTCCCATGCTGCTGGACCCCAGAAAGGCAAAGCTGAGTGTCATGCTATCATCATCAGGTGTAGTCTGGTAAACATCAAATCTGTGCGCTATTTCCCTTCCCTTGGACATACGCTGCAAAGGTTCGTCTCTAAAAATAGCTGAAAAGGTTTTCACCCCAAATCTGTTCATTCAGGCTCTACATACATTGCTGAAGGAGCTCACTAGTGTGATGATAGAGGATCAAAAGAAGCATGTCCTGTTGAGTGTTTATTTGAATCAAGAAAGGATATTTTTGACCTGAAATGCTGTGCATTACTTATTTAACAAACAAAACAACTTCCTTTGTCACTACAAATTATCTGTTTTGTCCACACTAAAATATAAAACATTTCTGTTGAAGGAAAATATGGCACCATAAATAATTAAAACTATTCCAATTGACTTTTTTGGTCAATTTTAATCTGAGTTTAAATCACAATGGTCAGCCAATTTATCTATTTTTTTAATTACTGATTATTTAGAGAGATTACTCTAAGCAATTACTAGTTAATATCCTTAATAGCCAGTTTTACATGTAGTCCACTGCTATGTTGCCACTGGCCCTGCTTGAGAAATATAATACACTGAATATCAGATCACATCCTGTATGTCCCCTGTATTAAAGAGAACAAAATGAAAGTAATATGAATTTCACTGATAAGAGCCACTTTTGCTGTGATTATAGTTCTATCAAAATGTACCAGTCTAATATTAAGCACAGATTTACATATCTCTGAAATAATACAATTATATATAAGAAACCTTGCTTTAGCGATTAAGACAATGAGATCTGTCCCATGGTATTATAGGGACAAGTCCACTTTTTTTGATCTGGACAGGGTTTTTTTTTTCTTCTTGATATTATTGAAGCTATATGAGGCAATGGCCTTTTTTTTTTTTTTTCCTATATTCTGGAAGGTTACAATTGTTCTGTCAGTGATACTTGGGTTACATATTAAATGACCTTGTGGAAGTTCCTGTTTTATTGTAATCAACCATTTAGCAACAACTAGATTGTATATTTGTGCTCACAGTTAGTTGTTTCACTGAGATTAAGGAACTATGCACCTTCTATATGTGCTATTATTTATTGAACCATGTTTGAAGAAATTCGTCTGCTGCTTTTCATTGATGGGAGTTTCTGGCTAACAGCTCTTTAAATAAGTGGAAAATGCTCAGTTATCACCCAATGTGAACAGGATCAATAATAGTTTAGTAGTGTCTGATAATTGCAGTGGCTGTTATACACAAGAGCTTGCATCTTCTTGAGTGACTCTTATCAATCTATTGTCCGCCATCATCTGATAATCAGACCGAAAATATAGTGGGGAATTATCCTTTTTTGAATCAAGCTTGTGAAAAACATTTGAAATAATGGTAAAAAAATTCTTATTGTTCCACTCAGCAGGGATAAAATTCAGTATCTGGGTGACTATGGTGAAAAAGGGACAAAAAAAAAGAAAAATAGTAATTCCAATGTGCATTTGCTAAGTAGAAAAATATGTATAGCACAGTAATATAACGGCAAAATATTTCTGCAATATTTGGAGAATGTCTTAAGATATTTGCAATTATATTCTGAAGGAGTCATGACCTTCTGTAGCTCTCGGGACTATGCTAGTAACTTGAAAGGGAACCAGAGGACAGATATGGCAAGAAAGATATGCTAGAGTGAAGCAAAATGCAGTCCTTGTTGCTTTGTTCTTGAGGGGAGCAGCGTTTCTAATTCATAGCACAAGCACCCTGACACTCTGACGGTGTGCAACTTGGTTCCCTCCTGCTTTTCAAAGTAGCGCTGCTCTTAGACACGCTGAGTTCACAAAAACACAAGTATTTATCCCCTCACCCTCTTTCCATGACAGTAGGAGTGGCTCTTTTAATGATACTCTTACCATCTTCCTACTTGTGATTCTCTCTCAATTTTCCTCTCCCCTTTTTAACTTATCTTTAACGTTGTTACTTTCACTAACATGTATAGCCTGGCCATCTTAGGTTTCACAGTCTTTCTCCTCTACTGACAAGAGACAGAATTGCCAGAAGTCTCTTTGGGCACAGGTTTCCATATTGTTAGGCTCAGTTACCTAAGAGATTCACTTGGATTTTTTTACATATATATTCTAGAAATGAAGAAATGTGGTGTGTTTGCCCTGGCTGAACACCAGGTGCTCACCAGAGCTGCTTTGTCACTCCGCTCCTCAGCTGGACAGAGGGTAGAAAATACAATGAAAGGCTTATGGTTTGAGATAACGATAGGGAGGTATCACTAACCAGTTACTGTCATAGGCAAAACTACTTGGCTTGGTCTCCTTCGGGCATTCCCCTGCTCCACCATGGACCTACATGGGCTGCAGGGGCACAGTCTGCCTCACCATGGTCTGCACCATGAGCTGCAGAGGACTCTCCCACACCTGGAGCACCTCCTCTCCTCCTTCACTGATCTTGGTGTCTGCAGGACTTTTCATATATTCTCACTTCTTTCTCCTGCTGAAAATGCTTCTCTGCAGTAAGTTTTTCTCCTTTTTAAACATGTTATCCCGGAGGCACTACCACTGTCACTGATGGGCTCGCCCTTGGCCAGCAGTGGGTCCGTCTTGGAGCTGGCTGGAGTAGACTTCATTAGGCATAGAGGAAGCTTCTTGCAGGTTCTCGCAGAAGTCACTCCAGTATTCCCCCTGCTACAAAAACCTTGCCATGCAAACCCAATGCAAGAAAATCATTTTTTTTTTTAAGCAGTTAATGGTATGTGCAGCTGTAGACCAGTGTTTCTACTAGCATAGTCTTTTATGAAAAGAAGTTGACAGTTTGTGTGTAGTCTACCAATAGCAACATATGTTGTCTGAGATAAGTTTCTGTCTTTAGTGTCTATTTTATCAGGACACCTGTTTCGCAGACACATATATTGAGGGAAAAAAGAAACACAGCCTTGCACTCTTTTCCCTTTTAATTAACGAATTAATTAACTGCTTTTAATTGCTGAATCACAGAATAATTCAGGTTGGAAGAGACCTACTCAACGCAGTTCAGCTACTTCAGACTTAATCAGGGACTGGTACAGAGAAGACAAGTTTTTAGTTATCTACAACATTCTCCATAACCTTTCTGGATCCCTGTTCCAGTTTTTTATCACTCTCATAATAATAATAAAAAAACCCTTCCTAATTCACAGGAATTCAGAAAGTCCCATATTCCAACTTGTGTCTGCACCCGCTTGATTTACACCCTTCACCTTCCCACCCTTCACCCTTCATGTCTACACCTTCCCATTAGATGTAGATAGAAATAAGGCCTCTTATCGATTTAGAAATAGGGCCTTCTCTTATCTTATTTAGACCAGTAACGACTGGTGTCCCTCGGGGATCGGTGTTGGGACCGGTTTTGTTTAACATCTTTGTTGCTGACATGGACAGTGGGATTGAGTGCACCCTCAGCAAGTTTGCCGATGACACCAAACTGTGTGGTCCGGTTGGTACGCTGGAGGGAAGGGATGCCATCCAGAGGGACCTTGACACGCTTGTAAGGTGGGCTGATGCCAACCTCATGAAGTTTAACCATGACAAATGCAAGGTCCTACACTTGGGTCGGAGCAATCCCAGGCACAGCTACAGGTTGGGCAGAGAAGAGATTCAGAGCGGCCCTGTGGAGAAGGACTTGGGGGTGTTGGTCAATGAGAAAATGAACATGAGCCGGCTACAGTGTGCGCTCGCAGCCCAGAAAGCCAACCATATCCTGGGCTGCATCAAAAGGAGCGTGACCAGCAGCTTGAGGGAGGTGATCCTGCTCCTCTACTCTGCTCTCGTGAGACCTCACTTGGAGTATTGTGTGCAGTTCTGGTGTCCTCAACATAAAAAGGACATGGAACTGCTGGAACAAGTCCAGAGGAGGGCCACGAGGATGATCAGGGGACTGGAGCACCTCCTGTATGAAGACAGGCTGAGAAAGTTGGGGCTGTTCAGCTTCAGAAGAGAAGGCTACGTGGAGACCTCATAGCAGCCTTCCAGTACCTGAAGGGGGCCTATAGGGATGCTGGGGAGGGACTCTTCATCAGGGACTGTAGTGACAGGACAAGGGGTAACGGGTTAAAACTTAAACAGGGGAAGTTTAGATTGGATATAAGGAGGAAATTCTTTCCTGTTAGGGTGGTGAGGCACAGGAATCGGTTGCCCACGGAGGTTGTGAATGCTCCATCCTTGGCAGTATTCAAGGTCAGGTTGGACGAAGCCTTGGGTGACACGGTTTAGTGTGAGGTGTCCCTGCCCATGGCAGGGGGGTTGGAACTAGATGATCTTAAGGTCCTTTCCAACCCTAACTATTCTATGATTTTATGATTCTATCTTTGTCATCTTAAAGTTGAGCAAACCTTCTTCTTTAGCCTTTCCTTGTACATCATGTTCTCCAACCCCCGACCATCTTGGTGTCTTTGTGCTGGAATTGCTCCAGCTATGTCAATGTCATTCTTCTACTGGAGAGCCCAAAACTGGGCACAGTGCTCCAGATGTAGACTCACCAGTGCTGAGTAGAAGGGATGGATCACCTCAATTGACCCATGGGTTGTGCTTTTGCTCTCATAACCCAGTATTTAGTTGTTCTTCACTGCAAAGACTAATATCGCATGTTCAAAATGACCATGCTATGATGCGAGGCCACATATTGTGTTTAATTATGTCAATTTTTTTGTGCCAAAGTTGTGTTTCTGAGAACTTCTCAAAAATGTTTTATCAAGGCATACCTCAAACTACTGTATTCAGAGTATCTCAGTTTAGATCTTATTGAATAGTTTCTGCAATAGTCTTAAGTAATATATAAGCCAAAGTCTTCAGTTACCTGGTTATACTGTCTTTAATAAACTCTTTTGTCTGCTTTTAAATAAAAACCTGATTTCTGTCATATGGCAGAATGTGAAGAGTTTAGCTAAATGCAGTATTTCTGTTCCTTGGCGTGCATATGCCCTCTCTTCCTTTACATTTATTTCAAAGGCAGTTTCAGACTTGAGTGAGGTCTGCTGTGTAGTATACATCTCCTGGACTATTCAGAATGGAATGAAACTACAACAGCCCTAATTCCCAGAGGAAGCACTTCAGACTGTGCAAATAGGAAACTTAACTGGTAGGTGCTTCTGTAGTCCTGAAGTCCTTTGCTAGATGATCAGAGCACAATCAAATTGCTCTGTTGAAACAAAGCAAAATTTTCTGGTAGCCAAATTAGTCACAGTTTGAAATATTAATCTCTATTATGCACCTGTAGGACTTCCTCTCTGTAGCGATATTGGCTTTTTCTCCATATGTCCCTCAGGAAAGATTTACAAATACTAAAAAAAGTCTTTGAGATTCAAAAAAATGTCCTTATTTTACATGAGGACAAGCCCTACAGCCACAACCCTTTTTCTAGGTGGCAACAATTCTGTTTCAAACCCAGGAAAGGAATACCACCAAAGATATTGGGGAGTCAGTTTCACGTTCCTGTTCTGCTGTAGTTATTCCCTTATATGCCATGCTTCTTTATCCGTTTATGTATAATACTGCAGGCTGCTTGTCCTGTGCGAGAGATGATGCCCTTCTCCTGCCTGCTTCTAGGCATAGGACTTGAAAAGCAATATGATCTCGTTAAAGGCAGTGACCTAACTACGAGGCCATGGTTTCTGTCATCTTCCAAAACAAACACCTTGGACCTGAAAGATTATCCTGATACAATTTCCCACTACATTGTCATTATTCTTGCAGAAAAACAAGCTAGCTGCTAACAACCATGAAACTTTCATACTTGCACACAAGTCTATGTGTTTTGTTCAACCCTTAAAAATCAAAATGCCATGGAAGAGTATCCTTATCTGATCTCAGATAACCCCCATAATGTTGTAAACTTGGTAATGAAAGAATATTAATAATGAATGAATATGTGACACTTTTATGAGAATCTTCGTTAGTTCTCTCCATACAATAAAGAAGGAAAGACAACTAGGCTCTAATTTAGCTTCCTCAGGTAAGTGCCTAAAGTTAAGGCAGAGTGACTTTGAATTCCAGCTTCTTACTGAAATAAAGACAAATTCAGCTGACTGGGAAATGAAAAAGTATTTGGTTGAGGAAAGTGGGATTTAATTTCCTGTCTCTGTTACGCAGTGTAGTTTGTGCTTCCTTTAAAGAGATTTAAAGTTGCCACTCTTTATGTTAAGATTTAATGGTATTTTACAAATGGTTAATAAAAGTAATAGGCTTAAGGCAGTAGTGCTTGACACAGATGAATTCCAAAGTGGGAAGCTTTTTAGGTGGAAGTTCAAGTGATGGGAATTCAAAGCAGTCAATTATTAAGTCGCCTTCTAATCTTTAGCTTTCTCTAAACCATCTCTAAAGAGAAACCAAGTGAGATGCTTGTCTACAGCACTCAAGCTCCTATTACATTATATAAAAGCAGTGTCAACGTCTCCTGTTTGGCTGAGAAATGTTGCAAACCAATGAGTGTGGGTCTCTATTCAAGTAGATAACTTGGCTTCAGGCAGACCAGTTAAATACCTGTTTCACTCAGTCTTTTTATCTTGAAATTAGTTTTCCTCTAGTGCCTACCGATTACAATAAGCTTTTGTTTTTCCTCTGCAGCTGTTTGCCTTGGCATGAAAGGTGGGAAGAAGTTCCTTTCAGAGCCAGTCTGTGCTCATCCCAGAGCTGCAGAGAGTATCAGGCTTATCTTCTCCCGTTTTCCAAGCTGGGGCTGCCAGCCTGCCCAACACAAGGCATTGGACAGCCTGAGCATGAGAAGAGGGTTTCAGCAGATCCATGCAGGGAGTTGTCTTCAAGCTCTTGGACCAGCTCTTTTGACCCTTTTTATGCTCCAAATTGGTGACAGCCTGGTATCCAATATCCAGAAAGTCAGTGGGAGTTGTACTCTTCTATTTTAAATCTAGATAAGTGGGTGTCAGTATATAATCTCACAGCCTACAAGTCCTCTGGGATAAACATTAAAATCTAAGAGCATTTGAATGTTTTCCACAGCCCCCGTCTTTAAGGCAGAATAGGCCACTCAAGTGAACCCAAGACCCCTCTGAGTTAATAGCTCCCCTTTTAAGATAGGGAGGAGTACACAGAGAACAAGAGTCAAAAAAATGTTCACATCTAAAATGAGAACTGTGTAGTGGCTTTGGTGCTGAAGGACTATAGAGAAACATCAAATACTCTCAAGGAACGCAGTTCAGTTCCTGGTTTTATAAGTTCAGTCAGGTGTCATGAAAGCAGCAAATGGCAATTTAGCAGTTATTATTACTTTTTTTAAAAAAGGGATTTCTCTGTAATGCCCTCCCCTCCTTTTTGTTTGAAAATGGGAAGCCTCTTTAACAGAGGTGATGCAATGGCAAGTGACATCCTCCAACTATTCTATAAGCATCCTCAACCTATAACAAAACTTATGTTTCAGAAAGTCTTAATAGAAGGTTCTTTAGGTAAGCTGTCATCAGTGAACAAAAATTTAGTACACTTGATTGACTTATCCTTTCAACAACTCTAATGCCTGTTTTTAACGTCTAATCCCCTGAGATAGGGGATCCCTCATTTATTTCACCTGGTTTATGGTTCAGGGTGATTTGGTTGTTGGTTTGTTTTTAGCATTTGGGAAAATATGAAACTGCCTCTTACATCCTTGACATGACTACTATGTACCAGCCATTTAAAAAAAGCGCTACTGCAGCATCAGCCCCTATCTTCCAGAGTTGTATGTGAGTGTGCTGGACCACTGGTTCCCTTTCTTGAGACATTTTTGACAGAAAGTATAGCTGAAGTATCTCTATCCAACCATACTCCAAGATGATACTGAAGACTGCCATTTCGTAGGCACTGATCATCATCCAGCTTGACATCTGCTGAGAAAGTTTCCTGCAGCTGCATTTAATATTCTAGTGTATGCATTTATTTATAATCCTGGCTGCTTAACAACTGCCAAAATCAGACAGATTTGATATGGGGTCTCCCCATAAAACATCCGTATTATAAAGATAAACATGTCCTAATGTGAGGTTCTGCTATACCTAAGGCACTGTGTAGCATTTAGGGCTTATGAAGAGCATCAAAGAAATTTAAGGGATTTTTTACAGGCAGACCTGTTCAAAACAAAACTGAATCTACGTCTAGCTTTTATTACTGTTAGGATTCAACTGATTTGCAGCAGGGAGATGACCCATTAAGCTGCGTAAGTATCTCAAACATCCATGGGTTAAAAAATTAAAGAAAAACATATTTTGTTTTGGCACGCATATTCCATTGATATATAAAATAACATACCTTTGTGAAGTAGGTGCATACATTAGTGGGAGCTTTAACTGTTGATTTCTCTGTTTCTGTCACCATTATAATATTTCTTAATCACAGCTTTTTGTGTCAAATTTACCCAAGAGTATTTTTAATAGAAAAATAAAAGAAGTTCGATGTTAGGTATGAAAAGAAATGGAATTGGGGTCCAGTCCCTTAGCAAATACTCCCTAACAAGGTAATTTTTTAAAGACATATTGCATAGCTCTGAGAGAATAAAACAAATGCTTCAGAGTAATTCTGGTCTTTCAGATTAGATGATGTTAATTTAGGTAGGAAAATGTGGAGCGCGCCTAAAGAGTGAGGACAGATCTGTATAACTGGAGAGACCTTTAACAAGCTTATACCTCCCTTCCCCCTGTTAAATAATAATTCAGAAATAATGTTTAAGTGTTAGAGCTTTTGTGAAATGTGTAAGAGCCTTTCTTACAAATTATGAATAAAATTAACTGCTGCTATCAAGTTTTTACACACCAATATATCAAGGTTTTTTCACAAGTCAGCATACTAATACATATATATCTTTAACATTCATGAAACATAGATGAACACACCTGAGAACAAATAGGAAATTGATCTACAAAAAAGTAAAAAAACCCTATGGACTAATGGACCATTAGTCATATCTATTTTTGATTTTGTGAAATAAAAACTATGAATAGCCATTAATGAAACATGGGAAACTTTGTTGCATAATCTTGAAGATAAAATTTTATTTTCAGGTCAAGTAGACAAATTATTTAAGATACACAAAGGGCACAAAGTGAGGGGAACTGAAATGAGTTTGTCTTCTTTTTCCTGGAAGACTCTGTAGCAGTAAAGTGAGCAGACTATGGTAGTTCTTGCCAACCTCATCCAAAAGCCTTTGTTCAATTGATTCCTTCCTTTAACGTAAGTGAAGACTGTAGGACTGCCTCCCGTCTGAAAGCATCGTCTGGAACAGAGCTCTCATTTTGGCTACTTGTTCCCTTAATGCTCCCATAGTGAATGTATGGTTTATTTCCAGCACATCTAATTTTCTGTTTATACTTTACAAACTACTCTAAGAGTAGTTTTTATTTCTTCATCCTAGCTGCCGCATATATTTTTAACATGCTGGGGAGATCTTCTTAGAAATGTTTAAAACTATATATGGCTGACACAGAGTATGGATGTCATTGTGGCGCAGACAAGAAATATGCCCTGCAACATGACACACTGAAGTACCTCATAACTTGTGTTTACAATACAATAAACCAGTCTACCTAACCTTAACTGTTAAGGTTGCCACTTTTGAGAGGCAAACCTGTCAGACAGGTTACAAGCAAGCCACATAACTGCTTGCTTCCTGAACCTTACATTTGCAGAATAATAATGGTTTTCTTTTTGTTTTGAAATGAAAGATGCAGGGATGTTAAAATTAATGAGATGTCCAGTTTAAATGCAATCACTAAAATTAGCAGCAGCAAGAGGTACCACATATGATGTAAGGGTCTTTTATTTTTTCCCACTTGTTCTCCTGTACTGACTTGAATGGTTTGTGTAATGAGTAATATTATGCCTGTTAATGAGCACAAGCCTGTTTAAAGAGAGAAATAGCATCCTCTGCTTATTCATGTGCATTGTTTACAGAAGAACGCAATATCCAAGGTTAAATGTGAGGAGTATGTGTTCAACGTTTCTTGACCAGACATGTATATGCATATATATGTATTGCTGTAGGTCAGGTTGTCCTTTTTTAAGACATACATTTTACCTGATGACAGGACCAGCAAAACCCCAGATGAATACAAGACACAATGAAGGTCTCAGATTTTAAGAGAGAGTAGCTTTGGATTTTTTTTCTTCTTTTTTTATAACCATATATACCTGACGTAGGTACAGTATCGATCTACCTACTGCTTTTTGTTCATCTGGTGGTTGTGTTACCCTAAAGCTTCATGTTAGTTCATCAAAATCAATTCTGTTTTGATTTTTGCAACAGCAGAGATGGGTCAACTAAAAATGACAAAGGGCTCTATTCATGACAAAGCGACTGTTGCATTACAAGTACAATTTTGTAGGAATTTAACAAAAATAAGAAGCTCAAGAACACAATTTCACTGCATCATTTACTGGCTCACATAATTCCTCAGACCTCTTGAATGTCACAGTGTTCAGGCTATCTTCAGAGTAGATTAATCTTCTTAAAGGGAAACACACAGTGCATATTTTTTCACTAGAAAAAAGAAATGTTCTTTGTTGATATGTATTCCCTAACTCTGCAATAAATTCAGAAACACTTTAACTGACCAAACAGAACCCCCTCCATGTTACTCACTATATTATCTTCTATTTGTTTTAGTTACTTAGCACAGATTATACAGGTGAGGCAGGAGCTCACTGATTTGGTAATTGAATTGGTCATTTCTCCTCTTAAACAGTTATAAATGCTTCCTGTAAGTCTGGCTTGACTGCAAAGCTCAGACAGAATCTGGAAAACGATCCACTTGATAATTTTGCAGAGATTTTTACCAGCTCAGTGCCAACAACTGACGCAAATCTGTGAATTAGCAGAGGGAGGGTATGAATTAACATTTTCAGGAAACAAAATTTAAAAGCTGACATTTTTTGCCTGAATGGCAGTTTGTATTTGAGCCACACTGAACGTATGCAGCTGATAAAAGTCTTTCTTTGTAGACATTTATCAGATGAATGGCAAATCTGTACATAAAAATCCAGTTTAAACCCTTAACTTAGACACAAATATGAGTGTGAAAGGGGCTGGGAGTGTCCTCACTTATGTCCATATATAGTGCATCCTGGGCACATGTTTTAGCTCTGGTGTATTGCAGTAATAACACCAAAGTTTGCAAAACTGCAGACTTACTGGTTAGAAGCTCTTGTTGTGGAGTAGCTCTTGGATACCACAGAGTTGAAGAAGGCACTTGTGATCTCTTTGTTTTCAACAGCTCTGGTGTAGTGCTTTAGGAAAGCAAGGATTTAGCAAGCTGGTTGAGCTAGTTCCAGTCTCCACTGGTTGTTAACTTTGAGATGTTGTCACCTACTTGATGCCTAACTTGCCACACAGTTATCCCCAAGATTGGAGTGCTGGAAGTGTTTTGTGCCTAAGAAGGGTGAAAATCCTCTTCAAATTTGTCCTTTAATCAAGTTTTCTGAGCTTTTCCCCCCAGGAATTCTAAAGAACCGTTAATATTGATTTAGCTATAACAGGGGGCGGAAAAGACTTTTTCATTATTAACTTCTCTAAGACTGGTATGTAAGCATTGTCAGGTCAGTGAAGAACATTTTTTGAAGTGTTGCAGGGGTATGGTGCACAGCTTTCTGCAAAGAGGCAGCCTCCAGCCTCTAGCTCTGTGGGCTATTTGCAGTCTTCACCTTTTCAACCCAGTCAGAGGATTTCTAACTGCAGATTTGGCTCTCCCCATCTGCACTGATGCCCAAGACTTGCTCCTCAGACTCACGGGGTTGTGGGGCATGCTGACACCCTCATTGGAATTGGGACTGCATCTACCCCAAACTCTGTACCTGCACAAGTCAGTGGAAGGGATAACCGTTAGCCCACTCTGGGCTTGTTTTTGTTGTTCTTGTTGGGGTTTTTTATTGCTAAAGAACTCATAAGAGAAGCAGTTGCCATTTGCCAGTCAAAGGGAATAAAAATGCAAACAATGACATTATTATGCCTGTATGGATGTATGATTTGCATTTAGATTTATGTAAATAGCTATGGAAATTAAGTTGGCACTTGGCTTTCAGTAGGTTACTGGTATGGCTCATGGAGTTGCAAAGTTTGAACAGCCACATTTTAGTTCCTTTGGTCACAGGAGTTAACTTTTCTCTGCTTAAACAGTAGATTGGTCACTATTCCTTTTTATTTTTTGCAAGATGATAGGCATTTTCCCCTAATTATAAACTTAAAACTATTCAAACTTGTTTTAGAGACAGAAGATGTAGGCATACAAGTGCTTTTTCTGCGCGTCATATTCTTGCATATTTTGATTTATAGGCACATAAACATCAATTTACTGATCTCTTTTGCAGAAGGATTAGATGCTAGTAACCAGAACCATGTTGGGACAGCCTTTTCAGAGCTGTTTAAGCACAGAATAAAAATCCTTATTGATCCTACTGAAGCACCTAAGACATGGCTATTATTATTACACAACCATTTCTCCTCTGCTGTTTCATTTGTCTTATAGACAACACTCTTTAACCAAGGTGTTGTCCAGACTGCTATGAAAATGCATTATTTTCTGAGACGTGATACTATTTGTGCACTCTACAGCAATCTTATTCCTGCTACAAATGGCAGTATCACATTAACTGCATTGGGAACAGACTCAGTCTGCCAGGCTTGGATAAATATATATTTCAATGTCCCTTTTGGAACTGCACAGCTGTGAAACGTATTTTCTTCAGGACTACTTTAAGGTCATAATATCTACAAGTAATTTAAACACATTCAATACATTCCATTTGCCTATTTCATATTTTCTGAAATGCTCAATAATATTTGCCTTTATTAAAAAATACCAAGTGCCATTCCTTTCCTCTGGTACACACATATGATTTAACTTGGGGTCTGCCTGGTGCAAAGATGCTGGGAGTTTATCAGGGAATTTTTTTTTCTCCCAGCAGCCACCTTCTGGGGCGTTTGACAGTTTGCAAGCTATAATGAGAAGTAGGTTAAAAGAAAAAGGGCATTTTAGTGGAGGAGGGAATTAAAATTCAGCAGCCTAATATCAGCAGTAGTTTATAACAGGGCCATATAAAAGGCAGCTCTGTGTCTTTTTTTGTGTGCACTTTTATTTCCTTTGATATCAGCAGGGGAATTTTCTCTGCAAGACCCATTCCCATCTCACTTTTCTGCTTTCAGATCCCTGCTGCTCTGGGTTTTCTCCTTTCATTTTGATATATGTTATATTCTTCAACCTTCCCACTTGAAGGTGGTAGGAAGCTCGATATTGCCCTTAAAATAGAGAACACAATTGACGTGAAAATTCTTCAAGGGGTGGCCCTGCTTTTCATATATGTTGAAAAGAATCTTTCCACTTACTGGGAGGCCTTGGTGGTAGTGGAGGTGAAATCTTCAGGACATCATCCTATGCCTGACAAAATTGTACTAAGAATAGTAACTTGCTACTGGCAGTTTCAGTTGTACCATGTGCTTAATAAGAATGCATTTTGAGTATTCTATAATTACGCAATAATAACATATAATTGTGGGTTTATGTATATACACCTATCTCTACTTCTGCTACTGAATTAAAAATATATTGCAATGAACTGCTGCTCAGATGTTTTCCCTCCACAAAATGTGGTAAGCTTCCTAGTTTAACTTGAAGTAATTTGTTTTCTACACTTCCCAGGGCAGAGGCTAAAAAACCGACCAGGTGCTCCTGCGAAAGTGGGGAATTCCTTTCTAGATGCTGATCATAGTATGGTTAACATGTTCCAAATGAAAATATGTTTAAACCTCCTCTCACAACAATTTCCTCAAGCTCTTTGCTGACTCTTCTTTAGCTTGTTGATGACCACCCTGCTAGGCTAGGAAGGCAGGATGATTATCCTGCATACAGTTATCCTACATGCTCTGCTCCCAGCAGTGGCCTTTGGTGCATTTCTAGCTGTTACAAATAGATGGCACTTTTGACTTGTACTAAAGCAATTCAGTTGGTAGGATGCAATACCTGAAAAAATCCCTACTAGCTAGGGTTTTCGTAAGTCAGGCACATATTTGTTATTACTTATATAGGGTCAAAAGAAATGAGGCAGATTCAAATAGTCTGCCATGTATATCTCAGGCAGTGAAAGCTCAAAAATACAGAAATTAAACGGTAGAATGGGCAAATCAAATATATTTGTAGCGTATTTTCAGACTCATGTACTGGGTTCTCAGGGTAAACTGGAAGAGAATTATCTGTTAATACCAAGTTGCTTTAAACACAAACGAGGCAATTGCCACAAAAGTCTCTTATTTGCTGCTTTTCTGGGCTACACGTGTGCACACAGAGACACACATACACACGGGGGGGAAAAATCAGCCTGTTGTCTTGCAAGTGTTACTTATCATATTAATTAAAATCTGGTGACACGATAACACTAGCAGCTGTGTGGGAAAGCGAGGGAAATTAACAAACGTTTGATTTGTTGTGTTGCTAATGTGACACTTATTATACAGGTCACAGTAAAACAATACCTCAGCCAAAATATGCTAATACTTGTGGAGAACTGTTGCAGTTGTAAAAACATTGATGTTTATTATAATAAGGCAAAATAGCACATTACCTTTAGCAGAGTGAATTGCTGTTTCTCAGGGTAAGAATAAAGTATATCTGAAGGTTTAATAAAAAAAAAAGAAATAGGTAGATGAAGAACAAAGTAAAATTGTTATACTTACAAAGCCAGTAAAAGAAAACAACCCCAGGTACAAAAAGGGTGTACAGCTCTTAGAAAATAAAATGTGCAAGTTCTAATGGACATGGATTAAATGGAGGATGCCTGCAGCTTCTTCATTTAACATTCCAAGGAACTTTGTTACAAGAACAAAAGAAAATAATTTACTAAGATAGGAGTTATGCTGTAAAATAAATGTAGCACTGGAAATGTAATTACATTTAGAAGTGGATGTATTAACTGCCCTTTCCCCCCCAAGGAAAACTAATATGTAAACTTACTTTTAATGGTGGCTTATATCCAATAAACCAGTTTGATGATGCTTTTAAACAAAGCATTTGGGCTTTTAACAATTATTCTCATGCAATTGTTGGATCACATATAATTGCTTTCTCTTTAGTACCTCTTCGCAAAGTTGGTTGAACTATACACTGGATCTGAGAGATTTATGTATACATACATATATATATAACAGAAATACATCTACAAAATTCAAATCTGAAGTACGAAAAAATTCTTCCCCCAATTCATGTAAAAATTAAAAGTATGCATTCAACATTTTGTAGCTATTTAATCCTCCCAGGAATATTTCTTTTTTTTTTTTTTTTACCTTTTCAAGGGTTTCTTTCATTTCCAGGGTATTTTCTCAATCTTTGCACCATATTTTTGAGACCGAGGAAAGATTTTTTTTCTTTCTGATGTTTTGATCATTTTACTGAAATGGGTTGTATGAAGTCAACCATTTGTTTGACAGTCTTTGACAGCAGATTATGTAGATTTTGCTTGACAGAACACTAGTCATTCGGAACTGAATTCCGAGTGAGCAATCTAGATCAGAGGTCAAGCTGCAGGGTACAAATTGGGACAGATATTTCACCTTGCCGTGTGAAAGGACATAAAAAAGCACACGAATCTGGAATTGGTGAGAACTAAAAGGTTAAAGCAGAGGTGATGCAATTACATAATATTTACAGTCTAAGATTGTGCTAAAGTCCTTTTGAACCTTCTGCCCCTCCAGTTCACAGAGGAAGCAGGCTCTGATTTAGAAGTCTTCCCCGATGAGATGTAAATGCACTCTTTAAAGATCTGCTCTATGCCAAAATGCTAAAATATATGTGCTGTCACTTGCATTTCCCATCATTCACCTTGGTTTCAGTTTCAAATGGGTATCAGAGCACACAGGTGCGCATGCCAGAAAACACATCCTTATTTCTCTCCCTTTTTCAGAATAATGTCAGTAAGAAACAAAACAAAACAAAACAAAACAAAAACCAAATAAAACCCCAAATCAAACCAAAAAGAAACAAACAAGCAATAAAAATGAGGAAGATAAAATATAGTTATCTAGGGTAAATCTCAGCTACAGAGCTCAGGGACTTTTCAGATAAAAATTGCCAGGTGCAAAAAAGTAATACTGAGATACTAAATTTAATTATTGGTAAACTAGAGGCATATAGAAAAAAAAAAAAAAGTGTTCTATATTTTAGTGGTAACTGGACCATGATAGAAATGAAGCCAATTTGCAAATATTCTAAGCTCTCAACAGAAACTCCGATTTTTTATTTTTCCCTTTTAGTGATCAATACTACCAGTTACACATATAAAAATCCCCAAACAAACAAATGGGCAAGAGCATTTGAGTCGGAGATTTTTAAAAAATAAGGACTACATTGCAGAAGTGGTTAGTTTTAATGTTTTTACCTCTGAATTGCTTGTAATTGGAGACCATTTTCAGGGGAACGCTAGGATAACATTTATTATTTATCCTCAGCTACTGCACTCACTCTTTTATTAATACCTGCCAAAACACAGCAAAAGTCAAAGCAGAAAAGGTTAAAGAAATTCCAGAAAATGATTAAGTTTGGGGTTTGTTTTTAGAGAGTCTGTATAATTTAGATGGAGCTTTTGTGCAAACTTCCACCTCATATAAGCATGAAAGGATGTCTCTACATGTTCAAGGAAGTTAAGGATAACTGAATCCATAATAAAGATGCCAAGAATACAATTTAAATCTGCTAAGTAACTAAAATCCTAAAACCATTATGTAGGGGGAAAAAAGAGAAGGAGAAAAAAAGAAAACACTTACGGCTGATGAAATATCAAGGTTTATTATTCTATTAGACTTTGACAATGAAATGAAATACACAGACCTCTAACAATGTTATTAAAATAAAATTTCAAAGCTTGATTTTTCAATCATGCAGTCAAAGAAAGGAAGACATTTTACAGTCATATCCTGTAGAGTATAGGAAAGTTCTCTGTCAAAGCTGTGTAACATTTTGATTAAGTGCTTGATAGATTATAAATATAAGTCAGAGCTAGCAAGACACTGTAATAAATGGATCTTCTGTTCATAAGAATGACTTATGATCAATTTCAAATTCCAGAAGTTTGTAATGTACTCATTCCTTCTCTACATATAGTCTCTTTAATAATACTTTCTCTTACATGTGTGCAGTTTTGGTTGTATGTAGGTGCTCAATGTAGAAACACAAAGATTTGTGTATGTATAAATACACGTATACATACATGCACGTATGTTTGCACACCCACATCTCCTTATATATGGTTTCAAGAAGAATCTTCTATTCTGTAAGTTTTGGTGTTTTTCATTAATATTATTTTGCATGTCATTAGAATATTCAAATCAATTGGAAGATCTGCCACAAATACATTTTGGACAAGCAAACCAGACCCCAAGCCCACAGATGATTACATAGGAAGTCAGTGGCAAATGCAATGCCACAAAGAAGGAAGTGTGGAGCCGTTTCTGGTGAATTACATTGAGCAACAAAACACTCTGCTTTTTGTTGCTGTGTGTCATTTCCATTGCAGCATAACTTTGCAGGATTTTTTCTAAAGGAAAATTATTTTGATATGAACTGAGCAATAGCTGATTCAGTTCTATGCTCTCAACTTTTGTTACCAGTACTGTTCATTGAAATAATATAATTTATTGATATAATTTAACCTCTCTCATATGAATTGTTTGAAAGCAACCAGTCTCTTAAGTACTATTGATCTATGCTTTACCCTGATTTTAATGGGCACTTTTATAATACTGTCTCTGGAACCTACTCTATTTGTCCCTAAGTACATTAATTTCAATAATTACAATTATATTCATTATAAAAATACTCCATGTAGTACCTGAATTTTGACTCTTAGCTGGAATTAATTTGTCATTATCTTGTTCTAAACTGGAAGAAGCCTACCAAAAAGGCAGGAAATAAATGGGGAAAGAACAGAAAATTTCCAAGGGGTTTATCTAACAAAGGAGAGACTGTTTCCGGAGAAACTTGTACCACACGGGATGTTTTACATGCATACATTTAATGCTATAAGTTTATAGTCAATCGCTGGTTCATAGGTCATCGGTCATGAATTATAATCTGAAATTACTTTCTTCTGAATAAGCTCCAAAACCATACAGGTTTTTCATATAGCAGGATCTTTACAGTTCACTGGGAATGATTCATTATCAATGCAAGCCTGATAAATTTGGCAAGATGTTAGTTTTTATTACTAACATTTGTTTGTTTAGATTACTGTAACATGCTGTACAGTGTATTTATAATAAGCATTAGACCAGCAATAATAGGAACTTTCCTTTTGAAATGTCACAGATGTGCCATTCCCTTTAATTCTCCAGAAACATGGGAAGTGATGATAGAAAAGGAGGGGTGACACTCAAAATATGCAATTTGGTTTTTAGGAACAATTTTTAAAAAAAAACCAATTTCCATATATCAACACTTCTCACTGAGTTCCATGAAACATTTTGATATGATTTACCAAAACCAGTTTTTGCATCAGGAACATTACAGTAGCTAATCTGCATCTGTAAAGAGTGGGAAATGGAATCATATTAGACTTAAATGTAATGCAAAGAAGAAAAAAAGTTAATGCAACATTATGGTAGAGAATTTAAATGTACAATAGTGAGGATACTCAAAGTTATGGTTCCCACAGCAACAGTAGCCCAGCTTTATTTACGTTGTAGCATTATATATATTTTATTCCTTAAAGGAAAACTGACTTTTTTTTCTCAGCAATATAGGATAACATTTGCATATTAGGAATTATTTGTCTCTGAGATGAAACTGTGAACACCAAAGATATGCATTTAGTGAAACTTGAGTATTTCTGAGTTTGGCCATTGAGATACCTTTTACACTAAAACATGTGAGAAATTTAGCTTGGAAAAAGGGTATTTAAATTAGCATGTAATAATTTGGTGCAGTTAACTGTTTAATTATCATGGCCTGTCATGAGATTTGCTAGAAGTTCTTAAATATATCAACTAGAACTACTTGAATTTCAAACATTAAACTTTTGCTTATTCATTAGATGCTTTTAGTTATTTTGCATTTAACCTGACTGGGAACTTTTTAACACGCTTTCCATTGAACTTTTACATTGGTTAGATCATCCATGGTATAACTTTTCAGCAAAATGGTGAACTGTATTATTCTGAAGAGCTTATAAGCTGATTTCATCTGTTTTAAAACTAACAGATGATGAATACTGATAAATAAATGAGATGAGAAAAAACCAAATGGCTAACTATCAGTATTAGGATGCATGCTTCACCATAATGATGAAGCAGGAATCTCATTTTCAAGACTGCATTCTCTTTCTTGAAATAAAATTAGCTAATTACATAAATAAAAAAAAAATAGACACTATAATCCATCATATCCCACCATTAGGCTCCTCCTATATGGGTCATTAGTCTAATGCGGATCCTGAACCTTCATATTCACCCACATTTTAGAAATCTACCACTCAAGTGACAAAGCAACTGTTAACCTCTCTCTGGATACCAACCCCTACTACAATACTTGAAACACTCATGGATTGTAGGTTGCATTCAGAAATCCTGAGTTCGCTCTACAGCTTTAGAACAAGGTTACGGTGCAGCAGTTAGTAATAGGATAATTAAAGCTTGTACATTTTATGTACCAAGGTTTGAATTACAGTGCATCTGGATGCATTTTGTCCCCCTGTCTTCCAGTGGTATTTTGCCTTCACTGTATAATCCATCATGCCATGATGTTTGTTAGGGCAAGACTGGTGAGGGCTTTTGTGGTGTGAGAGATCTAGATGACAGTGATATGTTGAGAAACAGAACAAAACCAAGTCACAGGTTGGTTCACTGTCCCGTCATCAGTCTTAACATACTCCCTTGCATGGAACAGGGACAGTATATTACAGGAAGTATTCCAAAGGGGGACTCTGACATAGGGAAAGAAAGGTTAACCATATAGAGGTGAACTTTGTCATGGCGTGTAGTCCATTTTAACAGCCAGCATAGTAACTCCTGCTCACCTAACACCCTAACAGAGTAGCTTAGGTTTGTGTCTGTGCTGTTAAAAGGCATGTGCTTCTGGGGATTAAACACAGTAAAAAAAAAGCACTTTGTGCTCACCCAAAACTGACTAATGTTTTTCTGGGAGATTAATAGTTGGAGCACCTAAAATCAAAATGAGGCAGGAGACAAGTTAAGGATTTTGTAATACCGACTATCAAGGGGTCCACAGTTTGAACCTTGTCCTCAACATGCTTTAATTAGCAGTGGTTTTGTATGCTACTAATCCCAGGGATGGTAAAAAATGTGGTATCATGAAGCTACTTGATGCAAGAGGGTTTCTCTTAGCTCCTATGGCCTTTGAATATTGGTGGCTACCACCAAAAGAAGTGCTGTTCATAGGGAATCCATCACACTCACGTTTGCTGCCCAGACTTCTGGTCTGATGTTACCAACACTTTAACAAGCTGCACTAAATGAAGCCCCAGGATTTCTGTGACCTAAAACTGTGTTTGTCATCAGAGTTGTGCCTGTAAATCCCTACATGCTTATAGACTTTTCTTCTGACAAATAGTATATTGAATGTTCTTTGAATGTCCTATATACATAACGCAACTGAAATCCCTGGGTCGTTTGTTTATATTCTCAGACCTAGAAGTACTTTTTTTCCTTGGTAATAAGACTTGTTTTTTTTTTTTTTTTTGTTTTTTTTTTTAGAACAAACTAAATTGAAATTCATGTTTCATTAGTCAGCATCCTCCTTAGCAATTTTGCTAGAGAAAACAGTCATTTCACATTGGGATTAAAAAAGACTTTCTCTTAAGTTTAATTCCTGCAGGCAGAATGCAGAAGGAACATTTGGAAGGAGAAACACAGGGAAATTTGCACTGGTAAATCAACTCTGTTTGGAAAACATATGACAAGTCTGCTGAGAACCCTTCAATACAGTCATTCTGGAGGAACTACAATGACATTCTTAGTGAAAGCCTATGCTTATCTGAGTGTGATAAATTAGAATCAGACCCAACTACATGGTTCTGATTGTTCCCACAGAATGTTTCCAAACAATTAAATATCACACACGTGATGCCAGAATACCATAGGAATAACGCTTGAAAATCTACAGAGGTGTAATGTAAAAGAACACACACATAGTTCTGTTACTTGGTAAGTCATTCTAAAAACAGTGAAAGATCAAGAAAAATGTAATTTTGAGAAGGGTATGGTTTCTAAATTATCTATCCAGATACTCCTAAACCACTCATCTTCCATGTAGACTAAATCCTTTGAAATCTGAAGTTGTATGCAGTTCTGGTGTCCTCAACATAAAAAGGACATGGAACTGTTGGAACAAGTCCAGAGGAGGGCCATGAGGATGATCAGGGGACTGGAGCACCTCCCGTATGAAGACAGGCTGAGGAAGTCAGGGCTGTTCAGCCTGGAGAAGAGAAGGCTGCGTGGAGACCTCATAGCAGCCTTCCAGTACCTGAAGGGCGCCTATAGGGATGCTGGGGAGGGACTCTTCACCAGGGACTGTAGTGACAGGACAAGGGGTAACGGGTTAAAACTTAAACAGGGGAAGTTTAGATTGGATATAAGGAGGAAATTCTTTCCTGTTAGGGTGGTGAGGCACTGGAATCGGTTGCCCAGGCAGGTTGTGAATGCTCCATCCCTGGCAGTTTTCAAGGCCAGGTTGGACAAATCCTTGTGTGGGATGGTTTAGTGTGAGGTGTCCCTGCCCATGGCAGGGGGGTTGGAACTAGATGATCTTGAGGTCCTTTCCAACCCTAACTATTCTATGATTCTATGATTCTATGACATGCTGTAGTTTGGTCTCTGTATGCAAAAGATGGCAAAAGTAATTTTTAACTGAATGAAAAGTAAATTCTCCATGATACTTTACATATACCAACTCCGCAGCTTGGGTACCAGCACAGACCCGCAGTCCACAGTTTCTCAGCTGTGATTACTGAAGTTTTGTTGAAGGAGAAGTACTCAAACTTTGCAAATATCCTCCTTGGTTTGAACATGGGATGTAAAGGAATAAACTCGCTCTTCTACACCAAAACACTGAAGTGTTCAGAAAGTTATGCACCCTTGAAAAAGAAGAGTGTTTAATGCAATTACTTATTTTAAGCCTACATTACAAAAAAACATTGAAAACATTTGTATGAGATACTATGGACTAATTTAAGACATTATAATATGTATGTTGATATAAAATCATTTGAAACAGCTCTAAGAAGCTCACACAGCTTGTTTCAAAGAAAAAAATAATACATTATTCTCTGTTTCCTGGTAATTTATTTTATTACCTGTAAGAGAGAGCTGTATATTGCTTTTAGCAAAATAATGTTTTTAGATTGGGATAATGAGTTGTGATAGAAAATTATGGTTAATCTGTTTTAAAAATTCCTGTTTTAAAAAAGCAAGCTGGGATACCTAGGGGTTCCAGGCATTTCCACAAGGATGGCATTTCTGTGTCTTTTGAACCAACTTATCAAAAAGACCTGGATAAAATTCCAAGATTGTTTAGCTTTCCTTGGTTACAAAAAATGCTGTTTCGGATTTCTGTTTTCCACAATGCCCTATGGAAGGGAAGTCCTTAATGAGAAATGGGTGTTGCTGAATCATCTGGCAGTAGTTACCCTATGGACTACAGAGGTGAGTGGGGACCCCAGGAGCTCCTGCAAGCCAACATGTAAGGCAGTGGCACTGCTACTATGGCAAGGACTGGGGAGCAAAAGCCAGAGGGAGGCTTTTCCTTGTTTTCCACAAAAGTCTGTAGCAAAAATAAAAGATTCCTACTGGAGATGATACAGGAATATGTGCCAGAGAAAAGCAGAGATTATCAAGAAAACTGGGAAATGGGAAGTCATGTGAGGAAGAGAGACAGGAAGTAAACAAAAACAAGAAAAATGAGTACAGAGAACAATATATGGTTAAAAAGGAAAATAAAAGAAAGAAAAAGACAGTATACATGTGTGTCAACTTCACTCATCTGCTTCACATTTAGTTGTTCCTTCCCTTGGCCTTCATGTAATCATTACCTCTGGGTATCTTTTGTCCCAGGGGTTCCATAAGACAAGTTCACAGCAGGAAAGATCTGCTTGTTTTGTGAATATCTTCTTTATTCCAAAACATAAAGATTTAATCATAATCAATTGCTGCATCAACTCACACTAAGTGCACCTCACCTGCACTTCTGTGAATCTGCTTTGACTCAGGGAAGACCTCAGGTAGCTCATGATCACCTCAAGTCCAATCACGTCTAGAATATCGGTGATGTTCTCAGTGTTGTGCTAGCAATATTTAGTACTACAATGCATTTGACAGTAATCATCATAATCAGAGACACGAGGTTTTGACGTATATAAACTGACATAAATTTGAAATTGGTTAATAAAACATACAGAAGTTTCATGGTTTAACTGACTATTAGACTGTTCTTGATGAATGTACGTACACTATAAGAGTTTCCATACAGTCAATACCCAAAGAAACTGTGGGTACTTTTACAGGCCTTGATGAATGTAATGATGAATCTTTTTGTAAACTACTTTGGTATTCCTAGTTTACCCTAAGCTACACATCTTTGTTGCTGAATAGAGATGCCTCCTTGTCCTGTCTTTAAACTCTTTGAACATATTTCTGCTAAAGTGAGAAGTAAGAACATGAGCAAAGTGGCTACTGGCATTTCCTCCATCTGTATGATCAGTTTGATAGCCAAACTTTCCTCAAGTAACTTTTTTTTCAGCTTTTTTTTTTAATGGTAAAAGCTGAATAAGAGTTCCTGACTATAGACGAACCAAGAACTCAACAGTTTTGGGCCACAAACCTACTACTAACAGGCAAATCCTATATTTGAACTTACCTTTGGGGGCTCAGAATGACAACCCAAATGCTTTTGGTGGACAGGGAGATGTGTTGGTCTTAAAGGATGTATAGTCAAGCATTTTTATCAGTAGCTGGCTTTTAGACTGTATCATTATTTCATGTTTTCCAGGTGGCAGATATATACTTCAGGATCACTTATTGTAATTCCTACGAATATCTTGTTTTCTTTATCTTTCTGTACTTTTTTCTGTTGCCACATCTGACAGTAAGCCCCTGATCATGACAATTTGGGAATGAATTTGCCCAGCTATGCTAAAGAGCTTCCTGATCTTTTCAGTTCATATTGTCTATGTTCTTAACCTCGTTTAGGGTCTGGCTCAATGACTTCGTTGTAACCATACCCATCACACTGACTTAAAATGCATTCCCGGCTCCTGCTTTATGTCTTTTGTCATTTTGCACCCCATTGCTCTGAAGTTAGCCATTTCTGACTTTAGATCAACAAAACAAAACCCTAAAAAACCAAAGTTATTTTAGTAGAACACAGCTTTGAACCTGAGCAGTTTTCTACAGTGAGGTTCTCATTTGGGATGGAAGTGGTTCGCATGCTGCAAGCACAGGAAGAGTGCTTGCCCTGTGGGAGTGCAGCCTGCTCAAAGTCTTTGTGAAAATCTAAAGCCAAAATACTTTTTCCTTTCACAGCAATTGTTTAGCACTTGCTGTTGACAGTCCTTTCCAGATTAGGAAGAGTACTCTTTTAGCTTTGATTTCACTGACCATACAAGTAACCTACTTGGATAGTGTCTGGGTTTGATTAATAAGTTCTTATTTTTATCACAGGGATGCATAATATTATTTAGTTTTACAGCATTGGTTGGATTTCCCTTGAAATTATCATTTTGAGGTTTTTAAGTCTTTCTAGAGGCAGGAAGGAGTTACCTTTACGTATTCATTATATTATAGATATTCTCCCTGTACCCTTTATTTTGGTGTAAACTTCTGTGGGCCAGTCTCGTTTCCTTCTATTCCAAAGAAGCACTTCATTTTTCTCTATCATTTCCTCCCATCCTTCCAGAAGGACTAATTTTTTTAGACTAAGAATAAGCATCCACTCCCAAACCCATTTTTAAGCTGACCTGTTAGAAAATTATTAATTGATGTAGGAGATCAGTGCATATATCTCATGCATCTTGTGCTTGTTACAGCCTAGCCACATGTGACTTATTGCAATATTAGAAAATTCAGCCTACACTGGATTTCAGATGCAATCAGTTATATCCTCAGCCAGGAACAGTGGATCATAATTAAAATTCGAATTCTGAATTTGCACAAGTCATTTGAAGGTATAGATATCTTCCCAGTCCTTATAGTTTTCTGCAAAATTTCAGTTATAGCTGTAGTTTTAAACATGCTATGGATAGGAATTATTTCATTTAAAAATGTAATAGCAACAAATTTATATTTTTTTTCTGCCAAAACCCAAAGCTTTTTTTCTTTTTTTCAGCTATTGTTTAGCACTTGCTGTTGACAATCCTTTACAGATTTGAAAAATATGTTGCATTCTACTGACCGTACAATTAACCTTCTTAGATAGTGTCTGGGTTTGATTAATAACTTCTTATTTTACCACAGGGATGAATAATTTTATTTGTAGAATTTAATATAGACCAAAGATAATGAACTCTTTTATAATGATTTTGAGCCTTCTTATATAACAGCATTTAGATTTTAAAGAGTATTTAGATTTTCAAGACTTTTTATAGCCCCTAAGAACTCAAATAAAACCTGTTCAAGCACAGTGAAAACCAGTCAGAAAGTTATGATAATAGACCAAACTCCTGCTTTAAGAGGCAGTAGAAAAACTCCGCTTAATTTTCTATGTTTGAATTATTTATTTCAAAACAGAACTTTCTAAATTGTCACTGGCATAAATTAAGAAAGAAGCTCTGAAAAAAACCTGTTTTATTTCACAGTAAAATAGCTATGGAAAAGAGATTTGTGGGTGCTGTTGGGTAACCATATTCTGTGGCATTAAGTTTATAATAATTGACTGACAGATAGAAAGCCCAAATCAATATCAGGCCATAAATTTCAGTTATGAAGAATGATATTATTTGCCTCACAGTGACTTTGCTGAAGAAGGAAACTCAGTACTTTTAAAGAGATAAAACTCTTGACTTTTATCAAATAAAAACTGCATCTTTGAAAAATAATTTTAAAGTAATTCCGGCAGAGGGCAGATTCAGCAGTGGCCCCTTATTAATGGCAGCCAGCCTGTGGTAAAACTGCATTTTCTTTTGCTTTCCATGAAAAAGGATTAAAACAAGTGGCCAAACATACTTTTGCCAGCTCAATGTATAGATATAATAAAGGTTTCCTTTGATAATGTAACATTGGTAGGTAATCTTAAAAACACAGTTGTCCAGGCTACATTGAATGAAACACTTGTAAAGAAGTGTTTTATCATCAAAGAAGACTGTGATATCTCTCCTAGTTTCAGAACCGCCTCTTTGTGTTCCTTTCAAAAAAGAGTTAAGTCATTGTTGACAAATTAAAAATAGTTTTTTCACATATACAGGCAAAGCTGGGCCTCCTAATGGGTAGATGGATCTGACAATATTTCCAGGGCCTAGGTCATGGAGTCTAAGTGGTGGGAACTAAAACTAGAATTAGTGAGGAGACAGGCATCAAGAAATGGTGAATTAAGGAACTGGCTTCTTCTTCTTCTCCTCCCATCTAAATCATAAATCCTGTCTCAATCAATTGAGACCTTTGTGTTGAAATTTGAACAACCATCTAGTACTCAGAGCAATCTATATTCTTATCGTATCATGTATAAAGTATAATTAGAGGCACCTCACATACACTATTAGGTATCAGGTGTATTTATGTTACAGTAGAGTGTAATGCATACCCTATATTATTGATAAAGATACTAATTAGTAGCATTATATTCATGTTATACTATCGGTCTAACTAAATAAATATGTAGTCTGTATGCACATGTGGATTTTGAAAACAAAAGAAGTGATGATGCAGAGGAACCACAACCACCATAAGTTCTGAAGAAAGCAGAAGATTGAGCACTTGGAAACTCCAAAGAACAGAGTCCAAAAGTAATTTTCTTGAAGTTGAATGAGACATATAGGTCAGAAGTCACTTCCAGACTGGACTGTGATTAAACTTGGTTAAAGATATTTAAATTAAAAGCAAGAGAAGGTGTAAAGAAAGTTCAGGAATGAGAGTCTTAGGATGCAGAATAAAGTAACAGCATATGAGAACTGGGGTAACATTTGAGAAAAGCTGATTAGGGAGATTAGGAAATAACTCCTGCAAGCTAAACCTACCACAGAGAAATTTGTGGATTTTCAGAGGATTTAATGACGGTAGATAAAAACGTAGAAAAGAGACAATAAGCTACAAGGACTCCTCACAACAGTGCTCTAGTACTTCAGGCTCATACACATACAACTGTGAAAAAGGCCAATCAATGTCAGTACAAGGGACTGTCATTATTCATACCATGGCTAGAAAGAGAACAAAACATTGGACCAAAGTAGGCTATTTGGACTTGTAATCAATTAAAGCTGAGGAAACCTTATGAAGTTCAACCATGACAAGTGCAAGGTCCTACACCTGGGTTGGAGCAATCCCAAGCACAGCTACAGGTTGGGCAGAGAAGAGATTCAGAGCAGCCCTGCAGAGAAGGACTTGGGGGTGTTGGTCGATGAGAAAATGAACATGAGCCAGCTTCAGTGTGCGCTCGCAGCCCAGAAAGCCAACCGTATCCTGGGCTGCATCAAAAGGAGCGTGACCAGCAGGTCGAAGGAGGTGATCCTGCCCCTCTGCTCTGCTCTCGTGAGACCTCACCTGGAGTATTGTGTGCAGTTCTGGTGTCCTCAACATAAAAAGGACATGGAACTATTGGAACAAGTCCAGAGGAGGGCCATGAGGATGATCAGGGGACTGGAGCACCTCCTGTATGAAGACAGGCTGAGAAAGTCGGGGCTGTTCAGCCTGGAGAAGAGAAGGCTGCGTGGAGACCTCATAGCAGCCTTCCAGTACCTGAAGGGGGCCTATAGGGATGCTGGGGAGGGACTCTTCACCAGGGACTGTAGTGACAGGACAAGGGGTAACGGGTTAAAACTTAAACAGGGGAAGTTTAGATTGGATATAAGGAGGAAATTCTTTCCTGTGAGGGTGGTGAGGCACTCGAATGGGTTGCCCAGGCAGGTTGTGAGTGCTCCATCCCTGGCAGTGTTCAAGGCCAGGTTGGACAAATCCTTGTGTGGGATGGTTTAGTGTGAGGTGTCCCTGCCCATGGCAGGGGGGTTGGAACTAGATGATCTTGAGGTCCTTTCCACCCCTAACTATTCTATGATTCTATGATTCTATGAAACTGTAACTTCAAACTTGCTAGCCACATCTAAACTGAGCTTGAATTCAAAGCAAAGTTTAAATCTCAGAAAAGGACATTCACTCAGGGGAGACATACATGACTTCTATTGAAATATCATTTTCCAACTGACTGCCTTGCCCCAGTCAAGCCTCTTTTGTAATGAAATTCCTTGGGATTTCAAATGTGTCTTCTCTGAATAACATTAGCAACTCCAGATCTCTGCCAAGCGCACTAACGAAGGTGGCCCTACTGCCCTTGCCTGCCTTGCCAACCCTACAGTTCTTCAGCTAGCTCCTTTGAGACTGCCAAAGTGGGACCTCTCATTGTCAGAACGCATTGCCAGTCTCTGAATATTCCCTAAATTTACTCTATTTAACTGTTATATTTGGCTGCAATCACTGAGCACACTAAGAAATGAGGCAAGATGAATATTTTCTTATAGTGATAGGAATATTATACAGTAATTTTCTCGTGTGTCAGGAGAGTTTTAGGCAGACTTTCATGTACCAAGCCAATGACAACCACAAAAATCTAAGTGAGCACCTCTTCTGCATTTAATCTTTTTTTTTTTGTACGTTTGAAGTAACTGTTTCTTTCAGCTTTTAAGCTCACTGGGGTTCCTGGTGGGCCATGACCACTTCCTTAAATCTTCTGGCACTGTTCTAAAAGGGCGAAGAAACCAATTCCACTTCTAACTCTCTGCTTCTTCTGCCAGCCACCATGAAACTTTTTCTCTAAAGATCCCAGAGACAGAGATTATTCTGAAAAAAGGGATATTAATCTTGAAACAGGAGTATAGGTTTGTATACCAAGGAGGAATACAGCAAGAGAAGGCTAGCATACATTTTTTTTCCTTTCGAATACCTTGTAACACATGTATTTTTTTATACCCTTTGTTTACTCCTCTGAATCCTTCTTGGAAATGAGCTTCCACTCCAATATTTATGGTTAGATAGAGCTTTACAGATGATAAAAATGCCATGTAGGCAGTTACCCAGAGAATAATGAGGGCTCCTTCTCAGGAAGCAAGTGTCCTTCATCTTTGGTGCTTCCAGCTCTTGTACAGCTTTGTTTTTGAACCTAGATGTCCTCAGACACTTTGGAAGGTCTGAGCTGGTACTTCTCTGATAAACACATCACTTCTCACCTCAGAGGTATGGATAATACGCCCTGTGTAGCTTGATGTTTCAATTTCTGTGCAGCTTTCTTCCCACAGTTTCTGAAAACAGTTGAAATCCTCATAAAAACACATTTATATCACTGCTGGAAGAATATGTAGCGTCTTATGGCAAGGCAGAACATATCAGATGAACATCCTGCTCAAGTCAAAAATATGCTTATATGCAATAGAATGTATGCACTAGAACTCGTTAATTGGCAAATTTACATACCCCAAGTAAGGGGACAAAAGAATGGGTTTTCTTATACGGAAGTGTTCGTATTGCTATGTTTAACTGATTGAGTCTGTACTGTAGCACCACTGCCTATGTGGTGAAGAGGCATTCACAGAGACACAGGATCATAGAATAGATTGGGTTGGAAGGGACCTTTAAAAGTCATCTAGTCCAACTGCCCTGCGATGAACAGGGATATCTTTAACTAGACCATGCTGCTCAAAGCCCTATCCTACTAGCCTTGAACACTTCCGGGGATGGGGCAGCCTCAACTTATCTGGGCAACCTTTTCCAGTGTCTCGCCACCCTCACAGTAAAGAACTTCCTAATAGCTAATCTAAACTACCCTCTTTCAGTTTAAAACCATTACCCCTTGTGCAACATGCCCTGCTCCAAAGTTTGTCCCTATCTTTCCTGTAAGACCCCTTTAAGTACTGAAAGGCTGCAATAAGGTCTTCTCAGAGCCTCTTATCCAGGCTGAGCAACCCCAGCTCTCTCAGCCTTTCCTTATGGGAGAGATGCTTCATCCTTCTGATCATTTTCATGGCCCTCCTCTGGACCTGCTCCAACAGGTCCATGTCTTTCCTGTGTTTGGGACCCCAGAACTGGATGCAGGACTGCAGGTGGGGTCTCACCAGCACAGAGTGGAGGGGGAGAATCACCTCCTTTGACGTGCTGGTCACACCGCTTTGGATGTGGCCCATGATATTGTCGGTCTTGCTGGGCTACAAAAGCACACTGCCAGCTCATGTCCAGCTTTTCATCCACCAGCACCTCAGGGTTGTTCTCAATCTCCTCATTCCTTAGCCTGTATTGATACTTCATTACTGATTTCCTTTTACTATTCTCTACTTAGTAGCTCCCACTTTTTGGGGGTGGGGTGGCTGGCATCAAGAATGGTCATTTGTCCTGTGGGAGCTTGGTAATGACTCCTAGGAATGTGTGCTCTTATTGAGGAAAAAGTGCTTTACCTATAGTTAATCCTACAGAAATGTGGGGTGAGGTCCCAAGACTGCAATACTTATTTTACATAAAGCGTCAGGTTGGTCTTTAAATAGCAGTCCCAGAAGCACAAGGCATTTTATTATCCGTTAAGTTACTTAGCATCCACTGTATTTTTTTTAAAGTTATTTTCCCCAGAGGAGTTCCTAATATATGGTGTTCCAGCACAGAGGGAAAAGAGAAAAGTATCCACAGCAAATAATCTTCTGCTAAATTCAATCCTTATAATTTAGGAAGTACAGGAGTTAACAATAGGAGTGCTGACAGATCCGTATGATACCTCGGTAAATTTTAGGATCTGTCCTGGACCTCTGTGGGGGCAACATGGTTGAGCTTCTTTGTTGGTTTTATAAGGGGAAATATTTATTTCTACTTTTTTCCTAAATACTTCTATAGCCAGTATTCTTCTGTATTGGCTTATAGTGGGCGACCGTAGATGTAGGCACATACAGGACCAAGTAGGGACCAAAAAGGTAAGCACTCCTGGAGAACAGGAAAAGGCAGAGTAGAGGCAGTATACATGTTTTAGTTGTGCCGAATCTCTGTGGAGAAACCTGCACTAGAAGCTTACTACAAATGAAGGAGTTTGACACCAGGTTATGGACCTTAAAATCAAATGGATGTCCTTCTGCTTACTCCTGAGAAAACAGGTGGGTGAAGGACGGGTTAGTCACATCTCCTCAGATGTCTATCAGAAGTTACCGTCTTTAGATGCCATATTTAACTGAAATGAGTCTTCTGCTCTAACTTGCCAGGCTCTCTACATGGGCTGTCTGATAGGCATTCAGGTCAGGTTTCTCAAAATGGGAGAAATTCAGTTTCAGGAGGTTTGTTCTAAGGCAAAGGTGAGATCAAAATTCTTCTGTTTTCTCTAATGAGGCAAACAATCTAACATGAAAAATAAAATGTGAGAAGCAATGAATTCTGGAAAAAAATAATAAATTAGTTATTGATTGTAATGGAGATGTGAAGAAGGAAGCCTGAGCTTTACAAAATGTTTAAAGTAAGGAGAAAAATAGAAACTTCTTCCAAAAAGAGAAGCTAGAACTTGTGAAAAATGCACTCTCTTGAATCAATACCATTAATAACAGCATCTGGAAAATATTTTTTTCCTGTTTCCTGAGTTACTATTATCACTTTCTTAACTCTGTCAGCTTTTAGCTGCCCAAGTCACCAGTATGCCTAGATTTGCATAAGTCATTAAAGTGATAATGTGTTATACGAAATACATAGATACTGTGTTTGAAGGCATCCATCAAATTACATGAAGTGTAGAGATAAAGTTGCATACCACCATAATCTAGATTAATTTTCTGTTTCCTTGTTGTTAAAAAAAGCTCTTCAGCAAAATTTCCAAATATGAAAAATGAATTCTCCTTGATCGTCCTGTTGTGAGTAATAATGTATCTTTTCATTCAAACCTAGATCAGATTTAGTTGTGAGATGCACTCCACAGGTGAAGTTCTCTGAGAACAGATCTTGCAATATTGAAGGCAGACTCCGTGATCACTTTAACTGCTGTGTGGTAGGTAGGTGAGAGCTTCTCTATGGAGACTGCTCAGAACATGAGGGACAAAAGGGATTTGTAGAAACATATTAACAAAGGTTCATGGTAGCTGAAGAATGCAGCTGGGCATGCCACTCATATTGATCTCCTTTTAAGCTTTCCTATGCCCATGTCTCTCAAACTGGCTAATGCACAGAGGTCTGTGCCTGTCTCCCTTAAAAGTGGTACAAGATCTAGCAAGAGATGTTTAAAATCCCTCCCAAGATGATGGAGAAGGGTTCTGGTCATTTAGCTAGCTACTTATTTCAGATCTCTGTATAAATATGGCAGGAGTTAGAAGAAACATGACTCCATCTCTAAATCAGAGAAGGAACTTTTGGGAGAAAGAATGCTCTAAATGTTGGTCTTCCTTGCCATGTAATGACATCTAAAACTCAGAGATTTTTAGGGCTTCCTCCTCCACGCAAAGATCATGTCTTTAAAACTCTGATGATGAGCCTGGAAAGCAGGGTTGTGATTGAACTGTTACTGCTCAAACAGCAGATTTCAGTCTACCCTCATTTTAAATCTGTTTTGTCTAAGCTTTGTGGACTGCAGCATCACTCTTTCATTAAATCACTAATCCATACTAAGAATATTAGTCTATTTGCCCCCAGTAGGAAAGATCATCTTTAAAAAACAAAAAAAGAAAACTGAAGCAACTATCCTAAATGCTCTCAAAGAAGCCAAGCTACCATGACATGAAAGCTTTTGTCCTCATTTTTTAAACACTTTGAGGTTGCAATGACTCGATTCAGCAGAGTCCATTTCCTTTCAGGTTCATTCCCTTATAATGGTACAAGAGGAATAGCTTTCAGCTTTCAGCCACCCACAGAAGGTGCAGTGTAGTGCATCTGGTTTATGTGCTTTGTGTATACAACGTCTGCTGATTATATATTATTCACCAACATAGTAAGTACAAAGGCAGATAGTTGCTGTGTTTGATAGGTTAATTTTCAAGGGGTTTTGTTAGCAAACAAATCCTAGAAATAAAGCAGAAAAATGCCCAAATTTGGTTCCAGCCTCTCCCTCTCTCCTGGGGAGGAACTACTTGCCTCTTCAGCAAGAATTCAAATGAATTGAAAATTCCTTTAGAACTGACAGCCCAAGTGTAAGAATGATAAACAGCTTTGGCCTTGATAATTTTTATTAAGCACTAAATGTCACATTTAACCTGCATTACCGAAAGCAATTACCCATGTATCAACAGTCAAGCAGTGCAGAGCTAGACGCCTGAAGCAGCAGCATTATGCTCCATCTGGGAATAAGGATTTTCAATTAGAAGGCGAATAGCTGGAGAGGGGATCAAGTCCTCCAGTAGCTCCCAAAGGAGGTCTATGAGAAGCAAAGTCTTCATATCCAAGTAATCGCAGGCAATGTCAACAGAGCATTCCAAACCATCTGCTGCCAGAGTAGCGTTTACTTTATCAAATCTCAATATTTACAGAACACTGATCAGCTCGTGGGACCAGGATGGCTTCCTGCCAGGGTGTTCTGGGAAATTCATTTTAAGGTGTGTTTCAGTAGGCTAATTAATTTACAAGCACCTGTTTCATCACTGGGAGCTGTTAGCACACCAGATGAGCTGCAGCAGCGAAAGGGGACGTTTTATCCTAACTAAATTGATTTCAATTGATTTTCATTTACTGATGGCACAGTTGTGGTTTAATATGAGCATAGCCTAAAGTAATTTTGTTTATTAATGTTTAAGCCAGTTTAAATAGTTCATTGTATACAAATATACTTTGGCTTTAGGAAACCCATGAGATTTTTTAAGTTCAGTGTAGCACACGCCTTCCTACAACAAGATGTATTGTACATATCCTATTCCATTTTGATGAAGTTTTTTCAGTTCTATGTTGCCTAAACCAAAAGAAAACTACAACAACCCAACTGCTTTTTCTGTTAAAGGGGTCTAATTCTGTTGGTGTGTCATTCAGAAAGTCTTTGTGAAGGAAACATCATGATGTAAACTTCTTTGTATCTAGCACCAGTAATTGTGTCACATAACCTCAAACTGCTCTATCAGGAGCATGGTAACTTTAGTCTGTTTTCTTCATCAACAAAGAGACTATAATAACTTCTTACACTGCTTCTGCACATCAAGGAGCTAATTCAAGATTAATTAGTTCATGTTTGAATGTCATATTGCAAATGGAAAGTTCAGGATCAAATCTTCTAGTTAAGAAGTGACAAGTGGCAAAGAGGAGTGATTTGTAAAGGAAAATGAATAATTTTTATTTTGAAAGTATGATGTTTGGAATTAGGGCATTTTTTCCTGGCTAATTATATATCTTCCACAGTCTCTGTGTGCTATCCCAGTAATGGCTAAGAACTATGCTATATAAGAGAAGAATCTTCATAGTAACCTGGACTTTTGAAAATAGTGTTTTCACATCAAACTACTCAGATGGGTGTGAAGGACAAGAATTAATTGCAAACACCATTTTACGTGATAATTTTAGAGTGATAGGTTTGAGAAAATAAATCAGAGAGCAATTTGAGAAGAATTTGTGTTAACACAACAGGGTAAGATTTAAGAGGCATGAAAACTCCCGGGACTCTTACACTACCTGTGAGGTTTTCGCCAGACCTTTGGGTCCTTGAGTTTTTACTCTGTAAAATGAGGACAATATTAGCTGCCCCACCTGCCTGGTTTAGTGTCTTTAATCTGGGCATGGGGTGACCGCGTTTTGCCATGTGCTATTAGAGAGGTTTTCACATTACTGCTCCACTGTTGGTTGGTTCATTTCTCTTGACACTATAGTAATAAGAAGAGGGAATAATGATAATTTTATTACAGTGATGTCAAGATAAGTTAACCCAAACTGACTTCCTCTTGACGCTCCTGGAATACAATTATTGTCCTTTCGAATTATCGGTCTAGATCTCCTTTATGCTACGGATGTGTAGTGCCTATATGAGCTGGTGGAAAGATCTCTTAAAGAAGGCAATCTAAATTAGCAGGAGAAAGCAAAATTATCTTAGGCAGCTGGAAGCTCAGCTTAAATAGATTTAGACTAGAGATGAAGAATATTTTTTTTCATTGTGATAACTATCAGCTAGTGAAAGGGGTTTAGAAGATTTTTCACCCTTGGTGAAAGGGTTTAGAAGATTGCAAATCTTTTGATCAAAGCTGGGTATTTCGCATGTATTTACTTGGGCTCAGCAACGAAGGCCCTAGTGAAGAAATCCTGTGGCCTGCTCTGTGCTGAAGATAGAACAAGTATACTGGTTTTTAGTTTGCTTTTAACTTCATGTGCGTGATTCATTGGTAAACTTTAGGCTACTTCTTAAGGGAACAACAAACATTATATGTAAAAAAAAGATAATTTCAGTAAATAATCTGATATTATGTTATATAACAGTTTTTACATGTGAAGGAGTTTGAGTCAGGCCTTGCTAAAGGAGTTTTGAAGGTCCATGAGCAGGACAAATATTTGGAACTACTTGTCTGGTGAATTAATTGTAATTTTTTAGTTTTCAAATATATTATAAAATCATAGAATCATTGAACAGTTAGCGGTGGAAAGGACCTTAAGATCATCTACTTCCAACCCCCTTGCCATGGGCAGGGACATCTCACATTAAGCCATACCACCCAAGGCTTTGTCCAACCTGGCCTTGAACACTGCCAGGGATGGAGCACTCACAACCTCCCTGGGCAACCCATTCGAGTGCCTCACCACCCTAACAGGAAAGAATTTCTTCCTTATATCCAATCTAATATTCATCAGTTTTGTGTTTCATCCTTTGGAAAGAGCAAGAAAGAGCTTGGGTCTTCTTTGTGCCCTCCTAGTTAGAGGGTGCTCTAAGTGGTGCCCTGGGACAGCAGTGCCCCTGGAATGTCCATGGCGTTTCACAAGGCAGTCTTGTCCTTGGCACATGCACAGTCACATTCGTGCTGTGTTAGGAATCACACTGAGGACCTAATGGGATATATGTGATGCACTAGAGTCTTGTTTGCCCCTGAGTAATTGCAGGACTGCCACCACTATTTAGAATATGTACACAAAGGATGAAAGTATTCCTGCTTACAAATACACAATACTTCGGCACTAGAATATACATACTTATTCAGGAATCTGTAACTATATTATGCGGTCATGAAAGATTTTTTCAGTGTAAAATGGTTTTGTTTGTTCTGGGTTCAGTTTGATGGAAGGGATCTCATTTCCAGCTGTTGCATTTGTTATCCATTGGCTAGAGGGGTTTTTCTAAAAGAAGGATTCAAGCATTAAGTTACCTTGTTTATATACTGTTGGTGTGGGAAAATAATGGATTTGAAATATTTGCAGATGGAGATAAAACTTTCTATGAGTATCTACAACTTTCAACATTATGATTATCTCATAACCACAATCTCATCCAGTTTCTAACGTTAAAAGCAGTGTGTCAAGATTTATTTGTCTGTGTCTTATCTTTATGTGTAAAGAAATGAGTAGAAAATGGATTTTGCTAACTTGCTTTTGCGGGTGTTGTAGTGTGGTTTGGTTTGTTTGTTTGTTTTCTGTAAGACACATGTCATTGTTTTTCTCATCTTAGAGGCTGTTTGACCACAGTAATACCTGTGTCTGAGGGTTCTCCTTCATATGGAAAATGAAGAAAATTTAATAATGTCTCAAGGCTCAGAGAGAGGTCTTTAGTTTGCTCAGTATCTGAGATAAGGGCAGTTGAGCATGATCAGGAATTCGTTGCTTTTAGTGTGGTGAGCAAGTGTGTTTATGCCAAACAGAAAATGTGGCATTTCTTCCTTCAAGGAACTACCTTAGTCTAATTCAATTCCTTAAAAAATTGTCCACATTCTATTTCTGATTTTCAGAGGACATCGTCATAAGAAATTTCAACATTTCAAGGAGAAAGTTTTAAGAATTAGAAAGCTGTAGTCTTTCAAGACAGCTGGGATTTGCTTCAAATCTGAAAAAAAACCCCTTTGAAAAAGGAATGACTAATGGACCACATTATGAACATATTAAAAAGCTGGTCTGCAGTCCTAAATGTATGTCAGTGGTTGTTATAAAGTTACCGTTGTTTATACTTAGAAGCATCTTTTTCTTTCCAAATTCTTCCCAACTCAGTGAAAAAGAATCCTTTATTTCACAACATTTTTTTTTTCCATATTGCAATCAGTACAGTGATGGATGTTTTACATTTGAAAGAGATTTCAGTAGAAATGTAGATCAGACAAACTGAGATAGGCAAAGTGTGACTTTTCAGATCATTTTGGTATATCTCAGGGCTTCAGAACAAGATGAAATTGTTTTCACCTAGAGAGTTGTGTCAGTCACTTAACATGCACATAATACAGAAAGTGAGTAAAATCCTGGACTCTGAAGTCAAGGTTAAAATGTTTCATTGGATCTAAGATTTTATTCAGTTAAGTAAGTTTTTAGAAAATATGTCAAATTTTCTCCTGCAGCAATTACCTTGAAGTATGTGTCTTTGGTGCCTTACAGAGGGTACAGTGAATAATGTGGTGAGCCAGCTGGGGTTGCCAGCCAACAATTCACAGAATGGTTGGGCAAGAAGATGTCACTGATAGTGCCCCTTAGAAGTGATGCAACTACATAGCAGAAAATAGATTAAAAATCCCATTTATTCCCCAAGAAGCCCCGCAGTACCCTAACAAGTCATGGGTTTGTGGCAAGTATTTTTGACAAATACACTAAATCGATTCCTCTGCACTGTTAGTTGTGGTGTTTTATTGTTAGCTGTTTGTGTGCATTGGGACAGGTGTTTTATTTGCTAATGAAATTCAATAAATCTTTAATATATTGCAATTTGAGCACAACCAATTGGCAGCTGCAAGAGTCATTGAATTGTAGAATGATAGAATGGTTTGGGTTGGAAGAAAGATCATCCAGTTCCAAACCCCCTGCCATGGGCAGGGACACCTTTCACTAGACCAGGTTGCTCAAAACACATTCAGCCTGGCCTTGAACGCTTCTAGGGATGAGGCACCCACAGCTTCTGTGGGTAACCTGTGCCAGTGTCTCAACACATATTTACTCAGTGTTGCTGTTTACTGTGGTGGAGGTTTATTCCTTGCAATGCAAAAAATACATGCCTACTCCTTAAGTCCTGGACTTGGTGTGGCCATTGACTTGTTCCACAGAAACCACCAAAAAGCTTTAATTACTATGTATCAAGTCTGTCTCCATTCTACCCTGTGACCTAGAGATGAAGGGATCTATATTTAATTCTAGCAGGGTCTGCAAACTATTTACTTCCCATAATTTGCTTTATCGTTCTACTTCAGCACCCTATCACAGCCTGGCTTCCGCAATGCTCTCAGAAGGGTGATTCAGCGTACCGTAATTTTACAGCAGGTAGTTCTGTTTTCTTTAATGGGATTTGTTTTACTTTGCAATATTACTTTAAGCTGTGATCTGTTGTAGGATAAAGATGTTATTATGACAGTGTTAGCTTCTCTGTAAATTGCAGTGCCTTGAGGATTTCATTTTGAGACTTCATGTAAACACTTTACAGAGCTAATAACACAGATACCATATGTAAAGCTTGAAAAATATTTAAATAGGGCACATTTGAAGGAATAAAACAATCAAAAGGCTTTTTGGGGGATAATGAAGATTACACTGAATTGTTTAAACTCAATGTACAGCTTTTAAAATATAACCCATATACTATCATCCATTTTCCCTTTTCTTCCTACTTACCTACAATTTATTTGAACTATTGGAATATGTTTTCAGCAGAATTCTTCTACAGGAATTGACAAGATCTTTGGGATAATGTCTTTGGAACAACAACCTTTCATTTAATATAACAATCATTAGTCATTTTTGTTAACAGCCTTGACTAGAAGAAAAACAGTTGTTACAAATACGAAAACAAGCAAGCTACCTAGGTGCTTAGGCAGAAATGCACCACTTTTTGTGATGGCAGTAATGTTGCTTGGATGTTTAGTTGACTCCCAGTGGGCTTTTTTAATCCTTTTGCAAGCAAAATAGCTGCATGACCGCAGTTGGTTCTTGAGTTACAGATTAACTGCAGCTACCAGAGGTTACTACTAATATATTTTTAGTATAAGACTCTCTGTGGAGACTGAAACTCAATCCCAACGTTCTACCAAAATGGAGTATTTATTGTTTCACTTTTCTTATAATACTTGCTTCATACTATAGTTCAGACACTTCCCCTTCCCTTCCCTTCCCATTTCTTTTGCTTTCCCTTTTCTTTATCGCCTTCCCCTCTCCTCTCCAACCAAGCTCTATCTATCTCATTTGATTTCATTTAATTCCTTGAGTTACATGTGAGTAAAGCAAATAATATGTTTCCAGTTTGATGCACTGTGAAGCTCTATTAAACTATCATCTGGCTTGCTCAAGGAAGGTCACATAGCAAGTCCTTGTCATTCTGATTTTTGTCAGCTGCCTTAGGAAATTATTGGCAGTTGTAATAGGTTATAAAACAAAAGCATGGTGGTTCTGCTACTTCATTTTCTTCATCATCCCAGTTCTGGTGGTGTTATTTTTGCACCTAGTTGGGTTTGGGTTTTTCTTTTTTCTCTTTTTTCTTTTTCTATTTTTTTTTTAGGGGGAGGTGTGTGCAAATCTGTGCATGTGTTTTTATTATCAAATTTCATATTTTCCTTCATATTATTATGGGGTTTATATAAAGCCCCACTTCTCCAGTTAATCTGTAAAGCCTAGTGCTGCTTGCATTTCCTCAATACAAATACAAATTCTTATCTGGAGTTATACATGCAATAGTTCTGTGGTCATGGCTCTTTGCAAGTAGAACTGACCTAGACAACCCAAAATTCATTTTCCTGAAGAATTCATTCTGAAGTTAATGGTGTTACTCATTTGAGTAAACGCCTCTCCCTCCAGCTGCCAGCGCTGGCAGGTCCTGGTACTGCAGCTCTGAGGAAAGCCACCCAGACATCACTGACAAATTACTTGAACATTGTTTTGGTGACCCTATCTGAGCACTATCAGTTAAATCCCTCCTCACATCTATCTCTTCCCTCTCTTTGTTTCCAAGTCTATTTCTTGCTGTCAAGTAATCTGAAGAAGTGGAAGTAGGGCCTGAATCATCAGAAAATGGCACATAATGTGTTACTGTCCTCCAGCGTGAGGCTGAATGACTCTGTGGTTTCCTATATAAAAAGTGTCTTTTGTGAGATTGCCTCTTTGTTTAAACAAAAAGAGAGAGAGGGAGAGAATGAAATATACTATGGAATACTCAAGCAGATGCTTGGCATTATATTAACACATGTATTATGGCGTATCATGTAATGGTACACTGTGGGGAATAGTAATGAATAGTTTGGAGCACAATAATGTGCATTGTTGATGTTTGTTAAAATAAAGATATTCAATTTATAATAAAAGGGATTAAAAGCTTAATTCATGACTATGTTAATATTTGTCTGTAAGTACACAGATAAATGGTAACGTACCTTATCACATTAAACACCTGCACGTACAAGTTCCCCTGCTGAGATCTCCATGGGATTGTATGTTTTACAGAGCTTAAACTTTCATTTCCCAAAATAATGATATCATTCATTTACAGATATAGATAGGCTCTTCTTACTCAAACTCTATGCTGAAATGAGAATTGTTACTTCAACTACAAAAATGTGGGATTAATTACCACAGTGATTGCCTGCTGCATCATCTGATGGTATTTGTGCATAGAATTTATATATTTTGCAACAATCTGATTGCCTGACAGAAATGAATTAAGACTTTCTAAAATGCACTGCTGTTAAGGGTAAATGATACCTCCAACACAGATGTGATGAGCCAGGCAGCGGTAGCAAACAGATCTCATCTCAACACAGATCTCCCAGTGTCTTCCCCATATTTCCCACATGCCATCCTCCGTGAACAACAGAAAAGAATGTGCATTTGTGAAGAAAATGCATAATTAAGGAGGGTGATTGATGGCTGAACTATTTCATTGTTTAGCTCTGCTGTGCAAGTGTTTACAGGCATACTGGATGCCTGTGCAGTCTCAGTGTGTGTACTTGGAAGCATCCAAAGGACAAAATGTCAGTAGAAGCACCCACTATATTCCTCTCTATGAAAAACATGACCCAAAATAAAATGGTGATAATTCAGACTCTGTTCGCTTGCCAGCTTTGCAAAAAGAAGGATGAGAAAAGGAAAACTGTGCTGTGAAAACCAGACTAAAAGTGACACATAACTGTCTTGAGCAAAGTCACCAAACTGGGCACCTGGAAAGACTTGGCTGCATGAAGATAGGTCAAAGAAATCCTGCGGACACCAAACGGGGGCATTTTTTCAGAACGGGGAAAATAGATATAGCCAGAAATCAAACATGAATGTGTATTTCCAGTTAAATGCTGTGTGAAAGTCTGAGAGAGAACTCATTTCAAAATTTTATTTCATGACAATGTATTTATTTTCCTTCATATGAAACCAGTACATCATGTAAGCAGCAAACACAATCATAGCTGATAATGAAGTAAGCATTTTATATAAAGCTTTGGTGTGAAAAACATTTTACAAAAGCTCCAAGGTTTATGGCTGTACCATACAGACAAAATATCCTTGCTAACATGTACACAGCAAACCTGCTTAAAACTCTTGACTTTGCTATCTTGTCTTTGCTCAAACAGGTCTCACAGACAAGATGTGGCTTCAGTGTCTTGCATCAGTTCTGAAATGTCTTCCCTTCCAATCCCTTCTTCCCCGCGCATGTTTTTGAACCTGTTCTATCAGGCATACTATTTAACATGTTGTCTGTTGACCAAGAGTTTAATAGCAAAGTACAGTTTATTAATTGATTACCCTTTTTAGCACTGCATTTGCTTTTTATTCTGCAGCTATATTCTCAAAGGAAGACTTTGTGTTTTAAAGTTTCCTTTAGCATGCAGTTTGGTTCTTCAACGTTGCAGCACGATGGAGAGATGCAGTTATCCAGTATATGTCTACAGTCAGAGTTTTAGTCTATGTTGTGCAGTGAAAACTAAACCTCTCTGAGTGCAGTGAATGCCCCTTGTGTGAAGGAATGACCACCTTATGAAACAGGAGAACTGGGGAGTCTATCATTTGAAGGTCATCCTTCTTCTGAACATTCATTCTTTTGGCTATGCCTAGTTACTAGAGACCTGCTCCTGACACCATTCTCAGTGGGGCAATGTATTTGGGATCCTGGGTAAACCAGAAAGTTGTTAACAGTAACTAAGTAGAGACATTAATTGACTTCTGAGTCTTGTTACTACCAACTGTTTTTTCACTGGCTTGGATTTATCTGTAGATCTGGACTTTTAAAAGTGCCCATCACCCAAGAACTGATATACTGTAAAAAAGACTAAAACCTGTTATTTCAGAAGTAGCTTTTTAGACAAAGCAACATGACCCTCACGTTTTCCTGCATAGAGCAGCTGACACAGGGCCAACTGCAGGCTGGGAAATTGGGACAAGGTTTGTTCTGTGGACTTTCAGGGGAGCTAACTGCATCTGAACTGGTGACCAGAGGGTCAAAGCAACACAAAACTAGAGCGCTGAGGTGCTTGATCACCTTTAGGAGAAAGAGAGGTGTATTCGGGCTTCCCCTGGCCTCGACAGGGGCTTGGCTGCTGGCACTTCCCCCCAAGATGTAAAGGAATGTGTCATGTCACACAGTGATTTGGGACAATAAAACAAAAACACTTAGAGGCAGCACCATGTCAAGACAAGACTTTCCCTAAACTATGACCCTGAAATTTGTGAATGCTATGAAAAACATTCTTGACCTGCTTGCTCTTGAATGCATGTTCCAAGCCTGCAGGCACACTACTAATACAAATTTTTAAAAACATGAATATCTATCCCTACTTCTTATGTATTTGGGAGATAAGACTAATAAAAATACCTTTGCTACATGTGAAATGCCCCAGCTAAGCCACAGATATGTTAAATAAGAGTTGATGATTATCCCAACAGTTAGATTTTCATAAGGAAGCTTTTCTTCAGGCAGCTGTTCTGCAGAAATAAAGCTGTGCACAAGTATTTTAAATTTTAGTTTCATTTCTCGTTTTTTTTTAAATATAAATTTTATTTAATTCTAATTCAAAATCTTTAAGTAGAATGTCTCTTATTTTCATGTGATAAATTAGAGGAATTAACCTGGAGAAATTTTCAGTTCATATTCTTCTATTAAAAATTATATATGTTTCTGAGTGACATCATTAAAAAAACTTTAAAAACTCCTTATTCACACTAGTATTTTAGATCTTTATCTGAATGTATATTTTTAAAGATAACTATTGCATGTTTGGAGGAAGATCAGTTTCTTCTTTTTCTTTTTTGCCTCTTATTTCTGCAGAATGACTTTCTTTTTAAACACTGGGACTTTTGTTATGTTAATCAGTCAGGGAACATTTCCAATTCAATTTTACCTGAGCGCTGGTCAGCTAGAGTTTCCTTTGTTTGATGTCCCTTGAGCCTTCCCTTGTCTTTTAAACTGTAATTTAGTAGGAGCTGCTGTCAATTTACTCCGTCCATTACATTTACAGTGATATTCCAGACATTGTCTTCTATTCAGTCCTAGAGAAGTTCCTCGACCTAAACAAAGTGTGCAGGGAAAAATCCTATAGAAATCAGAAGTACAAGCACAGAACTCTTGTTCTCCTATGTGCAATACATGCATACAAATAAAATTGTTGCTACCTACTAAGATGATTGTTATTTTTTTAATTTAACAGATCCTTACGCTCAAGAGAGTTACCAAATAGTAATTAATTAGGATTTGCAATGAAGTGGACATGTCCTATACATCTAGGTAGCCAGCATTCTCTCTGCTCTGCCATGCCTCTGTAGTAATGAGATTTTAAACCCTGTTACTTTTTAATTCCATAGAACAGTCTTTAACATTAAGAGGTGGATTTTTTTATCACAATTGCCAGCTGTCATGGAATTCAACAAATAGAGCAATTTTCTTGCCCTTGGTCCATATCAGCAAGTTCCTTAGACTTCAGTGTGCCAGGTGGGAAATTGTTGCTCTGAGCATTTGCTTTCCATGGGATGAGAACGGAAAAAACCCTGGAAAAAGTGTTAGAGCAGATTTTAACCATTGAGCTGCCTTGACTGAGGCAATATCTGTGACAGCGGAAAGGGAAAATATTGCCTGCAGGAGTTTCCGTTTCCTCTGAAAGCTGTTACCTTGGACTGGAGAGCTTAATGGTAAAACAATGAAATACTGTGCCCTTTCCCGTATCTCCCAAAAGGAGAACAAAGAAGAGGTGGCTAAATGACTAATGCCCGAGAGTAAAAATTCCAGCCCATGGAAGAAAAGCGAGTAAGGGCTTTGGGAAGCTTGAGAGAGATGGGAACAGGTAGAAGTGTGCCATGCATGTCTCTCTGTGGAAGTACAGGCATTACAAAAGAGCCAGATTGTCCTTTCTAAAGCTCCCGAGCCTGGTCGGGATAGCTCTTGGAGCACCCTGCTTTGCTGGTGTTGGGTTCCCAGGCCTTGTGCAGGGGGCAGGGACTATATTGGCAGATGGATACTTTGGGACAGATTCATGAGAGTCCTGAGGTTGGGGTATGTGTTGTGACAGAGTGCTCTGGGAAGCTCTGCAATGTCATCACCCAGGTGTTTCTGTCTTTCTGAGTCCAGTCCATTTGGGGATGATTGATCCATACTCAAAAAGCTGCAGGTCCACATTCACTCAGAGCAGGAGTCTCCCATTTCAAACAAAACCACTCTAACCTGATCCTGCAATGCATGGTCAGCTGCAATTCTCCCAACGTTGCATTTGGTTCTAAAGATACAGTAGACTTGGTATCTTCATGTCCAGAACAGGCTGGAGGTTGTATTTATCCATACTGACTCTAGAACAAAAAGAGGTGAGGAGGCAGTTTCAGAAATGGCTCAGTGTTCTGAGATATTCAGCTCCCAATCTCAGTTTTTCACTTGGTTTTATACGCACGTCTGGAGCCAGCTTTTCCCCCTGAGGATAGGCCTTGTGAATATCTCTAGAACAGCCAAATAATGAAGCTGTCAATTTATTCATTTGCCACTAGTGTGAAGCTGAAAAATAGGAAGTGATCAATAGTTAATGACAGAACGGATGGAAGTGCAGGAGCTGCCTGCCCTCTGCCAACAGGTTTGACAAGGTTACAGTTCTGGCAGTACACAGACACTTGTATGGCTCTAACCTTTGTCAGCATTGCTTGTTATAATTATCACAGGTCTTCCCCGGCATTTACCTTCCATCACTCACTCAGCCCAAACAATTCTCAGATTGTTTTTCCATTGTAAATTGTATTTGGTACCTAGAATTTAAAAAGGATGAGTTATGGATTTCTTTTCCTGTCTTGTTGATTTGGTTTTGTTTTTCCTTTTAATTATGATGGGAGATGGTCTGTGTGCTTGTTTTAATCGCATTCAGTTTCACTGACTGATACACTGATGTTCTGAGCTGCATGTATGGATTTGTATTTCATTCTTTGTATAATCAATGAACCTCATTTTAAAAGCCACTGTGAAAGAGGAGATCAGTTTCTGTGGACTGTGATCCTCTACACAGAACAGCTAATGTATTGCAATGCAGAAACTGAGCAGTGGGTCTCAGAGATACCCTTCAGCTGAGATGAACTGGGATGCTTCCAGCATTTAATGCTCCTCTCTGCAGGAGTCTCCAAGCTCAGGCATTTCATACACCCCTCAATGTGACTGGGCCAGCTTCTGCAACCAGGAGAGCCAAAAGCATAACCTTGGTTAAAGGGAATATTATGATTGACTTTGTCTAAGCCAGGATTTAGTAGTTTTTTAAGGGAGGGTCAAATCCTGATGTTATCTGATACTGTTTGAGGCTGGCTTTGGTTATTTCCTGTGCTTAATACATCCTTGAAAACAGCTTATTTGCTGATGGTTGCCTTAAACAATAGAGCCTAGTTAGTTACAGGGAACAGTTCCTTGTGTGTGGAAAGTGATTGGCTCCACACCGTATAAATGATTTATTTCTATGCTACCATTTATCTGGGCTGTAAAGTGTGGCAATTATTTTATTCCCTTACAGCATAGTTTCTGATATAAATACATGTTAGCTCCACGTGTTTTTTAATGAAACAATTTAAATGTATTTCATCTGTTGCTTACAGAAACAACAAGAAAGTCGGGGGGAGGAGTTTCTTATCTTTTAAAGCTGACAGTACCAGCAAAATTTATGTAGCAAGGAAGACTGCTGCAAATGCCTAATTATAGCTAGAAGAATTACAATTAAACCAATTTATGGTTATATCTTATATAAAATTGATTTTTAAGGTAGCTGAACTGAGAAACATTATAAATGATGCTTATGTACAGAACTTTAAATAAGGGGAAACGATGTGCCACAAGGTCTTCAAATGTTATTTATGGTGTAACATGACTGTAAATCAAGTTTTGTGAACTATGGGTTTATTTAAAAAATTCAGGGCAAGAAAGTCACTTTTTAGGTTAGAACAGAAGGAAAATCTGTTCGACTTCCTGGAGGAAGGAGAAAGTTACCTCTGGTAAAAAAAGTTTTAGTGAACCTTGATGATTTTGTCAGGATGTAGCTTTTTTCCCTTTTTCAAAATAATTCAAGTTAGATTTCAGAATGAAGATTGGTTCAGCTTTCTGTAAATAATTTGGTGATCTTCTGCCATGCCCTTCTACCACATTCCCCTCTTCATCCATTCTGATCATAAGCTGGGAAGAGGCAGCTACGGCAGCACCAGGTAAGTAGGGGATGAGTTGTCATCTAGCCACTCCTGGTAAATGTCATATTTGCCAGGCACTGATAGTTGCTCAAGGTGACTAATCACTGACTTTGCCCTTGTGTTAATCTTGTCCTCTTCTACAGCTGCTTCTTTATCCTGCCAACAGTTCTTTCTTTATAATTTATATATTAAACGTATTTTAATTAGGGTAATTTCTCTCCTTCTAACCTTGCTGAAGTGGTATTTTCCCAATTTTGCTTTTTCTAACATTCCTTTTAGCCTCCATCTCAGTACTCCTGTCACTGACAGCAATGAAGCAAAGCTGAATTCAGCTGCAGTGATGTGTTTAGGTGCATCCTAGAGTCCTGGTCCTTTAAGCATATGGAGACAGTCTAGATTCTATACATCTCAGCCTGCCCTCTGACTCTGTGCTAGACTTGCATTTGGTGGAGACCCCAGTGTTGGGAGAGAAGGGAAAATTTGTATTGATGAAACAGTGGATCACAGCATAAACCAGCATTTAGGCCCATAAGCTTTTGCATCTCTCAATTTATATGTAAGGACAGCCACCCAGACTCATTCATGACAACCTTGGATGTGTTATTAGAGTTGAAATTTTGTGTTGTTGGGGTTTTGTTTGGTTTTTTTTTTTTTTAAATGAAAACATTCTGGAAATCATCTCTTCCTTTTCGTGAGTGCATGGGACTTTTTAGTCTCACTGTGACTGAATCAAAACAAGAGTTCTTCCTGTATGATTTTCCTGTGCTTAACAAGAATTTGGAAAACCTGACACAGTTCACAAAATAAAGAAGTTCCTGTTCAGCAGACAGACTGAAACATACAAAACAGCTGAATTTCTACCTGGTGCAAATCTAAACGTATTCTCCATCAGAAAATAGCAATTATTGAATACATCATGTACAATGACATTAGGGAGCAAAATGTTCCTCATGCTGCCCAATGGACCATGCTGGAACACCTGTTTCATATCATGAAACCATTTATAATTGCTACCAAGGAAGTGAGAGCTGAAATTGCATCATTAAATCTAATTCTGGAACTCATGTCTTTTTTGAAGAAAATCCCTAAGGGGGGGTGGTGGGGGTGGTGAAGAAATAAAACATATTAAAAATACATTCACTCATTTTCAAATGTGTTAAATCTTTGAGCCATAGAAACAAGCAAATATTGATACCAAAGAAAGCACACAAAAAGCTAAATATTCTCTTGTCACTGCCTTTTTGCAGCCTTCTAAACCTCCATCGCTCGCTCAGCTAACTTGTGGCAGCGCACAGTCCCATTACTGTCAGAGCATTACATGAGCAGTGTCAGACAGCCCCATGCCGGTGTATGTGAACTAATTTCAGGTTCAAAGTGGTGCACACATTTTAGTAGCTTTGTGTGGACCAGCACGGCTAAGCTGCCTCTGCACTAGTGTATGATGATCTTGTCTTGCTGGAATGGAGTACCTTCATTTTAGTTTGGCTCAGTAGTGCACATCACATCACTCCTTGTGATATGCACTGTGGTGCCGATTGCAGAGCAGTCTCCTAGCATGTGTATTTGGTTCTTTTTTGGATGAAATTACACTGGAAGATGCATTCTGGGAGGTCACATAATGCACTCTGACCACAAACAGCCATGTTGCCTCTGGGAATAGAACAGAGGCAGTCTGAAATAAAACCACCTGAAGACTGCAGACTTCATACCCCCTGCGCCATCTGCTTCCCCTTACAAATCTTCACCCACTGGACTGCTACTTGCTAAATAATCACAGCTTACATGATCAGCAGGGCAAGGGGCAACACATGGGTTATTTCTCTAAAGGTGTCATTCTCACAGTTTATTTAGTACTACCTTGGCTACACCAACACTGTTGCAGTTCAGCTCCTATTGTGTTTTCTATAGCTGTATTTGGTGCACAATAGATGAGTATTTTGTGGTTATACGCATACGTGTATGTATGTGTGTATTTTGTATACAAACATAGACAAACCTACTGTTTTAATGTTTTATAGCATAAGCTAATGTACTAGATTTTTAATCAGAGCATCCCATTGTCATAATACAAAACTAATTGTGTTGTTGTGTGCTGGAGGTCAAAGTTGTTATAATAAAACATCCATCCTGGAGCTTTTTAGAGGAACCTGCTTAAAAAGGTTAAAGTAGGTAATTATCACAACCCTAATTTACAACTACTTGGCAATAAGAGTTGTTTTTCAATGAACCATTTATTCATGATCTGCTGCTTCACGCTGCAGGATTCTTCTTGACTAGGTTAGAAAACGTAATTAATAAATGATAAGATTATTTATGGTTCACTGTGCCAGATTGGGAAATACAATGATATACAGAAGGAGCTAAAAATTACTCTTACAAGCAGCATCTTGGTTTTTAATCCATGGATTGGATTGTCGTATTACTTGATATGGTGTGGTGAACTCCTGATGGTATTCATATGACATTATTTTGTATGTTATCCTAGCTGCTCTGTGTACCAATAAAAATGGACATGCTCCTTTGAGAACAGAGTTAATGAACTCTGACATGTTAATTTTTCTCTAGTTGAGATAGCGTGGCATTTGTGTTTGTGCTTAGTTTGACTATATTAGTGATTATCTCAAGCCTCCAGTGGAAACTGAGAGATGGTTATATTTTGTAAACATAAAGTGATCCTCTTCGAGAATTTATTCTAATACTAGTTATGGAAACATCTCTGCTAACAGACCGGCTTTCTCAATTTCAAGTTACAAAAATATGCTAAAATGGGATGATGTCAGCTCTAACGTATTTATTCATGGGTATTTATTCATGCTTGGTTATGTGTGACTGAAGCTGAAATTTTGCTATGCCCTTCAAACCCTTTAAGATCCTGGCCTAGGAGGAAAAGCCATGAGTGATGACATTTTATATTATTAATTATTGCTTGGGTAAGAAATTTTCACAAGGAGAAAAATATTTTCTATACAGATTTCTACATAGTTTATAAACTTCTATAGAAATCCAGCATAAAAACTAAATCTCAGGCACACTGGCTATCTGCCATGCTCTCTACTGATAATATACAGGAGCTAATCAATGAAACTCTAGGCTTCCGCACTAAGTTGAAATGTACTGTGGACCAATTCAGTTTCCAGTTTATTCTCAGTTCTGATTAATTTTAAAATGCTTTCCTACAGTGATTAGGATTTCCAATAATGATTCTAAAATAGATCTGTGCACGTAGTTGCTACTTCTAGGAGTGACCCACTAAGAAAATTAAAAAATGCCTTTGATAACAATTTGAATCCCACGGCTTTAGAATTTCAAATGGCAAACAGCACTGGGCATGAGAATAATGGATAAAACCCAGGGGATTTACAGAATCACAGAAGGGCTGAGGTTGGAGGGCACATCTGGAGGTCATCCAGTCCAACCCCCCTACTAAAGCAGGGTCATCTACAGCAGGTTGCCCAGGACCACATCCAGATGGGTCTGAATATCACCAGAGATGGATATTCCTCAGCCTCTCCAGAAGCTCTTCCAGGGCAAATTTAATGCAGATTTAATTGTTGTAACACCATTTAGTTTTAACTACGGGTAAAATTACGCTTTTCTGTGTGAATTTTCATACAGATGTATATGTAAAATAATACTGAGATTTGATTTTTGTTCTTAGACTGAGATCAATTTACTGCAGTGTTACTGTGTTATAATTCTAAACACTAATTGAGGCTCAGGTACTGTTTCCTCTGTTGGAAGCAATGGTGATTGCATTCAGTTCCAAAGTTTCCTCTGATTTTGTTTTAGATTAAACATGCAATTTGAAATGCAAAATGGGTGCTTGAATTTATGCACAAATACATATTAGAAAATGTCAAAAATGTTGTAAGGGTTTCAAAAATTAAGGTGACGTAACAAAACTCAATGAAATGGGGAAAATATCTTGCTTTTTTTCTTTAAGCTCTGAAAATTTTGCAAAGTGGAAGGAAACACCGGATGCTTTGTTCAGTTTCCTCAGGAGGTTATTCTTCTTTATCTACTGCCTTTTCTATGTAACAAACATAGATGAATAGGTAAAAGGGCTCTAACTTTTGCAAATACTACTCTTGTAGTGTGCAGGCTATTTGAACTTTGTCATGGCATGTTCTCCATGGCATGTTCTTAAGGTTCTTGCATTTTTTTGTAATTTGGGAGGGTATCCAATTCTGCTGCATATCTGTAATATATGTAATATATAATACAAGATATTACATGGAGAATCAGCTGGTTTTCAAGCTTCTCCAGTTTCTGCAAGGAGTCTGTCTGGCTCCAGCTGTGAAACAGAAGAAAAAAGTGTTAGTATGCTCCCCATCCCACACACCTTTATACTGCTTTTTTCCATGTGTGTATGAAGAATCTTTGAGATGTATAATTCCTTATCATTTAAAGCCCCAGCACTGCAAGTTATAAAAAGTCTGTTTATTCTATTGCTGTACACCTCTGGCAAACCTGCTGGTCTACAGCGCCTATAGCAAGTCTTCTTCTTTATAAATAGATACACATTAGATTATTGCCGTGGAAAACAAGAAATATTTGGCCTGCCTGTGAAAAGACGTACGAGTCTGCTATCTTTTTTATCACTTTGTGTTAGTATTTCTACAGTTCCTTTCCTTGAAAAATAATAGTATTTTCAACATTCAACATAAGTCTCTCACATGCTGCTTCTTGAGTTTCTTTGCTGGTTTTGTAATGCTTCAAGCATTCATAGTTATAGGGAAAACTTACATTTTCCTTCTTGCTTGTACCTATTTTTCTTTTGGGCTTTCTTTTGCATTTTATGAGAAAGAGCAAGCTAATCCAAACACCATTGCATTAGCACTTCTGGATGCATGTATAGTTCTCATTTTCCCTGCTAGAAAGAAATAAAATGACTACTGCTATTCTAAACCTAGCTTTCCAGATTGCAAAGAGGAGTTAGAAGGAAGATACCAAAGAGGAAAGTTGCAATTACTTTTTCCTTGTAAATATTTGTGGTAGGAGAAGCCACTATATTCCAAAAGCCAGTGACAGCTTATGAGGGAAAGTGTCTCCTCTGTTTTTCCAGACATCATGAGAGGAAGTGTTTGTCTTTCTTCAGATATCTTCTATTTCTTCCTACATTTCATTAGGAGGAAGGTGAAGATGCTGTAGAAAATGTGAAGGTGTTTGTTATATTTTGCATGGGAATTGTCAAATTAATATTCCTGAACTGAGCTTTGTTCTAATGACATTCAGCCAATATCTGTGAAGAAGAGTGGTATTTTTCTGATTTGGTTAAATGTATGATTCAATTCAGCTTTTTCTGGGTCTTTTATTTGGTTTTGTTTTGGTTTCTGCTGTCACTAATCTTGGTGATTGACAGTGGGTCAAAAACCTTAGACATTCAACAATTTCTGCCTCAATATTGTGTTCTCTTCTTACATGTCCTTTTCCTCCAAGGTTTTAAATCATTCTGCTTCATTCACCCACAAAGTAAAATCCTTTTATGTGCAGTTACAGGAGGTCCCTTGCTGTCTTTAGTTTGCTTCCATCATTTCTATATTAACACTTGAGGAACTATTTTCTTTGTGATCCTATTTTTGCCAGGACATTAGTCTTTCTTAGCTCAATTTTCTTATTTCTAATTTAGTTTGCCTCAGCTCAGCTTGCCTCATCCCCTGTATGGCTGCATGAGCAAGAGGTAGTCTAATGTTATTTTTAGTGGTGGATGAATAGTCTTCTATTTTTAATCTGTCAGTTTTCATGTTCCATTTCAGGAGTGGACTAGTGCATCCTCTCATAAATACATGAATTCCTCCTCCCTTATCCCTGCACACACACACCTGCATAAGTGTCAATTTAGGCGAATCATGTGGCCTAAAATTTCAAAAGATATTAGATTATTTAAACCAGCTTATTCTGTGGAAATTGCAGGGCATTCATCCTTTAGGAGATCAGTGCAGTGATCAAAATCACTAGTAACCTCTGAAAATCAGGCCAAAAGATGCCATTTTTGAAGCAGAAGGGAGAATGGAAGTGCCTGTTCCAGCTGTTGCGTGCATGTTCATAAAATCAAGAGTAGTTTGGGGCAAAGCAGAGGAAGGAGTGAAAGCACATGTACTTTCTGTATAGGAGGGGATTGGAAAGGCATTTTAAACCACTCCTCACCATCTATGCCCAGACACTAGCTAAATTACCCTGGAAATTGCAATGTGTGCATTGTTGACATACAACTTTGCCTCCTGTGGCTGCAATGCAGACAGCAATAACACTGCTTGCAAGGTGGTGCAAACTTGAGGCATTCATGAGACAGCTCATAATATGATTTTCAATCTTCCTGGATGATGAAGCCTTCATTTTTCGTGTCCTCAGTAACCCAGCTCTTCTCTGCTTTACTTTCCTTGACATTATGCAGTTCAGATTCTTTTGATCTTGAATATAGTCATTTCTCAAGCTATTGTATCAGCTGCAAGTCTTCTATTTTTGAAGTATGTTGTGGCACATCAGAGGGCTGCAGAGGGCTCTATCTCTAGATATACTGTGTAGACCCATTTTGCTATGCATATGCACAATCCGTGCCTGAGAACAGCATTCCACCTCTCAGCCACATGGCACAGGAGATAATAGGACTTTGCTTCACAACCTGCATGAGTGATGGAAGTTCAGCACAATGAATTTACTGTGCTTTTTTGAGCAATCTGACCATCCCAAGTAGACTTGCAGAGCCATGACATCCCATAATATTTCCGTCTCTCCTTCTCTTTCTCACCTAATCATCCGTAGAATGAGGATACGCAACAGCGTGTTTGTGTATCATTTGGGATCAGCAACCAAGTCACCTGTAAATTATACAGATCAGCAGAAATGAAGGTTAAGATTTGGTCCATGTGCATTCTTGCTATATCATCAGAGATTACAGACAAAAACATAGAGATACACTATAGGCATTTATTAAATATTATTAGAATTTATTGTGGAGAGAATGAGAAGAGGAAGGATTCTATCTCTAAATGGAAAGCTTATTTACTGTGACCTCAAGTCATCAGAAGGGCCATTTTAATTGATGTAAAACAACTTGTCTCAGTATAAACATACCACAGTATAAAACTGTCAGGTCCTGATACTTTGCAGGCATAGGGAATGTTGGGTATCAGTGGAAAAATATGAATTTCTCTTTAGCAAGGCTCCTAAAGTTTTTGAGTGGACTTGTGGAGTGTGCAAACATGGACACTGATCCTCTTCTGCCTTTCCCTGAAATTTATCCCTTCCTTGTAATTTTCTCCTGCATTTTATTCTACTCTTCTAAGTAGAACATTAATTTGAAATGTGTGTTTTCCCAGTCCAGTCAGTGGGATCCCTGCTTCTAGGACTCTAATTACAAGTTGCCGGTATGTTTGTGCATCCATTCCCACCAGCCACTTCCCTAGGTGCTTCACGTAGTCTATTTTCTGGAATATTCTCCTTTTCTAGGAAATTGTTCTGCTTGACGGTTAATTTTCCAGCAAGGTATCAGCTATTTTATCATGGATAGGAACTGAGGAAACACATGGTTACAGCTTAGCTCAAAGTTTTCTGATAAAATAAGGCAGAAAGTATAGCTCCAGGAAGAAAAGAAATTAAGAAGTAATGTCAAAATGACATGAGAAACGGCTTATGGACTTGGAAACATCTTATTTTTTCCCCCAGCTGTGTCAGTTAGGCTAATAAATGATATTACCTCTCCCTAAAAACCCTGCCATTTGAAGCACTTATTGTTGAGTGAAAGGAGAGTTAGAAACAAATAAGAAGCACCAAAGACATTATGAAGTAATGAAGGCATCCTAGCTGTAACTGCAACCTGCTGAGACAGATAATTAGTTTGAATGCTGGCAAGATATGAAGCAGCTTTGAAAAAAGTGGTGGTGAGAATACAGGCAATGAAGGCAGAGGAAGAATGACTCTGATCATCCAAACACTACCACTAAGGCTGGAGAAGAGTAAGAATAGAAAATTGCTACTGGATATTTGAAATTGGGTAGGGAGACCCTTGGAGTTAACAAATACAGAAAAATATCAGTAACAGAGGAAAGTATTAAATTATGTAGCTTTGCTATCTGCACCCTAATCAAAACAGAGAGCATTTTGGATCTGCTTCTCACATCAAATCCTGTTTTGTTAAGAAAATAAGTGAGGCAGTGTAATAGGATTGTTTTTTTTTCTTTTCTGATTTCTGTAACGTGCTAATGAAAATACCCATCGTATCCTGCAACAAATAAGCTATTATACATTTTTGCTTCATCTTATTGTGTGTGGTTTCACTGTTTACAATGTTCTATGCTTGTTTTCAATGTGCTTGAGTATTTTCAGTATAGTTTTTGGCTGTGAAAAAAATAGACGCTGTATAAGGAGCTCTTCTGCTTATAGCCTTTTAGCTTGAATCTACCATTCCAGATCTCAAATATTCTGGAATCCACTTTCTTTATTAAAAGAAAGAAATACGACTATTCTCAATTAAATTCTGATACAGACAGAGTTCTATCACACAACTGTTTCCTGAAAGGCTCTCAGGGAAGTTTGTTGAAGCCAACACACATGGGGGTTGCAAACTTACCTTTTGTTCAGCCCCCAAATCTCTTATTTAAATTTCTACCCAAGCACGAGTTAAAAGCAGTCAAAATAATTTGGAATTGATTTCATTAATACCTTTAACTCTTCTACCTCTATCTGCACCCTTTCAAAACAATTTTTCGAGGCTCTTAATACAAACATATTGAGAGATTTGTCATAAATACTGCACTGATTATTATTACTATGAACAATCTGTTCATTGCATTACTGGTATTTGAAATGGAAAGACCAATTAGACCTGTTAACCCACCTTTTTGTCAGTAAGTTGATTGGGAATTACTGAAGCATAAGAATTCTAAGTGGCTTTTCATGTGAATGCCAAGCTAAAATGGATATTCAGAAATGCATTAACCATTTTTACCTGGCATTGCATTCTTCATTGAAAGATCTACAAGTTAATTTGCAGAAGTGCAACATAAACATGGCTCAGGCTTCTGTGAATCCTCTTTCCGATATTTGTATACATTTAAGTGTTGAATAATAAAATTGTAGGCCAAATGTTGTAAGTAAGGACTAAGAGTACAGTTAACATGGATTATGTGGACACAAAACTTCAGCAGTGATATATCTGGCAGGTATTGTAAGACTGACTCAAGGATGTGACTACAAGTTACAGGCAAAAATTGTTAGTTGTGACTAATACCTGAATGTATTTAACAGAGGGAATCTTTTAAAAGATCAAGACAGCATTTCTCATACTGAAGCTTTATTTCAAGAAATGGCTTATCCAAGCAGATGAGAGTTTGGAAAATGGCAAACAGTTAAAGATAACCATGAGAATTACCTATGGGAATGATGCTAGAGATGAAGAGCAAACAGGGCATATCTAGAAGAGAGGGTGTTTCTTTAAGCCATAATCTAATCAATAGGTGGTTGATGATACTTTAGAAGTTCTTTAGTAAAGAAATATACAGAGATGGCTGAAAAATTCTGACAAAATACTTCTTTCTTTTGAATTTGCTGTTCTTTTGAGATAAAAATCATTCCTTTGAGATGGCTGGAAACAGAGGGCAGATTCCTGGAAATATTGCAGTCACAGACACCTGTCACCTCTCCAGCCTGCACTTCCTAGATATGAGGCTTGGAGACAAATTGCTAGGTCTGTTCCACAGCTTTTGGTATCATTTTATTTTTTTTAAGTACCACTGAACTGTGTAATCTTATTCTGAATCAAAATAAAACCACACTTCCCTAACAAAATCTGTCAGTCAATTGGAATTGTGTATTCCTATGCAATTCTGCTTTCGTGGTTCTTTTTAAAATGAAATTATACTAAAACATGTGTCCACTTGTATAGCTTCTTTTATTAAACCAATGATCATATTTCTCTATACCAAACTGGGACAAGTGATATGGTAGTACTGCATATCACAATCACTGGCAGCAGCAGAGGTCCAGTTTAGCAACACATTTACTTTTTACTTTGAGAAGTTCATTGACAATTTGCCGTTGTCACTAGCGTGCTTTTCTTCTCTCCCTGTGGCATAAAATGCATTCCAGGGATGACTGACTTATTTGGAGATGTGCCAATACACCTTTCCCTCCATCTGAGAAGATCCAGTCCCCTTTCTGCAGTAGAGATGAATAAACTGAACATCATGTATTAAGCTAAGCCACTGAACAAGGAGTTACGGAAATAAATGAACCTCCTTCTTTTGTACCCCTTAGGGACCTGGCTGTTTCCTATGTAGGCATGCAGGACATCTTGAAGGAAAACAAGTGTATATACTGGCCACTTAGCTATCACAAAGACTTCAGGTTTCAGGAAGGAATACTATTCAGGAAAACATGTTCTCTTGGCATCACCCCAGGACTAAAGCCCTAGGGACCACTTAGGCTTCCAGGGTGCCCTGAATGCTGAAAAATTCAATATCTCCATGAGGGCAACAGGGAGCACACAGATGCTGAGTCTGGGAACCTTACAGGGAATATATATGCAGGAAAATACAGGGACCCCTGGGTTTGGGCTCTGTTCGGTTAATTACCTTATCTGATTTTAGCAGCCCCAGGCAGTGAGAAGGGCAGACAGAAGAGTACACCAGACATAGACTATTAAAGGTACCCTGAGTTAAAATGAAGACATGACATTAATTACAAGCATTAATTGCAAGCTACTTCAGTGTAGGGTATAGGCATAGAATAGGCACAGATCGTTGGTAATGCTTACACCCAAAAGGAAAGAATGTTTACTAATTTCAGAGGCAAAAAATGTCTCATCCATTTCTTGGCTGCGGTTTCACACAGACAAGCATGAGCCACCAGGAACAGAGGGTAGTGCCTGTGCCTAGGAAGACCCTGTGAGTTTTTGTGATGCTCTGTGCTGGCATTCCCAGAGTATCTGCTCCTTCTTGCGTGTTCTGGAAGAGATTTGCATACAGGGGGAGACTTTCTTGCAAACTGAGCTGGAGCTGACTGCCATCTGGGACTGAGTTTGGTAAGGTTTCCTAAGGTCTGGACAGCTTGGGCAGCAATGAATTCAGCCTCATCAGTTAAATCTTCCTGCAGCTCCCAGCCTGAGACCTTTAGGTCTCCATATAGCTGCAAGCATATCTGCATTCCAGTGTGTCTGTGTTTTCTTGTTTTGTTTTTAATTTTTCCTGACAGAACATATCCATAAACAAATTTCCTTTATTTTTTTACTTCTTTCAGTTACCCAGTCAAAATAAAAATGTTTTATATGCAAAATACTGGATGAAGTCTTACTATATTTCATATACATGTGAAGATTTCATAAACTGATTTTTAGATATGTTTACATGTATGTGTATAACACAGAACTGTCACAACATGAAATACCATTTTCTAAGGTGGCAAAAACAGTCTTGACAAATGATTTGTACAGAAATCTGATTCAGCTATGTTTCTGAGATATGCTGAATACAAATCTGTGAAACAGATGTTTGTAAAATACCCCTAAGGTCCTCTCATGACCATAGAAGTTGTTTTAGGAGAGCTGTCTTGGTGAAATTTTAGACAGGGAAAGACAGCAAATTCAGACAGAATCATATCAGTAATAGACCAGTACAGGAACACGTTTTATAATATGTCTCTTTATAAGCTACACACAGATCAGAATTTAGAACATGAGCCTGTCTGCAAACCTTAGAGGAGAGAGAGAAAAATTCCTGTATGCGGCAAATAAGGGCAGCTAGAATATGCTGGAAGTTAAAACTTTGTATTTCACCTAGAACTGAATATACACTAAGTGCATAAAATATTTATTTGTATTCAGGCCAACATTTCCATGTCTTTAGGGAAATAAGACATCCCTATGTGAAGTTTGAAGTCAAATGGCTCTATACAAAATGGCAGCAGCATTAATTAAGCATATATTTTTCTAACCTCTTCATATTCTGTGTGTATTAATCACATGTCAAAATGGTTCCTATTTAGTTGGGGATTCATCAGAGCAGTCCTGTTGCCTAGTTTTTATTTGGCTATAAATTCAAATGTTTAAAACGTGCTAGCGGAGCTGAAGAGGAGCACAAGTCACTGAATAGGATGATTATTTATTACCCTTTATCAGACCTAGTATTTTGTCTCATCAAGTAAAAGCATGCTGAGTTTAAGTCATTCCTGGCATGTTCAAAATGTAAATGTGAATTGATTACTTGCTGTGACTCACCTGACTTTGGCATGACTTCTGCTCACATGCAAGTTTGCAAGTGTAGGTGTAGGACTGAGCATATATTTAAAATAGAAGTAGAGCTGAAATACTGATCCTCACCGGGTGTAAGGTTGTTTTGCCTAGTCACATTTTTGACAAGACACTTTAATTACTGTTGTTATCCAGATTGGATTTTTTTTTCATGAGTATTTGTGACGTTTGTTTGAAGATATTTGAAATCTCAGTATTGCAATGAATTGTCTACCATTTTTAAACAGGTTCTTTTATAATGGTTAATTGAAAAGACTCATGATTATTTCACCTCTTGAAAATCCTGGGTATCTTCATTTACCATTTTTCTTTGATTCTTAGACTTCTCAGCATCAAGTATACTATTTGGATTCAGATTTTATATGCAGTAGGTTAGCATAAAAGCACTATGGTATGTTCAGCCATATTGGCATTGTCATTTGAGGCTTTTTTTAATTAAAAGTCTGCCTTGGAGTATGTCAAGTGCTTCTGTATTTTTGCCATTCTTCTTATCTCTATGGCAACAAAAATATTTCAACATTTACATGGGCATCATATTCTTTGCTAATGTACTATCTGAACTGTTTGTATGCTGAGAAGGGGAACAGCAGAGATTGGCTTCTGCAGGCTGGGATGCAGGAGTTGTCAAGACAACCAAGAGGCCTAAGGATGTCCTTACTAGTAGCATTAAATTGAAGCTTTAAATTAATTCACCCTCATGTGTTTTTGTAGCTTATGCTGTTAATTGAAATAATAGGAATGACCTTCCCTGTACATTCAGAGCACCTGTCCTATTAAAATTGCATGTGCTATTTACTTAAGTACACTCATCTATCAGACAAATCTAGCGTGAAATAGGGGAAAATGGAAGACACTTATATTGTACTGCTATGTATTGACTTGTAGTAATAGGAGAAGCAGCTTTTCTTGTGTCAAGCTTGAGATAGTTGTGATGAACATTTTATTCTGAAACTTCATTTATTTCTACTTCCCACTTAAGAGTCTGCATAACTCCAGACACTACAATTTACTCTACACAGTAGAATCTAATTGAAATGAATGGTTATTTTTTTTTTTTGCGTGTGTGTGTGTGTGTCTGTAATATTTGAAGAAGCCAAGTATCATGTTTTTGTGCATGCAAGAGATTGTCCTTTCCTGCTCAGCAGAAAAAAAGCAAAACCAAAACCAAATCAGTAAGAAACTGTTACTTTTTGTTCTAATCACAAACTTCCCCTGACTTAATTTGTGAAGTTACATTTAAACTCTTTTTGAAAATAATTTATACAGGAGCTGGTTGAATTTCTTGTGCCTGGTCTTTTAGATTTGCACATTCAAGGGCATAGCTACATGGCAGAGAAAAGATGATATGGTTTTATGTATATTTGTTTTCCTCTTCAAAAGAAAACAGAATCCGCAAAGAGCTATTTTGCTGAAATTCACAGGTTTCATTTTGAAGATCATGTACGTTAAATATTCAATCATTTTTAAACTGCACAATGATGGGCAAGGATGCACAAATTCGTTAAGGACTGAAAGGATTTCATCCTTCTCTGCAACTAATTTTAAACACAAGTCTCCACCCTATGTCTTGGAACACTTTTAATCTCATAAAAAAGGAAACACAATTCTAGTTGCCATTGCTTTTATGCTGTTAGGTAAATCATAATGCTATAGAAAATTTGGGAATATTATATTTTCCCTATATTATATTCACTGATGCAGAAAACTACATATATTACACTGATGTACACCAGCTGAGGGTCTAAGTAGCAAGCTAAGGAATCCTTGAAGTATGTTTGTTGGGAAAAAAAACTATTAATCTTTCTTCATAAATTAGGAAACTGAGCAAAATCACATATAACTTCAGGATTGCTGAGAGTGCTGATATTAAAATGGGGATTTAATCTTCCTGTATCTGAGAACATAGGTAAAGTTTCTCAGGGGCTCCTTGCTGCAATGACCAGACTGTGTCTCTGAGGAACTGTGACTAGCCTGGCAGAGTTGTACTTCACTTCATGCAGAAACTCAGTGTAAGCTACTAACAGAGCAGCACCAAAACTGGTGAAAACAAATTTACTCTGTAAACATGAATACCACAGCATGAAAAAGCTATAAATATGAATCTGTCTTTGTGAAGGGATGGGTTACTGGGATAGGGCAGGAGGCAGACACCCTCTCATGTTCCCTTAGTTGTTGTTAATCTCTCAAAACCCAGTAACAGGGATGTAGGAGCACAGCAGTCTCCACATCAGTGCTGTGGCTGCAAACGGTTTACTGCATGCATGTTAATGCTAACTCCCACTGGTATTTGAAACATCTGTGAGTGCTCAGCACATCTGAAAATCAGACCATTTAATTCTGGATACTTTAAATATAGATTAAGTGTCTTAAATTTAGGTGTGCAGGTTTGAATATTTTGGATCAAACCTCTCTACCGGCCTGCAATCAATAGCACTATATAGAGATAATATTGCAGAATAAGATTTAATCAGGTCAGAATTATTTGTAAAAATAATCCCATAAAAATCATCATTAAACTCATTTCAAAATACATTTCTTAGTGGTTAGCTTTATACAATATATGTTTTCTAAAATTAAACTGGCAAATCCATGGTTAATGGCAGTGGGTCTACATCTAAAAGAAAATCATGACTCTCTTTGGTACATGTAGATGAAAAATACTTATTGCTAAGGCCTTGGAGCAGAACAGCTCACCACCGTTCCCCCGTTTTCAGCACCCCTGGATATTTCACTGGCACTCAGGACCTCCTTTCACAGTCTGAGTGTTTTTGCAAGGAACTTAAAGACTGCTCCCTTGCTGCAGCATCATACACCTCTGTTGAACAGGAATGGCACCAAAATAGGACTGTGGTCAATAATTTGGTCAGTTGAAAATCACCCACTTGTTTTCTGGACAACCTAAAAAAGAAGCAGGGCTCTGCTACGTCTGTCTTAGGTCCACGCATATGATACCAAATTCAAAGGATTTTAGGGATCAGTATGAATGACTGGAACCTGCAATGTCACTTTTTCTTTCTTTTAGAAATTTAAAGGGATCTTAAACTAGATAAAAATGGCCTTTACAATAAATGGAAGGGAAGGCTGTGCTACAATGGCATTGAGACAAGTATAAATCAGATCATTACCACTTTCCTTCTCTGAAAGAAAATAGCAGAGGAATAGAGGCAAACCAGTCTTCATAGCATCTCTAGGGTTGGCATCAGACTGGTGAGAGTCACAAAATTTGTAGGAGACCATACTATTAGAGATGCATACCATCCCAAATCCTTCTCAATCAGGAGATGGAGACCGATAGCAGGAAAGTCTCACTTCAGGTGGTACCTAAATGCAGCCTTCTTAAAGGTAAAAAGTATCTCGTCGATTTCTATGAGAAATTATCTTAGTGTCTCTTCTGGGGCCATGAGACTTTCCAGCCACTGTAGTGTTACAGCTGAGACTGACGGGGACCAAAAGTCAAGCACTGAAGAGAAAGTAGTCTGTCACAGTAGGTCAGACAATTCAGGTGGCGCCTGAATGACCTACAAAGTCAAGCGGAAGTTCCTTATGGAAAGAAGAAAAACCCTGTGGGCTGAATCAAATTCCTCCAAGGCTCTGGAGCACCTGGATTCATTTTTCCATTCTAGGCCTATATCCAGATTTCCTGTAGGTGGAGCTTGCTTACACAATAGTCAGCACATGCAAATCAGTATGGAATATACATCCACATCTAAACTAGCACAACCTGTCTGTGTCTCAGTCTGCTGTTAAAACAAAATACAATACTGTTTTCCTAATTTAGTCTCAAACATAGTATGACCTTAAAGGGCTCTCTGGCACCTCCTATAACTTCTTAATGATGAGTCTTGAAATGCTGGTATAGTCCCAGCTCCAGATAAACAGTTTTTGGACCATTACATAATTCCCAAGTTATTTACATCTAAATCTTGCAGCCAGTATATATAATCTCCCTTTTTCCTCCTACCTGGTTGTGTGTGCCCCCACCACTCCCCTCCCCAAGTTTTGCTCCCTCTCTTTAGGGCCTGGTTACGGCATGGCAGAGTTCCCTTATTAAAGCAGCTTGCCGATGTTTTCTCTGTCTTCAGCACTGTGGGATATTTCATTGACACTTGGGGTCTCCTTCGATATTCTCTCTCTGTCTCTCTTGACATTTTTGCAAGGAGGGAGAAAGAGGCTGGGGGAAGGTGCATATAATGCTTCCACTGCTGAGCAGTATGAATTATATCTGCTGGAGTAATAGTGTGAAGTGGCAGGGATCCGTTTTGATGAATCTCATGCTGATTTGTAGCCCCAATTCTAGCTGTAGGTAACACTGAACA